>NW_004567107.1:15099802-15155469 GCF_000260355.1 Condylura cristata
CCCTGGTGGTGTAGCGGGTTAAAGCACAGCACTAAGCTAAAGCCACTTCAGCATGAGTTCGATCCCCACCCTGGCGGTGACCCACATGGCGCAGCAGACCTCTCCTGATGCACCTACTGCTCCCCTCAGCAGGGTACTTCATCATCCAGCCTGTTCTGCTCCCCACTCTGTCTCTGGTGAATCCTCTCACCGCCCCTGCACCTCTGGCCTGTACCCCAGTTATGTATGCATAAATAAATAAATCTTTAAAAAAAAGCCAAGGGCAAGAATGTACGTGAAAATGCCCACACCCTTTGGGTTTTACTTTTATCCACAGATATGCCGGGGTACACACAGAATAGCACTTCCTCCAGGCAAGTCAGGGGCCATTCGTGTTAGAAGCCTCCACGTTATCAGTGGTCTCGGCTCAGCACAAGAAGCCTGGCTATCAGGAGCTGGCACGCAGGTATGCCTGGGTCAACAGGCCTCCCGAGAAGCACCGGCTCAGAGTTAACTGAGTAAGGAGGCTGCCCTTGCCCCTAGAGACTCTGGGGAAGCTGGCACCCCAGAAATGGCTGTGCTGGTTTGTGGTTGAGAAGAAAATCACAGTTCTGTCAAATGATGTCATCTGCTCGGCAGCCCCAACTCATCTAAATATTTTGAGGCTGAATTTGACATGCTTGATCCACTCCTGACAGACATTTCCCTTTTCTTCTTACGTATTTGATTACTTCTTATTTTGTCAAAGGAAAGGAAAACTGACAACAATTTGACAGGAAAGCGCCTTCATTCCACTTGGGCTTCCTCAGTGGCTGCTTTTTGTCCTGTGAATAAAGCCCATTTCAGGAGGTAATGTATGTATTTGTAGAAAAGAAGCCATTTTTGTTGTTTCTAGCACCCGATTGTGAAGCCGTGTGTGGCGATTCCTTAGCTCTGTTAATCTCTTTTTAAATGGGTGGTTTTTCATTTTGTTTGCCTCATTTTATCTTTGATTGAATTTGTCAGAAGTTTGTGTGTTTTATTAGTTGTTTTTTCAAAGGATGACTCTTGGTTTTACTTGCCAATTGCACTGAGGTTTTTGTTTTGGTTTACTCTCAAATTAATCGAACTGTAATCTTTATTATATTAGTGCTACACTTTCTTTTGAGTGTTTTTGTTCCTTTTCTAGTACATAAGGTGAGCAGTTCTCTTTTTGATGACTACATGTTTAAAGTTGTGATTTTCCCATATAAATACTGCTACAAATTCATTCTGCAAAATCTATTTATTATTTTGATTCATCTGGATATGTTTTTATATCTCAATTGTTTTATAGACAATTGAGATCTTCTGGAGGAAAAATAATGATAAGCAGAAAGCTAATTATGAAAACAAAAAAATCTAAATCACCACAAACCCCACTTCCCAGAGATCACGGGATTGATAATTATTATATATTTTCTAGATATTTCCTTTACAAATTTATATAGATTTAAATTTTTTTTTACAAAATGTCATCACATTTAGTACCCTTTTGTAATATGCTTTATTTATCTAAATAATAAAATTAGAAGCGCTTTCCTTGTTATTAAGACTAGATTTACACTGTCAATTTTAATGGCAGTCAAGGATTTATTCTGTTATGCAGTATTCCATAATTTATGTTACCAATTACCTATTATTAGACATTTAGGTCATTTTCATTTATTTTTGTCATCATAAAAAAGCTCACACACTGCAATGTGTGTGTGTGTTGCAAATATTTGTATACCTCCGTGACTGCTTCTGCAGGATAAAGTTGTAACCGTGGAATTGCTGGCTGAGTGAGGCAAGTGTGACCCTAAGACTTTCGAAGCATCATCTTTTATTTACCCCCCCATATCCGTGATTTTTCTCTCAGCCTGAAAATCCAATTTCCATCTGAACCCACCAATACCCAGTGTCTTAATTCTGACAGTTGATGGTAGAAGTGGCTATTTTTATGCACATATTATTGGCCAATTGTATTCTTCTTCTGGCTGCTCATTCACAGCCTTCTTGCCCTTTCGTCTTTATTCTAACGCATGTTGCAAGGACTTTTTGCTTCTTGCCATACATAGGCATTATAAATATTTCGACCATTTTATTGTTCAGGGATTCTGGCCTTATGGAATTTGTCAAGATTTATTCAAGTTAAAAATATCCACCTTTATCCTTCATGCTGTCTCTGCGTATGTTTAGAAAGATCTTACATAACACAGATTAAATTATTAGATATTTCTTGTTTTTCACTTGTTTACATGAAATCTTATAAGCATCCGGGTTTATTTAAATGCATGCTGTAAGCTGATTTTATTTTTTCGCCACAACCAGTTCATCTCAGCCGTGCCCCACTCTTTGCCCATGAGCGTGATATTAAAAATGTATACATGTATCAAGAAATGTACAAAACTGTACCCTGGCATGGTCTTAGCTTTCTATTTTTGCTAGGTTGACTATCTATTCATAGACCCAGCTGCTATTCCCTTCGTGGCAGGGAGGACCCGACCTGGAGTGGCTGTGTGCACATCTGAGCCTGTTCCTGCCAACTGTGAACCTTGCCTAGGACAAGACACTTCAATTTGGCCTTTGGTTGCCTTGAAGGTGGCCGTGACGATTGACTAGGAGGCTACATGCAGCTTGTGGATGCTCCAGATCACGCTGAAAGCATCTGCTAAGGGAGAAATCACTGCTATGGAGACAGAGGCTGCAGTGGACCCCAAGTTAGCTGGGTCTCCCCACTAACCCCCGAGGCCTACTCAAGATCCCGGCAGGTGTCTGACCTCTCCTTCCCTGTCTGAGTATCTCTGGCCCTACGCACCTCTCATTCCTTCTCTATGACGATTCCTGTCCTCCTCCAGGAAGTCCTTTAATCCCCCTGCACCCAATCTTTCTCTCTCCCTGTCTTGTAGCTCCCATGGTGCTGCTGCTTCCATAGTGGGCCGTCTTCCTCTGATGGGGTCCCACTGTGCTCACTTCCAAGAGCCCGGGTCCTGGCACTTCACAATTCACAGAACACCTCAAGTCCTCTCTATTTCTTGATGCTTAACATTGCCCAAGAGTCTGAGGGCAGTGATGACCACCCCATTTTACAAAGGAGGGAACAACGGATTGCCAGCTGGACCCAGACCCCCACAGCTTGATGGAAAAGCCCTGTTCTCTGGACCTGCCTTTGCCATGCTAGGTTTCATACAGTGCTGGGCCACTAATGACACCAAATACATGTTTACAGGTCTGTCTGCTGTTGCAATGGCCTCAGATGCTGGCTCTCTGCATCCAGAGACTCCATGAAGCCAATGTCGTCACACCCACTGCCAGCATGGAGCCCCTGCATGCTGCCGGCTCCAGGGGCCCCCTCCTGGGGTGAGTGTCTGCTGCACAGATTCAAATAACCCGAGGGCCAGCAGCAGGCTCATGGTCCAGGGAGGGACACTTCTTCCCCAGACCAAGCTGAGGACAGGGGCTGTCCCTGGGCCTTGGGGTGAGCTGTAGCAGAGCCATTTACACTCACTGAGGAGAAGTGGAATTGGGGATCTCAGCAGGTAGCAGCTGCAACTCCTCTTGGAGACTTTTATACCCCCGTGGGTTAGTCAGGATGGTTTGGGTTATGCAGTACAAAAAGCCCCAATCTCTATATGTTAGCACTGCAAAGACTTACTTCTTGCTTATGAATATCTTCTGTGGTCCTAACGCAGGGGCTCTGTCATTCCAACTGCTTTGATCCTGTGGATCCTGTCTCTGGGGTGCCCCTTCACAACCACCAATCACTGCGGCAAGGAAGAGAGAAAGCATGGAATGAGCTGGGAGGACATTACCACAGTCTGAAAGTGCCACCCGGCACCGCCACTCACATGCTATACCCCAGAAATGGCCACCCAGTCCTGACCAGCAGCAGGAGAGCTGGCAAGTTTCCTGCATGGCAGGAAAAAGGGCATCTGGACACCGGATGATTCCACTCTTTCCAGGGGCCAGCCATGTGGTTTTCCCCATTGCCTCTCTTTTTGAGCCACTTTTAAAACTACTCAAATAGGGAAGTGTATTAATCAGCACTTGCTGCATTATAGCTGCATAACAAACCACACCAAAACCCAGTGGTAGACAGGACCGAGCCTTCCTTTCCTTGCTCACATGCCTGTGCACTGACTGGTGTGGCTGTGGCCCAGGCTGCAGGTTGAGCTGGCCAGGCTATAAGCATTGGGTTCTAGCCCCTCCCTGGATCAGCAGTGGTTCTGGGTGTATTCTATTCTCATGGTGAATTCTCCTGGCAGGTGTACAAGAGGCCAAGTAGAACCTGCTGGCACATTAGGGGCTCTGTGCATACCCCATCTGCTAATATGCCATGGGCAGAAGAAGTCATCTTGGCAGTGATAGGAAGTGCCTACCAAGAAGGGAAACATAAGGATGTAGGATTCAATAGAGGGAGGAAGTGAAGATTTGGGAGCAATGATCTCATCAGTCAGGAGAGTCCCACAGACAGTGGGGCTTGGAGTCCCACTTTACCCTGATCCAGACTCTCTACCCCGCTGAGCTTCCAGTTTCTTCTGTAAAACGGGGCAAATACCTCTCTTCGGGATTCCTGTGTGATTCAATCATCACAGATAAAAGTTGAATTCCCACCAGTTCCTGCCAATTGAATCAAATACCAGGGGAAATGTTTTACATCCACCAGTATGTCTTCATCCCTTGGAGGCACGCACACATTAGTGTGGATTAGCATAGAGTCCCAGCCAGAGAATAGATGTGAGAGCCAGGAGCCCAGGGATGCAGCAGGGCAGTGAGGAAGGAAATAAAAAAAAAAAAAAAGACCCAAAGATCATGGGAATGTAAAGTGGTGCAGGCTTTTTGGGAAAGTGATCTGGATTTTGCAAAAAAATAAAAAAAGGAACTAATTTTGAACTCAGCAATCCCCCTCTTGAACATCTATCTAAGAAACTCGAAACCATCCACTCCACATCACAATTGCACACACACACATCAGATAAAGAGCACAGGAAACACAGGCTCAAGTAATAGTGGCCTCTGAGTCCAGCTCTAACATCAAACTGGTGTCTTGTCCGGTTTTGCCCAGCCAGAATTTCAGTGTTTGTTTTTCACCTGTTTCCACAAGCTAGATGACTTGTGATCTAAAGCGACCTTTCTGAGCCAGGTTGAGTTCATCATGAACTTGGGACAATCCAAACTCACCCGTTTCTTTACTGGTTAGCCCAGTATGAGACACAAACACAAGAGGGGAGCCCCTGCCTTCGTGGACTCCCCAGATTTCAGAAATTCCACACTTGCAGGTCTCTTCCTTTGGCTAACAGAACCTTTCCTGGAACAAAACAAAACACTAGCGAGCTACAATATGAAGACCCCAAATCACAGGTATAGCCATTGCGCCCCTTTACATTAGAACACATACTACAGTTTCTCCACAACAAAAATGGGTCCAAGGTCATCTTGGCTAGGGGCAAACCAATATTTGCTCTTAATTTTGAAAAAAGGAGGGGATTTAATCTGCCTGTCCCAGGCATGCCTGGCTGAGGTTATGAGAAGGTGACTTTTCCATTAAAAGCCCAGCTCATGTTTTATGTATTTTTTAAGAGCCACAATTTGAACTTAATTCCTTCTCCCTTTAAGACAAGGACCCTAAAGTTAGTATTTAAAATGTCACATGTAGCCAGAGGTCTTGGCAGGTCACAGAGGGCTGGACAATTTATACTGGGAAGTAATAAAATTGACACTGAATGACTTCAGGACCTAGAGAGTTGCCTAAGAGGTCAAGCATAGAAAATGTGAAACCAAACCATGAATAAATCTTAGGAAAGCTGATAGCAGAGCTTTTTTTTTAAGAAAGGAAGCTGATAAATAAAATTTAAATTCGCATTATAAGTCCAGTGAAAGGAGTGACCTTAGGTCAGCAGTGAACTATGGAGCGTTATCATATGTGTGAAGTAGACCCCTCACCAAAGCCACCTCCTGCAAGACCGTGTCCATCGCTGTCTAGGGACAGGACAGCTGAGACCCTAGGGCAAAGAGCTAGTGGGTGACAAAGCTGGGATTGGAACCCCAGTCCGCCTGGAATATATAGGAAGGGCTTAGAACAATGCCAGGCACACAGGAAGCCCTTATTCCTCATTATTATCATCATTTCATTACATATCATCATTATGGTTATTTCCAAGCTCGAAGGCATAAATTTGAGGGTTTCTTGGGTCTCATAGTGTGACCCCTTCCAAAAGACTCTTTGAGTAGTCACCCAAAAGTTACCTCCGTGACTTGAGTCACTCAAGTTGATATGTTGTAAAGAGTGAATTCGGTTACTCTTCACCATCACTGACCAGCCCCCTCCCCCACTGCTACCCTAGAACACTGCCTAATTATAGCTTTTTTTTTTTCTAAAGCTTAATTTATTTATCCATACAGAACTAGGGTACAAGCCAGAGGTGCAGGGGGTGGCGAGAGCCTTCTCCAGAGTCAGAGTGGGGAGCAGAACAGACAGATCAACAAAGTACACTCTGAGGGGAGCAGCGGGCGGGTCAGGAGAGGTCTGCTGCGCCATGCGGTCACCTCTGGGGCAGGTGGGAATCGAACTCATGCCCAAGTGGCTGTAGCTTCCTAGTGCTATGCTTTAACCTGCTGTGCCACCAGGGAGGGCCCTAATTATAGCTTTCTATTACCCATTTTGTTTTGCAGTTGCTTTCTTTGCTTTACCACATATGCACACATCTTTCCATATCCGTCCACAGGGCTGCTCTCATTCCTAATGGTGCTCGGCGACTCACTGCACAGCTGTACTGCCGTTATCTCACCATTCCCTTGTATCAAGGGCCATTTTTTCACGATTACAAACTACGTTGCATGGAACTTCCTTGTCCAGTATCCCTGGGCATTGCTTTTAGTATTTCTGCAAGACAGATTCCTGCGGATGGGATGACTAGGTCAAAGGGTAGACACAGAAATTTTGATAATTAATACCAGTCACCCTTCTGAAAAGTCAATTTGCCAACAGTATGTCCTATCTTTTACCAACAGCAAAAGACTTTAAACAGTAAAACTTTTACCAACAGTATTTACGCTCTTACTTCCTCCATTCTTGCTAGGATCAGCTCTATCATTCTTAGTTTTTAAACAGGTGAAGCTGAGGTCATTTAATTTATATCTATCTGATTATTAATTAGCTTGAGCCTCTTTTATATACATATTAGCATGTAAAACAACATTTTCCTGTAGTCTTTTGAGAATCATGTCTTTAGATCATTGGCTTGGCTTATTGGGTTGTTGTCTTTTTCTTATTAATTTGTAAGCATAGTTAATACCTTGTGGATATTAATTTTTGGTTTGTAATATAGGGCATGAATATTTCTTTCAAGCATGTCATGTGTCTTTTATCTTTGTCTATTGTTCATTTCCCCTAATAGTTTTGAATTAGGGGGGCAGCCTATCCATCAGTCTTCTCCTCTGTGGCTTTTAGGATTTGTGTCATTTTGAAAGGCTTTCCTCAGGCCAGAAATACAAGACTATTTTTCTATGTGGCAATTTTGTTATTTTCTCCTTTACATTTATATCTTTAATCCATCTGGAAGGTACTTCTGTTTGCCACATGAGTAAATAAATGTATTTATTTCCAAAATGGGTAACCAGTTGACCCAGCTCCATTACTTAAAATTCACCCTTTCATTTCTGATTCAAAACTTCACTTTTACTATTATAGACTAAAGTCCCACATTTGCCTGAGTCGATCTCTAGGTTCCCCAATCCAGGAGATCACAACTTCGCTGCACACTGGAATCACCCGAGATCTCAACTCCCTTCCCTAGCCCGAACCTAGGATTAAATCAGAAACTTTAGAAGTACAACCAAGGTAGCAATCATTCTTACCTCCCCATAGTTGAGAACTGGCACTCTAATGCAGGGATTCTCCTAAATCAGTGACCATCACAAACAGCCCAGAACTTGATTTTAACCCGCCCAGGCCCCATTCTTTTCAGACCAGCCTGAGCTTCTGTCTGCTTTGTTAACCCTCCAGGTAATTCTGACACACCAGGATCTGCGAATCATTGCTCTCACCTGCCGGAAGCCTCCAGAGAATCACAATTCAATCAGCAACTCCACATCGCCAGCAACCAAGGGGCTGAAGTCCGAAACCAGCCAGTTTTCAAAGCTCGCAGGTGACTGGGAAGGTGGGTCCGGCCTCAAGGCTTGGGACTGGCCAGGCTGCATTAGGTCAGGCTGCTTTGGACTAGAGTGGGGTGTGGGGTCGGGGTGGTGGAGGTGGGAGAGGGGGGAGCTTTCCTTCCCTAAAAGCTCAAGAAAACTTTTTTGTTGCACCTGTTACCTACAGGCACCCCGAGCCCTTCTGTAACCCACAGATGCACCAGCCATGGCCAGAAGCAGGCTAAGGACTTGCCAGAGCTGGAACCAGGAGACGCCATTCCCAAGCAGTGATGGATTTTTTGCTGCTTATCATTTCTCCCCATAACTAAACCTAATTATTCCCATCCTTCAAATTAATTCCTTCTGAGATTGATCAATTTGGCCATGAAAGTTGAGCATTTCTGTGAACTGGCTGGGTGATTACACACACCGGGGTGCAGAAAGCGGGGTGACTCCGGTTTTTGTTTAGCCCTGTTCAGCTCTGGTTTGCTTTGTTTAAGCATCTACACCCCCAAAACAATTCCTTTTCATTTTGTTCTACTCTAAGCATCCACTTCAAACCCTGCGCAGCCCACTTCCCCCTTCCCAGCCTTCCCCAGCCCCCGAGGAATCCTGCGCCCCCACCCGAGGCGGGTGAGAACCTCCCGGCGAGCTTTAAAGCTCCGGAGGCCTAAGCCCCGCCCCGGACCAATTAAACCCGCAGCTCCGGGGGGCGGGGCGGTCCCGGGCCCCAAAACCCCGCAGGTGCTTCCAATGTGGGGCCCGGTGGGACCCGCCCAACTGGAAGGCAAGTGGGGCGCTTGTGTTCAAAGTAGCAGCCTCTCATTTCCTCGGCTCCCACCCTAATGTACACACTTTTCAATGAAAACGGTCCCTTTATTTGCTCACGTTAGAGTAGTCAACCTTTCAAAGGGTTACAAAAGGGATACAAAAGGGTAGCGGAGAAAGCCTCCCTCCCACCAGTCACCTGCTCCCTCCCAGGGCGCCCTTTCTGCGGCAGTGACTGAGGGCGCCTGACAGGTGTTGGGGCACTGAGGCCCAGGTTTGACTCTTCTGGCCACAAACTTCCCAGGTGACCCTGGACTAGTCATTCCAGCTCAGGAAGCTTCCCTTTCTCTGTAAAATGCAGGTAATGTTGCCTTGGAAGGTAAGAACTATCTCCTGAAGGAAGGTGGGAGATGTTTACTCTATTGTGGCTTGCAAAGACCCAACATGCATGCAAGACCTGGGAAAAGCAGTCACTTAGCTTGCTTGGGGTGCTGAGGGTCAGGGATTTCAGAACTGGGTGGCCCTGGTCTGAGAGGTGTCCCCTGGGATCATTCTCCTCAGACTAGATTATCCCAAAAGGCTTCCCTCAGGTGGCTGAAGCAGGGGGACCCCGCTGTGCGGCCGGTCCTCTCCCCTGTGACTAATTCAGCTCCCAAAGGGGTTCCTGTGACTCTGATATAGGTGGCCCTCAGCACGAGCCTCCAAGCAGGGTGATGGGCCATGGGCCAGCTGCCAGTGCCAGGGTCTTATCACCCAGTCTCAAAGTCACCCAAGATCCAAGGGGAACAGGACAAAGAAAGGGTGTTGCCTCACAAACCACCTTGGAGAACTAGAAGGCAGGCAAGCTCTCCTCCCCTGTGGAAAGAGACAGGGGCTGGGAGGGGCAGGGCTTGCCCATAGTGGGGGTCACCAGCCTCTGGCCAGGCACCTGGATTCCCAAAAACATGTCTGCAAGGCGGGTGTTTGACATTGAGAGATGTCTTAGCAGCATGGAGGGCAATGATTGATAGGTCTGATGAATGCATCCCCATTATTATTGAAATTTATACACACTCTGCCAATCGAAGACTCTCAGTGCACACACCTCATTTTGTATTCACAGCTGTTGTTTTTCAACTGGAAACTTGGGAGTCTGGCCCCTGGATTGACAAAGCTGAAGCCGGGGTACACCATCCAGAAAGCAAATTCTGGACATAAGCCCCCATTTTGAAACTTCACCCTGCCACTGAGTTTTATATGACCTGGGCTAAGTGGCTATGGAAGCTGAGTCATATTCTAGAAGGGCGTGAGATGAACCAGGTCACGGGCAAGAGGAACCAGCTCAGAACCTGACATAATCATGAAAACTCTGGCTCTCTCTGAGAGGAATATGTTCCCTCATGAACATATACTTTTGTTTTTCTTCTGTAAATTTATCTTTAATTTTCACTGGCGTAACATTAGCATATAACATATAGCTTTCAGGTTACAGCATTATAATTTGACACCAATATATAGTAAATGATGATCGGCCAAAGTCTAACTGCCATCCATCGCCATGTAATTGGCCCTCTTTACCTGACTTACCCTTCCCCCTCACCATCTTGCAATATATATTTTTGTGGTAAGCACTAAGGATACAGCAAAATCACCTAGACAAGCTCTCTTGTGCCTTACTGTCACACAGAACAGATTCTAGATGAAACAAAGCGATAAATAAGGTTTGTAATGAGCCCTAGAAGGAAACACAAAGGCTCTGTGGTTGACACAATCAGAGAATCAATTTGGTTTGGAGTGTTATTATGAATGGTCTCAAGTTCCAAGACAGGTCGGACCCCAGGGTAGATTTTCCTGCTCCACTTGACAGAGCTGGTCCAAGATCAGAGGGCAGAAGTGACAGAAGGAAGCGGACACGGTGTGTGGGCAGGAAGCAGCACTAAGCAGCTGCCCACTGGCCTGTCCACACAAACTCAGATGTTATCTCCACATGTTCCAATGCCACGATATTCTAGCTGTAGCAACTAAGGCAAGCTGCTTGGTGCTTCTGGGCCTCAGTTTCCTCACGTGTGTAATGACGGTAAGGATAGGACCCTCCCTATAGGGTCTTTGTGAGGATTAGCAGCTGGCACATGTGAAGTGAGTGCCCAGAACAGTTGGCACTTGGCTTTGCTATTATTGGACCCCACGTCTTGCATGGGGCTGCCACTGAGGCTGGGCTTTGGGGTCTCTGGGATGGAGCTGGTTGAAGGCAGAGTACTGAGAGGGGCTTGGCTTGGTTTGGGTTCTTGGAGCCCAGCTGGAGACAGGATTTACAAGCAAGTGGTTCATTTGAGCAGCGTGGGAAGATACTGCCAGGCAGTGGGGAAGCAGCCTGTGGGGGGTGGGGTACAGGGACTTTCAGCAACTTGTGAGCCATCCTGGCAGACAGAGCCTCCAGCAGCCTCAAGAAAGCAGTGCGGATACCAGAAGTGGGGATGTAGGTAGGGGGGCAGGTGAGGAGAGGGAGGGACCCCCAAACCCTGGTGCAGAGGGGTAGCCTGAGCAGAGACCCAGAGAGGCAGATGTGGGTCAGCAAGTCTGTAACCTCTAGTGCTGACAAATGCCAGGCCAATCCAGGCCACCGGCACCCTGCTGAGTTGCTGTGGGCAGCAGGCAGGCACTCCAGGTGGTAGGAGACAGCAGGCAGAGACCTCCATAGGAAACAAACAAGAAAATCCTAAGATGGAGTCCCCCACCTCACTGCCCCCCACCCCGCCCCAGGGTCTCCAGAGTGCGGGTCAGGAGAGGTCTGCTGGGCCATGCGGGTCACCTCCCTGGCCGGGGATCAAACTCAGGCTGCAGTGGCTGTGGACAGCGTCATGGTGCTGCGCTTCAACCCCTGTGCCACCAGGGAGGCCCCCACCGCAGCTCCCTGCTCCAGTCTCTCTCTTCACAGGGCTGGGGGCTCTTGCTGTGCTCACCTCAGCCCCTAGGAAGACGGCCAGCCAAGTGTTTTGCTAGAGACACAAAATCTAGGTGCGCCTTAGCAGGCACCTGCCAGAAAACCACTCGCATGAGGGAGGATACCCTGAAGACAGCCAGTCACCACTTCTGGGGGTGGCAAGCACCAAAGACTCAGACACGAAGGTCTGGGCCAGAGCTGAATTCCTCGGTGCGATGGTCCAAGGGAGGGATGCGTAGCCCTCACCAGGCTGCCTGCCCCCCACTCCCCCAACAAACGCCAAATACTAAAAACTGTTGGTTGCAGGACAAATTTACTGTTGGCATTCTGGAGCCAGTCAGCCCCGGCCCCAGCCCTGTGAAGAGAGAGACTGGAGCAGGGAGCTGCGGTGGGGGCCTCCCTGGTGGCACAGGGGTTGAAGCGCAGCACCATGACGCTGTCCACAGCCACTGCAGCCTGAGTTTGATCCCCGGCCAGGGAGGTGACCCACATGGCCCAGCAGACCTCTCCTGACCCGCCCGCTGCTCCCCTCAGCAGTGTATTTCAGTCAGTCTGCCTGTTCTATCCCCCACTATGTCTCTGGTGAATCCTCTCACCTCCTGCATTTCTTGCCTGTACCCCAGTTCTTGTATGCATAAATAAATAAAAATAAATCTTAAAAAAAATAAAGAGAAGATTGCTGTGGCCCCACTGACTACTCAGTGTGCTGACCAAGCTAGGTTTGCTCAGTCAATCACCAGGTAGTGGGGGGGAGTGGGGGAGGGGGTCAGCTCTGTCAGCCAGAGGCTACCATGCAAGTGACAGGAGCGAGAAATGGGATCCAGAACAGAGTTGGACTGAAACCTGGAGGGTTTCAAACACTCTGGATTAGGCTGTCCAGACTTACCTGTGGTTAAATGTCACGGAGGTGTTTCTGCCGGAGAGGGACCCCTCAGAGGAAGGCTGGCCACCTGACTGGACTGGAGGGAAAGGAAGGGAAGGAAATGTGCCTAGAAGTTAGCAAACTCCTGAGAATTTATAGGCAGGACACCAAGCTGGGAGAACAGAAGCAGGATACAAACCGCATCAGAAAGGAAGCCAGCGCTCCCGGTGTCTGCGTGAATCGCCCGGCCGTCCACAATAACACCTAGAAGCAAATGCAGGATGCCAACACTGTTATTAAAAGAGACATTTTGCTGACAGGAGTAAATCAGAGCTGGGGAAGAGAGCTAGAAGGGGAGTCACGTGGCAAGGGGTGGGCTTGCTGCTCTGGAAGCTACCGGCAGCTTCTCCAAGGCTCCTAGAGAAGGCAAACAGGATCCTGCACCCCCTCTAGATGCCTGTATCTCTGCATGTGTGCACACGAGTGTGTGCACACGGACACACATGTTGTGCATGCACACACGGGCACAGGTGGCAGTGCACGCGCCCACACACAGATGCCTGAGTGTGCATAAGCGCACACACGTGTGTGTGAGCACATGCGTGCTAACCTGTCCTGTGACGTGTACGCACATGCATGGATATGCGTGCATAGCTTCTTGGGTGTCTGTGTGCACATGTGTGTGCTCGTGTGCATACCGACAGGTATGTGTTCATTTGAACACAAGGGTGTGTGTTCAGGGAAGCTGCTATCATGTCAGTGTTCCATGCCCTTGCCACTGTGACCAGCAATCTGTGTGCAGGCGCAGGCAGACCTCTGGTAACCTTGGAATTGGGCCTGTAAGTGCCCACAGTAGGTGCCAGGAGTGAAGTCAAGCCTAAACACTGGGGTTCTTGCCCAGGGCACTCGCTGTCTTTTTCCCCCAAGAAGAGATGAGTTTAGGAGCTGGGATTGAATATGGGGTTCCCTTGTCTGCCAGTAGAACAGGAAATGGTTTCCTTATCTGCCCATGATTCCCTCCCGCCTCCCTCCAGCTCTCCCTCTTCCTTCCCACCCTACGGACTCCCATGTCCACGCTCACTTTCCTCCCGCTACTCTGCCCAGGTACTCTTCCTTCATCAAGTGCCCACTTTCCATTCCTGTTATTGTGACCCCTGCAAATCGAAGCCGAACCTCACCCCTCCCCTCTGCTCCCACCACAGGCCTCAGCTCATAATGTCTCCTCCCGGAAGCCTTTCCTGCTCATGGGTTCTGTTTTTTACTTTTCTTTAAAAAAAAAATATTGATATACTCACAAACTGTACAATTCACCCAGTTTCAGTAACTCCACACTATGCTACCATTCCTAGCATTTAATTTCAGGGTCTTTTCCTGTCCCCTTCTCTTGCCCCTGTCCCCCCCCCCCAAAACCCTCAAAACTTTTTACCAGTCTCCCTCAGTTTCTTTGGAATTGTCGATTTTGGACACTTCACATAAACGCAAACGCAATCATACAACACATTGTCTTACACAACCGTTTCTTTACTTCAGAAGACTATTTTGGAGCTCACCCCACTACGCAGACGTTGCCAGGCAGCTTTGTTCCTTCTCACTGCCCTGTGCTGTTTGGGGTGAGGTAGGGGTGCCCTGACTTTAACTTGGGCACTCGACTGCTGGTGGACCTGGGTTACTTGTGTCCACTTTTTGCTATGACTAAGACTGTTCTGAACACTTGTGCACAAGGTTTTGTGTGGACAGATGTTTTCAGTTCTCTTGGGTGTGTGCCTAAAAGTGAAAGTGCAAATCACAAGTCACTCCATGCTTCACCCTTGGGGAGCTGCTAGAGCCATTCCCATGTGGCTTCAGTTCCCCCAACAGTATCTGAGGACTTTAACGTCTCCTCCCCACTGTCACATTGATTTTTCTCACTTTTTGATTCTATCACCCCAGAGGGTGTGGTTTTGCTGTGTCCTCACCCATAACTAAGGATGCTATCCACCAAGACATGAGCACCCTTTGGCCAACAAATATCTTTCTTTGGAGAAAGATCTAGTCAAACCCTTTGCCCATATTTTACAATTAGTTTTCTTTAGTTGAGTTGTAAGAGTTTTTTATACACTTTATAAAGATATACAACCAAATGCTAAACCCTCATCAGATATGTGATTTCCAAATATTTTTTCCCATGCCTCCAGTTTTGTTGAGTTCCTTGATGGTGTCATCCCTTGAAATTTTAAATTTTGATACAGTTTGATATTTATCTCTATTTTTTTTTTCTTTTTGGTTGTTGCTTTAGGTTGCCTTTGATGCTCTGTATCCAATCTAAAAAAGTGTTTGAAGAACTGACACTCTGGGAAGGAAACAGACAATAATGATAGTAATTTAAAAAAACAACAGAATAATTTGAGCTGCTGTTGAGCTCTGAGTTCTGACACAACATGCATGTTCAGGAAATAGGGCCTCTATTAGGGCTCAGACTGAGTATGCCAGTCTTCCCTACTGTGCAACATGAAATGGGTGTGGTCATCCAGGCACAAAGACAAGACACACGCTTAGTGTAAAAGAACTCTCACCGGACTGGTGTGCACAGATTGCGAGAAGGGATATTAGTTTCTCAATAACACAGCCAAAGTTGTCCCCGCCCCTCATGAGGAAATGTTTGGCCTGAAACAGTGTTGATGAGGCCGAGCCAAACAGGGTTGGCCTGAAACAGTGTTGATGAGGCCCAAAAGTTTGCCACAAATCTAAGTCACCTTCTGCTGGGGCCCAAGGATGGGGCAAGAAACTCCAAGTACACACCAAGACAAGGCTGTGTTGCCAGGCCCACCATGAGGCTCTCAACCACATATTTTCACATGTCTCTCCTCAAAGTCCCCCGCGCCCCTGATGCAAGTCCAAAGTCAAGAAGGAAGCCAGCCCTTCTTCTCCACGTGTCTTTCTCCAGCCACCTGCCTTCTGGGTTTCCTAGTGTCACCTGGAGGCTCAGCTCCACTCCTCACTAAGTGGGGGTGGGGGACGTGGTTACCTCCCCGCTTAGTGGAGATCCCTCTGTAACAAGGTCACTGGGGCTAGATGCAGGGCCCTGGTAAATCTTAGCCTGTTTACAAAGGGCAGCCTGAAATCCGGGAGGTGGGGTGTCCAACCCATAGATGAGGCCGTAGTAGCCCTCAAATAAGCTTCCAGATCCTAAAGCTGACTGCAGGTTGGCAGCCAGGATGTGGCTAGAGGAACACCGTGTTTTCTTAGCAGCGAAGTTTGTCCTTCTAAGCATGCAGAACAGGTAGAAAGCCATGCTCTGTTAGCACCTGGCTGGTATGAAATACCTAAACCCTCTTCGATGAGGTGATCCGGGTGATGATTTTATGGGTAATCCCCTGCGGTGAATGGCTGTGCTGTTAAAGGGCTCTTTCTGCCTTGGGTTTTGATAAGATAGTATCTCAGTTAATCCATTTCTCTGTTGGACTCTGCAGAAACTTCTCCCTTAATCTTCATAATCTCCTACCATGTGCTTTTGTTGGGGTGTTACTGAGCCAGCTTCACCCCACGCAGCTCTAAGAAGAGGAGATAAAATTCAGAGCAGCCCCAGAGCCTGTGGGGGCCAGCCTCGGAGGTCCCCGGAAAATCCCTTACTCTGACACGTCATCTTGGTAGGGGCATCTCAGGCTACTGCGGACCTTCCTGGAAATAGGGCAAAACAAAATGTAGCCATTAGAATCAGGAGCTCAGGACTCTAACAGTGACCAGGGTGGTCTAGGCCGGTGATTCCAGACAGGGTTCCTTTGTTTTTACAAATTTCTGCATGATTGGCTATTATTGCTAATATCATAAATAGAATTTTTGGTTTGGGAGTTGCAAATTTCCCCTCACCACCACCCTTTATATCCCTCCTGCCCTATCTCCCTCTCCTCCCTCTTAAAAACCTCACTTTATTGTTGCACATTAGTTTTTACAATTTGTTTCGTCTAACTGTAGCTATGTAGGTATCTAATATTCGTCTTTGTCATTCTGATTTGCTTTGTGATACGTAATTCTTTTGACTTTCTCCCTTGGCTATAAATGGTGACATGTTGTCTTTCCTTATGGCTCACTCTATTCCACTCTGTGTCTATAACACCTCTCTTAATCCAAGCCTCTATCTGTGGGCACTCAGGCTGTTCCCATGGCCTAACTAGTTAACTATTGTAAATAATGCTGTAATAAGCACTGTAGGACACATAAACTTTTTGTATCAATGGTTTAATGTTTTTTGGATAGATGCCTAAGATGGGCTTCTTGGATGCCCACCTGCTTCTTTCGCTAAGCATGTACTGTTAGGAACAAGTACACACACAATCATCAATAAATTGCTGCTTGATGAATTATAGCAAGTCATTACTTACTCTCAGCCTCTAGTAACTTCTCTGTCTTAGCCCATTGTCTTAGCAGTTTGGTGACCACAAGGCCTCATGGACAGGATCCATTGGATCCAGCTGGTGGCGTCTTGAGAAGAAGCCTGAACCTACACCAACCCAGTCTTCATTATGATACCAAGAGCTCCATCTCTGGATGGGATTTGTCCTCCATTTTCTGAGCATGTGACACATGAAAAAGCATATGCACCCCCTCCCACCCCCCACCTCTGGTCTGTGCTTGACTTCTCCAAAACCTCCTTCCTTTCTTTCTGTGAAGAACAAAGTCATCCCTTGCATTAGGTACCAGACAGAAGTGGGCATTTGTACCCTCTGGGGGAAGAGACTGAAGGCCAGGGAAGTCTCCTGGCTTGGGCTCAGGTCTCCCCATTCTGGAGGGGCCTGGCCAGGACTCTCCCCACTGGAAGTAGCATAGAACCAAGAAGCAGGGGCTTCCTGCAGCTGATCCTGGGTTCTCTAAGGAATATTTTCTGTCTGGGGCATGATAGATCCAGAGAAAATTCATGCCTTTGCTGTGATGAAAATGAAAATTTCCAATTTGCTACTCAAAAGCATTTCCCTGTTTAGAGATAAGAGTAAATTTAAGTCTTCGTTATCAGTGATTAATTCACTATAGTGCAGAAACTCCTTGCAGTGTCTGGCCCCACTGCAAGGCTTAGGAAGATGGTGTACCTGGCAATAGTTACCAGCTGAGCCCCAAACTCCAGCCTGCCTGATCTCCTTGCCAGAACAGCTCAGTGATTTTTAAGGAAAGTCTACCATGCAGGCAGATGGAGAAAGAGAATATAGGTCTGAGTCTGTCTCATTAAGTCAGAGAAATGAGGGACCATTTAATATAACAGCCTCTAACTGATGCCTGCATGCAGCACACTGGACAGAATGGGTGTCAGGAAACCCAGGGCCTGAGCTTATCTTGCCTGTTCCTCTTGAGCCTATCAATTTAATTTAATAAGAATTTATTGTTGTTAGGAAAGTTGCTAACCAGGGAAACAAGATGGCTTTCCGTTTTCATGCCAACTTGAATTGATTGGTGGTGACTGCCTGCAGTGCTAGATGGAGAAGGATTCTGAGGACACCCAGAGGTTTAGTGGGTAAGAACATCTGATTGATTATTCATGTCTGCCACGGGCCCAGGAGGAGAGAGTGGTCATGACAGTAAAATGAGATACATCGTAATGATGACATGAATAACAACCATAGTGATGACAAGAAAACCTTCCTGGTCAGGTCATTGCGACTAAGATCGTGGCTGTGACAGAGGAACTGGATGTTCAAATTCTGATCAAAGCTTTGACTGTGAATTGAGACTTCTTGTTCACACTATCTGATTCTTTCCCCTGGTGTGCTGACAGCTCTTGTTGCAAGTCTGCAGGCAGCAGAGAAACAGAAGGAGCCCTGCAGGGAGAAGCACATTCATTCATTCACTTCTGCTCCAGACTGGATGTAGTCCAGTGTTCCTAGCTCTGTGCTTCCTCCTAGGATGTATTTGGAAAATCTTCTAAGATCCAGGTACTGGTACCCAAAAAACGTGAGTGTCTGTCTCCTCAGAGCTCCCAGAACAGCTGACCTTTGTACTGACTGGGATAGGAGAAGATTTGGCTCCCTCTAGGCTTGGGATCACTCAACAACTCTGGTGCTGGCTAACAGCCACCCTGGCAGGACCACTGGGAGAGACCCCAAGCCCCAGGACTGAGTGCATGGGTTATTTGGTAAGTGACCCCAGAAGGCCCCGCTAAGGAGCGGGGACGTGGCTCAGGGAAGGGAAGAAAGCCACTCGTGAGCAATTTATTATGGTGGGTAAGTGAAAGTATCATGCAGAAAGGCCTGGAGCTGCCCCATCAGGAGAGAGGATATCGGTGACTGGGAGCTGCTCATGGTACATTGACACTAACTGTTCTAGCCATTCCTCGATGCAGGTCAAGTCTGCTCCTGCAGACAGAGGAAGCTCTTGGCACGGTGTCAGGTGCTTGCTTAGGAAGCTGTACACCTGAGAGAGACCTGCATTCTCTGAGGGGCACCATGGTATTCTCTAGATCCAGGTCCTCAGCCTGCAGGTTGTCTTAAACTCCATCAAGGAGCTCAGAGCTAGTCCAGCATCTATCTGTTCCTCATCTGCAGGGGAAGGCGTGGGAGTGGCGTGGGAGAGGGTTGGGAGCAGAGACCACCACAGAGAAAATGAGAGTTGGTGAGCTGGCCACCGCGAAGGAGCAGCCTAGGCAGAGGTTACCTGCTATGTGCTCCATGAAAAAGCACAGAGAACCTGCCCCTCACCACCCCCATCTATGAAGTGCAACAGCTAACACTTGACCAGCCACTTTCCAGCTCGTCTGGTGAATCACCACATTCCTAGCCCACAGAACCTGTTATTAGCTTCATCCCAGCTCACCTAGAAGAAACTGAGGCAGAGAAGAAAGGAGTGGTTCTCCAGGTCATTCAGCTCTGGGATTAGAACCCAGGCAGCTTGATTCCGAACCTGTTCCGTTAATCTCTGGGGAACAAAGACTGTGCAGTGAGCCCCTCCTCCATATATATAACAGCATAATCCCTGCTTACAAGGTGGTTTGGCAAACACGAACTCATTCTCCCGGTTAAGTACTGTTCTGATCTCCAGTGTCTCTAAAGCGGAAACAGATCACAGCTGAGCCAAGGTCAAGAGCAAGGCAGGAGCCGACTCCCCAGCGGCTGCGCTGGCCCGGGACGCCGGGGTGGTGGTAGTACCCAGCTCCGGCGGGCGAGGCTGGGGAGTCCGGACAGAAATCCCGGCCCTGCATGGGTGGGCTCCACCTCGGGCTCTGAGCCTCGCCCACCCCACCCCTGCCGGCAGGTAAAGCACCCGGCTGACTCCGCAGATTGCAAACCGAACCTCAGTTCCTGGAGCCAGAGCACAGCCCGCGCATCTTGGCAGCCTGGGGATGTCGTCCCCAGCGGCACCGCCCCGGGCTGCGAAAGCGAAGACCTTGTGGGAGCGTTTATGAGGATGCCCCGGGGCGGGAGCTATAATTGTAGAGTCCCTAGGGGCCCCGAGAGCCAGCGTGCGAGTGGGAGAGAGAAGGAGCCGGCAGAGGGGAACAGGGCAGCGAATCTCTAGAAGCCCTAAAGGTGTAACGATCTGCCTCGGGTGGGCGGCTTCAGAGCCAGCAAATCTCCCCCCAAACCCTCACCCGTGTCTATAAGCGTCTATAAGCGGCAGGTCTCACTTTGCCTACCTGCCCCCGCCCCCACCTGGCAAGACATTCCCCAAAGCTGGAAGCAGGGGAGGGAGGAGAGAAGCCAGCAGAGAGGTCTCAGAGAGACCCAGAGACCGCTGCAATCCCAGCAGGCTCAGAAGAACCTGAGACTCCAGGAAGGAGAGACAGAGCCCCTGGCCAGGATGGGGGCAGGGAGGTCCTTCCTTTAAAAGGGGTTCAAGGACAAGGCCCATACTCCCCTGGCCTCAAGTTGAAGACAAAGCCCACAAGATCCAGCCCTGCCTCAATTTTCTCTACTCCTGGGGTGCGGGGGTCTCCTCATTTGCAGGCTCCCTCCAAACTCCAGGCTTTTACAGCCACCATGAATGCCTCCCCAGAATGCCTCCCCCAGATCCAAATTAAAGATGACCCCCGCACAGCTGGGGCGCAGGAGGGTCCGAGCAGGGTCAGGTCACTCTGCAGTGGGGTCCTTCAACAGGTATGGAAGCAGTGGTGCCCTGACAAGTCAGAGCCACCTTCACGCACAAGCAGCCCTCAGGCCCACGGCTGCTGTGGGCTCTCTGCAAAGGAGCAGTCAACAGCCTGCAATGCCCCCCACACACCTCTTGTCACCTGTCCTTCCAAGTCCTGAGGGGACTAAGGACAGGCTGACCCCTACAGGGCCTCGGCCTAGCTTTTCTTCCGCCTCCTGCCTGCTAGTGCCGCATGGCTCATCTCCCCACACTGCCTTTGTGCCTTTTCAGTGATAAACACTTTCCTACCCCAGGGCCTCGGCACATGCCCTGCCCACAGCCAGGCCACACGTCACCCTGTTTCATCGTCTTCCTGGCCGTCCACTCATCCTCGCTGCCCTCTACCCCCACGGGGAGCAGGGACATTGCCCACTCCCTGACCCTGACCCCCACAATGGCCTGGCACATAACAGGTACTCAATACACATTTGTCAAATAACTGAAAGGACAGCTCCACATCTCTGCATCCTGTACATCCGTTTGGAGCTGCAGTGTAGACCCAGATGTGTTATTCTCCCTTGTTAATTACTGCAGAGTAATTATAGTAAGAAGTGTAAGTACAGAATGCATTAATGGGGAAAACATAACAGATTTCGCAACACTGGCCTGGGCAAAACAGATGAGCCAGCATCGAACTCCCCACAGCCAGCTAGATTTCGGCAATGGGTAATTTGACCTGAGCCCCATCCCCCACCCCCAAACGGCTCCCAGGCCTGTCTGTCCCTCACTGGACAGTGGTGAGGCTGGTGGATCCTGGGTCCTTCCAGGTGAAAATCTTGCAGGCTCTGTGTCCCTGAGGAGTTGGGGAGATAACTTATCTGATAACTTATCTGAGCCTCAGTTTTCCCATCTGTAAAATGGAGACAGCAGAACCTCTCTCCTGAGGTTCCTTCTCCCTGTTCAGTGCCTGGCAGAGAAAGACAAGTGCCGCTGCCCAGCCCAGTCTCCCGTGTGAGGCCCCACTTCAGGAGAGATGGCAGGGAGCAGTCCTCTGTCAGCTCTCCCTCCTCTACTCTGAAAAACCAGATCGATTTTGACGGGGCTGGAGAAACACGGTAGTGGTGAACTCAGAGTTTGAAAGGGGGTGCCATTGGTGAAAGTGCTCTCTTCAGGAAGAAAGCCCCTGCGGACAGCCAGCTAACTTTGCCCTTGGAGGTGGCTGTTCACATCCAAAGGGGACCAACATCGGCCACCCCCAAACACTTCTCTTGATAAGGATTATTTTGAACTGGTTATTTTCAGGAAACAGCAAATGCAGGAAAAACTCATCAATCAAAATACAAGTTACCCTTTGTGAGGCATATTTGCTTGTAGTAAGAGGATCTCACTTGTAAGGGTCACTCCCTACAGGAGGGGGTGACCAGACCTTCAGAAAGTCTCTTCAATGCACAAACCAGCTCCCCATCCACATAATAACTGCACCTGCTTCCTGCTGCTGCTGCCTGGCAGCCTCCTGTAACTGGCTCCCTGACCCCACATCTTTCTTTTGTTTATAGCTGAAGGTGGTATTGAAAGTGTGACTTGGGCCATTTCCAGTACTTACTTAGTTTCCTGGGTCTCTCCCAAGTCTGCAGGAGGTCTACAGATCACGAAACTTCTGCTTGTTTTTCCTGTTAATCTGTCCTTCATTACAGGGATGTCTCAGGTAAGAATCTAGAATTATTTATCTTCCCCCATCTAGGTCACCTGGAGACACACAGAAACACACACACACACCACACTATTTCTCAGTTATTTCCCACTAGATCAAGAGAAAACCCCAGATAACTCCTGGGGTGGAAGCTACTAGAAGAACTGACCTTAGGAAGTTCACATGGCACAGGGAGAAGAAAGGGCTAATGTGAATTCTAAAGTCCTGGAGAGGCAAGTTCATCGCTGATTTTCCAGAATCTGCTCTTAGGTCATTGGAGCTCCAGGGAGGCTCAGGGACTTGAGTTTCGCCTTCACGATGACCCTGAGACGCCCTCGTGTGGTCACCACGGGAGTAGCAGGTTTTGCGTCATTCTGCCTTCTGTTCCTGTTCATTTTTTTAAAAGAAAATATTTATTGATTCTCTTATTTATGCAAGAACTGGGATGCAGGCCAGAGGTATGGGGGATGGGAGGATTCACCAGAGACAGAGCAGGGAACAGAACAGGCAGGTTTACTGAAATACACTGCGGAGGGGAGCAGTGGGCAAGACAGGAGTGGTCTGCTGTGCCACGTGGGTCACTTCTCCTGCCAGAGATTGAACTCATGCGGCTGTGGCTGCTGGTAGTTTTTTAATGCTGACTTTAGCCCCTGTGCCACCAGGGAGGCCCCTCCTATTCATTTTAAAAAGTGCTTTTTAATTCAGAACCACAGCATTGATGAATAGGATACCCCCAGATCACCAATGTATTTCCCAAAGCATTAAAAGATGAAGTTCTCTTCTCATGAATGATTCTGCCTCTAAAAATGTAAGCATTTATTTTGCCCTTTAAAAATCAGTATACATAATTTTGAACATAAAACTCAAGAGGAAACCTCACTTCATGACAGTCCCAGAAAAAAAAAAAAAAAGATTTAAAAAGAGGAAGAAAGAAGCCAGCAGAAAGCAAGCTGCTCTTCACATCACCGTGTGGACTAAGGGTTTCTTTGGAATGAATAGAACCATCCTGACAATTTGCACTCAATGAGGAGCTCCTGAAAGAGGCAGGACACGTAGGTCAGGCTGCTGACCCTGAACCTGAAGATTCTGAGCTCCTCTCCCCACACAATGTTTTCCCTTTAAATCGAACCAGACCCAGATGGTCCCCAAGACACAGAAGGGGTGCTCTGCAGAACTCATGGCTAGACTGGGCCTGGCATCAGCCGGCGAGGACAGGGCATGATTTGATGGGGAAGAGCATCGAGGGGATTTTCTGTAGGGACCAGGGGGTTAACGCTGCTCCATCATGCCCCAGCTGTGTGACCTTGAACAAACCATGTCCTGCTCTCAACCTTAGTTGCCACGTCTGTAGAACAGGGCTGGCAGTAGAACCTATCTCATCAGGGTGAAGACAAATGGTCAAGTCAAGCATGTAGCCCAGAGTGGCCATCTACTAGGGCTTCTTCTCTGCCTCGGTACCAAATTCTCTTCCTTCTGTTGCTGGAGCAGAAGCCACATCTCCTTGTGGAAGCCTGGTGCCTGCTGGACTTCTGGAAAGATGGTGAAATTTTATATGTAGCCAAGGCAGGAAAGGGTCCTAGAAATCTTCCAGTAACAAGCAGTGCAAATGAGGGCCCGCGAAGGTTGGAGAATCAAAGAGTCGCACAGAGACAACAGACGCCTGGCCTGGTGCACCTAAGACCCCAGTCTCTGCAGGGGAGACGGCAGCTTTCATCCAAGACTCGCTGGCTGGCTTGGGCAGATGAGTGAACGCTCCACATCCCATAGCTTCCTCTGTAAACTGGGCATAGTAACACTCTTCTGAGGGCTGGGAGGAGGATTATGCTCTTTCCCAGTGCCATCTTAGTTGACTAGATGGAGATCTGACACAACGCAATCAGCATTCCGAATCTATACACCTTGCCCCCAAAATCATGGATCAGCCCCTCACTCAGGTTCTTCCTGAAGGTAAAGACCTCTTGGAGGAAGTGGTGAGGGGTTGGGGGGGGGGGGAGGAAGCTTGCTTCTGTTGCAGGCAGCCTGGGGGTCATTAAGCTCTAAGAGAGTTAAGATCAAAACAGGGCCACTTCCCCGCCCCCCACCCCACCCCCATGAATCTCACTTGACATCACTTCCACGAATGTGGCTGGGTCACATTTTAAGAAAATAGGCTGCGTCTTGATCTCTGATCGTCCACTGCCTCGTTGGCATGCCCAAGATGAATTATGTCGGTTTAAGGTCAACAGCAAAATGCCAACAATTGCATCAAAACATCAGATTAAATAAGAATAAAAACAGGCCAACACCAGGCAGGATAAGTTAACTCTGGGTGAACTGTAGCTAATGGTGGCCTTTCCTCTTTTTTTTTTTTTTTTTCAAAAATAGCTCTATGCTCAGAAGCCTTTCAGGGGTCACCCCAATAGAAAAGGAGTCCCCCGAGATTGGTTGCAAACTCCAATTTCTCCATGTCTTTTTCCATATCACCATGGAAAATTGCCAATGGATCTGTAATTTCTGTGCACTTGCATAAACAAAAGAACACACACTTTTCCTTTTCTTCCCAGTAGAGTGTTGAATTTTTTAGTTTTCTAGTTCAAGGAAAATGTTACAATTGCTTGGGGGTGGGAGGAGCAGAGGTTGTTGAAATACCTTGAAAGCAAAGACAGAATATTAAGAAATATTTAGAGAAAAAAGAAGCCAGTTGAAAGGGTTGTCATTTGAGGCCAGTTGATTTATTTCATTATAAGTTTCTGGTGTTTTCAGGAAACAAGTGCCAGAGGGAAGGGAGAAATGGAAAATTCCAGAACGGGAAGGAGGCCAGACTGTCATGGAGGTCGGGAGTAGCGTTTCACGCCAGTCAGGAAATCCATGTTCTTGAATAATTGGTTTATATGCTGTTTTTAGGAATCGTGAGCTCTCACAAGTTGGTCCCCTTATAATCGCTCTCTTTGAAGTGGCAGACCCTGCAAGGTCAGCTTTGCACTCAGGCAAACAGAGTCTAAATCTAGCTCTGAGGTTGCAGTGGGTTAAAGCGCAGCACTATGAAGCAATCACAGCCACAGCAGCACGAGTTCAAACCCCAGTCATGGAGCTGACCCACATGGCGTGGCAGACCTCTCCTGTCTCCCCTTTGCTCCCCTCAGCAGTGTATATCACTGGTTCTGCCTGTTCTGCTCCCCACTCTGTCTCTGGTGAATCCTCTCACTCCCTACACCTCTGGCCTATACCCCAGTTCTTGGATGCATAAATATATAAATCTTAAAAAATAATAAATCTAGCTCTGGCATCACGGGCAAGTGACCTGGGTGCTGGGCAGAGGAGGGGAAGGGATATCAAGAGGAAAGGGCAAGGAGAGCCCAGCAGTGAGCCAGGGAGCTGTAGCACCCGGGCCAGCTCTGCCTAGGTGACCTGGAACATGGCCTTCACTTCCCACATCGGTTGAACCAAGTTGGTGTTTCTCCAAGTCTATTGCACAAAGACAGTGTCTCTCGAGAGAAGAGCTCCTGGATGGAGTAGCTGGAGAGCACAGCAGGCATTACCCTCTTTGCAGGACGCTCCTTTATGCAGGTGTTTGTCGACCTAGAATAAGGTTACATCCCAATGAACCCATTGACGCTACAAATCTCGTGGAAGCTAAAATGCATTTAATCCACCTGGCCTACGGCACATCACAGCACGGCCCGCTGACCTTCAGCGTGCCCAAAACACTTACATTAGCGGCAGTTGGGCGATTACATTGAGTTTCAGCTGGAGAGTAATTGCATCCTCTTTTTCTTCTCACCCGAAGCAGGAGACGCAGGCGTTTTGCAGACCTGATGGGAATCAAAAACATACAACAGTATTCAAAAATCACTGGCAACACAAGGGACCGTTGGTCCCGTGACAACGTGGCCCCTGGAGCTGCGAGCCGCGGGCGTCACGAGGGAGAATCGTGAAGCTTGTAGTTTCTACCAAACACACACTGATTTCAATGCATCACCAAGGTGAAAACCCATAAATCAAACCATCCTCGGTCAGGGGCCATCTGTGTAAGATTCTGAGCAATCCTGCAGGAAAGAAAACCCTTAACCTTTGACTAGCCTCTAAGCCCCAGGCAGGGGGTTTGTTTGACTCGGTTTTATCTCCTGACTGCTCCCAGGCTTCCAGTGCGTGGACAAGGAATGTTTGTCAGATGAGATAAGCAAGCTTTCTTTAACCAGCATTTCCCAAGCCTACTTGCGCCCAAACTTTATCTTCTTTCTCTGCACCCCTACGACACTGGGGAAGTGACTGTTATTCTAGGTCTGACCTTGTATCCTGAGTGCTAATCTGAGTGCAAACATCAAGTCCAGAGTCTGGGGAAGCTTAGGAGGGCCCTGCCACTCAAGGGGGACACAGCCCCTCACGCAGGACATGGCTGCACTGTAGAATGAGCCCATGTGTCCACCCTTGCTATCTTTGACTCCCACTTCCAGATGCTACTGTGGGTCTGAGCGCAGAGGGACAGAGAACCTCAAACAGAAAATTTTGGGCCTCCCAGGACGTTCTCCAGCTTCCTCCAGGAGCCCCAGCTGTGAGCCTGAGACATCATGAGCAATGACCCACCACTAGCACGAAGACCCCAGCTCCTCCCTCTCCCCCTCCCCCCACCCCTGCACTGGACTGAAGGCCCTGAGCTCTGCTTGGCCCACTCACCCAAGAATTCTGCTCCATCCGGAGCCCCTGTGTCTGCCCTAGGTCTGCGTGGCCCTGGGAGAACAGAAAGTCACCACCGCCAACTCCGCCTGCCCTCCAGGAGCCAGAGGGGAGAGCCGGAGGCCCAGGCTGCCAGGAAGGGCCTCCCCCTGGCCTGGGCTGCGAGGATGTTTAGGACAGGCACCTGAGCCCAGCCAAAGCAGTTGGAGGCCTCCTTGGGGTCAAGGAGGGAATCCGGGAAAACAAACTTTCCACAGAGTTTCTGCCACCTGCCAAAAGGAGGGCCACCTCGGGGACGTCTCCGAGCCCTGCTTCTGTTCTCCTGGTCCGCGTCTCCCGAGTGGGCGGGTGTGGCCGCCGCTCCACTAGCGAGTCTCCTTTGTTCTCACCTGCTTCTTGTGTAGGAGCCAAGATAGCCCAAAACTCAGTTTTCCCCGCCCTGCGGGACTTAGGGGGGCCTGAGGCCCCCCAGCATGAGAAAGGGGGTTGGTTGACAGTGTCTACTCTCCACTCCCACCCATGTCCACATCCTCCGTTTGCCAGCTGGAATCTGAGCTGGCCTCTTGACTGGGGACAGCGAAGGCTGTGACACTGCCCTAGTCCCAACCCAGGCCTCAAGAGCCCCCGAAAGTTGCCTCTGTCTCTTGGAATCGGCTCAGCCTGCTTGGGGGGGAGACACAGCCACCAGGCCCCAGCTGACAGGGGCCCAACACTGGATGTGTAAGTGGGGCCACCCCAGACCCTCTGAGGGTTCCTCCACCTACTCACTGAGGGCTGGGCCTTCCCCCTACCCATCATCACTCAGCCTCATCAGCCAGACCTGGCTCAGCTCTGCAGACCCAGTGACTCATGATGTGGTAGCCGGTGGCTGTTTTCAGCTTCTTTGCTTTGAGGGGACGGGCCCCACGGCCGTGGCTGGCTGACACAGAGATACATTCAGAATACCGCTGGGCCCTGCTTCCCTGCCTCTTCCACTTTTATTTGTCCCCCTCATTGGGTGCGACTCATGATGTCCACTCATCTTGCCTACATGCCAGAATCACCTGGAGCATTTAAAAACAAATAAACAAACAAACAACCCAACAGGTCAGCCATAGTCCACGCCAATGAAACCCTAAATTCTGGACATGCACTGTCCAAACTACCTGACGTACAGAAGGGTCAGGTCCCTGCAGAAGGGAACAGCGATGGGGGAGGGCAGGTGTCATTAGGGAAGGGGGGCTGCTGGGTAGCCCAGATACCACCCCACCATTTGTGGAGCTGCCATTGATGGGGTGGGAATGGAACCGAGGAGCCCAATAGGACAGCAGTTTGTGGGAGCAAGGGCAGGGGAGGGGGGTGACCTAGCTTTCCCACCTTCTAGGAGGACCCTTCCCGGCACAGATCTAGATCATTCTGGAGGGGTTTGGCCATCTCTTCCCACCCTGGGGTCTCACTGGCGTGCAGGGTGCAGCTGTGGAAAACTAGGAAGCAACTGTAGGGCCCAGATGGCTCTCCCCAGTGGGCACCAGCCCCCCATCTCTTGGCCTCAGCCTCCCAGCCACAAGGAAGGTTCTTCCCACCACAACAGCCAGGGAGTTGGGGGTACCCCATCCAGGATGGATCCGTCCCCTGTTCCTGGAGCACATCCCCACCAGCTCTGCCGGAGTGGCCTGGCTGAAACCTTAGTGGAATGGAGAGGGAAATAACCAAGCAAATGCTTTGGGGAAAATGTTTTAATTCTGTGTGATTAGAGGGTAATGTTTATACCGATCATTAACACCACAGCAATCATAGGCACACGGTTTTGTAACAGGGGTGAGAAGGAATGGCCTCAGGGCCCAGGCAGACCCTGAGACATGCAGTCCACACTGCAGAAGCGCCCTGTCCTCACACCCTGGGCATTTGGGGGAAGCCTGGATCTCTTTATCATCTTTCCAGGCTGAGAGAATAGATCACTTTGCTGATGGGGAACAGCTGAGGGAATGGAGACCTCCGCAGAGGCCAGACTGACATAGCTTGTTATTTAAATTAATCATCAGGCCGCACTCATTTTAATCCACCTGACCCAGCATTTCGCTGCACGCTGTGATTAGCCAGAGGAAACCAGTGTGAGAAGCCCATATTGTAGGAACCTTCGTCTGGCTTCTCTCTAACAGGACCTAACAAGGTCAGCCTGGTGTGGAAATCAAGAAACACAAATGGCTGCTTCCAGGGACTTGCGGAGAAAACAATTGCCATGGAGATAGGGGTCTGTGTGTGTGAAAGGCAGGTGTTGCAGCCAATCGTCTCTCTCCCCAGCCTGACTGTGCCATCTCGCCGATCTTAACTTCCATGCCGGCAGGCACCTTAGGCTTCATTTCCGTATCCTAGCAAACCTCCGTGTTTGGGTAGAGATCCAGTATTCGGTGGCCCACACTTGTGCTTGTTTTCAGATCTCTCTCTCTGTGGTCTGTGAGCCCTGGCTTTGCAGAGTACTATGGCCCTAACGCCTCAAAGGACCACCTTTTCACCCCCCAGAACGGCCTCTTCTGCAGGAATGCAAACTCCTTCTCTCCATCATTATTTGTCCATGCATCTGTTCAACATCTGCTTGTGAGTTCTGCCAGGGAGGCAGGGCTGGTGCTGGGCTGGGGAAAGCAGACAGGCTTGGTTCCTCCAATCGAGCACTGATGGCTCAGGGAGGGGAGACTTAAAATGAACAAATACAGCTGACCCCCGAACTCTGCAGGTTTGAACCTCACAGGTCTTTTATATATGGATGTTGGTCTATCCACAGCTCCTGTTTTCACAAATTCATCCAATGCAGATGATGGAATCCATGTAATGGAGGGCCTACAATCAGAGACTGGAGCATCCCTGGACTTGGGCATCCACAGGGGTCCTGACCAGTCCCTCAAACATACTAAGGAATGCTCATAATTAAGTTTTGGGGAGTCAAAGTCTTTATGAGGATTTTCAACTACATGAGGGTCTGAACTTCCAATTCCCATATTATTCAAGTGTCAACTGTAATTATAACTGATATGGATGGGGCATGTCAATGGGTCATGGAAACTGAGGTCAAGGTGCCCAGACCCCCTAAAGAAAGTGACTCATGAGCCAAGTCCCCCATGATGAGGAATGGATGGTAGAGCGTTTTCCTGAGTAAACTGAACACATAAAGACTCTAAGGTTGATGCATTAGAGAAACTGCTTTTGTTAGCTGAACCACAGACTCAAAGAATGAGAAAATGTGAGAGATAAACAGGGAACATTTTTTGCAGGTCCGGGGGGTGGGGACACAAACTCTTTGACTTCACCCCAAGGACAGTGGGGGACCATGAGAGCCTTCTCAATGAAGAGACACCATCAGACTTGCTTTTCTGGACATTCCTTGGGTTCCAGGAGTAGATAATTTACAGGGAGCAGATGCAGGGGGACATTCCAGCACTGAGGCTGAATTTTTGGGTGAGATTAAATTTCTATTTCAGGCTATTCAGCTACGTGGAGTAGACTAAAGAAGGTTTGTTACAAAACATCAATTGGAAAAATTGATGCATTACACAAATCAGGAAGTTTTCTGGTAACACTTGCCGTGGGGCCAAAGGAGATAAATATGTCAGGACACTGAGTATAACAAACAATCTTGACATTGCCATGACAACATCCCAATTAAGGTTTGGCTTGGCTCATGCAGCCATCCAACTTGGCATTTCTGGTTATAAAGTTCTACTGGGTAGCTCTCCTCCAAGTGGTGACTCAGGGATCCAGGCTCTTTGTACCTTGTGGCTCTGGATCCAGTCAGCAGATGGTGTAAGAACATCTGGAGATGGAGAACACTTGGGGAGATCTTCATGAATCAGATCTGGGAATGGAGTACATCACCTCCACTTTGGGGACCACACTCAAAGACAGGACAGCACTTCACTATAAGGAGCTTGGAAAGTCCAGGCCAACTGTAGGCCCAGAGGAAAGGGAAATGCTTTGAGGGGAAGCCAGCCTCTCTGCCACTGAGCAACCAGTTGTGGGAACCTGGAACTCAGAGAGGAAAACCAATTTGCCTCCTGTTACCCATCATGCAGGCGACAGAAAGAAGACTGAATCCTAGAATCTGAATTTTGAGGTCATAACCATCTCACCCTTCACTGCAGTTAACAAACTCATCAGTGTGTAGGGTGTCATGTCACAAAGAATAAGGAAGTAGAAAATCAATCCCGCATGCATTTATTGGAGTCTGCTGTTTGTAATTGGAAGAAAGATGAAGAATAAATAATTTCCACCTTCAGAGGCTCACTTTTCCGTAAGTAGATGCTTGCCAGGGACATAGGAGGAGAAAAGCAAGGGCCAGGCCCCTCCAGGAGAAAGGAGTGAGGGTGTGAGCAGAACCTGCCAGGGTGGGAGGGAAAGGAATTTTTGCTTTTGTTTCCATTTTTCTTTCTTTCCTTGTTTATCGGAGTCAGGCATTGTTACTCATCTACACTCCCAACAGGTTTTCACCCCTGAGGACTCTTCATCGATTCAGGGGGTTTTGTTTTTGACTTTCCTTCTTCTTCTCTGATTTCCATTACTCATCTCCTCCCCCCATACTCATCCTCTTTGGTGTAGCTGATATATCTTCTTAAATATGCACCAATTCTTGGAATAGGCATGCTCTTTTGTGCTTATACTTCTAGTTATCAGGACTAATTCAAGGCTATAACTCTCAGTCTGATTTCTTTATTTTTCCCCCCAACAAAGTGTCTAGATGTGTTCAGTGGTGCATACTAGTTGCTTCCAACTGGCACAGTGTTCCTGGGTGAGAATCCACCACTTTGTCTCAAACTCCACACCTGCCCCTGTACCCCAAAGTCTGCTGCTGGGACAGCTTCCTGGGGGTCTCTTTTGTCCTGCGAGACATCTCAGAGACAGTCAGCCAGGAGTGGTCTTGCAGAGTCCTGGATAAATATTTAATTTCCTTAACTCCAGGGCGCCATCCCACAGATGGTACCTCGTTGAAAATTAGCACCCCTGAAGGTGGGGTCCACCACGCCCTTCTCGAAGGGGGTCACTTGTGTGAATTAGAAGAGGTCCCCTTCCTCTTAGACATAGCAGCGCTTGGCCAGGGTGGCTGAAGGCAGTGGCTAGGTCTCAGCAGAGCCTGGCTCCCGAGCCTACACGAGGCACAAGCAAACGTCCCCTTGTGCCTTGGCCTGCACGTAAGTGTCTTTCTACGTGGTTGATTCTGAGTTGTAGGAGGTTTTCTTGTGGTATCATTTGCACTAAATGACTTGGATTGGGTGCACTTGTGCCTCCTTTTATGGGCTTGTTGACTGTTTTACCTCCTCCATGCTTGAGCCCCCCTGGTGACCAATACTGGTCTCTTTCTGCTGAGATGTGATAAACCTCCCTGGCTGGTGCTGCTGGTCAACCCTGCAGCCCTCATCTCTGCTGAAAGCACATAGTCACAGCTAACCTCATTGTGAGTGGCTTGTTGGTCTTAGTTACGAAGGCTTTTCCACCCCCCAAGTTTTAAATCTTTGGGGTGCCAGCTTTGGTGGGGCGAGGCAGATACTATTTGATACTGTTTTTCTCCCAATAGCAAGTCAGCTTTCTAAATACTAAGTTTTCCCATCACGAAGGAGTCTGCCCCTTCCTGCTCTTCCCCCCCCCCCCCCCCCAGCCCCCAGCACCTCTTTCCCACAAATGACTGGCAATTCTGGCCCTTTCTGCTGGTTTTCTCTCTTCTCTGCCTGCATAGATCTTCAGTTCATCTTTATCTCTGACATGAGGGTCCATGCTTTCAAAATGGACCCAGGAGAGGGTAACCTTGGAAGAGCAGAGCACAGGAACCAAGAACCAGAACCTTCTGCCTCAGTTCTTCACGGCACTGGCTCCTCCTTACCTTTCAGATCTTGACCAGAGGTCACCTCTACCGAGAAGCTGGCCAGCACCCCTGTCATGATTCTCCACCTCCATTGTTTCCTCTCAAGTTACCTCATGCAAGATTTGCAATTTAAAATGAATTTGCTTATTTACAGAGCATTTCTCTCACCAGTCAACAGACCCTTCAAGGACAGAAACAGTCTCCTAAGTGGATCCCACCTCAACACCAGCACCACAGCCAGAGTTAGCATCTCTCAAGCACAAACTGGCTGAGAAGACCCCCACGCCCCCAGCCACTCGCACAAAGCCTCTGAGGCATTCCTATTAACTCACGTCTCCATTTTACATGTAGGGCAAGAGGGCACAGAGAGGTTAAGTGACTTGCCTAAGACCACACAGCTGCAAAGTAAGATGAGCTTGGCCTTGAACTCAACAGTCCAGCTCGTTCACTTTATATGCTCTCTGTTGCTCACAGAGGAACGCAGGGGAGAAGGGGAGGAGGTCAGATGATTACAACAACATTAACAAACACACTTGGGCACAGCTTTTTTCCCCAAGTTATTATGCTCCTAATGAGAGTTATTTTTCCTCTAAGATGATGATTTTCATAAATTATGGAAAATTCCTTGGCCATTGCTTTTTATGTTATGGCCTGGGGTGGAGCACAAGGGGTGATGAATGACTTTTTAAATTCCTTCACATTGAATTCTCAAAGACAAGACTGCATGTAGAATCTATAATTAATTATTATTCACACTTAATATAGTTAGATAATGTGAACACATCTTTCCATTAATTTATGTGGCTGATTCCTCATCATTTTCCCATAGGTATAGTTCACTGATTTCTCAAGTTATTAAAAATTAAAATTCATATTAGGAAGTTAGAGGAGCTAGTGTCCCTATACCTATTTTTAGTCTAAAGTCACAAGCTAGGAGGGGGGGGTTCATTCCGATTGCTTCCTTTGCACAAATCTAAACTAAAATAGGTGGGTGCATTTACTCTTTTCCTTGTTCATTCCTTAAATGTTGATTTGCAGTGATTTTGACTGCCCTGGGAGACAGACAAGTAAGCAGCTGGTAAGTGCTCTGCAAGAGGTCTGGGGTGGACGGAAGAGGCCTGTGCTGCCTGGGTAAAAGGAGGAGGGTGACAATGAAGCTGGCCTTGAAGGGTGAGCTGGAGGGGACAAGGAAAGGAAGTCGCAGCTGGACAGGGTGTGTGCCCAGCCCAGAATGCTGGAAAAGCACCGCAGGGCTGGAGGCCCGAGGGTTCACTCCAGGGAGCACACACAGGGGCGTGGGGGTGAGGCTGGAGAGGGGTGAGGGCAGGGCCAGAGTAAGCAGAGTATCTGAGGAGACGAGGCTGGGCCTCCTCAGAAGCCTCAGCACTGGATTCTGAATTCTCTGTCTCACCCCAGAACCTTAAAGCTCATTGAGACCAACACACCCACTTTGAAGGTGAGGAAACTGAGGTCCACCTGCTTTAGAAACAAAAGCAGGAACTTTGCAGGTCAAGTACGTCACCCCCACTCAGACATTCGGGGCTACTGCTCATAGCTCAGGGGTATGTGGAGTCCAGATCCTGGATGCTCATCTTAGCAGCCCAGCAAGCAGGTGTGAGCTGGTGGCAAGCCAGTGCCCAGGCAGCTCTGCAGGTAGAACCTTCCAGATCAGAGCAGCACAGGTGCTCTGCTAGTTACAACACACACCAAGCTGCTCCTGATTTGCATATTCTGCATAACTTTGCATAAACCATTGACGAGTCTCAGAGCCTGTAAAAGAAAACTAATTAGAGCAGCCTCTTGCCCTGGTATCCAGACTTTGCATGTAGGTGAAGGGGAGGGGGTGCTTTGGCCTCAAGGGCCAACTCAGGCACAATCTGGGGGCTGCTGGAGATACAGGAGAAGGAAATGAGTTCAAATCCCCATTCTGCTACTTACTGTTTGTGGGAGCTTGGGCAAATCATCTCGCCCTCCAAAGCTCCCTAATAAGGGGCCTTAGATGATAGATGTACAAATCTGTGGGTAGAACCCCAGCCATCAGGGTGACCAACTTCCCTGCCACAGAGCCCTAGGTATTTCCTGCCCTAGGGGAATATTAGGTGGGAGGGTCTGATCCAGGGACATCACACTACCTCCTGGTGCTCACTGCCAAAACATGTTTACTTCGCTTCTTGTTTACCTCTGAGTCCTTGCCTGTGCCTCCCAGAATAAGAAAACATATTCCTAAAACAGATGAGGAGCCCCAAGTCCCCAGAAAACGACCTTCCAGGGAAGGGTCATGACACCAGGGCCCCGAGAAGGCAGGTAAGATTAACCCAGCGCGGAAAACCGAGACCCAGAAGAGGGCCCGAACACGAGGGGCTGGAACCCAGGTCTCCCGACTTCCCACTGGGCTCCCACATTCCCCTGGGCACCAGGATTTAGGACATCTTGGTCCCGACTGCTCTGAGCGCCAGGCTGCACGGATGCATCTGGCTGGCGTTGCCGAAGATCAATGCTTCTTCCGATACTCCCCCTGCGGCAAGCTCACGACATATTTTTTCACAAGTAATAATTAGCGACAGAAATATCTGACCTACTTACAACTCCACAAATACACACATTTGTCGGCTTCCACATCAGCTCCGAGGCCGTCAGAAGGAGCCTGTTTGGGAATAGCTTTTTTTAACCTGGTTAAATGACAATTCCGCAGCGGGCAGTTTGGGAATGCTAATTTCTGCCCACCTTCGCTTTGGGCCAGGAGTCCCCCACCCACCCCCAACACTCCGCCTCTCCCTGCAAGGTGCAGACCCTAAAGTCGGTGATTATTTTTACACTCTGTTCCCAGGAGCAGAGGTGGATTGAGTTTCTGTCTTTGGAAAGATAGATGTCTAAAGCAATATAGGCAATGTGGGGTTTGGGTTTTTTTTTTTTAATGCTAAACAAAATAGGATGGTTTGGCAAATGTCTGATTGCAGGATGTTAGTTCCACCCTTGCATTTTCTTTTCTTTTCTTTTTTTAAAGATTTATTTATTTATGCATACAGAACTGGGGTACAGGCCAGAGGTGTAGGGGCGGTGAGAGGATTCACCAGAGACAGAGTGGGGAGCAGAATAGGCAGAACTGATGAAGAAGAACACTGCTGAGGGGAGCAGCGAGTGGGTCAGCAGAGGTCTGCTGAGCCACGTGGGTCACCCCTGGGGCAGGGATCAAACTCACGCTGAAGTGGCTTTAGCTTCTCAGTGCGCGCCACCAGGGGGGGCCCACCCCCACCCCCACCCTTGCATTTTCTAAACCCAGCCTCTGAATGTTTGAGCTGAACTTTCCACTCAACACCATTACACCCTTTCACCTCCAGCGAAGGAGGCCTTCCCCTCTCCTGTGCACTCAGGAGCATCCCTGGACTCTTCCTTAACAAAGCGGCACTGGACAGGGGCTGGGCATGGACGGGGCAAGGGCAGAGCTGAAGGAGGCTGGCGGGAGGCACAGCAGTCTGGAGCTGCCCTGCCGGGGGCTGGGAGCCCTTCCCTCAGCCCTCCCAGGAGCCGGGCACCACCGCTGTAGGCTGGGTCTCCAGGTGCCACCTGGCTGGTCCTGCTGGCGGGGAAGCAGAGCTCAGGTTCACCGTGTGCAGCAAGGAGCCCTTTGTTCTGTTCCACCAGCCTGGACGGCAAACCCGCTCCTGACTCCCAAGGATGCAGTGGCTGAGGCCTGCTCCCAGGGGCACGCAGAAGGCCTGGCACACATCTAGAGCTGAGGTGGGATCCTGGAGCTGGGTGCTGAGCTGGGCGCACATAGATGGGTGCATGGTGGGCGGACAGAGCCGGGGCAGGAGGGGTGGAGATGTGGGGGCTCTCCAGAGGTGGTTCCTGGAGGCCAGGTGCCTGAGCCCTGGGATGTGGAGCATGCAAGAGGTGACCACCGTGTGGTCCCGGGGAGCAGCTTGAGCAAAGTCACGGATGTCTGTGGCGACACGGAGGGCTCAGAGCAAAAAATGGTGCAAGAGGAGTCCGAGACTGGGGAGAACCGTGGAAGCACCCTAAGGGCTCAGACCCTCGCAGAGGCCAATAGGGACTGACGAAGCCTCTTTAACAAGGGGCTCGAGTGATTCAGTCTGGGCTTTTAAAAAGCCACTTCTGGCCCTCCCTGGTGGCGCAGTGGGTTAAAGCACAGCACCAAGAAGCTAAAACCATTCCACATGAGTTTGATCCCCGCCTGCCCCGGAGGTGACCACATGGCGCAGCAGACCTCTCCTGACCTCTCCTGGCCCACCTGCTGCTCCCCTCAGCAGTGTACTTCGTCGATCTGCCTGTTCTGCTCCCCACTCTGTCTCTGGTGAAGCCTCTCACCGCCCCTGAGCCTCTGGCCTGTACCCCAGTTCTGTATGCACAAATAAATAAATCTTTAAAAAAAAAAAAGCCACGTCATAGGTTCGCAATGCAGAGAACCATCTGGGTGAGAAAAAACAAACACTTCCCGGCTCTCCCACCTCTGTCCCCCGACTCGGGCGGTGATGTTGGTATAGCACACAGTATGTTTTAGGGATGCCTAGGTTCAGTCTTGATTTATCAAGGGTAGACACCAAGGGGAGTCCCCACCCCACTGGGACATGTGCACACCTGCAGGAAGAGTGATCAGACACTTTCAACTGTTCTATCGTGAATTTACATTCCTTATGTAATTTTTAAGAATTAAAAATTCTTAACTCTGAGTCCCTGTCCTGCCTTCTCGCCCACTCACTTTAGGGGGATTCCAGGTGTGTCCCCACCTCAGAGGGGGGCATCTTTGGCCACCCCATCACCTAAAAATCTCACCCTGCCACTCTCCCTCTCACCCCGCTTTATTTTTCTTCCAGTACCTGGAAGAAAAGAGCTCCCCTGACCTGCTTACTCTCTGCCTCCCCTTCTAGAACAAACTCCCCACGAAGGCAGGAATTCTGTCTGTTACCTTCACGACTCTTTCCATGCCCCCTGGACAGTCTCTGGCACCTAGTGGGTGTTCAAATAACCTTTAAAAAATTAATTCTTGAGCAGGTGTCAGAGAAGATGCCCTTCTCCCTTAACAAAGTCTCAAGGCTTCTCTCTCTCTCTCTCTCTCTCTCTCTTTTTTTCTAAAGATTTATTTATTTATGCTTACAGAACTAGGGTACAGGCCAGAGGTATGGTGGGTGAGAGGATTCACCAGAGACAGAGCAGGGACTGAACAGGCAGATAGACAAAGTACACTGCTGAGGGGAGCAGTGGGCGGGTCAGGAGAGGTCTGCGGCGCCATGTGGGTCAGCTCCCTGGCCAGGAATCGAACTTGTGCTGCAGTAGCTTCGGAGAGCTTCATAATGTGGTGTTTTAACCACTTGCGCCACCAGGGAACATCAAGGCTTCTCTTTAAAAGGCCGTGAGACAAAGGTTCAGCACTCCAAAAGATAGACATCAGGGAACTAATGTTTGCCACAAAGTTCTTCCTCGTATACACTCAAAATAATACCAAATTGTCATGACATATTGGCATCAGGAGGGCCACTCCCATTAACCGAGATTCTCCTGTTCTAAAGGCTTCAGCTGTGAAGACCACCCCTCCCCCACAACAGCAGAGGCAACCTGGAAAGTGGGTTCAGCCCAAGGGCTCCCCGGACCTGCTTCTGTGGGATCCAAATCTCCTGCGTCCTCCTTCCCAGGAGTCGACCACCGAGCACAGTCCGATACAGTTTCTGCCTCTGAGCAGAACCTGAGTAAGCAAGCCACACTTAGAGCAAGGTAGAAAGATGATAGGAAAATCTCATGCTTTTCATCAAATCATAGTAATGTGAAAGAAAATGTTCCCTTGCAAATAGGAAGTGACTTGGGAAGAGCTGGACTATCTCCATGCTCCAGGGTCCACTGATCACCCACAGCACTGGGAAAAGCACCAAACTATTTCGAACTGGGCAAGGCTGAGGGTGGCTAAGAGTTTCCCAGGAGTCCAGTGAACTGGACCTTTGGGCTTCACTGGGACTGGAACCATGAATAGGCCTCAACCTCCTATGTGTTGCCATATGGTAAGTGGCCACAAGGTGGCAGCAGAGGATCACAGGGGTCAGGGCTCGCGCTGGGGAGTCCAGATAGCCCCAGGTGCCCGGGCTGGCAAACTGGCGCATGGCCAGGCCCTGGGCACTGAGATCCCCTGCCCCGCAGGAGGAGGCATGAGAGTCAGGCTGTCACAGGTAGGTGTGTGCGCATAGACACATGCGCACACATGGGTGTCTCTGTACACACTGTGTGCATGGGCATCTGTATTACTGTGTATGTGTGCATCGATGTACATTTGTGGGAGCATGCACACGAGCGCGTCACGTGTAGGCATGTGTGTCTATGTTTGCATGTGCAGAGAGTAAGCCTGGTATCCTACTTCACGCTTCTGCCAGCTCACCTGCATCACCTCTGAGCAGACACCCATGGCTCCCCAGGCCTCTCACCTCACCGCTAGCAGGGTAAAATTCACTCCCCTGACCCCTGTGGGCAGAAGCCATCATGGCAAACACCCCCTCCCACTCTCTTCAAGGCACGAGCAGGTCGCTCCTCAGTCATCTCGGCCCATTGGGAAACAGGTGACTGTCCTGAATGGTAGTTCCCATGCCTCCCGGTAGGGGGCGGATCAGGGCGCGGCCTCCATATTGTCGCTCTGGGTGTCCACACCGGTCTGTGTGCCACAGGGTTATGATAGGCTCCCAGCCAGGCTGACCGATTTCAAGCCCTGACACCTGTTAGTGACCTTGGGCAGCCTCCCTACCCGCTCTGGGCTTCATTGCCATCTTCAAATAGGATGGCAATGGGGCTGTTGTGAGACTGAAGCATCACCACCTACGGAAAGCGCATCGGGTTTACATCAGGGCGGGATTAGGGCGATCAGCTATGATCTTCACCACTGGGTTTTCAGGTCCAGCAGTCTCTCTGACCTTAACCCAGGCTGCTAACATCTGGGCCACCAGCAGCCCAGTCATTTTTTTCAAGCTTAAATAACACTACTCTCTTGCAGGAAAATTTCCTGTGGCTTCCCATACACCTCACACCAAATCCGTTCCATGCGCTGGCATCTCACACACGCAAAGATACACAAATATACAAACACACACAAGCATATCTACACAAACACACAGACAGACAGAAAACCAAGGCACACATAGACACATACATACACAAGCTAAAGACACACGTGCACACGAGTATACAAGAACACAACACACACACATATATATATATAGACAAGGACTCACGGGCACAATCATTCACACACACACACACACACAAAGTGTGGTGCACTTCTTCAGCATCCTCCTTCCCCAACACAGGTCAAATGGAAGCGCCACGAGGGAGAAAGCTCAGTGAACCATGGGTTCCTAGTAGAGTGCTTGGAAAATAATAGGTGCTCAGTAAATATTTTACAAATAAATGAACAGACGTGAACTTTCTTCATTCATAAAACAGGTGACAATAACCCAGTCTTAGAGGGCCGGTGTTAAGAGTGAACCAGACAGGGCAGGGAAGTTTCTTCTATGGAGTGCAGGCCCTGGGGCTGTAGTCTTAGACGTGGACACCAGGGGGCAGCACAGTCCCAAGTTCCTGGGGGTGGCGCCCAACCCTGGCCAAGGGGCACCGGAAGAACAGGACTTTCTGCAGCTTCTGGCAAAGGTGGGCTGGACACCTTTAAACGTCACCCTGCGTGTCCATGCTGCCAGTCAGGCTCTGGCTGGTCAGTCACACACATTTCTCTTTTGCTCACCAAGCCTTGACTGGGTCACAGAAGGGCTTGTGCCGGAGCTCAGAGCCTAGTGGAGAAAGAGTAATTAAAGTAATTACTCTAATTCAAGTGATTAAGGCAAACAAGCTTTTACTGACAGTGGCTTGCAGGATGCCTTGCACACAACAGCCCGGTGTTTGGGGCTGAGATGTGAAGGCTGAAAGAGTCGACTAGGTATTGATGAGATTATCCCGAAGCCCAGGCTTTCTGGCTCCCAGTCCAGGGCACCGCCCTCATCTCTGGTTTCTCCTCTGACAGCCTTCTCTGATGTAGCAGAAGCGCCAGAGGCAGAGGAATTTTGGCTCTGAGAGTGTGTGACCCAGCTTCCACAGTGTATGAACTGATAAGAGATTTTCATTCTGATGTCTAGACTGAGACATCCCCGCAGCTGGGGAGCCTATATTCCGGAAAGGGAGCAGCCCTCCCTGTAATCATGTTTCAGGGGCCCTCAGCCGGGGCTAGGGTCACTGCGGAGACCGAGGGGCTGAGCACAGAGGCTTCTAGCCAAGTAAAGGCACTGAGTAGCAGTCCGACACGCTAGGAAAGACCTGACCCTTCCCTAGATGAACATTCCAGGGAGCCTTAGCCTGGGACGGGGCAACCTGCCGTATCCGTCGAAGATAAGGGTGAGCTGGACACAACACAACGCCTAAATCCAGAGGCTTAAAACCACGCAGCTGGCTTGCCCCTAAGTCAGAGTGGAGGGTGTTGACAAGCTCTCACGCGGACTGAGCGTGGCCCAGCGTACACGCGAGGGAAGAGGTCTGCAGGGACATGCCGCCACCTGGTGGCCACAGCCGGGCATCGGCCAGGCTCCAGGCGGTGGCGCCGTGACTTCTCAGGTTCGCGAAGAGGAGATGGGGGGTGTGAACAGCACTAACGTCCAGCGGCTTGCTGAGGAGGGCCAGGATGCCCAGGAACCTACAGCTGAGACTGGGCCCTACTTCGCTGAACATTCCAGAAGCCTGGGTGTGGGGTGGAGCAACCTACCACGGCGATGGTGTTGTTTATCATTTCCAATGGGCCTGATGGGCATTATGACATTTAGTCCCCCAAACTACACTGTAGGTACCTATTAAAGTCTCCCCCTCCCCATTATAGATGGAGAAATTCAGGTGTAGACGGTTTGAAGCAATTTGGCGAAGGCCACAAACCCAAGCATCTGTCAAAAAGATGGATTCCAAAAGAGGGGCCTTATGAGGCACACTCAGTCCAACCACTGGCGGGGAGAATATTTAAGTCCTTTTCCTCTCCTGTGATGCAAGTCTTGCCTTAGAGAGATTTTAATAAAGATTTATGGCTTTTCCAGTGCCTTTTTAATTTTCCAATTATTTGAACTTATTTGCTTGTGCATTTATGCATCTTTTATTTTGAAAAATTGCTAGCCCACTGAGTATATGAAAGCACACCCTTCACTGAGACCCACCAACTATCGGACCTCACCGTCCCCACCCCACCTCACCCTCTTCCACCACCTCCCTGTCTCTTGCCCCTTTTCTCTCTCTCTATTATTGCCCGTGCACATGAACACACACACACACTTCACTAGTGCCAGGCCATCCAAGAGTAAAGCAGAATATCGTTCGTCTTTTTTCCTCCCCAGGGACAAGGACATTCTCCCCCATTCCCAAACCCAAGATGCTCAGTGTTCATTCGGCAACATCACCCGATGCAAAGTCCAAGTTCATGTTTCCTAGCTGTGTTCCCAACATGCTTGGTGGCTGTTCGTTTTTTCCCACCCAGGATCCAAGCGGGCATCACGGCTACTAGCATGGAGCTGGTACACCCCGGCTCCATTCCTCATGACACAGCCCTCTGAAGAGTGCTTGCCAGATGTCCTGTGGGATGTCCCGTGGGATGTCCAGGGGATCCCCACGTTGGCTTCAGGCCAGATGTTTCCAGCAAGGGTGGCGCGTGCCGTCCGCCCATCTCACTGCTACTCAGGTCAGCCTGCGGGCTGCGTGCGGTGAGGACTGACAGGCCTCTCCAGCATCAATGCATACCCCCACTGTAGTTTACGGCCACCTTTGGGTGACACTTCAAGACCAGCGACTGTCCTGCATCACCTTCACGGTCTTTTACAAAATGCTGATCTTTTCATTCCTATGACAAATCAAACAGGCCTGTTTCCTCTTTGGATCCGGTACCACCTGGGACTAGTCTCAGGCTTCCCAGTGCTTTTGGGTCACACTGGCAGCAGGCAGAAGGAGGGTGAGCAGGCTGTTAGAGGGGAGGAAGCAGGTACCCACCCCATCTCTGTCACGAAATGACCTTGCACCCCACTGTGGTCCTGGAAGCAGCGACATCGACTCACCTGAGAGAATATTGGAAACGCAGGCCTCTGAGTCAGACTATGCCGTCCAGTGACACAGCCAAAGTGGCGTGTGCTTGTGGTGAGGGCTGGCCTAAGGAACTTTCTGGACCTCTACAAGCTTTGGCCTATCCGGTAACCCCCACAGCTCAAACAGACTCCTTACTTAGGGCTGTTTTTTGCGGGTCTGCTAATCCTAAGCAGCCGGTTAGACCACCACTTTTATTACTTGCAGTTCTGCGTTCCTGTACAAGCTCAGAACTGCCTGGTCCATCAGTCAAAGGAGCCAAACCTTACAAGCTGCCTTTTAAACCATTCAAGAGCAGAAAACCTGATCACCCTGAAGAGGGTTCAGCATCCCGGGGTATGATGAGGAACTCCTGGGGGGCTGCTGACTTGTGTATAACAAGGGGCCCCAGAAGCTAATCTGTGGAACACCTAGTAGATAAGATTAGAACCAGGGCCGAAGGTCTGGGTAGGGCTTCAGTTACAACACGCGGTCATCAAGCAAGGTCAGAATTATCGGGTCAGCAGACTCACGTTCCCCCTGAAGCCCTAGATGCCATCAGCACATCTTCAGTTCCACCCATCTTTTTCTCCCACCCCGCGTAACAGATGCTACATGATTATTCTACCAACAAAAAGTCCAGGGTCTTGCTCCTGAGGCAGCAACCTGCATTGTGTAGCCTGCTCCATGATTCTGCTTATCCGTGTGGTATTGTTGACACAATCTATTTTCTTTTTTTTCTTCCAATAGCTACCTGTGTGAGGGGATGATGACCATATGGTGGAGATGGTGATGGTGATGGAGACAATGACAAATCCACTTCTAAGGAGGGGAAAAGAGCTCAGACATTGAACCAAGAATTCTGAATGGTGGGATCTGACAGAGGAAGGGGCCTGAGGCATTGGTAACTAGAAACTCAATTGTTTGCATTGACCTCAGCCAGTCACAGAGACCATACACACTTTCTCCCTAAAGCTCTAGTACTCCAGAAAGAGAATGGGTCTCTTGCAGAGGGGAGGTGTGAGCTGGGTGTGGAGGCGGGGAGAGAGCTGAGGGGTGGGGGGGCTGGGGGGCAGAGCTGGGAGAGGCAGAACCTGCCGTTGCCTTGAAGTCTCCTCAGCCTTGAGTTTTATCTTCCAATGTGTGCCAAATTTGCCTTCTGTTTCTTCATAGATCCATCCATGTTTGTTTCGATATGTTTTGAAATGTTTTGAATTGCCATCAGAAGAAAAGACGCTTCCTACCCTACAGACCTCATGGCCCCAAGACAAGGGTTTGTCAAGTTTGGGAAGCAGGCAACTTAAGAGCCTTGGCACTGAGACCTGACGTCCCACCCACAGCTGCCTCAGGTCCCGCCCACAGCAGTCTCAGGTCCCGCCCACAGCAGCCGGCTGGGCCAGGAAGACTCCGATTGGTTCAGAATCCTGCCTGGGTGGGATGAATTCTCTCTGCACAATCCTCACATATAACCAGTACTTAGTATGCCCGGGGCACCTTCCACCACCCCTTAGGTTTAAAATTCTGCAAGCCGGTGAGTCCTAGACACGACCAGCTCATTGCAGGGATGAGAAAACTAGAGAGGCAAAGCAAGATTTCCGAGCAAATTGTTGGCAGAATTGTTGCAAAGACACAGGTGTTCTGACATCTGGGCCCGTGTTCTTCCTCTTGGCCTCCCCATATCTCAGCCCAACCTCTGCCAGGTCCAGGCAAAGTGGTGGCAGGGCTCAGGGCCCCTCTGGTGTGGCAGAGATGGGCAGAGAGAAGCCCATTTCCTCCTGCCAGCTGCAGGGCAGTCACTGCCCCAGGGAGGAGGCTCTTGCAGTGGGAGCCAGGTGAGAGGGGGAGACCTGTGGGAACAAGGCCACTCCTGGGGCCTGCTGGACCTCCCTGAGTGGGGAAGCCTGTGCACAGCTCACTGTGGGGGTGCGCCTTGACAAGGGGTTAACAAGGGGTGGAGAATGCTCCCTTCCAGCCCATGCCACCTGCCTGCGGAGGTAGTGAGAGCTGCCAGAGGCTACCCAAGCAGAGGTTGCTGACCTCCTCTCTAACAGCATGAGGAGATCCTCGGGTGAAGCCCCTTCCATCGTAAAATGCAGCAGGCTTCAATGCTTCAATGCTTCGGCCCTTGCCCTCATTATCAACACCCTGGTGAGGGATGGTGGAGACCCCAGAGCTGAGGACTGGACCTGCTGTCCCTGTGTGGTCTGGCAGAGGGCAGATGAACACAGAGCTGGAGATCCAGAAACCTCCTTCTGAAGCAGGACGTTTTCCAGGTCTGCTCAGGTTCTGCTGCTTCCCGAGGCCTTCTGCTCAGAGGGAGTCTGCTGCTTGGATTCTGCTGTTCGCTAGAGCATAAAGTCCCTACAGTGTGCTGCTGACCCACAGTAGAACTGTGGTGCCCTTGACCACTTCCCAAACAATAAAGACTGCTCATGCTATGATGGATGGGGTGACAAGGTTGCTCATACAACCTGTATAAAACCTGACCATTCCTGTAATTCGGGGCTCAGCCTTTTGGGACTGATCACACTGAGTCCATGATGTGAAATCTCTCTCTCCACCTCTCTGAGGGCCGTTTGCTTTCTCTGGGCAATTGCAGCAACACATCCATCCCTGAGCACTGCCGATGGACACTGTGTGTCTGGGGGAGGTCACTCACCTCTCTAAGCTGTCCGGCCCTCCTCCCCTCAGATGGATACTACCACTCTTCCTGCCTCTGAGTTCTGTCTTAGAAGCTCTCAGGCAGTGGACAGTGCCCCTGATTTTCAAACTATCCGTGAGGAGGGATGCAATTATTCCATTTTTCAGATGCAAAAAAAGGAGCCCTGGGAAGAGAAGAGTTCTGCTCAAGGCTACACTGTGTGTCAGAGGCAGGCTCAGAACTTGAACTCAGGTCCTGGTCCCAGTGAAGAACTGTTTCTCTCAACAGGGCCCCTCAAGACAGGCAGGCTCTCCTCCCCAGAGAGGCAGCCATTTGCCAGCAAATGGTGGCGTCCATCATGTTAATGGGGCAGGAGTGAAGCTGACTGAATAGGGGAACACTGGTGAGCCCCCCCTTCCTCGAATGGCAAGGGAACCTCTCTGGCAAACCTCCTGGCCCTGGGCCCACACTCAGGCTAGACAAGAATGATGCTCCCAAGAACCTTGCCAGAAGAGGGCTGGGGACACCCCCAGGGGACACCCTAATTTGTGTAACATATTAACATTCGCAAATGTGAATGTAAAGGGCGACTGCCATGAGTCTTGGTTTCCCCACCAGAAAACACACCAGAGGTTAGGGGCCCACCTCGAATTCCCTTTGGCTCAGAACCAGCTCTGGAACATACAAGAAAAATGAAGGCTTGATTTGTTTCGTAAACCAAACAGATTAAAATATCTGGCTCTGAGGCAGCTTCACTCTGACTCGAGCAACAGAACACCCTCCCGGGCCTGAGGGCTCCTCGCTGGCGCCCAGCCAGGCTCTCCAGGAGCATCTGCTTCCACTCAGCGTCCTCAGTGGCCACTCTGCCAACAGCTTGGCACACAGCCTCGCGGGCTCTCCGGGGCCAGGCGGGACGGCTGGGTCCCAATTACTGGAGAGACAAAGGGCCCTGACAGGCGGCACTTGTGTTTCCCACAGGGCTCGCACCGCCCTGCAGCAGCAGATGGGCCTGCCCGGGGTGACCTGGCCAGCCCACTGGGACCATCACTGAGTGGCTGGGGTGGGCGGCTTGAGTGGGGAGGAGGCGCTAAGAGAAGCCTTCAGGGGTTGACTCAGACACAGACCCTGCAGAGGCCCAGCAGTGGGGGGAGGGCAGGAGCCCAAGGCTCAGCCCAGCAGTGGGGGGTGCTGAGTCCTTGGGGGAGGCTGGGAGCAGCCCAGACCTGGACAACGGCATGAGCTGCAGCGTCAGACAGACCTGAGTTCGAATGTCTACCATGCAAGCTCAGGGCCCCCTCAGCCTGTCTGCTCCCTCATCTGCAAAATGGGGTGGTCCTAAATAGCAAGGCCACTGTGAGAACCGAGTAAGCCAAGACAATTAAACTGTCTTCCACGCACAGCACACGCCCACCCCACCGTCATGACATTATGACGGTTAACGGCATTCACGTTGGCAGGAGCAGAGAAAGGCACGATGCCACCCCTCACTCCCAATACGTTGCCCCCTGTGGTGGGGAGGCTTCCAGATGCCCCTGCAGCCATGACAGAGGACAGAGCTCAAGTCCCATGGGACTTGGTGAGCACCCAGCAGCCTCAGCCCTTCTCCCCAGCCCTGGGGACCCTGATCTGACTTTCCAATCTCAAGGCCACAGTGGTCTTCTCTGCAACGCAGCCTTTAAATCTATTTTAATGTGAAGGACGGTCAAAGAGGCCTGTGGCCCCCTGGCTACAGGGCTGCGGGACTTCCCAACCAGGGCAGGGCCACCAGGCCAGCAAGCTTTCAGCCTGGCTCATGGTCCTCATCCCTCATGGTGAGGCAGCCCCAGGGCCAGACTGAGCATGCGCCCCACTTCTGGGCAGCAGCAGCCCAGAAAAGGGGGACTGGCTGCCCAGAGACCCAGCACCATTCCTGACCCTAGGAACACAGTGTCAAGGTTCATCAACTGATGCACAAGTATTTGCCAGACGCTTTCTGAGTTTCTGCCCCGGGCTGAGCCCGAGATGATAAATTTAGGGCACGCAGCCGTCGTCCCCACCCCACCGCCAGGCCATGGAAACAAACGCACAAGTGAAGCAATGACAGCTTGTGCTGCAGGCTGTGAAGGGAACAGACCAGGCTGTGACTGGGGAAAACTCAGGGGGACTGGTGCCCCTCAAGTGGTCAGGGAAGGCCTCTCCAAAGGGGAGACAGAGTGTGGAATGTGGAAAGAGGGCCAGGATGAAGATGTCCCTACTTTCTCCTTTCTCTGTCCAGACTTTGGCCCTTTGACCCTGTAGTGTATTTTCCCACCCTTGGGAGCAGACCCCTCTGGGGAGAAACACACACAGGCCTCCATTTCAAGCTCAGTCAGGTCAGGAGCTCAATGGAGGGCAGATCTATCACGGCATTGAACAAGTGCAAGTTCTCTCTCATTCCCATTCTCTTGCTCTCTTCTCTGTCTCTGAGGCCTGTTAGATGATCAAAGTAAGACAAGTCTGTTCCGCTACCCAACACAACAGGCCTTGGGAGGAAATTAAAAGAAGCTCTAGTCCCTGTCCTCATGTGCTCTCCCCACACATCTTTAAGCCAGGGCAAAGTGCTGGGAAGGGTGGACACAGAAAGTTTAGGGGTGAACACAAGGGTATGTGTGTGTGTACACACAGAGCTTGGAAGGTTTATTCTAAAATATATACGGAAGGATACGCAATGGGACAAGACACTCTTAAAAAGAATACTAAACTGTGGGCCCTCCCTGGTGGCGCAGTGGGTTAAAGCACAGCACTAAGAAGCTAAAGCCACTCCAGCATGAGTTCAATCCCCGGCCCAGAGGTGACCACATGGCGGGGCAGACCTCTCCTGATCCATCCGCTGCTCCCCTCAGCAGTGTACTTCATCGATCAACCTGTTTTTCTCCCCACTCTGTCTCTGATGAACCCTCTCACCACCCCTGCACCTTTGGCCTGTACCCCAGTAATGTATGCATAAATAAATAAATCTTTGGAAAAAATAAAGAAGACTAAGCTGAAAGTCTTGCTTTATGTTGCAACAGGAAACATAAAGGAGTGTGATGAGGGACATGACAATTGTGAAGAAGGCTTGCAAGGCAAGACTCTGCTCCTTGAGCAGAAGTTCTTGTGTCATTTACTGAAATCATACAGGATAGTAAAATGTGGTCATGCAACAATGGTATGAGGAATAGGATCCAGAGGGTAGGATAGGAATGGGGGACAAAGTTTTACCAGGGACAGGGAAGGGACACCATGACCATGCGTATGATGCTATTCACAGGTAGAGTTATCCCAAGATCACCATATTGACAGTCACATAATCAGGTCAACAGAGGCCTAGAGGTCCCGGGACTGCCTCGTGATATGAGCTGTGCTTGTAGGTTGTCAAAGAATGTTCTGCTGTGATTTGTGGATAGCAAATAGGTCACAGTTGCTCATGAGTGGTTAATGTGGAACCCACAGCTTTATAGCTGTTAAGACTTAATAAAGTATAGTAAATTAAAGCTACAGTAAAGTTTGACATTGGTTTAAGAACAGACACACCAGGTTGAACAGATGTTTTCAGTCAACAATGTTGAATTAACTGGATCTATATGAAAGAAAGCCTTGATCACTACTTCACACCTCCTGCCACACACAAACACACATGCTCATTTCTATGTATATTGCAGGCCTAAACATGATAAGCAACTATACATTTTTAAAAAGATATTAGGAACTCAAGGTAGGTGAGGATTTCTTTAAAAGCCATAGTTGTAAAGGAAAGATTTGATACATTTAGTGCATTGAGGATTAAATGTCTGGTCATCAAAAATTTCACTCAAAGATATCAGAAGACAAAGCTTGGAATGGAAGAAAATATTAGTGACACTTATCTGACAAAGAATTCCTATCTAGAATCAATTCCTACAATAAGAAAGAGCAAGAACAAAAGGCTTGAGAAGATACCACTCCCTTCCCCCAAAGCAATTTCAAATGGTTAACAACAATATAAAAAGGTGCTTGATTTTATTGGTGCTAAGGGAAATGCAAATTAAAATCATGAGATGAAATAACCTATCTACTAGGTTGGCAAAACTAAAGGTCTGCAATAGTAAGTGTTGGCAAGATGTGTAGCAATGAGAGCCTCACCACTGCTGAACATATAGGTGCATGCAAACATTTTAGAAAATAGTTGGCATTATGAATTACATCGATGCCATGCATATCCTATGACCCAGCAAGTCTACTCCTAGGTAAATGCATTAACATTTGAGTATACATGCGCCCAAGGGAATAAAAAAGAAACTTAAAATGTCTGTCTACGGTAGAATGAATAACCAAGTAATGTTGTGCAATTGAATACCAGATTGCAAAAAATTGTGAGTGAACAGCAACGATGTACCCCGACATGGATGAGCTTCACAAACACAGTACTGGTCAAAGATGCCAAACACACACACAAAATATGTGCCATAAAGATTCCATGCGCATCAGGCTCAAGAATGGGCCAGGCTGCACATAATGGCTTAGAACCACCTCTACTGATAGCAAAACTATAAAATAAAACAAGAATATGATGAAAAATTAAGATTATGGCTAACTGTCGTCAGGGGAGAAAGGCCGGCTGAGGGGTGTAGCTACTGGGGATATTCTATCTTTGCAACTATGGTTGTCAAAGGGGTGTTTGCTATAAAATTATGTGTTAGACTGCATTCATATTTCATGTGTTTTTCTATATGTCTAAAATATTCCAGCATTTAAAAAATTCACAAAGAGAGGAAAGAAAGTGATGAGAAACCTGACTGTACCTGAGGAAATCAAGAAAAACTTTATGGAAAAGGGGTGTGTTCAACAGATATATGCTGGCAGCGTCCACATGGCAGGCAGAGATGACAAAAGTAATCAAAGATTCTCTTCCTGCCCTGTGGGATTTGGATTTATACACGTCATTCTTACAGGGAAGGAAACAGGCAGAAATCAAATAAACACAATATAAATGTTTAAATTAGGATGACAATAATGATTTTCAGGGTAAGGTCCTGAATCCCTGAGATCTGAAAGGTGAGAATGGATTGTTCAGGAATGGTGGTGGGGAGGGGCGCTTTAGAGGAGACAACAGTTCAAGGGGGAAGGAACTTGGCTCCAAGGAGCTCTTGAAAGCTCACACGACCATGTGCACAGAACCAGTCCTCACTGGTGGACTGAGAAAAGTAGCATGGAGATGGGAGAGGATATTTTGAAGTGGGCTTTGAAGGGGGCCTAGGAGTTTACTGTGCAGAAATTATAAAATTGAGGGTGGGGTTCAGTGTCTTGCTCACCTCTGCCTAATGCATAGTCATGCTCAGTAAATACAGTGATTTCTCTTAGAAAGTAAAAAAACAGAAGAGAAGAATGTGGCCTGTCTTGCCCTCAGAAAAATGGGGTCTAGGTGAGGAAGTTTCCTTAGCAGCCTGGCTCTATCCCATCCGTCACAGTCTCAGAGATCTATCACATCAGACAGAGGGAGAAGGAAGCTAGAAAGGGAAACTCCAGGAGATAAGCAGCTCCCGGCACTCCAAGAAAATGGCTTGCACTACTCCTGCACTCCCCACTCCAAAACCCAGGGTCTCGTGAGGGTGACAGCAGCTGGGCCCAGGGACACTGGAGCCAGACGCAATCAGAATGCGCAGCTGCGGCAGCCGTGGCTTTGGGAATCTGGTTGTTAGTGGGCAGCTGAGGAAACCACACTGTCTCCCCTGTGTTTACTTGGCTCCATGGAGGGGCTGGGAATTTGATCTGGGGACCAGGCCAGGTCCGCCCCTGCCAGAGTCCTTACTGAGCCCTGGCTTCTCAGAGCTGCTTAGAGGATGTCCTGTTATCTGGGGAAACTGAGACCAGAGTACAAGCAGAAGCAGGATTTGCCCCATCACGGACTGAAGGATAGCAGCTCCCGTTTCGCTAAACACCGGACAACACGCGTTACACAGAACATCGCTACTAGAAAGGTTAACTTATATTTAAAAGGGAAACTGAGTCTCAGAGAGGTCAAGCAACTTGTCCAGTGTCATACAGAATTTGGTTCGAGTCTAGCTCTGCCCAACTGCAAAGCCAGTGGTGCCCCAAACCACGCTAGCAGCCTTCAGGGTGTGCCAGGGGTGCCAGAAATTGGCTATTCCTGCCAGGAGCTCTGCGAAGATGTCTCGCCACTATGAATCCCTGTCTATGAATGACCCTGGATTGGGGACCTCTATCCTCCCCTATCTGACCACAGAAGCCATGACTCCTGGGGATGCCCTCCAGAGCCCACCTGCCTTGAGCCCCCGCCGCCCAGTCTGGACACCCCCCTGCCGCATGCCTCGGGAATGGTCAGACATCCAGCATCCAGCAGCAAGAATTCCTCTTCTGCACTGGCCATAGAAGGCAGAAGCATGAGGGTGAGGCTGGCCCGTTCCCACCGTGAAAGACAGCCGCTGGGCACAGAGGGAATGGAAAAGCCCTCCCTAAGGTAGGCTCTTGCGGCACAGCATGACTGCACCGACAGCTGTGTGGCCCTGAGCATGGCACACAGCTTCTCTGAGCTCCCCAACCCTCCACCCAACCCACAATAAGGTCATTTACTAACCTTTTCCTTACATTCCATAATCTCATGCATGCAAAGATCTGGGCACGCAGCGAGGACTTAATAAACATTGCAGCCTGCATTTGAACTTTTACTTTTGGGGGGAGAGGGGGGAGGAGGATTCTGTTTTGTCACTCTTCTAGCAATGTGTTACAGGTTTCTGGGGAGCAATGACCTTGGGCTCATGGCACAATGCCCAGCGGAGTACCAGGACCAAGATGGATACGAAGAATGCCATTGTTGGTTTGAAGCGTTACCCTTCCCACATTTCTCCATTTCTGTCCAGTTTCTGTGGCTTTTTCTAAGCCTTGTTAAACCTGTTTCCCACTATAGGTTGACTCCTTCTCAGCAGCCAGATAATCCAAGGGATTACTTTATCCCCGTGACTTCAGTGTCTAACTTTAATCCCCCTTGCAATTCCAGTCCATTTCTCACACTCAGCCCAAGGTGATGTGAGCAGCTGTTCTTTGTCCTGGGGTGAGATCACATTGCCCTGAGCAGGAAGAAAACTCCCACTCTGGCAGGCAGGGGAAGCTCGCTCCTACCTTTCCTACAGGAAATTTCTGCACCCAATCGCTTTCCTGTTCTTTGATGCAATATGGCTCTGTTTGGTCAGTCACTCACGCACCAGGCCTTTTAGGGGCATACTGCCAAATCTGCCCAGCTTGGGGAATTCCAAGGGGCTCAAGTCAGACATTCAGGACCCTCCCCTTGGCAAGTGTCCCAGCCCAGGTCTCGTCTTATATGGAAGTGGGGCGAGAAAGCCCCGGATGAGGCCTGAGGTCACACAAGTGAGGTTGGAAGACAGGACTCCTGCTTCCCCCCAGGAAGAACCTGGCCCAGGACGCCCCACCCCCACCCCTCCCTGTCCCACTGCCTCCATGCAGAGGTTGAAGCCAGCCAGCCCCATGCTGGGAACCCAGATAAGGGCCCCTCTCTACACCTGGCTGGGCTCCCCATCTCCACAAACCCAACTCTCTGGCCTCCTGAGAAGAACCTGCAGGGTGCCAGGCAAATACCAGCAAAGAAAACCTCAGCCTCTCAAGTTCTAAGGACTCACTGATTCTGCCTGGTGCTCAGTGAATCAGAAACACAGATGTCAAGGGAGGTGAGCTGGTAGGCTGCCTGAGAAGACTGAATCAGCCAGACCTCACCCTCTCAGCTCTCCAGAAGGCGGCCAGGATCTCCAGAGCCCCTGTATCCCCAGAAGCTGGCACCATCTCTGAGGGTTTCTCTCTCCTTCTCCCATCCCAGCTTGTTAGAGAGAGGAATCCAGCCACCTCCAACCTTTAATCCCAAATCTCTTGCCTGGTGATGGGGGGGTCCTGCTTCCAAATGCCCAGAGATGGTGGGTGGAGGGCAGGAAGGAAAATTTCCAGAATCCAAAAGCCAAATGTGCCAGCAAGTCCTTTCCAGACATGAGCACCCAACTGGGTCACATATGCAGCTCTGTCCTATCAGAGAAGTGTCGCCTAGATTGGGGCAGAGGACAGGCCCCAGACGCCATGACCTTGACCACACTTCCTACCTCTCTGAATCCTCATGATGCCCCTGCAAGGTGACCACTGCATGCCCATCTCGTAGATGCTAAAACAGGCTCCTGAGAGCAGGGCTGCCCTGCGGAAGGAGCAGTACTGGAAAGGCCCACAGAGGGCCACAGGCCAGCCCCTTCCTCGCCTTGAGGCCAAGGTCATGACGGATGGGTAATGCCTACCTCTAGGGATGTGCTGAGACTAAATGAGGCACATGTTCACGCGGCAGCCTCAGGTCTGGCTCACAGTGGCCGCTGAAAATAAAGGACTGGGACTAGCAGATCAAACAAGCAGGAGTAGCGATATTATAAAACCACAACTCGATTTTTCTGTCTCACTCTCTTGAAAGTGGCACCCATGGCACAGTGCCGAAGAGGGGCAACTTTCCTGCTCAGTCAAACATGGCAACTGCTCTTCTGAGGAGTTCTTGAGCATGCCAGTCTCACACAGAACTTTCTGGCCCAGAGGTAGAGGTAGTGCTCAGTTTCTTCTCTCCCCGCCAATCCCCTGACTCAAGGTTGTAGATTCAACCCAGTCAGGGTTTGAACTCTAGGGAAGGCAGACAGGCAGGGTTCTCCTCAGAGCCTGCAGCTGCCTTTGGGGTACAGCGGTGGAGAGCAGTAGGGCTAGCTGCTTTCCTTCTGCCCTCCCACACCCAACCCCAGCTTATGAAGACTCCTTGGGTAAAGATTCCTTACCCCTTCTAGAAGGTTCTTGTGGGCAGGTATTGACAGGACTGCAGATCAGCTCTCCCGGACCTCTTCGGTCTCAGGAGACTCCCTCTAGAGGGACAGTGCCTCCTCTCTTCCCACCGGAGACTTCTCCACACCCAGCACCCCCCAACTCTTGTCAGACTTTCTTTAGATGGCCCATGAAAGTCACAGAGGTGGCAGCCTGAGCACATGCCCCCAACTCCCACACACACATACACAGTGTGTGACCCACAAGAACAAAAGCTTCTTTCAAAGAAATTTCTCACAAATTTTTCTTCCTTTCCTTTTTCTCATATCGCATGTTTAAGGGCAATTGACTTTCTCTGCCATTTCCCTGCAAATTCTGGACTCTGTGACCTGGCTCAAATCACCTGGGCACTGATAGCTATGGTCTAAGCAGGCAGGAAGACGTCCCTTAACCTCCCCTTTCCCCTCACTGAGGAGGCAGGGGGACTGAAGAGGACCTGCCGGACATGGTGGAGACAGGTGTTTCTTCAGTAACAAGTGAGGACTTTCACAACCTCTTTTACATCAATAAAATAATAGCTATTCATTGTAGAAACATCAACAAGCATAAAAATAAAAGCAAAGTATCCTTACTTCCCACCCCCAAGACAAATATTGAGAAATATAGACTTGTTTTCTGTTCGTGCGTAATTCCGTAGAATATGATACATTCTACGGTTAACTTTTTGAGGAACCTCCAGACTCATTTCTACAGCGACTGCACTGTCTTATAGTCCTATCAGCAAATTATAAGAGAAGGGAAGCGAGGCGGGGGGCTTCCCAGTCACCATGGGGCCGGGCCTGGATGCCAGGCTGTGAGGGTGACAGGGATACTGAATCCCAGAAGCCCATCCGTCCTCCAGCGCCCTGGAAGGAAGCATCAGAGAAGCCAGATTGAAGGGAAGATGAGAGAACCCCCTTCTTGACTGAGGGGCATAGGGGAAGGAGCCCCAAATGACTGCGATTGAAATTCCCATTCTGCAGGGGGCAGGGTTCGAGTTATATCTCAAGCAATTTTAAAAATGGAGACAAACATGACATGCCTTAAAGGGATTTTCCCTACGGGGGAAAAATATAATAATAATGCACAACTATATACCAGAGACATTTTACAGGGGTGGAGTGAGGAATGGGATCAAAAATGGGGGGCGGGAAGTGCATGGGACTATGGTGATGGCACAGGGGTAATTTGGTGATGGAAAGCCCCCAGAGATTACAACTGAGATGGAAAAAGGCACAAAATGATGTAAAAATAAACTATTATAATATAAAAAAATTAAAA
>NW_004567107.1:15155669-15187701 GCF_000260355.1 Condylura cristata
GACGAGGGGAGCAGTGGGCGGGTCAGGAGAGGTCTGCCGCGCCATGTGGTCAACCTCTGGTGCAGGCGAGGATCGAACTCATGCGGAAGAGGCTTAAGCTTCTTAGTGCAGTGCTTTAACCCGCTGCACCACCAGGGAGGGCCCTCAAATAACTTATTTTTAAATGATGGCATCACGCTTACCACAGCTAGCTTAGGCGCCCTGGTTTCCCTTTAATAAACCATGAGTCCTCGCTTCTATCAACGATGATACTTTTCATTACTTTTTTGAGATCTAACCCACAGAAGATAAACTCACCATTTCAAAGTGTACAATTCAGTGTTTTTTCAGTATATCCACTATGTAGATACTGTCACCACTATCTAATTCCAGAACATGTCTATCATCCCCAAAGAAACTTCCAGACTCTTTTCCACAGTGATGGCACCATCTTATAGTCCTATCAGCAATTTATAAGAGAAGGGAGGTGAGGCGCGGGCTTCCTAGTCACCATGGGGCTTTCTACTCCCCATCCCCTGGCAATCAGAAATGCACTTCCTGTCCACGCTCAGGCCTTCGGATGGCTCCGCCATCCAGAACTCGTGCGTGGCTGTTTTCATGTAGCCTGTGTTCAAGGTTCACCCCTGTTGGTGGGCACATCAGCACTTCTTTTCTGGGTGGGATAATAATCCACTGTGCAGCTAGACCCTATTTGTTAATGCAGTCACTAATCAGACTCATCATTAATCAGTTCATCACTTTTAATTAACCATTACCTGCTCAATATTTGGGTTCCTTCCACTTTGGGAATAATGGGTAATGTTTTCCTTTCTCTTGGTTACAGACACAAGAATGGAATTGCTGAGTCATGTGGTAATTCTATGTTTAACTTTTCGAGGAACTGCTAGACTGTTTTCCATAGTGACTGCAGCATTTTACAGTCCTATCAGCAATTTATGAGGATTCCAATTTCTCCACATCCTCACCAACACTGGTGTTTTCCTCTTTTTAGATTATAGCCAGCCCGTGGTGTGAAATGGTATCTCGCTGTGCTTGGATTTGCGTTTTCCTAATGACTGAAGCTGTGAGGCATGAATGTGCTTCTCACTTGTGCTCTGAGTGGCTTATAAATTCCATTGTCAATTACCACAGTATATTTTTTAATGGACTGTGGATCATCTGAAGGGTTGCCATTTTTCTCATTCACAGGTAAGTCTTCGTGTATTGTAGTCATTTCGGACTCAAGCACACTCATGTGTTCAGCAGGCCCCTAAGCCAGGCCCACAGTGAGAGCTCCTGCTGACACCCTTCCTCCCTTCCTGGGTTATCCAGCCTAGTGACCTAATGGGGAGGAAGGGGGTCCCTCCCGCTGTGAGGAGCATGCCATCTCCTGCTTAGTCCAAAGCTTTCTGCCCTCACAGTCTGGATGAACCAGTCTGGAAAATAACACAGGAGGATTTTAGCAGGGACAGTGGCATGGCCAGGCTTGACCTTCTTGAGCCCGGGCAGTTATTGCTTCTCCAACTGCTGGCTGCATCCAGTCCCAACCCAGTGATATAAGTCCTGGGCTCCTGCCATAGGAGGAAGAATAGTGGAGGCTCCCGGGAGGTGACACCCTGTGGTGGACACCTCAAGACTGTTACGCCTCCTGGCTTCTCCACTGATTTGAACTGCTGTTCTGTCTGCCCACCTCAGCTTGGCCCTTTATCCTGTGGCCCATCGGGGGTCTGCAGCCCAACTTCAGCTCTGCTGCTGCTCCCGGAGCTGGACCTTCCTTGCTGTCCCTGGTACTCAAAAGATGACCATAGCTCCAGACCTAAGGGAGAAGAGATAGCTCTCTAAAGCCAGACCTCCCCCCACCCCCTGCCAGGAAGCAGCAGGTAGAAGTGAAGAGACTTTGGGAGAGGCCAGAGCCAGAGCCCAAACTTGACTGTGAGTTCTGGAAATTTCCACTTCTCTCACATGAAGGGAGATTCTAATTCCTACCTCACAAAGCTGGAGGAATTGGGCTACAGACTACTAGCTCTTTCCCTGTTCAAGAACCCCCTTCCCTCAGCCCCTCTGCCACTGCACAAGATTCCCCAATCCTGAGTGACTCCCCCAAATGGCAGCACAGAAGGGACAGAGTTGAGGTGTAGACTCAGAGAGCCAGAGACTTGATTTTAATACAAGCACTAATTGTGGGTCCCAGGGTGACCCTCCCTGGCTCCATTCATAAAGTGGTATTTTGAGCCCAGGACTGGACTGCCTGTGGTCTCTGTGGGGTGGCCAGGCCATGTGTCATGTCTGAGTGACCATGCACTCACTCGGGCCAGGGACCAGCTGTTGGATACCATCTGCAAGGAGAGTGAGGCCCAGGGGGACTGGGAGCTGAAGCTTTCTCATCTCCTGAGGGGACCGTAGGCAAGAATTACCCTGAACTGAGGGGACCATAGGGTGTGGGGGTAGAAGCAAGAATTACCCTGAACCGAGCATATACAAAATGTCAGGTACTATTATGAACTTACATGGTTTGACTTATTTAATCCTTACTGTGGGGCAGACTCGATGGCTCTGTCTACTGTACAGTTAGGGAAAGCAAGGCTGCAGCCATGCATTTAGCCTATTTTAGTGCCCATGACACTGGCAGCTGGGCAGGAAGCTGGGCAGGAACTCCTGTGCCTACGGTCACAATCATGCCATGATGGTATCTACCTGGCCCTCAGATGCCCAGCAGAAAAGAATATGGGGCCCTCCCTGGTGGCACAGTGGGTTGGAGCACTGCACTGCAAAGCTAAGCCAAGCCATCATCTGGCCTGTACCCCAGTTCTGTATGCATAAATAAATAAATAAATCTTTAAAAAATAGACATAAAATAAATCTTAAAAAATAAAATAAATGTCTTCTATTGTCCAAGCTAATTTAAAAAAAAGAATTCATATAACCTGACAGCCAAGGGTTACGGGTCCCACTCGGCAACACTATTCTGACAGTGGTGGGTAGTTGCTCACGCGCTGTGAAGAAGAAATCTTTAAAAAAATACAAAAATAAAAGCAAAGCAAATACAAGAGTCAGCTTCTTGGGGGTCACTCGGTTCCCTGGGCTCAGTGACCACATGGGTTAGGCGTCCCTAGGAGCACCAGACATACAATAGGTGGACCCAGCCCCAGCCCTGGGACATCCAGAATGAGTAAAATTATGCTTGTGACCTCCATGTAAGACGGTATAAATAGGTAACACATTGTGAAAGACTTCCACTTAAAATAAAAAGAAAAAAAAATGGTTTATGTTTTTAATAGAAGGAACAGAGCTCATCTGGAAAATGCATTCTTGTGGAATAATGCAGTTATAAATGATGTATGACGATACAAACGTTTACAAGCCCATCCAACAAAAATAATAAATGGCACCATCTTGAAACCAAACTCTGTAACTAGCAGCTAGGGTTTCACCGCTGCAGGAATAAAGTGCTTTCACAGCGACTTCAGCAGGATCGAGGACTCCAGGGACCCTGCCAAGAGCTCAGAAGCAGGTCATTTTCAGGAGCCACGTCCAGTTCTGGCCACCACCTAACTCCATCCCTGCCCTCGGGCGAGACCCTCATGCTTGCTTGGTGAAGTGGGGGCAGGCCAGGTCCTGCAGAACAGCAGCGTGTTCAAGCTGAGGGCTTGGAGGGAAAATTCAGGGACGCTGGAAGAGGGCATCCTAAAAATTAAGTACCTCAAAATTGCTTAGAGATTCATAAAAGCTTCAGGGCGTCTGGGGGTGGAACCAGGAGTGTACGTTTTAAACACATTCCTTAAGAGGAGGCCTGCCCCCCCGGCAAACGTGGAGAAGCCGTTCCCCACACTTCACAGCTGGGGAAATTGAGGCCCAGAGAGGAAAAACAGAGTCGTTCCAAGTCACAGAGCGAGTCAGAAGCTGAGCTGGACCCTGGCCTGTCCAGGGCTTCTTTCCACCACATTCCTCCTGCCCACAGTCTGCCTCCCGGGGCCGCTAACATTCCAGGGAACCTTGTAACAGGAAAGGGGATGTCAGCCATGCCTGTTCCGATGTTCCAGGGTCCGTGGTACTTGGGTTCCACCAGACACTGTCCTCTGAGCCCAGGCAGCCAGCTCTGGGAGTCTGTTTTCTCCAGATGGGACTGGGGATGGGATTACAAAAAGTCGGCCTTTATTTTTGTTTCCCCGAGAAAATAAATCGACAGTTTTGCTCCAAGAAAAATGGTCCGAGGCATCAGTGCTAGTCAGGAGGAGGCCTGGAGACCTGCCAGCCCTAGCAGCCCTCCAGGGCTGCCTTCACATCCTGGAGATGTCTCAAGTGCAGCCGGGTCTTCAGACAAAGCGCCCTTTGGTCTTCTCCTGCCACTGAGGCTGAATGGACTGGAAGCTGGAGGGTTATTTTCTGCCTGAGCCCAGAGGAATTTTTCCCAACCCAAAAAAGTTGAATAACGGAAGGCGATGAAATGTGCAATCCTGCCCAGTTCTCAAAGGGGGACCATTTGCTCTCTCCTGGGATGAAGGGACATATGGCATTTGCGAGAATAGCACCTCAAGTATGCAGTGGGTAAAGGCCAGGGCGGCTGCTGAACATCCTATATGGCCAGGGCAGAGGCTGCACCCCAACCCCTAAATGTCAATAATGCAGAGGTTCAGAGACTCTGAGCTATGGGCTAAGTGGCCCAGGCTACCGGAGTCTGGACTTAGGTCCAAATTTCTCCTCGAAATGCTGTGTGACCTTCAGCAAGGCCCACCTTCTCTGGGCCTAAGGCTGGCACAAGGAAGAGAGTGAGAGACTTTACTCTGGGACCTTCACTGTTTTGTTCATTTGTTCATTAGCGAGACCAGGAGGCTAGCAGCAAAGGCCTTGCCGTCTGCACCTCAGATGTGACTGTCAAAGGATAGGGCCTACTCAGCTCCCCATACTTGAGGAATGTGTAATCAGTCTCCCTAAGCCCCTCCCCGAGAAGTAATATCTAGAACTTCTGCTCCACCCAGAATGGAAAAAACATTATCTGCAAATGACATCACTTTGCAAAAATGTGTGTGGATGAAGTGAGGGGTGGCAGGAAAGGACTCAGAGTCAGAGTGGCAGCCACCAGGCCTGCCAGCATCCAGCACTGTCATTGTCTCAGCATGAATCTGGCAGGTTCCTCACCCTCTCTGGATGGCAGCCGCTCATCTCCTGAGCCGCAGGAGCCCTTCCGCGGAGACAGACTAAGATCCCTGCACTCCTCCAGACCAAGTCTCAGGGGGCCTCCGGGCTTCAGATGCACGCAGGAGACACAGCAGTCTCTCCTCGGAGTCACGTACCCTGCCTGCCAACCCCATTTCTTTCTGGCCTGGTGAACAGCCTGACCCAGCAGAGGGCCAGCAAAGAGCAGCCCAGGGGACCTGCTTTAACAGATGGAAGAGAATAACCCACAGTCAGCAGGTTCCTGTCCCGGGGGGACAGGGGGCATTAAGCCTCGGTTTCTTCTTCTGGCTGTGAAAGTTTGGTCTAGAGAGCTCGTAGGGTTTCTGTCAGCTCTGGGTTTGGTGGCTCCAGGAGCAGATAAGAACAAGCCAAAGTTGGAGCCCCACATTGGGACAGAGCTTGACAGAGCTGGTGTTGTTAGGCGATGGTTCCCTGTCCTGCCCCCACAAAATTACAACTGATCACAGTTGTTTTCTCAGTGGAGCGAGAAGGATGCTCATCCTCAGCAGGTTCCAGGAAGGGTCAGGCCCTGAGCCTGGATGAGCCCCTTGAAGGCCCTGAGCACAGCCCGGGACCCAGAGGCAGTGTGGCCTAATGGTTAGCATGCTTGGGCTGATATCACCTAGGCTAAAGTGCACATCTTGATCCCTCCACCTTCAACTTGTGCTCAGCTTGGATTTCCATTTCCTCAGCTATAACACAGAGTTAACAACACATATTTCTTTTGCAGGTTGTTCTGTTTGCCTCACCCATTGCCCCCAGATTCATTCTCACCTCTCCTTACCCTGCTTCTCAGGCAGCTGATTTCACCTGAGTTGGAGATCAGAGGGTGAGCAGCAGGGAAGTCAATTTCTCCACCCTCTCTGCTGGACCACAGTTCTTCCACTGGCTGTGTCTATCTCCCCAGGTCACTGCTCCTATCAAGAGGGTCCCTATTCCATACTTCCTACTCTGGGGGTTCTGGCAGCACCACACCTCAGGCCTAAAGGGACTCGGAGTTCCTGTTGTCACTTACCTCTGGGTATTCAGAGCCTTACTGGGTCCTTTCACCCAGTAGCCATGCCAAAAAAAGACCCTTTGTTATTTCCAAAAAATGATACATGAATGCCCCACGAAAACGTGAAAGGACTCCCCACATCTCTAGTCACTGAGAAATACTAAGTAAAACCAAAGTGAGCTAGCACCTCATGCCCATTAGATGGCTACTGGATATTAAAAAATAGCAAGTGCCAGTGAGGAGATGGGAAATTGGCACCCTTGTGCACTCTGGGTGGATGTCAAGGGGGCAACTGCTATGTATGGCAGCTTCTCAAAATGGAAAACAAAACTCCATATGACATAGCAATCCCACTTCTGGGAATCTAGCCAAAAGAATTGAAAGCAGAAACTTGTAGACCTATGTTCATAGCGACACTCTTTACAACAGTCAGAACACGGAAGCCACCCAAGTGTCATCAACAGATACATGAATAAAATTGGAATGTCCACATGATGGAATATTACTCAGCCTTGAAAAGGGAGGAAATTCTGACACATATTGTGACGGGGTTGAAACTTGAACATATTATGCTGAGTGGGACAAGTCATAAAAGGATAAATATTTTTCAATAACTTTTACATGAAGTACCTAGAATAGGCAAAGAGACAGGAAGTAGAAAGTAGAATGACAGTTGTGAGAGAGGAGGATTGAAAGTAGTTGCTTAATGGGGACAGTTTCAGTTTTGCAAGATGGAAAGTCCTGGAGCTCCATCAGACAATATGACTATATTTAAAATTACCAAACCACACAGTTAAACATGGTTGAGATGGTAAAAACACGAAACAATAAACTTTTCAAATCATATGTTTTAAATATGGGCAGACTATTGTATGTTAATTATATCTCAATAAAGCTTTTCTTTTTTAAAGTCTTGTTATTAAACTCTTCAGGAAAACCAGTGGTTGCCAATCTGGTCTGTGTCTTAGCAACTCTGGGATCTTTAAAAAATGTCAAAATGGGGTGGGGAAGTGAGAAAAAATAAAAATATCAAAAGGCCTGGCCACTTAAATCACAGCCCCAGGGGTTGCACAGGCACCAGAGTCTTGACGCTGTCAGGTGACTCCACTGTGAGCCCAGGTTTGACACCACTGATGGGCTCAAGGAGGATTAGGGGCAAAATGACCAAACTCTCAGACGCAGAGAGCAGATGGGTGGCTGTGGGGCTTGTGGCAGTTAGGGATGGACAAAATGGAGAAGTTGGTACGAAGGTACAAACTTCCACATAAGAGTAAGTCCTTGGTGTGTCGCATGCAGCCTGGTGATGGTGGCTCATGACACCGTATTGTACAGTGAGTCTTCTCTTCATGTCTTCCATAGGTTCTTGGAAATTTCTACTTTAATTGAAATGATGTATAATATCCTGAAATAATAACATCATTGCATTTCACAGTCAGAGGGGATTGCTTTTAATCTCATCGTTATAACATGACATAGAACAAAACGTTGTTATTTGAGGATCTACAGTATATATTGAAAGTTACCCAAAAAACAATCTTGGGGCCTCCCTGGTGGCTCAAGGGGTTAAGTCTCAGCGCTATCAAGCTATCGCTGGCTACTGTGACATGAGTTCAATCCCTGGCTCCGGAGGTGACCCACAAGGCGCGGCAGACCTCTCCTGTCTCCCCGGCTGCTCCCCTCAGCAGTGTACTTTGTCAGTCAGCCTGTTCTGCTCCCCATTCTGTCTCAGGTGAATCCTCTCACCCCTTGTACCACTGGCCTATACACCAGCTTTTATATGGATAAATAAATAAAAATAAATTTTTAAAAAAAGAAGAAGAAATCTTAGAAGTCCCAAGACAAGAAAAAATACCTGTAACTATGTTTGGTGATAGATATTAGTTAGATTTATTTCAGTCATCATTTTGCAATATATATATAAATATCAAGTCATGAGGCTGTACACCTGAAACTAATATAATACGTCAATTATGCCTCATTAAAAAAATTGGGAACTCTTAATTAAAAAAAAAAAAAGAAAGGAGCTGTGGATGCCAAGTGTGTAGCACAACCCCTGTATATCATTAGAGCTCAATGAAATATACCCAAAATATCATCGGTATTATTATTGTTATTAATTTTCCAGGTCACCATGGGCCTCTGAGAAACTGCAAAGGAGGCAGAGGATATCGGGATGAAATCCAGGGTAAGGCAGGAAAGCAGGCGTGGCAGGCGGGGTCTGGACTGAGGCAGAGAAAGGTGGGAGTCCCGTGCTGGCTGGGCTGGGCATCAACCTACTAGGAGCTGGAGGCCTAAAGACAGCACACTTGCCACAAGGTTAGTGTCCAGCTGCCGCCAGGCAGCCCACAGCACTCATCGGCTCTGGGGGCGTCTAGGGTTAGTGGGAGTGTTGGTCCAGGAAGCAGCATATCCTGCAACAAACAGGCACATGCCATAGGGTTTCTGACTGGTCTTCGTTACAGGGCGCCTTCTAACCTTAGGGGTTCCCAATCACCTCTATGGCCCCAGCAGTCCTCTGTGAGCCTGTCCTCTGGGCTCCCTGACCTGATCGTCACCTCCATTTGCCTCCCCGTGTCTGTCCTGACACCCACTCCCTTGCTGGTCTGGGTCCCCATCCTGCCAGCTATTATTGGCATATTGGGTGAGGGTGGGCAGCCACTTCCCTTCTCTCTTCTTCCCCATCCATGCATCAGGCCTTCAGGAGCCCACTAGCCCAGGAAAGGTGTAGATTTCAAGGTCCCTTTTTACAAGGGGTGTAAAGGACAAGGAAGGCCCACACTGACCAAACAGCCAGCACTGGAAGCCAGATCTCCTGATTCCAAATGCCTTCCGCCTCTGCCCACACTCTGCCAGGGCGCTTGTGACCTGGGGTAAGCCAGGGTACCAGTGAGAAGGGTACCCTTAAACCTCTGTAAGGGATGCCGCGACAAAACCTCAGCTCCACCTAGGCAAGCCGACTTCCCCCAAATAAACTCCAAACAGATCACTTTGGCCAAGTCACTCCTCTCCATTCTGGTCCCCGCACTACTCCCATCTCCAGGCATTTTATCATCCCTTCTTCTAGAATACCCTTCCTTGTCTCCTTCCTATAAGTTACCCGAAATTCACCTGCAGCAGGAAGCCTTCCTGCTTTCCAAACTGGACCTGGGCTCTCCCTGCCCTGGGCTACCCTTAGGCTGGCTCTGGGAACTCCTGGGTGCCCATCTGACTCCTTCTCGAGATGGGGAGTGAGCTGAGACCAGAGGTCATGTCACACACTCATTTTCGCATGTCATTTGCGAAAATGATTCATTGTCATTTTCGCATCCTGAACACCAAGAATTAAAAGAGAGACAGCTCAGGGACACCGGGGGCCCTGAGCCCACCCCAGGACGAAGGAATGGACAGTTCGGTGCCCTCGGGCCACAATTCCAAGTTGGAGGTGGCTGAAGGCTGGACCGGGGTGCCCGGTCCCAGACCTCGGCCCCGCCTCCCAGTGCTGTTTTTGTTTTCGTTCTCCCTGGGCAAAGGCTGCCTGCCGCTGCTCTGAGCCACAGCTGGTTTTTATTGCACCAAGGCTCAAAAAAGGCCTTTGCATATTTTTAGAGAGAAGGGGGTGGAGGCGGGGTTAGAATATTTTCTTCTCCGACCAAGATGAGGGCTTGCTCCAATTTTCCATCTGCTTTCCCTTCTGGGTGGAGCTGGCGGGGAAGTTTCTCTGTGGGAGGATCCTGTGGCCAGCGGTTTATGAGCTCATGGATATTGCAGGCCAGAGGTGCGCATAACACCCGCCCACCTCCCCCAGCCCCACACCCGCACACAGGCGCAGGACCCACTTCGCCGCAGGCAGGGGGGACCGCACGGGGAGCAGGGAGCCCACAGCCCTTCCAGAGGGGGGCGACTGCATGGGGGCAGAATCAGGAGCCTCCACTCTTGCTCCCCAGAGCCCTCTTGTGAGGCGTGCCTACAGGGCCGCCTGGATGCATACAAGCAGGGCTCCATCTGGGGCCAGAAGAAGGAATGCGTCTCTCGCAACTTTAATGGCTGGCGTTCAACTGTCTGAAGACACCCTCGGGATGAATGAAATACCCAATCATTCTGAGTGTCACTGAACTCACAGAGCTGTTGAAGTGCTTTGTCTCCATCAAAGGAGGTTACATGCATCGGATTCCTGCCGGGGTGCGTGCACGCGTGTGCATGCTCAAGGGTGTTGTGTTATCTGTGGGGTGACTTGTGTGGGGTGTGTTGGAAGTGTGCTGCGTGTGCCTGCTGTAATCAAGCCAGGGGAACATGCGGAAGGAGCGCTGTGCGGGGAGGCGCCTCGGCTTTCCCGCACACTCACTAACACGGCGTCTTGTCTGAGATCTTTCCAGAGCAACGTGTTGGCCAGCGCATGACAGGTAGAGGAGGCCGAGGAAGGGACAGGGACCATCTGTTTTATGAACTCGTCGCCTCTAGCCCCTGCCCCTAAAGGCACGACTGAACTCCGTCACTAATGGCACCTGGCCCCCCAACCCCCCAGGCCAAAGAACCACTGCAAATAAAACTGAAGCGCAGAGATGCGTGAGGTCCCATGTTACTCACAGAACAGGAGCCAAACCCAGTCCACGGCTGGCTGCAGGGTGGGCTTCAGTGCCAAGGAGCCAGCCAGCTGCGGTGCCAGCGTGCACGCATGTGTGTGATGACACACACGGGCAGGATCCCTGCCTCCTCATCCGCACCAGCAGGGTGGCAGGCAGTTCATCAAGACGCTGCCTTGGCCTGTGCCAAGGGCCAGGCATAGAGTGGCTCTCCCTGACCTCTCAGCTCTTCACCAGACTTCCATGCTTCTGTTCACCAAACCCTTCCCCCTTCCCTGAGGCACCAGTGGTGCTCAAATGCCAGCAGGCACTTCTCTCCCCCAGGTCCTCTCAGCTGACCTCCCCCTTCCCAAGCCTCTCCTGGCTCCCATCATAAGCAAAATGCTTAGTCTACAGCTGAGCATTCCAGACCTGCTCGGTCTCATCAGCATCTCTAGGCTCACCCCTGCACATTTTCACACCAGCTGAGGGCAACTCACACACCTGCACCAACACAAGCATGGGCCACTTGTGCCAAGAGCTTTTGGAGGGGTCTGCAGGACCTGCTGAGCCTGCAGGACACAGGATGGGTGATTCCAGAAAGTCCTGTTATACACGGAATGACACTGGCCTCCTCTGGAATCTCTGACTCACTCTTAAAAACCTGCCGTAATCTTTACCACCTCCAGGAAGCCTTCCTTCCCACTCCTCCAGGCCAGTGAGGGGCCTTCTTCCCAAGCGTCCCCAGATCCTCTGTCACTGCTGTCCTATCTGGACAAGACAGCTCCAGTCTGCATCCACCAGCCTGTCCTCCCCAGGCCCTGTGGATTTCGATGGGGTTTACATGCTCCTGCTGGTTCTCCCTATTCTCAGTCTATGGCTGCCCTCTGCCCTAGTGACTCTTAGGCACTTGGAGACACCCCGACACCTACCATCACCACCATCTTACTCCATATGCCTTGCCATGCAGAGTTCATTTGGATAGCAGAGTTCTGACATCCTAGAGATGACAGAAAGTAATTCCTCTCCTGGGCAGAAGACAAATTGGCAGGCCCTCCCTGATGGTGCAGCAGGTTAAAGTGCAGCACCATGAAGCTCACTTTACAGTGAGTTCAATCCCTGGCAGGGAGGTGACCCACATGGCGCAGCAGACCTCTCCTGACCTGCTTGCTGCTCCCCTCAGCAGTGTATTTTGTCTATCTGCCTGTTCTACTCCCCGCTCTGCCTCTGGTAAATCCTCTCACCACTCCTGCACCTCTGGCCTGTACCCTAGTTCTGTATGCATAAATAAATAAAATATTAAAAAAAAAATAAAAAAGAAGACAAATTGGCATTTAGAGTCAGACAGCACAGTTACTAGAATGTGTCAACCATCTCTCACCCCAGAGACTCACCAGCGGGGGTATGTGTGGGGGCAGGGAGGATTAGACCTCCAGAAGTGTTCTGGAAACTCCTCTCCCTTCTCAGTACCCCTCCCCCAATCACGATATGATGGAGAACTTGATCTCACTGGGTCCTGGAAGACCTAGGGAGGTTTCATCTGGATGAATTCGCTCTCTGCCAATATGCAAAAGCTGCTGCTGTCCCCTCTTTTAAACAGCCCCTCATCTAGGTTGAAATGAGCCCCCCCATCCATATATACTTCACCCTCGACTTGCCAGGGGTTCCGGTCCCCATAGGAACACTTAAGCGGAAATGCAGTTAGTACCAGACCTACCGAATACCAGTGTCGCCTAGCCAGCCTGAAACCTGCTCAGAACACGCACTTAGCCTGCCCCTGGGCAAGCTCTAACGCAAGGCCATTTTATAATAAAGTATGAATCGTGTGCTGAAACAAAACACAGGACACTGTACGCGGCACTTGTTTACCTTACGGTGGCGTGGCCCATGGGGAGCACGGCCTAATGCGGCCATCCCACCAGCTCAGGGCAAGAGCAGGACTCAACCGAACTGGGACAGTGGCAGGAATGCATAGCGTTTGCATCCTTGCCTTGTCAACGATTGTGGCAAACCCTTCTAAGTTATATTGAAGTTCTAACCCCCTTATCTCAGAATTGGAGTTTTAGAGATAAAGGCCACTAATGAGGCAATTCAAGTAAAATGAGGACATGGGGGTAGGAGGGGGCGCTGAGTCCAGTGGGCTTGGCCTCCTGATGAGGACACTTGAACACAGCCAGGGACACAGGGAAGACAATGAAGAGAGCAAGCACTTCCCCACCTGCAAGCCAAGCAGCCAGGCCTCAGGGCCCCTTGATCTCTGCTTCCAACCTCCAGAAGTGTAAGAAAACATTTTTGGTTGTTTAAGCTCCTCAGGCGATTGGACTCCCCAGGCAGTTGGACTCTGGGAGCACAGCCCTAGGGAGCTCGCACAGATAAAGATGGTCTGTTAGGAGGCTGTCTCCCTTTTTAGACCGTGAGCTCCCCAGAGAGCTGAGCTGTCCCGGCCTCAGCGCCCCACGCCCACCACACCTGAAGAGGTTCCGAGAGTGCTTCCCAAGTGGTAAACCGAGATTGGGTCACAGGCTTTTTAAATCCCACCTTGCCTCTGGTTTCACCCCCAAAAGCCTCCTTCCCTTTAACAGATGAGTCAGCCTGTAACAGGGTAGTCAACTGAGGCCCAGAGAAGGCAAGTACCTTGCCCAGGTCATTCATGGAGTCAGGCTCATCAGGGAGGAGACGCCAAAGTCCTCAGCGGCTGGGGTTGGACACCTCTGCAGTGTCCCACCATCTGGAAGGAAACAGAGAGGACTTGGGTTTGACTCCTGACTGCCCCGCTGACCTCCTGAGCTGGGCCTCCGTTTCCACGCCTGGACAATGAGGCCAGCCCGTGTGAGAGCACAGACAGTTCCAGCCCACAGAAGGGGCTCAAGCCGCTGCTGTGGCTGCTGTGCTAAAGTTTCTGGAATGCCAGCTGGCCCAGCACCTGGCCCCACAGGAAGCTGACAAAGAGCTCCCCACAGAAGTTTTTCCTGCTAGTCTGTGGGGAGGGCAGGCAACCTTTGTCACTCGGCCCCTAACACACACACTGTCTCTGCCCTGCTCTGGGCCTCAGGGGTGCAGGACCATTACCCTCAATGGCCCATTGTTCTCCCTCCCCACCCCCCACCCCCCAGATCCTGAGGCCTGCCTGCTGGCCTGCCTGCCGGGAACCAACAGCTAAAAATAGCTCACCGCAAGTTGGGGTCCAGCTGCTTATCTCCCTCCCTGGGTCAGGAGCTGCCCCAGTCTTCCTGACCACTACTCTGGGCAAAGTCCAGCTGGGCCATCTCCCAGACCAATCTCAGTGGAGAGTTCAAACTTACACCCGCAAAATATTTAGTGGAAAATTCGAGGACAGCTAAAATTCCCTCGAGGCAGAGGCTCCACACAGACTTTCAGAGTTCCAAGTTCAGAGATGGTGGTGAAGGAGGAAGAGGGGGCCATCGGGCCTGTGGTGGGTGGAGAGGAAAGACCCGGAAGAACAGGTTTAATTGGTGAAGCAAAGAAAATTAAGGAAACGCATGCCAGGTGGCAGGACCAGCAGAAGCAAAGGAGTCAGGAATGAGACCACACAACAGTGAGAGGATGTGAAATCCATGTGTTACAGCAGGAAGTGAGTCTTCAAAAGAAGCCCAGTCTGGTTGAGAAGGGCCCGATTTGTCTTCCTCAGGCCCCCAGGGACACCTTCATTTCCAAGGCTCCTCCTATCTCTTCTCCCTAAGGAGTATCTCAGCCCTGAGGAAAGGGCGAGGGCTGTTGAGTACAGAGCGAGGCGCCTTCAGGCCCTCTGGTCTCAGGAAGGGGTTGCTTCCCAGACACATCACCTGGTCTTGTAGGTGTTCTGCCTGCAGCAGCCTGCAGCCATTCAGGTTTTTCACTGCCACTTTTCAAGAGCCTGCTCTGAGCTGCGGTCCCTGGCTGGGGTGCTGTGGACCCCAATAGCAACTCAGCTCCAGCCTTAGAGGGGTTCACAGTCTGGGGTAGAAAGAAACAAGTGAAGAGACAGCTCTCGAGTAGCCCAGAGAAGGGGCCTCCTCCACGGGACATTGACACAGGTCACGGGGCTGAGCTGGTTAAATAGGAAGCAGACAGGTGAAGAGGTGGCAGAGTGATCCGGGCTGAGAAGTGCTCCAGGTCTTGCAGGCACGTGAGCCCAGCCCCATTTGTGCGAGCAGAGCCAGAGATGGGTGTGAGAGCCATGAGGCTGGGCAGATCTTTGGGGACCGGATTCTCTCCTTGTCTGAACCAGCCCCCCAAACGGACACAAACACAATAGCCACCCAATGAAGGACCGATGAATAAAATTGTTAGAAAATTAAGAAGCAACTAACTGAATGCAATAGATTAAGTTTCATTTTTTAATTCATAGAGTCTGGGGATTTGGTCATTCATCAGTTCTAGCAGTGAGCTCCCAGGACCACGGTGGCTGCCTCTTTGCTCCCAGCATCCTCTCCCTTTGAGGCTCTAACTGTTGTAAAAGGTCCTTCCTTGCCCTTTGACATCGGGACCACCAGGTGAGTTGTTTGGGCCAAGGATATTAGCAGACATGTTTCAGAGGCTTAAAGTATACTCGTATCTGAAAGAAAAAATAACACGGATTCTACACAATTGAACTTCCAGAAAATAAGAGGGAACAACTTCCGATTTATTTAGAAAGGCAATCTTACCTTGACATCAAAACTGAAGATAGAAGAAAACAAAAAAATAGAGAGCAATATCTTTCATGTATGTGATGCAAAAATCCATAGAAAAATGTTAGCAAATAGAATTCAGCAATATATTAAAAGTTATACACCGTTACTAAATGAAGTTCATTACAGAGATGCAAGGCTTCTTCACTACTTGAGTGTGAATCAGTGCAACACACTGTATTCATAGGCTAGAAATTCATAGGCTTAAGTGAAGCAAAAACCCAACAACTTTTACAATTCAACATCATGAAAAAAAGCCTAAAAATTAGGAATCCATAAATCATAAACTTCCCACATATATATAAATGTCCCATGTAAATACAACATTCTAGAGAAATAAAATAACAACATAAATAAAATAGTTTCCTAAGTTGATAAATACAACTACAAACACCCAACAGTAACTGTTACTATTCCTGTTGTTGCTCTTATGCTTACTGGTGAGAAACTGAGGAAAGGCTCAGCCTCTTTACCTTGGGGAAATCCTTCGAGTTGAAAACAGCCCAGGGAGATTTTTGAAATAATTCTATATTTTGAAATTATTTCATGTTCACAGCAAACTACAAAGATAGTACAGAGAGAGCCCACAAACCTTCACCTAGGTCCCCCCAATAGTTGCATCTTATTTACTTACAGGACGACACCAGGGTACTATCTGTACAGGGAGCTCTGTGTCATTTTGTCACGTGTAGATTATGTAACCACTATGAAAATCAAGATACAGGACTGTCACACCACAAAGACCTCTCATCCCACAGGCCATGATCCCCAGAGCCTGAAACCAGGAATCTGCCTAATAAGGAAAGGAAGGGAAGAGGGAAATGACATACATATCAGAAAGAAAACAATCCCTATTGATAGAGGAGATGATTGTTTATGTAGATAAACTCAAAGCATCTGCAAAAAACTCCTAGAACTGTAATTTCAGCAAAGTCACAAGCTAGAGATAGATGTATAACAATCCATTGTATTTCCACGTTCTGGAATGAACACATGGAGACTGAAATTAAAATGAAAAAATCCTTTACGATCATTAAAACAAAAGTGAAATATTTGGGTGTAAATCTAACAAAACATTTAGATGCTGAACTTGTAAGATGCTAAGAAAAGAAATCAAAGAGCTAAATTCACGAGGACATACTTTATACTCCTGTATTGCAGTATTCAACAGTTCTCCACAGGTTGCAACACAGGTTTAACATAATTAATATCAAGGTCTCAGGAAGATTTTATAGGTTAGGCAAGATTATCCTAAAATTTACACAGAAAGGAAAAGGAAGTAGAATAGTTAAAACACTTTGGGGGGAAAAAAAAAACAAATTGGGAAGAATCACTGTATCTAATTTCAGGACTTAACACTACAGTAATCGAGACAGTGTGAACTTCCCAGAGGGACAGACACAGCATAAGATAAAGAACCTGGAAAGACATCCACACACATACGATTAACTGATTTTTGATAAAGGTGCAAAAAGCAACTCAATGATACCACTTTACACCCATTAGGATGGCTGTGCAATTTAAAAAAGACAAATGCTGGTAAGGATGAGAAAAGATTGGACCTTCCTGCACTCTGCCGGCTGGAATACAAAATGGTGATTTTAGGTGTAATTTTTTTTTTAAGATTTATTTATTTATTCATACAGAACCAGAGTTGCAGGGGTTACAGACCAGAGTTGCATGGGCAGTGAGAGGATTCACCAGAGACAGAGTGGGGAGCAGAACAAGCAGATCAGTGAAGTACACTGCTGAGGGGAGCAGCAGGCGGGTCGGGAGAGGTCTGCCGTGCCATGTGGGTCACCTCCGGGGCAGGCGGGGATCGAACTCATGCTGAAGTAGCTTTAGCTTCTTAGTGCTGCACTTTAACCCGCTGTGCCAACAGGGAGGGCCCGATTTTAGGTGTAATTTTTAAGAAATTAGTGATCATCTTCCTGAACAGCAAAACCGCAAGCTCTACTTTCTCGGCATCTTTGCCCATACTAGAAGCTGTTCCTACATTTTATTTGAGATGTTCTAACAGGCGTGTAGGGATATCTCAGCCATCTTAATTTGCACTTCCCTAACAATTTGTGATAGTAGACATTCTTTCATGTACTTCTTTGCTACTGTATGTTCTCTTTGGTTAAATGTCTCTATGACTCTTGCCCATTTCTAATTAGAGCATTTGCCTTTTTCCTGTTGAGTTATAAGAGCACTTTCTATGTTTGACGTCGGAATCCTTTGTGAGATACATGATTTGCAGATAATTTTAGCCTGTAGCTTGTCTCTCCGTTCTCCTAACTTGTCTTTTGTAAAGCAAAGACATTTTAATGAGGATCAAGTTCAATTTACCATTTCTTACTTGCTTGTGTTAGGTCTAAGAACTTTTCAATAAGCCCAAGGTGCTAAAGATTTTCTCTTATGCTTTCTTCTAAAATTTTTAGCTTAAACGGAGGATCCAGTTTGCATCAATTCTTCTGGAAATTGGGAGGTTTAGGTGAAAGATTTTTTTTTTCCCCTATAGGATGTCCAATTGCTACAGTAATGTTTGTTGAAAAGACTATCCTTCATGCATGGAATTATTTTTCAAAAAAACTCTGAGCTCTAACCACCTATCCTATAGTTCACTTATTCAAAACACAACCATTTACCCTGCAAGCCTTCAGGGAAGCCCCTAGACATTTGTATTCTAGAGAAGTGAAAACTTGGTCCATAAAATATTCTCTATGCAACTGGTCATAACAGCTTCACACGCAATAGCCCCAAACTGGAAACAACCAAAATATCCCCAAATAGGTGAATGGTTAAATCAACTGTACGTCCTCACCGGGAACACCAGTCAGCAATAAACAAGATTGAACGACTGATACACACACGGCCCGATGGCTCTCCAGGGGATGTGACAAGTGGAACAAAAGCAGTCTAAAGGTCACATACTGGACGGTTCCATCCACATCACATTCTGAAAATGACACAATGACATAGCCGAAAAGTGGATTCCTGGTTCCAGGCTCTGGGGATCATGGCCTGTGGGATGAGAGGTCTTTGTGGTGCAACAGTTCTGTATCTTGATTTTCATAGTGGTTACATAACTACACATGTGACAAATGACACAGAGCTCCCTGTACAGATAGTACCCTGGTGTCGTCCTGTAAGTAAATAAGATGCAACTATTGGGGAGACCTAGGTGAAGGTTTGTGGGCTCTCTCTGTACTATCTTTGCAGTTTGCTGTGAACATGAAATAATTTCAAAATATAGAATTACTTCAAAAATCTCCCTGGGCTGTTTTCAACTCAGGGAGGATTTCCCTAAGGTAAAGAGGCTGAGCCTTCTGCCAGCGTGGAGGTGGGGGTGACGTGTCACATGGAGTGGATGGAAACCACAGTGAGGGGCCACGTCAGCACCCGGGTCTCCAGCTGCAACAACTGACTCCAGCGGAGTCTAAGGGAGAAGCCTAAGGGAGACGCGTGTGAGGGCCCTAAGTCCCTGGATTTGGAGTGGTTTGTTCGGAAGCTTTAGTGTGGCAATAACTCATACAGGCCCACTTGCCCCTCTCTTCTCCACTGCCCGAAGGGGATGATATCTGTCGTTGGTGATGACTGCGGCAGAGACAGTTAGATGTCCTCCAACATTGTCCACCCTTCTATTACCTAAGTGTAATAGAACCTCTGATTTTTGTCTGGTTTTATCTACATTTCCAGCCTCTCTAGAGATTAGGTGTCTCAGGGGACTAACTTCAGGCCAGTGGGGTGAAAGAGAAAGTGTTGTTTGACAGGGAAGCTTCTCCAAACTGACATCCTCTTTACCCCCTCTTCACACTTCCCACCAACTGGAATACAGAAATGATGGCTGGAGCTCAAGCAGCCACTTCAGACATGAGGTGGAAGCTACATTATGAGGATGTCAAAGCAACAAAATAGAAATTTAGGGTTCCTGATGATTACAGAGAGCCCACGCAGTTCTGGGCTGCTTATATCTGAATTTCCTTTATGTGAGACACGATCTTCTATTGTATGTTTTCTGTCCAATGCCTGGATCCTGTATTATTGCCAGCTCCAGTTGTGAGAACATGCCGGAGCAAGAAGCAAATGCAGCCTGAGGAGTCAGAATCAGAGGTTTGTTGGGGAGGAATTTTACATCCTTTGGATTTTGTCAGATAGAGAAAGTGAGGCCCTGTGAGGCGAGGCTTACCGAAAACTGACAACAGAACAGAACTGGGCACCGCTTCCTTCCCTGCAGTTCAGGGACAGTCGGCTTTACCTTCGTCCACCCCTTCCTCTTTTTATACCCTCCCATTGCAAACTGAGCTGGGCCCCTGGGTGGGGGTGGGAGGGTCCTCTGACTATGACTCAGTGTGCGTGAGTGAGTGTGAGTGTGTGTGTGTGTGTGTGTGTGTGTGTGTGTGTGTGTGTGTGTAGGAAGAGGTGTGGCCTTTACTGAAGGGGCAGGAGTAACGGACAGATCCTTCTTCAGCCCAGCCCTACCAGAAAACAAGGATGACGGGAAAGGCAGCGTCCTGAGGGGGGTGAACCCAAGGGGCAAGGAGTAACTCGACTACTCCGTCCAAGTCAGCCCCTTAAGTCCTCTGGGAAAGTGGCTGAACTCTGTTTTTAGAGTCCTACCAACACACACACACCCCATACAGAGGCACACTTGGCCCAACTCCCAGCACCTCATACCACACCAAGTACCATCTGTCCCCTCGAAGGTCCTCAGCTTCAAGGAAAAGTTTGATTCTCCGTGTTTTCCTGCAAAAGAAGCCAAGAGAACAGGGCAGGACCTCATCTAAGATCACACAGGGGTTTGAGGCGTATCTGGTGTTGTTCCGTTACCCTTGAAACAGCAGGTAAGGGCTCTTCTGAGCCCCCACAGGGCTTGGGGCCCAGCCATGCCCTTTTGGGGCCCTGCTCTGGTCGTTGTGTCATGGGCTATCTGGTTTAGAAACTGGCCCCTGAGCAGAAGTGGGGGTGGCTTCCTTCTGCGCAGCTGGTTGGGGCTTGGCTTGACCTCATTGCTGGGGGGCTTAGCTGCAGCCCCAGGCTTCCCTCCCTCTGCTCCCCGCTGTGTAGGGCACTCCTCTGTGCAGACCCACTGAGGGTTTAGACTCTGTGTTATCCCCCTGGGTCCACAAGCACCCATGGAGATCCTTATTCCCATTTTATAGATGAGAGTCCAAGCAAGGCTGAGAGGTGAGGAGCCCATACCTCAAAGCTCCACGGAAACTGAGCGCCAACTCTGGACCCCAAAGCTCCACACACTCAAACTCACACTGTTCCTCGACTGCCCAAGGAGAGCTTGTGTGAAGAGCACAGTGGTGAGGCCGCCTGGAAGTTAGCTCAGCCATGACGTACTTACCACTTTCACTGAACCTTGACTTTCTCACTTGTAAAATGCAAACAGCCTGTTGTGAGGGTGCTGGAGATAAGGCGTGGAATGCCCTCTGTGACCGCAGCTCAGCTTGGGAGTGCTCACGTGCCACTTGGCGCTGCTCACCCCCACCCTCAGCATGCCTCACGCGGGGGGGGGGGGGGAACCAGCCCCATCACCCCCTCAGTTCCTTCTCAATCCCATTGTCTCCTCCAACCCAAGGAAAGGGCACCCCAGAGGCAAGAGGCCCAGGGTACCCCCCTTCCCTCCTGCCAGAAAGAGGACAGGCAAAATCAGATGTTTCCCAGATGTTGCCAATTGTGAGCAAAACCACAGCACACCAGGAAGCACATCTCTGAGGCTCAGGCCTGCTGCTGGGGGTGTGAGAGCCCCAGGAGGGAGGCGGGATGTGGGGGTCGGGGGGGGGGATAGGTTGGGGTCTGGGGGAGGGCGCTAACTCAGAGAGGTCTTCTAGGGTAAGATTCAGGGGAAGGGACTGCCATCAGGTTGGTGACAGTAGGTGAGAAGGGGGGTGTGTGACAAGGAGATAGAAGTATGGGGGCTCAGAAGAGACTGATGAAACTGAAAGTTGGGGAGTCTTAGGGGCTCCTGGGGCAGACGGGCCACAGCTGACCTGCTTCCATTGCCTCCCACCCAGCCTGGATCCCAGCTGCACAGGAAAGAACTTTAGAACCCCCGCTCCGGCCCCCAAGGGGCACAGGTGCCCTCCTGGGCTGTCTCAAAGGTAACGAGTTCCCTGTTTCTGTTCCCTGGGAGCAGAAACCCAGGAAGGGACCCAGGCCTGAGCAGCAGTTTGGACAGGACAGTCTCTGCCCAACCCAGGCCAAGAGGCTTAGCGTGTAGGGACTAGACAGGCCTCCTTGAGGCCCCGACCTTGGCACAGCCAGACGTAGCCATGTCCCCCTCCTGTGGACACCCAGCCGAGGGACACAGCCGTGCCCTCGCCCCTTGCCATCTCCAGGCAGTCAGCCAGGCCGAGACGGGCAGCGGCTTGGGGACGAGCTGTTTCTGACATATTCCCTAGAACATGCTGGCTTTGTCCTCCAGCAAATCTGTTCCTGGAAGGTCAGGGGTGGGGGTTCTGAGGCTCAAGTCTCCCCAGATGCTCTGATGCAGCTAGAGCCAGGCCTGTGCCACTACAATTGGACTTTGCGTGGCCCCATGGCCCAGAGTGACGCCTGCGCTGTCACGGCGTCCCAGGGCCAGGCTTGGGGCTACCCACGGCCCAGGCACAACCTCACTCAGCCACCGCAGTCCAGGGGGGATGCCGACACCCACAATTTAGAGCTGAAAAAACCGAGTCACGGAGAGGCCACATGATTTATTCACAGCCTCCCAGAGCAGGAAGGAGCGTGCAAGGGGCTCCCACTCCATGCTCCCCCCTCCGCTCAGTCTTCCCATCTGTGGGATGGAGAGAGTGCCCATGGCATGACCTCACCGCTCCCAGGCCCTTCACTGCCCAGCCTGGACTGGCCAGACTCACCAATGGGCCTGTGAAAGAAATAGGGTCCATTCTAAACACTGCACAGATTGGGGGGGGGGGGTCTATGCCCCCAGGGGAGCCCAGGCTGGGCCTGGGGCAGGAGCACCCAGGCATGAGAGTCGGTTCCAGCCAACTCTCCAGCTGTTCTCTGCAGCCAAAGCTGCTTTGAGGCAGAGGGACGTGCGTGAGTAATGGAAACCAGGCAGTGAGGCCTTCCGAAATGGGAATTCCATCTGCCTGACTTTGTTCTCCTAGACTTTGGTTTCCAGGGCAACTTGGGAAGAGGTGGGGGGAGATGGAGGGCCCCCGGCCAGAAGGCTAAATCCCAGGAACCTGAAGAAAGGGGAGGTGAGTGTCCCTCAGGCTCCAGAGTCTTCTCCAAGGAGCCACGGGGAGGTCAGGCCAGGCTGGGACTCAGAAGCCGTGGGTTCTGTGGCCAACCGTGCCCACGTCATCTTGGGGAGCATGAGTGAGAGTGCAGCACTCAGCTTTCCCGTGGCCAGGCCCCCCCATCTCAGGCCTAGTCAAAGGTGCCCTTGCTTGAATCAGGAGCCAAGCTCTGCTGGCCCCCCGCTGCCAGCCTCCTGAGGGCAGGTGTTATCACAGGTGGCAAGGGCCCACACATTTACGGAGCCAGCAGAGCCCACCGGCAGGTGCAACACCAGCCCCCAGAGACCCAGCCCACTGGAGGTGCTCATGCCCCCGTGTCAGGGGAGAATGTCTAATGTGCCCCGAGCACTTACTAGATACCTAGCCCCAGTTAAGCCCCGAGATGGTCTCCTTGCGCAAGGGGCACACGAGGGGACAACTGGCCTTGCCCAGGGGGGGCCAGAGAGGGGAGGCAGGGCTCGCTCAGCCCCACGCCCTTTGCGTCCCTAAGTCTCCAGTGGGGGAGACCTGAGCCCAGGTCACGCAGGGAACAAGAGGCAAGGAGCCCGGACCCCTGGCCTCCGGCAGCAATTCCATCTAGCTGAGCCCACGCACACTGCAGGGCACACCCTGCGCCCTGGCCCCAGACTCTGGCAGCTTGAAGGTGAGAGCTTCAGGGTGAGCCTTAGCATCAGCTCAGCCCGGGCCCCAGGCTCCTCCCCATGACCCAGGGCCTCCCCTGCAGTGCGGCTTCTCCTCAACTCCTAAACCTGCGGTCTGTTAGGCGCAGACAAGGAAGCCTTCCCCAGGGCCACCACCTCCTGCCCAGTGACTCCGCCTTAAGGCCTCACCCACTTCTGTCAGTCATCCCTGTGCCATCTCAAAGTCTCGCTAGACCCCTCCGGGTGTGGTGGACAGAGAAGTGAAGGAATGTGCAGAAGGCCACACAGCCAGGGGGTGCGGGCACGCTCCCTCTTCTAGAGAACAGCCATCCAGAGCACAGGGTTTACAACCAGTCAGGCTTACGCTGACCTGTCTCTGCGGCTTGGCAACTGTGTGGCCATGGACAAATCACCTTGCACGCCTGGACTTCATGTTCCTCATCTGTAAAGTGGGGACTCCCCCGCCCAGGCTTGTAGAGAAGCAGAGATGGGAATGGAGCAAGCACGGCCACGCCTGGGCCACAGGGCAGTGGCCACCGGGCAGCATAACTGCGGCTCTAGCACGAGTCAGGGGGTGGCAGGAGAGAAGCTGTGCTGGCCGTTGAGTCACCGGCCCTCCCGTCCCCATTGACCGTCTCTCAAAACCAGGGCCACACACAACAAGAAATAACACAGGCCTTTTATTTGCTCCAGAACTTGGCTACTGTGTGGTCTGAGGGTGCCACGCTTTCCCGGAGCCCCCCAGGGACACCTGACCCAGGGGTGCTGCATTTCCATGAGAGGTCAGGCTGCAGCACACGCCCCTCAGGCCCCGTTACAAGACCCAGCTGCCTGCCGCTGGTATCCAGGACCAGCGAATCCCCTGATGCTGGAAAGTGGTGCCCACCTTCTGTCGAGGCGGCTTTTCACAAGGCGTTGGTTAAAATATTGCACTTGTAAATTAGGAAAACTGATGAGGCAAAGGTTTCCTATCACAGGACGACGTGCCAAGCATCCAACTACCGTTGAAATAAATAAAACTCAGGCGAGGGTCTGAGTTGAGTCCCAGTGGCCCCCGCGACCCAGGAGGACCCCTGAGCCCAGCCCCGGGTCCCCTGCCCCATCAGCCAGTTCTTTGAGGAACTTGGTCAACTCAGAGTCTCCTTAGCAGGGAGCAGGAGCTCCAGATCTGGCTCAGCCAGGGTCCCCAGCCTGCCAAGGCCCTTGAGCCCCCTTGTACCGGTGCAGTGGGGAGCCCCCCCCACCCAGGGCCAGACCTTCTACTCCTCCAGTGGCCTGGGTCTCTCTTGGTCCAGGCCTCGCATCCAAATGTCCATCTGTCTGTCCAAAGACGTAACCTCCGGGGGCGTGCTTGCCCCCTCTGCTGCAGAGGGGAGGGAGGCGGGTGGGAGGGGGCCCCAGCCCGCTTGGCGTCAACAGTGAGTTCTATCTACCCTGGCAGCCTCTAAAGTGGAGGACTCATCTTCTTCTGGTTAATGAGGTCCAGGTAGAGGTCCGAGCGGAGGAAGCGTGGGTACGAGTCCTTTTCCATGAGCCCGAAGATGCGCTTCTGTGCCAGGTCGAAGCAGCCTCGCGTGACGCTCTGCAGGTTGCCCCTGGTGTGCTCCCGTGTGTAGGAGTCCAGGTTTACCTGCCGAGGCGGAGGGTGGCACGGTCAGGGGCTTGCTCTGAGCCCGAGGATGGGGCCGGGGCCTCAGGTCCCCATCTCAGGCTTCAGAGTGGAGCCCTGAGCTAGGGGGCCCCAGTCCAGCCTGGCCACTGACAGCAGCCACCAGCAGGTAGTGTGTCTGGAAACCACCTCCGAGCCCAGGCTGCATGGTGCCCCAGCCCTGCCACGTGGAGGGATGTGGCCTACACTCATCCCTGGCGTGCCTGAGCCGGGGGTCTTATCTACAGGTTAGGAATGCTAGAACCATCCTCAAAGGGTTGTAAAAAATCGAGCCAGATCATCCTTAGTAGCTAGGGATTAAACGAATAGATCAACCCCTGGGCTTTCACAGGCAGTAAGCACTCAATAGGCATTAGCTGCTCTGATTAGGTTCTTGGGGGCCATCTCCTTAGTTTCAAAGTGAAGTTAACATTCAAATCTACTTTACAGGTTTTCAGGAGGGTTAAAGACACCCAAGGAAAGGGCCTGGCACACGCCTGCCACACGGCGCCTTCACGGAGGCCATGCTCCCATCGGTGGGACTCCTTCCTTCCCCTGGGCCCAGCTTGCTTCCTCTCCCTTTCCTGAGTTCCTCCTTGAGGCTGTCAGGCACCCCCAATCATGGAGGGGCCCCTGGGCATGGGGTGAGGGGCCTGCGGGCCCAGGCTGACGTCCTACCTCCTTGCACGCCTGGATTGCGATGTACTCAGCAAAGATCTTCTTGGCTTTCGCTGTCATCTTGGACTGTGACTTGACCTTCTTGAAGTCCTCACACGCCAGCCAGAATTCCAGGTTCTCCTCACTAAACTCAGTGCGAAGGAAGGCCTGGAACACTGCTAACCCATCTGCAAGGGAAAGTCCAAACCCTGGGGTCAGACACAGAAGCAGCCCCTTGTGTCCTTGGGAGCACCCCCCAAGTCCTCCCAGGGTCCCCAGCCCGGAGATGATCAGAGTTCAGTAAGATGATCCACTCCCAGAAGCCAGGAGCCCTGGAATATGGTGCCACCCCGGCCACTGCCTCTTTGTGGGCTGTGGTCGGGTCTGCCCCCAATCTGTGCCTCAGTTTCCCCATCTGTAAGCTGGAGAGCATCAGCCCCGGCTCCCGGAGCCTGCAGGACCTGAGGCGGTGGGCACATTTGGCCCAGTGCAAGCGCCCAGTACATGGAAATGTTTATTGTTATTCTGGGAATATGAGCGTGAGCACACAGGTCCCAAGGGCCTCTCACGGCAGTGCCAGCTCCCATGGACAGGAGGGGCTGGCAGGAGCCGGCTCCAAGGCCAGACCAAGGGCCTCTCCCGCGCCAGGGACACCTGGCTGGGCCCAGGAGCGAGGGAAAGGCAACCTGTCCCGGGAAAGGCAACCTGTCCCGGACCAGGCAAATTCTGCGTCCGGGAGAAGGGAGAGGGAAAGGAGAAAATGAGTAGGGAGGGGAACAGGCCTCTTGGCCCCCACTTACATTTGTGAAGCAGCAGCTTCTCCAAGGACTCGCCCCACTTGAGGGCTTCTTCCGAGGTAGGCCTGAGGGACAAGGGAAGGGGTTCAGTGGGGTGGCTGCGGCTGGGCGGCCTCCATTAGCAGACCTCGGCCCAGGTGCAGCCGACTCGGGAGACCAAGAGGGACCCCTTTATTTCTTGGGGTCGTCAGCATCACCTCTAGTCCCCACCTCCACCCCTGGTGGCCGGCAGTCCTCAGCGGCTGCCTGCAGGTACCAGGGCCCCTTAGAGAGAAGCAGCCAAGGAAACCCCTTCCCCTCAACCGGTCCTGTTCCCCCAGAACCCAGCGGTGAAGCCAGGGGCCGGGGTGTCAGGGAGTACCTACTTCAAGGACTTCATCATTTTGTCTGCCTTGCCCGCTGGCTGGGCCCCAGGGGACTCATTCCTCCGCCTGAAGATGGCCAGCTTGTTCTTCATGTCCTTGGCTCTGGGGGCAGAAGCAGAGAAGGGGGTCGGTCAGCCTGGCACACTCAAGCCCTGCAAGCCAGGGCGTGGAGAGTGTGGGCTGGGCTGGGGCACCTACTCCTTCATCGTGTGCCGCCTCTGGAGGTTCCCGTTGCGCGTGAGGTACATGCCTCGCAGCATCTCTGCAGGGCCCCCACCTCAGGGCCCCCCGGAGGGTGTGCAGGGAGCACCCGGGCTCCTGTCTCCCACTCGCGTCCCGGGCCCAGGGCAGCAGCGGGGACTCCTGTCTCCCACTCGCGAGCGCCGGGATCCCAGCCGGACGACTGGCCGGCCGGGCGCAGGCCGGGCTGGGGCTCAACCGGGAGGAGCCAGGAAATGGGAGGGACCAGGAGGGGGAGCGGAAAAAAATCCCTCCCGGCCAACCCTGAGAGGGAGCCCTGAAAGGGGCATGTGTCTGCCAGGGGGAGCCTCTGGGGCCCGCCCCGGCAGGAAGCCAGACCCTGTTATTTGTGACCGGCCTCCCCGTTACCATGGCAGCGCCGGGGGAAGGAGGAGAAAACAAGTCAGCAAATTGCAGGGAGGGTGGGAGGGCAGCGAGGCTCTGCCCACCAGAGCGGCGGGCCCGGCTATTTTTAGCCCAGAACCACTTTTAGCCTTGCCACGCCCCCACCCCCTGAGGCAGCAGATTTCGGAGCTGGTGAAGCTGGCAAGAAAGAGGTGAAAGGCCCCCCTTGTCCCTTAGGCCTCCAACAGCCGTGTCTCCAGGGGGTCCCCAGCCCGCCAACCCCTGGCTCCAGCCGCCACGAATCTGCAGGCTGTCCCAAAGGGCTTCGTCAGTTGGAGACCTGAATCGCTTCACAAGTGCCAAACCTTTGCAAAGCGCCACTGAAGGATGTATTTTCCTTTGTTAACACACATTTCGATTCGTGCTGTTTGCAAGATAGTTTCCCCATTTTAAAGCGTGGTTCCCAGCCTTCTAATGGAAGGTAAAAACAAAACAAAACAAAAAAAAACGCGGGCTGGAACCCGGAGTTGCAATTTAAAATTTTAAAAGTAGCCATCAGCCGGAGTAAGTGTAAAGGCGATTTCAATCACTCCACTTTGCCTTGCACCTTGTAAAGGTGTATTATTTATTCTTCTGAACTTATTCTAGCTTCAAACGGTGCTAAGAGTGTAATTAGGGGAAGTGACTCTCAAGGCAGGTTCAAGTCCCAGCTCCCACAGCTACCTACCAACTGGGTGCCCTGTGTCAAGATGCCTAACCTCTCTGAACGGCAAGCGGTCTCTGCCCTCTCACAGGAATGCTGGAGTTGCTTCACGCCACGTCAAACCGTGTCTGGGGCCAAATAAACGCTCAGGTGAGGACCTGAGCCCCTACGTGCCCAGAGGGTCTGGAGACCCGGCCCTGAGAAGGGAAACCCTATTCTATCAAGTTCATACCAATGAGACAAAGTCCAGGAGTCCAGGAATCTGCGGGGCTCAGCATGCCCTGGGGTGGCTGGAATGAGAAACAGGGTTTCCCCCGGAGCTCCCTCTGAGAACCCAAGGCTCCAGGCCCAAGCCAAGTGAGAACACAGAAGCCCAGAGGGGTCAGGGCCTTGTCTGAGGTACAGCCTGGAGGCACCTCGTTCTGGTCTCACCTCCCTCCCTGCTGTCTCAGAGCCTCTAGGCTGTGGCCAGAAGGGGCCCAGCTGTACCCAGGCTGACTCGGGCTGCAGGGCACGATCACAGAGGCTCCAGTAGCCACATAAGCAACTCGAGAAAGGATGGTGGCAGTCAGAGGGACAGGACAAGGACCCACATAAGGCAGTTAACGGGGCATTTTTCCTCCAGGGTCATGAAGAAACACGGTGACTGGCCTCTGGAGAAGAGCTGGCCATCAATAGAGGCTAAAAGGCCACTTAGCAGAGGTGCTGCGGCAAGGGACTGCCTTCAGGGTGCTCTGAAGAATACAAATGTTCTCATTATTTTGTAATGCACGGCAGTGAGGTGTTTTGGTTTTAATTAATACAGTGTATTAATATATATTTTGGAGCTGCATGCTAGATTCTAGCTCTACCTCTTGCTGTGTGGCCTTGGATGAGGAAATTCTTTCTGCCTCAGTTTACGCTTTTGTAAAACAACAAGAAATAAAAAGTAAAATAAAGATGAGAGCGGTTAAATTTGATGGCATATGTAAATGCACGTAGAACGGGGCCTGGCACCATAAATATTAGTTCGTTTTATTATCCTGGATTCTAAGAGCCCTCAGTTAAATAAACTTTTAAGAATGTGAGCTTCAGGCATTCAAAAGGCAACACCCTCTCTGGCCTGCAGCCAGAGCTGGTGGACCAGGGCAGCTCCAGCATCCTGGACAACTTCCACTGCTGCCCGCTTCCACCCGAGAGCAGCACCAGGCAGCCTGAACCAGATGGCTGGTGTGTGAAGGACTGTTCTGCTAGTGCCTTTCTCCTTCCCTAGACAGTGCTATGGCTCCCGGTTGTTGAATGAGAGAAGCCTGCAGTTGCTGCAGGAATCCATAGGGGTCCAGGGGAACTCGGGTCGTGGACCCCAGTCAAGGTGGAGATGAACTTTGCAGGAGGCCTATGGGAAGGACTCCCCCAGAAGCATTGGCACCATGCACCCAATGCCTTCTTTATTCCACTAAGCAGTATCCACCGTCTTGGGGAACAAAGAGTCCCGAGGAGAACCCCCACACATCCAGCTAACTGCCACTCTAAGGAACCTCCCAGTGAGAAGTCGAAGGGAACCCTGAGGTTGACCAGAAAGGCTTGGGATACGATCGCTAGGGCAGCAGCGCCCCCTCCTGGCGACGCCTGAGACTGCTAGCACTCCAAAGCTCAAAAGGAGAAAGGGGAACCCCTGAATGGGTCAGTTCAGTTGTCTCCCGTTACTCATGGCCCCACAGGGAGCAAGGAAACCTTCCAGGCCACTCCAGCCTCTGCTAGACTTAAGGGTTGGGCTGAGGCCAGGGCAACCTAGCTGGTTGCGTCTGCTTCGTTTCCTGTGGCTTCCAAATGCTGAATCAACACCTTGCCTGGCACTGGGTGGCTGCTGAGGGCGCTGCAGGATGCTCTGAGACCCCGCTGACCCCACCTGAGGACTACTGCTAAGTCCTAAGATCCTGTGGTTCACTGATGTCGGTCTGGGGCAGGACTGGGGCGGCCTGTTCTCCCCACCTGTACCCTTGGGAGGAGAGACAAGCCCAAGAGTGGAGAAGAAAGAGGGACGCAGGCAGGGAGCCGCCCTGATTCCCAGGCAGGGCTATCCAACGTACAAGTTTTTGCTCTTTCTCTTCTGGGAGGCTTCGTCACTGTCCCCAACCGTGTCCGCCCCACTCATCTGCGGAGAGAGGAGAGACACGTTGTGATCTGGGCATCCAGAGGCGACTGTCTGAGCAGATGCAGGCTGGGGGACGCAAGAGCTCTGACAAGCAGCCCACTCCACTCCCAAACGCCCCCCCACACACCCCACTACTTGCAGACAGGGGAGGGAGGGACCACGCCCTGGCAGCTGCCGGCACAGCTACTGGAGCTGGCTTGCAGCACCTCCGTCTGGCCAGAGGGTTCCTCTCCTGGTGCCTACTGGGCACCCAGCTTGGGAGCAGAAGCCAAAGATCAAGTCCTGATGGCAGAGTCCCTATGGTAGCTGGAGACCAGGGGTCTGGCAGGGATTCTGGGGTGTGACTTAACCGTTACTATCCCTCTCTGAGCCTCTGTAGCTTATTTTCAGAATCAAGATTTTTTTTTTAAGATTTATTTATGCGTACAGAACTGGGGTACAGGCCAGAGGTGCAGGGGCGGCGAGAGGCTTTACCAGAGACAGAGTGGGGAGCAGAACAGGCACAGATCGATGAAGTACACTGCTGAGGGGAGCAGCGGGCAGGTCAGGAGAGGTCTGCCGTGCCATGTGGTCACCCCCGGGGCAGGCGGGGATCGAACTCATGCGGAAGTGTCTTTAGCTTCTCAGTGCTGTGCTTTAACCCGCTGCGCCACCAGGGAGGGCCATGAATCAAGATTTTAATGACTGACTAACTCAGGTTTCTGAGGTTTGGAGGACAGTTGAGACTGGATAGCAGTGTTGTAGATGAATTTACACAAGCCTGAGAGCGCCGCTCATCTTAACTATTTTCCATGGCTCCCTCGCCATTGAGAAAATGTCTAAATCCCATAACACGACGCGCAGAAACTGTCAGCCGGAGGTCCGGGCAGCAGGTCTCATTTTAGTGTCAGATACAGATCTTCCAGTTATGCTTTCAACCTGAGCCCTGCTCCTGCCACCTCCTGGAGCTGCCCTTTGACCAGCTAAGACATCTCACCTGCCCTGTCTTCCCCCTCAGGGTCTTGCATGTGCTACTCCTTCCATGGAGGCTGTTTTGTGACTCACCCACTTCCTTTTCCTCCTGTGACCCAGTATTGGGAAATACCTAGAGTTAAGTCCCTGCTCCTCTGGGAAGCCCTCCCTGCCTGCTAGGTCACACGTGGAGGTCTCCACCACACACAGAAATCGGTCTCCAAATCGGTCTCCTCCGCTCCACCGTGAGTTCCCAAGAGTATAGCTTCTGTCTGCCTGACACATGTTAAAGATCTAATCAATATTTGTGAAAGGAACGAATCAAGGGGGGAGAGAATGAGAAAGCTGGGTTTTGAGGCACTCACCGCTTGATTGCAGGCCTGCCAGTTACTCCCTAGGGCTCCATGGCAACCCACAGCCTACCCACCCCACACCCCTCTGCTTGCCTTTACCTCTGCTGTGCCCCCTCTCCACTTCTCGCCAGCCTCCACCTCCTCATCGGCACCCCTCCGCCTTCCAGACCACTCCGGGTTCCCACCATTTCTATGAGGCTGCCCGCTTGCTCTCTAGCCCGGCCTATGCTTGCCCTTTTGCCTCTGTGGGAGACCCAGGGCCCCAACAGTGCAACCCCAGAGCAGGAGCCCGGAAAATACTCTGGGATGGCACAGGAGCTACAGCATGGGGTAGGCTGGCCATGGACACTACGTCCAGGACAAGCAGAAGGCCGCCACGCCTGTATTTCAGTCCTGAAGCCTCATGCATCCCCTCGTTCCTCGTTTATGAAATAAAGATGAGCTAAGCTTTCAAATGTTGTGCTAATTCTGGAAAGAAAGGTGACCTTTTCCCAGAGAGAACCAGCAAGGGGCAGCTCCTAGTGTCAGTAGAGCTCCCTCAATGGGTGTATGGGTGGATGGTGGGTAGATAATGGATGGGTGGGTAGATGGTGGGTGG
>NW_004567107.1:15187801-15227475 GCF_000260355.1 Condylura cristata
TCCCAGGTGACAGGTGGTACAAAGCAGGACAGTTCCCCAGATCAGAGGCCCAGCAAGGAGCTGCCGGTCTCCTCTAGAAACTTGGGGTTCTGACCCAGTCTGAAGTTCAATATGGGGGCATGGCCAAACTACCCGCCTGGCCCCCTCCTGTTACTCCACACCCTCGCCCCAGCTGGGCCGCACCATTCTGGGAGGCTGGGCAGGGGACTGGGCAGGGGACCCTTGAGAGGAATCAGATGACCTGCTGGGCCAGGGTTCGGGTGGCCGCGCCCACAGGGCCCACCCAACCCTCTTTCTCTTTGCTTGCTGGAGGCCTGAGTCACCTTGAGAGACCAGGAGAGAGGCCCTTCCTGTGGTGAAGTGGCCTCGAGGGGTTTGCCCAAGCCCCGGCCCTTGCCCCCAGGTTCCCGGCCAGTCATAGCCCTCAGCCGCCAAGGCTTCTCTGGGTCAAGTCCCCAACGGAGGGCCTCCTGGCCGTCAGGCCCCAAAGGTCTACAGATGGGGGTCTGGGGCCGGGGGGGGCACCGGGAGAGGCCTGCGGTGGCACAAAGCCCTGGCAGGGGTGGGTCCAGAGTGAAGGGCCAGCCTACAGGGCCAGGCAGGCCCTGGGGAGGAACGGAGAGTGCCCTGGTGCTGACTCACCCCCAGGATACATTGACACTGAGCGACTGACACACTGAGCAGTGTCTGGGTCAGGCCCAGAGAGAAGGGGTGAAGGGGGGAGAGACGGCCCGGAGTGGGAGGGGATGGTAGGCGACAGACAAAGGCGGATGGACAGGTCAACGCAAAGACCGGTATCAGACGGCACACGGGTGGTGGAAGCAGGTCTCAAAGAGTAGGTGACATCTGCGCCGAAGCTGGGGTGTTAAAGTCGGGGGAAAACAACCTGGTGACGGGAGGGCCAGGAGGAGCAGCACCCCATCATCCTAGATCGGAGCCACAGAGCTTGGGCCCTGAGGAACATGATGAGAATTCATCTCTCCCGCGGAGGCCACCAATTTTAGCGCATCACCCTGGGAGTCCATAAACCTTCATCCTTCTTAGCCTCCTAACAGGAGTTGTCTGTTTCGTGATTATAAAAACTACATATGAATTTTTTAAAAGATACAATGATGTTAAGACACATGCAGGTCTCAGTAGACCTCCCTGACCACCCAAGTCAATTGATTCTGCCCCCAGGGAAGCGCCCTGTTCAGATGGGTGAGCAAGGGGAAGGCTGGCTGGGTGGGTGGCTGGATGGTGGGTGGGTGGGTAGATGGATAATGGATGGATGAATGAGTGAAGGATGGGTGGATGGATGGTGGATGAGTGGATGGGTGGTGGATGCATGGATGGTGGGTGGGTGGGTGGATGGTGGGTGGAAGGTGGATAGATGGGTGGATGGTGGTTGGGTGGGTGGATGGTGGATGGGTGGGTGGATGGATTAAAAACTTTACTTATGGCACTCATACTACAGGGCCGACCTTCAAAAGGGCAGAGTCCAGAAACTATCATTTGTCCTTACATTAAGCCCATAAAGTAAACAGACTCTGAGAAGTTAAGTCACAGACCAAGGATACTCTGCACTGAGGTGGCAGCTGGGATTCTGAGTGAATGTGAGACCTGCGTTTCTCCACCAGAGGACACTGTTCCTCAAAGGCAAGGACAGGACACCCTTCGGATGTTTCCAGAGCAAGAGTCCGGGAGCAGCCGCCTCCTTCCTGAGTACGCTGTGCACCCGGGCTGGTAAACACGCGTGTGTACGTGCACACGGGGGCACACACCTCTCTGGGGTGTGACGCTCCAGGCGTGGCTACACAGCCTGCTTCCCCCACTTCACAGAGGTTTGCCCACCGTCAGCGTTAGCTCCCTTAGACGTAGCACCGGCTTGGAGATGGCCACCCCCTCCGGCCAGCAGGCAGCCCCACCAGGATTAAGTCTGGGCCCCCGTGGCCCCATCCTGGCTCACCTTGCCTGCAGCCAGCACGGACTGTTGGGGTGTGCTGCCCAATGTTAGTCGGGTACCCTCTCCGCACGCACCCCGGCCTGGCCGAGGCCCCCTGCGTCTGGTGCGGCAGTGCCCGGAGCCCCCACCCGTGGGAAAGGGCCTCGGGCGCTGGGCTTCCTCCCATTCTAACCTTGGCTTCCGCGCTTTATCGGCCCCACACAATGGGCGAGGGACCACTCCCGCCCCACCCCAACCCGCCACCCCCAGCCTCTGGGCTGCTGGGAAATGTGCTCTTCCTTGCATTGCTCAGAGAGGGTCATCTTCTGCAGGGACACACTCAAGCCAGTCAGCCCGATAGAGGGGCCAGGCAGATGGAACGTGTCCCCGAGCAGTCAGGGGAAAAGGCAGGTCCCAAGAGGGCCCTGTGGGCCAGGAAGAGAAGAACCGGGGGTGGGGAATCAGGGTCTGACTTCCAGCCCCAGCTCCCCCTCCCCCCCCACACCCACCTTTCACCCCCTCCCCCCTCCAGAGGCTACAGGCACCGGGCACATAAAGGCCCTCCAACTGCTCCCGCAGCTGTGTGGCCCTGGGTGACACACTTCGTGCTGAAAGGCAAATGGAGTCAGCCCAGAACCACCCAGGCCCCCCTTTACTCTGGGCCCTGACTAGCGCCCACCAGCCACCTCCAGCAGTCTTATCTAACTAACAATAGCAGTGGCTAAGAGGTAGACCCTAGGCTGCCTGGATGGGACTCCTAGTTTACTAGCTAACTGGCCTTAGCCAAGTTCCATCTCTCTGTGCCTTCATTTCTTTATTTGCGAGTTGCGGGCTGATCACGGACCTACCGACAGGGCTGCGGAGGGTTCCCTGGGTTAACATGGGCTAAGCGCTCAGCCCGTGCCTGGCACGTGCAGCCCGTGGTCAGGGAGCGCTACTGTGGCACTGTTATTGTTTGTAGAGCTCACACCTATGAGTCAGGCACTGTGCTAAACTCGCCCTGTCTAACCTCTGTGACAGTTCCAGCACTTACAGCTGAGGGCACTGTGCGGCTCTCGCATGTGTCTGGAGGTGGATTACTTCAGGCCTGGTTCCAGAGCCCAAGGTGATGCAGGATCACCTGGGAACAGGGTCTGCTTGGCCAAGCCTGGCTGCCCTTTCTAACCTGGCCTAGCCCGGTAGGCCCAGCAGAACTTTGTGGAAATACTGGTTCTACTGATTTGTTCAGATACAGGACATAACTCTTCTTTAGCTTTTCTAGCAGGAAGCCGGAAGGTGCTGTTGTGCATGTTGGAGCTGGGACAGTGTGGTGGCCCTCCTGTGTGACCCCCAGCCTAGGCCTTTACCCCCACAGGCCTCTGCCCAAGCCAGTCCCCTGCAGGAAGAAGAGAGACAGGAGAATGGCGAGGTGGGGCCCAGGCCTCTGTTCTTCTCGCTGCAGGGGGCCAGGTCAGGCTGGGGTGGCACACAGTTTCCTCTCAGGACTCTCCCAGGAAAAGGACAGAGTCAGGCCTGTGGCTCTGCCTTGCCGGGGAGCAGCCAGCAAGGCGGGCAGCTGGCAGCAGAGGGCATTGCAAGACAACTCAACTCAGGTCACGGAGCCAGGCCTGTGGGTGACCCAGGGGGAACCCTTGGGGTGGGGTGGGAGGCAGGTGTCTCTCCTCACCCGACCTCAGGAGGGCCAATGTAAAGTGACCCGAACAGACTATCTCGCAGGTCCGTCTGGTTCAGACACTCCTACTCATAACTGCTGGGAGGCCAAGAGACAGGATCGCAGGTAGGAGAGGGGCAACCGGCAGCCACCAGCCAGTGACAGGCACAGTGCATCTGGGCAGCCCCAGTTTAGCCACACAGAAGCCCAGGACCAGCCCACGGTGACGCCAACGCTGGCTGGCCCTCCTAGCTTTCATGATAGGGTCACTGACATGGACAGGACTTTGTGTCTGCTGCAGCCTTCTTGAATCCCTGGGACAGGTCCATGAAGACTTAGCACTCCCATTTTGTAAGAGAAATCTGAACCCCAGAGAGAGAGAGAGAGAGCTAAAACCAGTCCAGGTCTCAGCACCAGGAAGGAGGAAGCAGATCTGCATGTGAAACTGGGTTGCCCAACGCCACAGGCCTAAAATGTCCCCCCTTTCCTCTTCGCCTCTTGCCTGGCCCTGTCTGGAAACAGTGGCCTGTCTTATCAACTCGGTTCCCATTATGGGGCAATCACCGGAGGCTGAGTGCCACGCAGTGCCCTCAGCCCGGCCCCAAAAGGGGCTATTTCATCCTCCCAGCAGCCGGTGAAGGAGGTATTATTACCATGTCCATCTCCCTGGTGAGGCTCAGAGAAGAGCCGGGACTTGCAATTATCCACCACCAGTGAGGGGAGCGTGAGACCTGGGTGAGGGTCCAGAACTCACTGTCCCTTGCCCAGACAGGATTCTTCGTGAAGCTGGCAGGAGGACACAGATGTGAATGATGATGAAAGGCTGGAAGCCCAGGTAGAAGGGCAGCCCCCCACAGAGCTGGGGGGCACCTTCTGAGGCCCTGACCAATCAGTTGCTCAAGCCCAAGAAAGGACGCAACGGGCCAAAAAAGGATGCATTGGGGGTGGGGGTGCTGCCCGTGGGAACCCTGGGCACCAACAGGGAAGCTGGGAAACCAGTGGTCAGGCCTGCTGGACCCCCCAAGAGGAAGCTTCTGTCCCCATATGAGAGCTGAGATCAACTGGTGTGAGGTGGGGGACTGAGGATGGGGAGTCCCAGGGCAGGTGTGGGCCTTGGGCCTCAGCACCCTCCGGAGAGGTGCATCCAGGCCTGGCCTGAGTGAGTGTGAATGGACCCTCCTGAAGCAGCTGCATCAAGAAATATCCTAAGAGGGTGGTCCCCCCTGAAATACAGAGCGTCAGAATATCTTGGGGGACAGGAGGAGGCTTGTTTAAAATAGAGGGTCTGGGCACCATCCTGGGAATTCCAACTCCAGAAAACCGGAATTGGGGGACTAGAGATCTGATGAATCTCCTCCTCTAGTTTTAGGGTGCAGCAGGGCTTAAGACCCTCATGCGTTTCCTGAAACTCAGACCCAGTCCCAGTTTCTTTGGGATTTGGGACCTAATTCCTGGGCCCCTGATCTAAGACTTTTTTCTGGGGGACACACGCCAGTCCTTTCTGCCTGGTCACCTTTCCACAGAAGGCGCCTTCTCAGGTGCCATCTGCCTTCTGACCAGCGGGCTAGGGAGCAGGGAAGGCTTTCCACGAGGCTTGTCTGTGTGGGTCTGGCATGAGGAACAGTGACAGGAGAGCCGCACTTCTGCCACCCCTCCCTTTAGGAATCCCCTGCCCTCACCAAATGGCCTTCCATAGACAGCTGTGTCCAGGTCACTTCCTCTTTCACAGAATTTTCTGTTTATCTGAAACCTGTTCAGTCCTTGCTCTCAAGCTGAGGAGCATCTTTCTCCAGAAGCCCTCAGGCCTCTCCTCACTGAACCCCCAGACCTCTGAGGTCAGCTGCCTCCCTGGGCTCCGACCACCCCTCCTGCCCAGCCTCGCCACAGTTGTCATAACAACGCTTTTGCCCTGCGCTGGCTGTTGGCACATCAGTGACCTTCGCCAGTGTCTGCCCAATGCCCGCCAGGCACCAGGCTCTTCAGTTCGTCCTCAGCCACTGTGGGAGGTGTTACCAATCTCTGCTTTCCAGAGAAGGCTCAGAGGAGCTGAGTGAGTCACCAAGGTCACACAGTGAATACGGGACCGAGCCCAGACTCAAGCTGGCTAATGGGCTTCAAGACCACGGCACAGTATCTTCACTCTTTGGCCACCTGCCCGCCCCCACAGAGAACTCACAGGCTAAGGTTGGCTTCACACGTTTTTGTGGCCCCTGCTGTGTGAGAGGAGAGCGCGCGCGGGACCTGGCACACAGCGGGAAGTCAATAAACACTTACCCATTTATTTATAAATATTTGCAAGAGGCAAATAGCAGGGGGGTGGTTAAGAGCACCAGCCCTGGAGCCAGACCCTAATGCTGGTGCAGACATTTATAAACTGTGAGACTTGGCGCCAGAGAGAAAAACCTCTCCGGGCCTCAGTTTCCTCATCCGTGACAAGGGCACACCCATCATATCTACTGGGTAGGGCTGTAGGGAGAAGCAACAAGCTCACTACACTGCTGAGGACAACCGAGCAGGGGATAAACATGGCTGTCACTGCTGTCGGCCGAGGCATTCCTCAGTGTGCCTCAGCCCTGACAAGTCTAAATTGTAACTGTTTGTCCAGCTATTATCTCAGAACTTGTAGCTCATATACACAGTGTCCTGGGCGAGGCCACACCTGCTCTGATCCCGGTGGGGACCAGCAGGACAATGGAGCCACACGCCATGGTTGAAGGCCTGGCTGGGCCTTCTTTGTCCTCTGCGCCTCTGTTTTAGTCTCTGTTCACGGGGCAGAAGGCTCCCTGGAAGCCTGGCTTGGGAGGGGTGACTGCCCATTCCCCGCAGCCCCTGGGCCCCCTCACCTCAAGTGACCGACCGCCAGCCCCCCACAGCCCTTGACCGCCTTACCTTCCTGTGGCCCATGAAAAAGAGGGAAAGGTGGTGCATGGAGCCGCCGTTGCGGCCCAGCTCCTTCTTGAGCGTGCGGGGCGAAGGCATGGCCCAGGAGGACGTGGCGCCCTCGCCATCCGAGCAGTGCAGGGTGGTGTCGGAGGAGAAGCAGGGCCCGCGGGTGTCCTGCAGCAGGCTGCCCTCGCTGTGGGTGCGGCGCCGTAAGGAATTCTGCACCCGCAGAGAGAGGCCCCCGTCGGCGCCCTGGCTGGTCTCGATCATGCTGCTCCGCTTGACCTCGCCGCGCTCGCCGTAGTTGTCATCGCTCGTGTCCTCGTCCTCGTAGTCCTCACCCTCGTCCCCCTCGTCCCCCTCCTCTTCGGCGTCGTCCTCATCGCCCGAGCTGCCCCCCTCTGCCCCTGGCTGGCTGTAGGCACTATCCAGCCGGACCTCAGGGATCACGAAGGCCGGCTTGGGGGCCACGGGCGGGTCCCCGGTAGCTGCTAGTGGGTCCCCAGAACTCGTGGTCTCCTCAGCAAGGGCCTCAGCTGGCAGCAGCACCGGGCTGGAGGGCGGGTCCTGACAGGGAGGAAGGTCCTGGGTGGGAGGGGGGTCCTGTGTGGGAGGGAGCTCTTGCCCGGCAGGAAGGTCCTGGCACGGAGGGAGGTCGGGGGCCGTAGGGACTTCCTGGCCTGGGAGGGAGTCCTGGCTTGGCGCGAGTTCTTGGGCTGGAGGGCCTTCCTTGCAAGCAGGTGGCGCTTCACTGGACACCGATTCTTGGCCGGAAGACTCTGAGTCCTTACTGGGTGGAAGCCCTTGTCCCGGAGAAGACTGCTGGCCAGGAGAGGTGTCCTTGCTGGGTAGGGAGTCCTTAGCACCTGGCCCCTTCTCTTCCTCCAAGGACATCTCCCTCTTCTCATCAGCCTCCGACTCAAACATCTGGGGAACAGAGAGAGAACAGGAAGGATTCAGAACAGGAGGCTACAAGATGCAAGCACTGTGTACAGAGGCCAAGCCAGAGCCAGGCGATGGCCTGAACCCCACACCCTACACGCTGCACCCCAGAGTCCGAAAACTAAAGTGCCAGGTGGAAACCCGAACACCCCTGGGGCTTCAGGGGTTCCTTGAAGCTTTGGCTTCATCAAAACCATATTCGGTCATTTAGGGGAGACGAGGAAGTGGTAGCCACTGTATCTCTACTGTGTGACAGGGACTGTGCCGGATCAAGCCCCTAAATAATGCTCTGTAATCTTCCCCGGGGGCCTTCCAAGGGAAGTGTCATGACTCCCATTTTACAGAAAAGGAAACAGAGGCGAAGTCACTTCCTCCTCAAGGAGGAAACAGGCAGCCTGTTGCTCTCATGGACCAAATCGAGCAGTCTCAAGGAGGGTGTGACCCACCCGAACCTAGGCTTTAAGGAGAAATCCACAGAAGTGGCTCTGCATAGCTAAGAATCTGTACGACAGAAGTAACCAGAATGAAACCAGAAGTTCAAAACATCACCGACACCTGGACCAGAGAAGTGCCCCTGTTTCAGGGAACCTCACAGGGGTCACCCCCAGAGTACTTCAAAGTTGTGTTTGGAGGAGTTCCACACACAGCAGAAAGCCTTTCCCGCCTTGCGCGGGGCCCTCAGAAGCCCTGGCGTTTGCGCCAGGTTCCTACACATTTCATCTGCAAAGGCAACACCAGGGTCTTTGATGCAACCTGAAGAGCCACCATCTCACGTGGAGGTGTGAGCTCAGAGCCGCCAGGAGCGTCTGACCTGCCGCAGCCACACAGAAGAGAACCCCAACCTGGGCTCGCCCCTCAGCACATTCAGGGACATGGAATGCTGGTGCCAGAATGATTCCGAGGAAGGTTTGGTCCACGAAGGGGCTATACCCACCTGGAACTAATGGAAGAAGAAGACACCACACAGACCAGAGAAATGACAGGTCTGTGCAAACACTCAAGCACCCGCGCGCACACACACAGAGCGACTTTCAAGGACGTAGGCTAAGAGCGCTTGCTGTGAAGACTATTAATGTCCATTTGACAGGTGAGAAAGCTGAGCCCAAAGAGCAGTGAGTGACTCACAGCTGCTCCGATGCTGAACAGCTATTTCCAAAGCTGAGAAATATTTGTAAGCCTTGGGGAGGCTGAGGGGGAAGTCCCAGGCGGGCCTCGTATCTGGGGGTCAGCAACGCAGCCTTGGCTCAAGGCAGCTTCGGGGTGCTGCACTACCAAGTCACTCCGTCATCAGTGAGAGCCAGAGCGGATGTGAAAGCAGAGTGTGGGTGAGAGGCACCGCTGGGAGCATGAAAGTGAAAGCCCCTTCCTCCCAGCAGAGTGGGCGCCGGGACCAGAGGGAACCCTCAGAGGACTCCAGGATGTTCTGACAAGGGCCTGGCTTGGCCAGTCACTCAATCCAAAGCTCTGGATTTCAAGGTGTCTGCCTATGAAATGGGGTGACCCCTAGGCCCAACGGACACACCAGGAAACAGACTCTAGAGAGAACAGAGCTCTTAAGCAGAATGATGATGGCGGTGGTAGTCATGGTGATTAAAAAATTGCGCTGGAGGGAAATGCTGAGGTCATGGACTTCAAACAGCACATCTGCCCCGCCGACCCCAAGAAGCAAACTCTGTCAAACCTCCACTATCAAAGTTGGTGACTGTGCTCTCAGCTGGAAACTAAAGCCTAAGCTTGAGCCCCATCCAGCTGAAGAAGAGACCCCCCCTGGAGCTGACAGTCCCCTAAGGGCTTGCCAAAGGCACGCCACACAAACGGGGCTAGGCTGGGGGTTACAGCCTGGGCTTTCCGGCTCCTTCTTCTAAACCTTCCTGTGGTCTCAGCCCCCAGAGCAGCCCTGCCTCCCTCCTCACCACCACCACCCCACCCACTAGGGGTCATTCTCCATATAAAAAGAAAGAAAAAAAAACAGCCCTCTCTCACCCCTCACCCTACCCCCCCAACCAGCTCCCTGGTGCCCCCTACTCCGTCCTTCCCCTGGGGCAGACCCCCACCTGCCTCTGATGTTCCGGTGCAGGTTAGGCTGCAGGAAGGAAGCAGAACTGGTGTCCTCAGGCACAGAATGGCCTTGAGTGGGGAGCAGGCCCAATTTCCCTTTCCTGGGGGTGCCGGTAGGTGGGGCTGTCCCAGAGACGACAGCTGCCTGAGAAGGCCCACCCCTTGGGAAAATGCAGCCACGGGCCCAAAACCAGAAACGCAAGTCAGCCTGCCTCTGCCAATTCTGCCCTAAACCAAGGCCAAACCAAACAAATCCAGCAGGCGGCCAGCGGCTCCAGGCCGCAGGCAGCCAGGACAGCGCCCAGGACCCGGACAGAGGACTCTCAGAGTTCCGTGGCTCCACACCCTACTGTCCTAGTCTGACTTGGGTTTTGGTGCACAGGAAAAGCCTCCCCACCCCTCGGGCCTGCTCCTCACCTGCAGCAGAGTGACTATGGCGCCCGACGCTCATTACTCTCTTGTTGGCCCGAGACACGTCTGACCAAATGCTGCCTATTGAGAGTCCAGTCTTATTTGTGAGATGGGCATACAGGGCCCGAGGTTAAGGGAACTTGCTGGGCTCTGGGGCTGCTGTGGCACCCACACTCATGTTTCTGTCCCAAGTTGTCTCCCTGCTTCCTTGGAAACTTCCACATAAGTGTTGGGAGCCCCCAGGGGTGGGGGCAGGGAAGCATGCTGTGAGTGCTCCGGGCTCAGCGCACACAGTCCCCAGCAGAGACTGGAGCCCCCTGTGCAACCCTCCAGGCCTGGCCAGTCAGAGTTCCTGGGAAAGCTGGGCTGGGGATGCCTCGAAGGGAGGTGGCTTCTGGAGCAAACCCAGGGAACCTCAGAAGTCTGGGTTGACAGGGAGACAATTCAGACACGAGAAGCGATACAGCTGGGGGGTGTCACAGCGTGGATGTCGGCAGCGGGGCTGTCCTGGAAGCTACGAAATGACACCCACACAGTCAATCTATGCGAAAACTGTACTGGACAGTAAGAACAAGACATGGGGGTGGGGGAGGGCCAGGTGGGAGGGCGCGCCCATGTGCGTACCCTTCCTCCAGGCACTGAGCCAGGCCTGAGCCGGGCAGCAGAGGGCGAGTCAAACACAATCCCTGCCCTTGGCTGAGCAGAACCCACAGAGGCTGGACAACTGCTCTTAACGAGTGTGGCAAGTGCTCCGAGGAGGAAGTGTAGGCCGCAGGGACACCTCGTTAGACAGCTGTCACAACAAGTTTGGGTAACAAGAGTCCAGCTGAGAGATACCAGCCTGCTCTGCCAGGGCCTTGCGTCCAGAAGGCTCGATGCAGCTGCCCACCTCCTGCGGGCAGTCTGTATCTCTACCATCCATCACTTCCTTGGCTTGGCCAGACCAGGGCTCATTCCGTCCATGTCTGGCCTGCTGGAAGCACACAGGAAATGAGCCAGGCCTCTAAATGGAGCTGCTGGTTAGGATCTAATCAAATCCTCTCCCCATCCAATCTAGGTCTCGGAACAGGCGGAGAAGGGTGGCAGGTATGACACCCAGAGCGCGTCCCCTCACCCAGCTGTGTCTCTGGCGCCCCTCCCCCAGAAGCCCACCTGTTCTTGGCTTGGGAGTAGCAGCGGCTGCAGGAAGGGACCTGCCCAAACACACAACTATGAAGTGTGGCTCCAGGTCTACTGACCTCAGAGTAAACCTGCAGCTTTCACCCGAGATGACTCATCACACATGCTGGGCTCCTCATCTGCCTTCAGAAACCACTTCCTGTACTTGGCAAGGGTGGGGGTGAGGGTACGCAAACTAGGGTTCGCCTCCACTTCAGGAGGGCCCTGGGGCAACTAGGATTTTGCAGAAAGAGAGCTGAACATCAGACCAGAGTACCCAGGCTGGGATCCTCCCTCCATTACATCTTGGTGTGTGGTCCCAAGCTAGCACTTTTGGTTTCCTGGGCCACGAAATGGGGTGCGGATGCCTCTTGTGCCAGAGCACTGAGGGGGCCGAGTCTGAGAAGCTCCCCACTTCCAGTCCCTGGCACAAGTTTCCTGGAACCTCAGCTGCTCACCCAAAACAGCCCCTGAGGGCTGCCAGCTCAGGCCCCTTCGCTCCCACCAGGCCTCTCCTCTTCTTTTGCTCCTAATGCTACAGATTTGGAAAAGTCCAGGAGGATGGAGCAGCCTTACGATGCTGAGGGGTCTAGGCAGTGCTCCCTACTTCACAGCTGGAAGTCCTGGGGGTTAGCTGCTTTGTGTGGCTCAGTTTCCCTAGCCATAGTGTGGGGTTCACAGTAGCTCCTTGCAGTGTTGTGGGCCGTGGGGTGAGCTGGCGCTGGAAGTGCCGGGTGAACTGCGGCCACCAGCTCGAGCATCTCCCCTGGCCCCCCCCCCTGGGTCTACGGCCCCTTCTCCACTTCCTCTGGGCCTCTCGCCCATGCACTGGAGCCTGTCTGAGACCCCTTCTTGTCTCAGCCCCACACACCCTCTCATGCACCCCTGACGACACCCACCCCTGTACCACCCTCTGCCCCCGATGCCAGCTCACCCCGCCAGCCCCCACCTGTCCCCTGAGTCTAGGTCCCAGAGGGGAGCATTCGCCAAGTGCCTGCGGCCAGCGCTGCTCCGAAACACTCCTGGGAAGGCCTGTGGGGTACAATGGGGAGTGAGACAGGCATGACCCCCGTCCTGGTGGGGCTTAGGGGCAAGCTCGAAGGTGCTGTGGGAAGCACTGATCGGGCACGTGGGACAGCCACCTTAGAACCACCCGGGGGGCCCTCCCTGGTGGCGCAGCGGGTTAAAGCACAGCACTGAGAAGCTAAAGCCACTTGAACATGAGTTCGATTCCCGCCTGCCCCGGAGGTGACCACATGGCGTGGCAGACCTCTCCTGACCCGCCCGCTGCTCCCCTCAGCAGTGTACTTCGTCGATCTGCCTGTTCTGCTCCCCACTCTGTCTCTGGTGAAGCCTCTCACCGACCCAGCACCTCTGGCCTGTGCCCCAGTTCTGTATGAATAAATAAATAAATCTTCAAAAAAAAAGAACCACCCTGAGACGGAAACCTAGGCAGGGATCCCCCACACGCCGGAGGAACAGAGAGGGCACCTGTGTGGCTGAGCCCAGCACCCCCAAACAGGCAAGGTCTTCCCCGACCACTCCTCAGCGAAACCGGGCATCCATGATGCCACCACCAGATGCCCAAACCGGGGCCCTGGGTGCCACTCTTCCTGCCTTTCCTGCACCTCCACCCACCACGGCCAATCAGCAAATCCTCTTGATCATAAAAATCTTAAGAATCTTTCCACTGGGGGAGGTTGTGCCTGTGCGGGCCAGGGAGTATGTGGGAACTCTCTGTACTTTCCTCTCAATTCCCAAAACTGCTCTAAAAAATAAAATTTATTCATTTTTACAAAAAAAAAAAAGAATCTTTTCATTTTCTCCATGTCCACTGCCACCCCCTCCCGGCAGACCACTGCCCCCTCCTGCCCCCTCCCCTCGGGACCCGTGCTGCTCTCCCACGCCCCTCTGGTCACTCTCTGCCTCATGCCAGCGAAGCCGTCTCGGAGCTGATCTGACCCGACTGAGCCTCTGCTTGGAACCTTGACGTGGCTCCCCGGGACCCTCCAGATAGAGCCCTGTAGGCTCCCCTCTCACGACTCCCCTTCTTCAGCGTCTGATGCCGATCCAGGGAGCGTATTGGTGATCCCATGACCCTCACGGGGCCGCGCAGCGCAGACATTTACTACTCAAACTGTGATCCAGACCGGCTGGCTCCTGAATCAGAATCTGCGTTTCACCCACACCGCAGGTAACTCATTTACACGAAAACTTAAAGCGCCCTGATCCAGGCCTCTGGCTCTCAGCAGAGAGGTATCCCTTAGAAGGGTCTGTGGGTCAAGAAAAAAGCATCTAGATCTGGGCCCAGTCAAGACCTACTGGGTAAGAGTCTGCAAGAGTCAGGCCAGGCATCCTGACGTTTTCTAAGCCCACCCACTCACCCCCGGATAATTCAGGGGAGTAGCCCCAGAGCAGGGGGGGGAAGTGCCCCAGGTGACACAGCAGATTCAGGACGAGCATCCAGACAGCAGCTGGCGCGGGCTCAGCACCGGCAGCACTCAGTGCTCCCTCCGCAGTGGGAGGGCCTGTCCCCAGGGGCCAGTCACTAGAGTCTGCGGTTCTTACATGTCCCCCGTGCACAGGGGTCCAACGGCTGGAGCAGAGAGGAAACAGTCTGGCTGCAGAGCGACAATTCTCCCACGCCACCTGCGAGGCCTCAGAGGGGAGAGCAGGGGTTCCCGCGTCTCTTCCTGTCCCCGTGGTGACTGATGCCTTATGAGATGAAGCCGCCGCACACACCCCAGGGCAGTGTTCAGGAGCGGTTCACCAGTGGGCTCCCCACCTGGTGAAAGGATCCCACGCCACCTGCGTCTGTCAGGGGCTCGGGAGGGCAACACACACGCGCTGGCAGCGCGCCCATTCTACAGGAGGTAACACTGAGGCACAGAGCGGGGCACATCCCCCGTCCAGAACTCGCAGGACGAAGCCAGCGCACAGGGAAGAGGAGCCCCTGAGGAGGGAGGAGGCAGGAGCCCCTCTTCGAAACTGTCCCCACTCTGGCACGGCCACCTGGCTAAGCCAGCAGGACGGGCCCGGGCTCAGGGCCGGCCCTCGGGGCCAAGTCCGGTCCCCGCCTGAGGCCAAGCTTCTTTTCCCCTGGGTGGGGGAGTGGCTCCCCCATCACCACCCTGCCAAGCCCTTCTCCTCACGGGTCTCAGACACCGCTGCTTCAACGTGGGGGGCCAGGGAGACCTGGACTCACTCTCCGCCAGCCCCCTGCAACCCAAAGGCCCCCTAGAGCCCTTTCACACGCCAGCTGGTCTGCGAGGCCTCAGAGGAGAGAGCAGGGGTTCCCGTGTCTCTTCCTGTCCCCGTGGTGACTGATGCCTTATGAGATGAAGCCGCCGCACACACCCCAGGGCAGTGTTCAGGAGCGGCTCACCAGTGGGCTCCCCACCTGGTCAGGGTGTGCACACATACGATCTCGTTTTCCTGTTGCCTCTACTCCGTCAAGTCCACTGCCTGTCCTCCCTGGGGTTCCCCATTAGGTGCTCCGGGATGGCCTGGCTGAGCATCGCTGCTCTCCTGCCAATGCCCAGCCTGCCGGCTCTCATGGCCCTAGCCAGGCCCTGCTCGGCTCGTCAGGACCTGTCCCTGGCTTACTCACCTCCACTCCCATCCCCAGAGTTACTCAGCAAATAGCTACGGAGCTACAGCCACGTGCCAGGGCCTGTGCAGGGCACTGGGGCAGCAACAGTGGCAAGCCACGTTCCAGTCCCCGAAGGTGCGAGGTCTGTGGGGGAGAGAAGCAAATAGATGGCCCAGGGCAATCTCCCACCCACCCACCACCCGCTTGGGGGTGGTGGAAGAAAAGCAGCAGCGGGAAGACCAGAGACAGCATGGAACTTTCCAAGTAGTGGTTTCATGGAGCTGAAAGTTGGATGTGTTTAGGAATTTGGATTTTTACCCTGAACACTGTGTATACTTGGTGCTGTAAAGACAGAGATGGTGGAAACGGGAAATGATGAAAAAGACGGGGCAGAGGGGAAGAGAGAGCCCTTTCACTGAACATCTGCTAGACACCAGGGGCTGAGCCAGCTGCACCTCCACTTTCTCACTTCCAGCACCCCCATGAAGCAGACATCACCCACCCATTCTGCACAAGGACGCTGGAGAGGTTAAGGAGCCTGTGCTGGACAGAGGCACGTGAGGGTGGCAAAGGAAACCACGGCCCACCTGGCTCCAACGCCTGTCTCTGTCCACTACCCCACGGTCTCTGCTCCCTTCCTCCCTCCCTCCTTCCTGTCCTTCAAAAGACCTCCCTGGGCCAGGCACTGTGCTAGGCAGTGGTGAGCAATACCAGATGTGGGATCCCTGCTCTTACCCAAATGGCCAAAGAGTGACTCCCCGGGAGCAAGTGGGGTATGGGAAGGTGAGGGGGTACAGAATTCTATGCCCAGTGAGCCTCCCAAACTGCTTCCCCCTGCCCCCGCCATGGGGCAGCTCATGGGTGGGGAGAGCTCAAAGCCAGAGGATTCCCAGTGATATTCCACGAGGCAGGCCAAATCAAAGCCCAAGGGGACCCCAGGGAAGTGCAGACAGCACCATGGTCACAAGACCAGACTGGACTCAGGCGGCCTAAGGTTGACTCCCAGGCCTAGCACTGTGGCTGAGTCAGTGCGCCTTCCTTGCAGGGTGCCTGGGGCTGGAGGCATTCTGAGCCAGCGGTGGTGAAGGGAAGTGTCCTTCAAAAGCCTAGTGCTGCCGAAAATTGGCATCTGGCAACAGCAGTCTGGGTTCAAATCCTGGTTCTGCCACCTGCCAGCCTGATGCCCTCGGGCCAGCTGCTTAACCTCTCCAGAGCCCAGTTTTCCTATCTGTAACACAGTGATACAAACACCGAGTACCTGCGTCACAGCTCTGCAGGGAGATAATCCACTTCCAGGGGTCTGGTACACAGCAACACTCAGCCCCTGCCATCACAATGACTACTCCATCACCTTCCCCTCGTCTGCAGCCCACTCTGGGGTGTGCACGAGACACACTCTCACCCTGATGATTGCCCTACTGGCGGGGGGGGGAGGGGCACCATTATCTGTCCATTTGGGCATTGAGACCCAAGCCTAAGGCCCTGACGGGTGGAGACAGATTCGAGCCTGCATTCAGCATGGCCCTGGGTCGGGGCTGTCTGTCTAGCTTCCTGAGTGCCCGCAGCAATTGGCTCTGGCGTCTGGGTCATGCTCCCAGAAGAGTCTCAGTCAGCCTGGGAAGGCTGGATCTCAGGGTCCACGGGAAAGCCAGGTCCCCTCGTGGGAGTGTCAGAGGCAGCAGAAGCCAAAAGCACCCCCTTTCCAGAGATCTTCCTGCCTTATCTACCTACCCTAAATATTCCTATGTCAAGATCAGTAGTGCTGGGGAAGAAAGGGTGACCGGGAGAGGAGAGGAAGAGGCGTCCTCACTGAAGACACTGGAGTGAACATCAGGCTGTTGGACTCAGTCACAGCCCTGCAACGGCCAAAGGTCACCTTCCATGACCCTACCACCTGGTGGCCTCCATCACTGCCCCCCATCGAAGGGGATGTTCAACTGGGTTTGATCGGATTTACATTCTGCTCCAAAGGCATCCTCTTACCATGGGACCTTCTCTCATCTTCCTTAAACAAACTTGACTAGATTCCTCTCCTGTTTAAAACTCCTCCGTCCTTCTGGGACGGCTCAGCGACTGACCCTGCGGGTTCTGGCTCTGCCTATCAGCCTCTTCACGAGGCCTCTCTTCACTTTGCTCTAGCCAGCCTGAACTACTTGTAGTTCCGCAAATACACTTAATCGTGGGCTTCTCTCACCCTGTGCTCGCTGATCCTACCTGGAACACTCTGCTTCCCCTGTCTATTTGGTGAACTCGTAGTCATCCTACAAAACCCAATTCACCCACGTGAGTATATGAGTATAGCCCCTTGATTTCTGACAAAGGTAACATTGGTCTTTGTGATAAATTGGAGAGCCATGCAGAGAAAACCAATCTTGACCTCTATAACCGCTGTGCATAAGAATCTATTTCAAATAGGTTTTAGAGATAAATGTGAAACTGAAAATAAAACATAAGCAAATATATCCATAACCTTTAATAGGCCAGAAACAGGATTCAATAAGCACTCTCTGTAAAGAAACAGACTGGCAAATCGGACAGCCTTCAACTACGAACAGCTATGCTTCAACAGGTAATCTGGAGAGGAGTAAGAAGCATACCACAGAGCCGACGGAGGTATTTGCAATGTGTATATGTGACAACGGATGTAAATCCAGGGTGTTTAAATTCCCCCAAATCAATCAGGAGAAGACAGGCATTTCAACAGAAACCTGGGGCAGAGACTGAAGCAGGCATTTCTTCACAAAGAGGCTGTACGCGTGACCCATCCACCTATGAAGAGGAGCGGGACCTCAGTCATCGCGCAAACGCAAATTAAACCACCATTAGCTATCATAACACCTAATGCCAATCACATCGGAGCGGATGTGGAGCAACAGGTGCCTGCCTGCCGGAGGAGGGTGTATCGGTGTCCCACTTTGGGAAATTATATGATGGTATCTACCACAGCTAATTACATACAACTCTATGACTCAGCAGCTGCAAACCTGAGCTATTTACCCAACAGAAAAGTATATATAGTGCATCAAAAGGCATGTACGAGAAAATCCACAGCAGCACCATTCATCAGGGCCTCCAACTCACATGCTTCTCGGCAGAAGGGAGAAGTCCCAGCGTAGGCCCACAACACAATCCTCTGTAGCAACGAGAACCAGCAAAGCACAACGTTGTAAATAACAGACACAACTCACCACCAAAACACTGACTGGAAGAAGACACCAGGAGAGAAAGTGTCCTGCCTCCACGTACACACGACAGACGTCGAGGCAGGTGTTACCTCGGCAGCCTCAGCGACCGAGAGAGGCTCTAGAAGATCTAGAATGGTGTTTCTTGGCCTGGAGGGTGTGTTCACTGTGAAATCCATGGCTCTGTACTTCTAGTCTTCTTGTGAGTACATTCAGTTTAGAAGTTCAAGAAATGATCATGACTTCATAGTGTCCGCTAGGCTGAGACAGTGGCTTCTACCTGTCTGAATCCCTTGTCTTTGGCAAGCACCTTCCAACGGAGTCCCCCTGCGAGAAAGCTGCTGTGCCACCTCTGGTCACTGAGGGCCTGCTCGGTGTCACTCCCGGGTCCTATGTTTTGCTTACTCCACCCGCATCTTCTCACTCACAGCAGCCACCATGAGGTGGGCGCTGGCGGCCCTGTGGACCTTGTCTCTACGTGTGAAACACACACACACATGCATCCTCTCATTTAAGCCCAGGCAGCTAAGCCTCTGCCGGGGGAAGAGGAGGCACACAGAGGCTTGGCGTGATGCCCACAGGTGCACAAATGTAAAGTGGGGAGCCAGTCCCCCAGTCCAGAGCCCATCCTACTCCCCACATTTTATACGGCCTCCCCTGGGAAATCAAGGAACATGTGACTGGAGATGCAGAGATGATTTCTACAGCCAGGTGGGAATCACATCTACACCCAGGGGAGTGGCTAGACAGGGGTAGAGGCCTGCTTCTTGGATGAACAAGAATCTGCGCAACTAGATCCAGCCTCACCTCCGTCAGGTAGCTCCAAGGAGGCTCCCAGGGTTCCCCCGCCCACAGCCTCCCCACTGTGACCATCCACTGCTTGTTCATGCCCAGCACTGGGTGAAAGGTTAGGCCTTTTTCATCTACACCTCCAGTTCCTGGCCAGTGCGTAGCACCTAGGACGTATTTAACACACGGGTGAGGGAGGGATGGAGCAGGGAGACAGGCGTGGAGGGCAAGAGTCACTATTTGAATCATCTGGGAACTCCACAAATCTAGGCCTGAGCAGCTGTAGGGTCTCGGGAGGCCGTTGGTCACCCCTTGATCTGAGGCGCAGCATGTTCGTGTCACCTCTCATGCCACCGTCCCCTGCTCTCACCTTTTGTCAAGGTTGGGGCCAGTCATTTGGTTCCCGGAGGCTATGTCTGGCAATTCCTTTACTGCATGCCGGGTTCCCCCACCTTACCCCAAGGGTCTGAGGTTCTACTGTTACAAGGCACCATGAGGTAACTGAGCGCACCCTGGCCACGTGTGCCAGCTGCAAATAACTCAGCCCACCCTTTCTTGCTCAGCAGCCTGAGCCTCAGCACCAGGTGAAGGAGGCTGTCCCATGGTGCCAGGGAGAGGGGAGAAGCCTTGGGTCATCTGGAGCCGTGGGCACACCTGGCGGTTCCCCCCACATCCTAGGCCCACTGCCAGAGGAAGAGGGAATCCTGGACCACTTTGCACTCTTCCTCTGTGCCTGGAAGCCCTGATCTCTCAAGTGGTGGGCCACAGCACCCTTCTTTCCCAGCCCTGTCTTCACCCACACCCCGATCCTGATGCAGTGGGGTGGCGGTAGCTCCCCAGTTGAGCCCGGCTGGCCTGCTGAGCGGGGCTCCAGGCTCTCCAGGCTTAGCAGGCTGAGCCATAAGCAGCCTTGTTTATCCCTGGGAGGAATGATGGTTTTCCCTGAGCAGTGACATCTTGGAAACGGCCTGGCTCCACAAACAACAACAAACCTCCCAGCCTCAGCTTGGGCTCCAGCTCGCAGGAGAAGCCTTCCACCCAGCAGGGCCCGAGGAGCAGGTTAGGGGCTGCTGCCCCGCTGACCCAGACCCTGGCCTTGACCTTGATTCTTGAAAGCCAGGAAGAGGAGCGGGGCTGCAGAGAATTCAAGAATTGGATGGCCAGACAGGGGGCCTGGCAATACCTGGTCTAGCCCCTGATTACTCTAAAGGGGAAAGTGGGCCAGAGAAAAGAAAATGAAAGAAAGAACAGTGCATTTGCCAGACACCATCCAGTGAGCAGCGTCTAGGAGGTGCCTCCGTCTCTGGCCTATGTGCCAAGCCCAAGCTTTCTCTATGGCACACTCTGCTTTTCCAGAAGACAGCTGGGAGCTGCCTAACCAGCCCAGAGATCCTGGGTGGAAACATGTCACTGGTATCCTAAGAAAGGGACCCACGATGAGACTCAGGTGCTCCGAGTCATCCAGTTGGTGCGACAGGGAGACGGGGCTAGGGTGTCAGAGACCTGGGTTCCGAGACACCGCCACTGAGTCGCATGTAGCCTCGGCGAGTCTTTCTTTTGCTCTGTCCCCTATCTGTCCAGAAGACAAATGGGCTCAGCCATCGCCAGGATTTGGGAAATCAAACGTGAAGAAGCTCGAAGGCTCCCAGGACCCTGACTGGGCAAGGGCACTCCTCCGCCACTCTGCCTCTTCTGGGGAGCCAGACAATGACTGAGAGCTGCACCCCAGCCCGCAGACCCGCCTCCCTGGCTGGCACCCTCCCGAGGGGGCCCAAGCTGAGCTCCACATTGCTGTAGTCTATGCAAAGGACCACGACCTTGTCATTCAAACCAGCCGGGAGGTTCCTCTCGCCCTCTGAGGCCACCACCCGGCCCAGCACCATCCCTGAAGGGGCTCTCCTTGTGGGCTCAGCAGGTGAAGCCAAGTTTCTCCCCGCCTCCCCTGTGAAGGGCAACCCCTTGGCTCCAGAAAAGCAAGCTGACACACAGAAAGCAGGGCCCCTCACCAGGCCCTAGAGTAGGTAGTACCCACTCCTGGCCAAGCAGAGCTAGGAGATGGGCAGAAGGAGCTGACCTGGACATCAGACATCAGCGCTTGTCCTCCAGGAAAACCCATGCCCTGGCCCCCTGTGGGACCAAAGAATGAATACAGCCCTACCCCACAGAAACAGCACCGGAGTCATCCCCACGGGGCCACCAGCAAGGACAGATTCCACCTGGAGTATTTGCTCTGGTCATGGAAGTTTGGGTGGGACCTGGGAAGAAGAGAAGAGACAGGCTTTCCAGGCAGAGGGAACAGCATGTGCAAAGACAAGAGATTTAGGAGTGAGGATGGTTTCACGGATACCAAGTACCTCTAACCTGAAGCCCTGTCAACGATTTCTGGTTCAAAGCTCTGAAGGCAGGAGGTCACTGGCCTCAGCTGCCTCATTTTCATCATCCCCATGCAACCTCCGAAGCCGGGCTGGGTCTAGAGCCAGCCAGGGTGCAGAACTTGGCTCCCTGAAGGGCCTGCCCTGGGCTGAGCCCTGCCACGTGCTAGGGCTGGGGAGGCGGGCGGCGCCTTGGCTGGGTGCAGAGGACTCCAGGGGCCCTGATGGAAACTTTGACTCTGGCTCCGGTGCCCTGGCTGGGCTCCCATGGGCACTGGCGGGGAGGCACAGCCTTTGCTTCCTTCCAAGGGATGTAGCCATCTCAGTTACCTCGAGGGGGTGGCCAGAGAGCCGGCCAGTCATAGAGTGGATGGGTGTGGCGAGTTTGCAGCACAGGGCCTGCTGGTCCTGAACTGACAAGGCATCTCTAACCTGGGGGGCCAGGTGCTGAGCTGCATTACAGAGCTCAGGTCCGTGTAACACCGCGTAACCCTGTGCACTGATCCAGGCCGCAGAAGTCCTCCATCCTGCTCTGGGCTCAGCCGGAGACCTGCTGTTGAACTTGGACATGGCCTGTTCCCTGTCTGTGCCCAGGTTCTTCCTTAGTCCTGAAACCCCAGGGCAGAAGGCTCCTCCTGGAAACCTTGGGACAGGAGTAGAGCTGTGGACCCGCTGATTTAAGAACTGGCTTCTGTTTGCAGAGTGGCTGGCTCTGTGGGGTGAGCAGTTCCCTAACCTGCCCCCTTCTTGTGGGTCTCGGCTGGAGGCAGGAGGACCAGTGCAGGACCTTTCCCGGAGGGCCATGGGCAGGCTAGGGAGGAAGAGCACTTGTGCTTTCAGCAACTGAGGCCAACCCTCCGAGACCGCTTCCCCAGACAGGACAGGGAACGAGGCAGGAGTGGCCATGCCTGAGCGGTGTGCGGTCAGCATCCCTGCCGTGATCCCAGCACTGCTGGCCGAGCGAGCGCTCCCTCCTCACTGAGTGTCCTGACTTGTGGCCACTCCACATTCCTTTCTCCCAGAAAGAAAAGCCGCCAGCCTAGAAGTGAATAGCACACACAGCGGAAGCATGCCCCTCACCCTGGGGGACCCCCGCCCCCAAAACACACACACACACCACACACACACCCAGCGCGATCTCAGCACAACACAGTTTGGTTGCAACATGCTCATCAATGGCTGCCTGGGAAAGAAACAATAGAAACAGGGGCACAGGGCAATCTGGACAAGAGCCCCCACACCCACCCACCCCCATCACACACACATCCCCTGTCACAGAGGCACCTACCCAGCACACTCCAGCAGGGACCCAGGCGACTCCTGGCTGCCGCTCCTGCCAGCCCGCCCGCCGGTCTCCGCCTGGCTCCTCCCGCAGGCGGGCGGGCGGGCGGGCAGGGCGGCGGGCAGGCGGTGGTGTCAAGCGGCTCCTTCCCCAGACAGAGCTCCTTTGTGTCAGCAGAGCTATTTATGGACTTACCCAAGTTCCCCAGGGCAGCGATACCTGCTGGGAAAGGCAGAACCGAATGACCAGGTTCCACCTCCCACATCTAGGTAGCGTTTTCAAAGCCCTTGCATCACGCGTCCTCCTCCTCCCCTTCCTCCTCCCCCCTCCTTGCCCTCCTCCTCTTCCTCCTCCTCCGTCAGCTCCCTTCCCAAACACACACCCTTGTCCAGCCGGCTGTCCCCACTCTGGAGAGAGGCTGGATTTCTTTCTTCCATCAAATAGAAAACTGACTGCTCAAGCCACTTTCATCCGAGGAGTCCAGGATGTCTCAAGGAAGCGTCCTGGGCCAGCAGGTCCTTCAGCCTGCGAGGTGCCCAGCTGGCTCCTGGACAGCACACTCACACTCATGCACTCGGGCCCTGATCCCCTGGCTGCCCATCCCCAGGGCCCCGGCTGGTCCCCGAAGAGCTGCTCCAGAGGGAGAGGCGTCCATTGCCCACGGCAGCACCCCCTTGCACTAGGATTGCGAGCTGGCTGCACCCCACACACATCCTGAGGGCTACCCGGCTGGGGCAGCGCAAAGCCACTGGCCACCGCTCCCCAGCAGGACAGAGCCAATCACAGAGGCTTCCCCGTCACGCCCCCACCCCCACGCTGCTCTCATCCCAGTGGGCGGCTGCAATTTAACCCAGGGTCCTGCAGCCAACACAGACTGACTTGAAAGAATGCGACCGCCCCAGCACGGGGGAGCGGCCGCTTCAGTCACCTCCCAGCGCACGGTCCAGTGCAGCTGGGCACACATGTTTTCATTTAGAGCCTTTGTGTGCAAAACTCTGGGGAATCAGAGGCTGACGGGGTGGGGGCAGGAGGGCTTCCTCCCCACCCCACCCCCAGGCAATGGCGGATCAGGGGTGCATTACCACAGCCCCAAGAGTTAGTGAAGGAGAACCCCTAACAGAGAGACGGTGGGGATCCGAGGAAAGAGCCCTGGACTAGGAGGCCAGGGTTCCCAGTTCCGGCACTATCTGGCTGGGCGTCACTCACAGGCGCCTGCCCATCTCCGAGTCTTGGTTTGCTCATCTGTGGAATGGAGCTGACGACACTAACCTGCCTACCTGCGGCATTCACAGGGGGCTCAGTGATTCTGTGCCAGGCACTGCCGCAGAGCCTGGCCTCCAAGAGTTAATGGAATCCTCCTGCGCCTTGTGAGCATCAGACTACTGTTCCCCTGTTTATAGGTGATGGGGTGCAGACTGGCAGAGGAAGTGCTCATGCTCGCACGGGAAGTTGACCGTGAAGCCAGGATGGAAGACCAGTGCCCCCACCTCTACTCACGTGCCCCCCCAGCCCCCACCCCAGACAAAGCGGCTCGATGCTGTGGCTGTAGTTACCGTGATGCATTGCCTGATGTCAACAGACATCCTGAAATCTAGCCAAGATTTCCCAGTTGTGCCTGGGACACGGTAGGAGGTGTCCAGCCCCTGGCCAACCCCAACCTGCCCAGGCTACCTACGGAAGTCACAAGCACCCTGGGATGCCATGACAGGGAAAATGGCGGGGACAGAACCCCAACCCCTTTCTTATTTCACCTCCTTGGTCACCCTGAGCTGAAGCACTGTCCCTCTGCCCCTGCTCTTCAATATTAATCTGCCTTTCTCCTACTCCCTCTTCCTGTCTCACAAAAACCTGTTTGTATACACACAGGCCAGTGTAAGAAAACATCCTCCATCAGGGCTGACCCACATAGTCCTCACCTGAGCCCATCACTTACAAATGCCAGTCAGTGCTCTGTCTGGTCCTGAGGGCAGAGCTAAAGCAGCCCTCCAGGGCCCAAGAACCTTCCAGCTTGGAAGGCTGTCACCCTGCAGCTCCTGAAAAGCAGGACCCACTCACCTTTGCCCAGGGAAGCAAAAGAGGTGCGTCTCAAGAAGGCGAATTCTAGTGGGGCTGACCCATCCCCCGTGGGACGGACAGGTTCCCCGGATGGACCTTCTGGTGCTTAGGGCAAGGTGTCTTCAGGGGGACAACTTGAATACTGAATTTCTGGGCCTGAGAGGATCCCTGAGCTTCACCTGAGTCTTCTTTTTCCAGTCAGTAAATAGTTCCAGAGCATCACTACATGCCAGGCTCCGTGCTAGGCCCTCAGCATGCAGTGAAGAGCACAGACTCGTGCCCTGCATGCATGGAAGGAGAGGAGCAGAAATAACCACCAGCCCAACTCGTGACTCCACATTAGATCTTGAGCTACAAAGGGCATAGGAACCCTGCCAACGCAGGGTGCCGGGTCCAGAACAGACCCAAAATGTATTCACTCGTGCTCCAGATGATAGCGTGAGGCAAGGCTACAGCTCAGTGCCCTGGCATCGAGTGCCTGCAGAAGCCTGAGGCAGCCGCTGCCCTCTGCCTCACCAGAGCTCCAGGCACGAATTAGGGGGCCAGTGTCCGCCCTGGGGAGGTTGGGGGAGTCACTGACAGACTGGATATTTGAGGCTGAAGCGCCTTTCCAGATGTTTTGCTTTTATTCCCCCATTTACAGCCAGGGAAACCAAGGCCCAGAGAGGGGAGGGCTGTTCCCAAGGAAACAGAACAAGTGAATGGCAGAACTGGGACCAGGAATTGCTAACTCCAGTTCGGGGCTCCTTCTGCGGCACCCCTACATAGGCTTGTCAGGCCTGTGTAAATGGTGGCACTGACAGTGTGGGAGGATCTGGGATTAGGACATGGGGAGATCCAGTGGCCTAGAGGGAGAGCTCGGGGCCTGCACCCCATTTGCGGGTGCCCGTAATTTATTGAACACACACTTCCTTGACACTTGGTATATGTCAGCACTGTTCACAGCACTTCCGGATTATTGATTCATTAACTCTTCATCAGCCTATCAGCTATAATGTCTAATGTCCCCATTTTACAGATGGGCAGAGAGATCACAAAACCCTGATGGAGGTCACAGAGTAGGTCAGTCCACTTCCCCAGTGCCCTGCACCACTGCACCGGGCCGCCCATGGGACTGAGAGACAGGCTGGGTGTCCCTCCCAGGCAGGCAGGCAGATGCCTGGCTGTTCAGACACGCTGGCAGCAGCAGCCCCAAGGGTCTGAGGGCCAGGGAGGACCAGTAGGGAGCTGGGCTGTGTGCACGTCCCATGTGGGAGGGCAGCACCCCCAGGGCAGAGCCCCAGGCTCCAGAAGGGGCCCAGGAGGGACAGGCAGCAGCGTGAGGACGCAGCCCAGGAGCTGTGGAGAGGCAGCTCTCTTGCAGCCCACACCGCAGCCAGGCTCCTGCCGCTTCCCTCGCTGCTTCCACTGCATGAAGTCCCACACACCCAGCTCGCGGTCTCCAGACGCCATCGTGAGCCCCGCACAGACAGACACCCACCCACCTCCCCCAGGCAGCCTCCACTGGCGGGGAGGACGAGTCCTGCCAATGCCCTCTGCAGAGAAACATGATTTAGTGAACTTCCCCATCCTAGCTTCTCATTCAAAATCCTTTGGGATTCTGTTCCAGGCTCAGAGGACGCTGCCAAGGCAGAAGTGGGCACAAGCCAGGGAGAGGTGTGGGCCCAGGAATTCCAGAGCGTCTGGTAAACCAAGACCACCAGGCCCACTGGCAGCTGCACAGCTTTCATTACCCTGACATCAAGGGCTGGGCCTGGGCTTGGTGCTTGACGTCATGAGAGCTTGGGTGGGACACGCTGGCTTCCCCTTCCCCGGAGCCCCTGCAGCATAAACCTGCCCCCCAAAGGGTGAGGACCCTGCCGGACACATGCTGGCGTGACCGGTCTGTGCCCACCCCAGTCTAAGCCTTGAGTCTACCAACCCACTTTGGAAGTTGTGGGCTCTTATTCACTGCGTCTCACTGTTCTGGCCTGGGTGGGGGTCTGTGGACTCCTCGCCGAAAGGCCCTCTCCACTGAGGCGTCTGCCAGGAGACACTTATCCAGTACCTCAATAAACGAGAACCCCTCCTGTGTGCTGGAGCTGTGCTCAGAACTAAGGACACAGATGGACAGGGCCACAGCCTGTTCCTGGGATCTCCCTTGGCCGCCGGCAAGGCTGAGCCCAGCAGGGACATTCCTGCCCGCGATGTTCCGGCCTCTGTGACCTTAAGGCCGGGGGCGGTAACACACTCCCCTACTGCCTGTGGAGGGCGTCGCCTGACCCCTCCTGGTGGCACGTGCCTGGTTTTTGGGGCACAGGCTGCCTGGGCTGGGGTGTCTGGTGGGGAAAAGTAATACCCTCAGGGAGCTCTGTTCTGTAGTCTACAGCACGCAAGGGGCATCCCTGCCCCCTTCCAGGCCTCAGAGCTTAGCCAGGCGCGTCCAGTGGCCCTGCCCCATCCTTTCCTTCAGTGGCCCAAGAGCCTCTCACTAAAGGATTAGATGCAGCACAGACTTCAGAGTCCAAAAATCTGAGTGTGCCTGTTATCTCAGGTAAGTCTCCGAGTTGTAGCTTCCTCATCTGTAAAACGGAGGCTTTCTCAATACCTCACCGGCAGAGGGGCCTGTGAAGCAGCTGGCACACAGGAGCCAGCACCACTGTGATGACCTTGCTATCTTGTCAAGGAGCAGAGTTCACCCTGAGAGGGGTGGCGTAAAGAGTACACTTACATGGGCACTGTCTGTCGAGGGTCTACCAGATGAAGCTCTAACATGGTCCCTGGGGTGTAGAAGCAACTGATAATCTTGAATATTTATGGAGTGGCAGGCTGTGATCAGCACCCCCATCTTACAGATGGAAAACAAAGGTACAGAATGGTTACGTGGCAAAGCAGCTAGTCAGACTCCCAGGCTCCCACTTCACCTGCAAGCTCGGGCCTCCCCATCTCATATACCCTAAATGCCTCTGCCCTTGCCAACAGTCTCTGCTAGAGCAACTTCAGGCTTCAAGGACAACTCTCAGTGGGCTCACAGAGACACACAGGAGCTGTGGCTCCCAACCAGAGCAAGAAGCCAGCCACAGCATAATAGGCATGAGGCCAAATGCGCCCCTGTTGAGTTGGCCCTGAGAACGGTCTCTGGCCAGATTTTGCCTCCAGCCCGGGGCACCTCCACAGCATCGGCCTGACCTTGGGCGACTGCAGCAGCAGAGGATGGCCAGGAGCCACGGCCATCTCCCTGCTGGTTCCTGTCCAAGCAGCCACACACTGGCCTACGATCTCAGGCTTCTGAGATGAATCCTCGACCCACTTCGCTTGTGCCAGCTCCAGGGTCAGGCTGCGTCCTGACGACCCAAAATTCCTAGGAAGTACTCAGCACAGAGTGACTGACTCAATGTGAGGAAGCCAAGCTTGTGACCTCGGCTGCTGGATGGAGTTCATCCACACATTCCCCCGGGTTCACGCCCTACTTAGGCTGTTGGGCCGAAGCCCAGGCCACCAAAACGGGCAGTCAAGAGGGACAGGCTGAAATGCTGGCCTTGCTGCTGCCTTCTGTGAGGCCTGGGGCCTCTCTGGGCCTCAGTTTCCCTGCCCGGATGCTGGCGTTGAACTAGATCAGTGCTTCACAAAGCGTGGCCTACGGCATGGTACTGGCCCACTGACTGGTTTGCAGTAAGATGAATAGCAAAACTAAGTGTTTGGAAACTTTTACGGCGCGTTGATATTGGCATGACACCCGAATGCAATACCAGGGGACTAGTCTCATTGACTAGGGTACATGAGAAGTCACTGTAGTGTGAATTTCATACATGAACAGCAGAAGGGCCTTCACCACGGGTGGCTGAAGAAACCCTGGCTTGAATGAGCCTGTTTCCACGAGGTCCCACTGACCAGACCTCCATTCCCGCCTTTGCAACGACACTGTGGTGGGTCTGTGACACCGCCCACACCTCTTCTGGCTCACAGGATGGCTTGAGCCAGATCTGGGTGTCATCTCTTACCCAAACACTCCCCATCCAATTAATCACCAACTCCTATGGATCCCACCTCTTCCGCATCACGGGAATCTTTCGTCTCTCTCAATCCCTGCTGCCTCCACCCTCATCCAAGACACCAGCACCTTCCCCAGAGGTGAGGGTAACTGTCTCTCTTCCTGCCTCTTGTCTTGACCTTCCCCAAGCTATTCTCCACCAATGTGAGCTCTCTATAGTACAAGTCGAACACAAAGTCTCCCTCAAGATCAAGGTCAGACTCTTTCCACAGCCTCTCAGTCAAAACAGTCCTCCAGCCACATCTGACCTTCATCCCCTTCTTCATGCTCCTCTCACACTGGCCTACTCTAAGATGCTCCCTGAGAATGACACCTCCCAGCTCCTGCCCCTGGCCTCAGAAACTTCCCAAATGTCCCTCACCAGGTCCTCCTGACAGACACTTTCATGGGAACTTTGGTCACAACTGTCGATTTATGATGTATTATTCATATTTGGCTGGCGTCTGTCTGTCCTCCAATTGTCCTTCTGCCACACTGGACCAGTAGCCGTGTGGGAATGAGCCCTGTTGGTTGGTGAATCACCAAGTGGAGACATCTGAGATCTTGCCTGACCAGCTTCTAGTCTCCCTTCTTTGCCATCAGAGGCATCACCCTCCCTTCTCTCTCTCTTTCCCCAGGTGACTCACATGGAACTGGCCCATGTCCCCAGGCCACAGTGTTGTATCCCACCCTTCAGTGACTGGGATGGCTACATGAGACATCCACTGGGAACCAATGAGTCTCAGGCCTGGGACTATAGAAATGATGAGGGAGTGAAACAGTAAGGCACAGCTCTGGTACTGCTGGTATTTAGACTGCTCCCTGTGTGCAGTGAGCCAGCACACAGGCAATGAACCACGTGACAGAGGGTGAGGCCAGTTCTCAGTGACACTGCTTGAGGTCCTGAATCCAGCTATGCCTGAAGCCCACCCTCCGCAACCCAATAAATTCTATTTCTTGACTGAAGCTAATCTGAGTTGGGTTTTTGTCACCTGTGACTGGAAGATCGCCAGTCTACTTATCAGCAGTCTACTTAGCATCGTGTCTGATACATGATAAGCACTCTGAAATTATTTGCTCATTCATGCATTCAATAAACATTCAACCATGACAAAGCGCCCAGGTTTGCTCTGGAAGAACAGTCACCTGGCTGCTGTTTAGAGAAGTGGCTAAAGGTGGAGGTGAACAGGGAGGTCCACCAGAGAGAGTAGTTCCAGGGTCAGAGATGAGTTCTGGAGAGGATGGCTGAGACTGAGGGATATGGAGAGAGGGGCAGATGTCCCACTAGGAGCCCATGGGGGAATATTTGACAATCACAGCTCCTCTCTGGTCCCAATGTTTAGCACCAATGTTTCTTCTCATTGCTTATAGAGTCTCTAGCTGTCAACACTCAGGTTTTCACTGATGTGGATTAGGGGGAAATGGAGCTGACAAGAAGGGTGTAGAGGATCATGGCTATAAACATGAGCTTTGGAGCCAGCTGGGTTCGGGTCATGGCTTGTACCGCCTAACAGTGAGGCCCTGTACAAGCTACCTAACCTCAGTTCCTTTGTGTTTTCATCTATAAAATGAGAGTGATAACAGTGGTGCTGGCAGATTACACATCAGAACCCATTCGCTAAATATTAGCACCATTAGTATTAATTGTCTTATTATTTGTAATCAGAAACCCCCAAAGAGGAAATTGAGCACTTAGAAAGTAAACAATTACAAAAATAGGAAATTTCCCTGAACAAAGAGAAGGTGTGGACCTTCAGACTAAAAGGACTTACCCAGTTAGTACAGGAAAAATCAGCCAGAGAACAAGTGAACCGGAAATGATCAGGTACAATTTCCAAAGACTGGAGAGAGACATCTTACTTGTTTCCATAAGGAAATTTCAGAGAACCAAGCAATGATGGTGCCTCTCCCAGCACTAAATGCAGGGAAACAGAGTGACTCCCAGGTTTCTGAGGGAGAAAAGTAGTTAACCAAGAATTCTCCACTGAGAAAAAAGATGACTCAAATCCGAGGGTAAATATTTTCAAATGTACAAAGACTAAGGAAGTATGCCACTCACAGACCCTTTCTGGAAAAATTACTCAAGAAAACCCCCCCAACAAAAATGAATCAAGAGCAAGAAGTCAAGCATGACACGATGTGATTTAGGAGAGATGGGCAAGTAGAGCCACCAGAGACAGTCAGACACTTAATGGCCATTCACATCATTGAGAAATAAAGTGCAATTTTAAGTAAATGATTCTTAGAGCACAGTAGAAGGAATGTTTAAAAATAGTAACAATCATAAACGAAAATCCCATTTGAGTTCAACAATAACTAAGGGATCTGGATGAAAGCAAAGAGAAGTATGAACCAGTGACACATTCAAGAGGAGGGAGGGCCAACGATTTTAGAGTTGGTCATTGCTGATACTGAAATATGCTTGTGAGAAAGGTAAAGATAGGGTCCTCCCTGGTGGCCTTGGGGTTAAGTCTCAGCACTATCATTGCTATGGCCTGAGTTCCACCCCGGCCAGGGAGGTGGCCCACATGGCGCAGCAGACCTCTCCTGACTGCTCCCCTCAGCAGTGTATTTAAGTAGACCCACCTGCTCTATTCCCCATTCTGTCTCTTGTGGATCCTTTCACCTCCTGCATCTCTGGCCTATACCCCACTTATTCTAAAAATTCTAAAAAAAAAAAAAAAAAAAAAGATAAGGATAACATCATCAGCAGACTAGTTTTAGGATGTATAATAGCAAGGAAATTTTGCAGAAGAATAATGGCGGGGAGGGGGGTGTTGCCTTGGCATGTTTAAAGCATATTAGGAAGTTATAGTAATTCTCAACCTGATTCAGGAATAGACAGATTGATGAGGGAGACACAAGCATTAAAAACCAACTCACTTATGTGTATAGAAATTTGGTCAATGATAAGTGAGAAAAGGCAAGATGATTCAAAAGAGAGGCTTGGGGAAAATTAATGAGTGTTAACCATTTGAGGTTAAAAAATGAGTGTTCCATCTGACACAAGGCACTATATTAATTGCAGATGGATGAAAAATAAGCATGCAAAAGATAGGGGGTAAAAGTAGTTGGATAAAATATACAAGAACATTCATTATAATCTTGGAATGAGAAAGGCCGTAGAAAGCATGCCTCCTCTACCACGGCCCCCGTAAAAGACGCGATTATCACACACCATTGGTGATGAAAGAATGTTAACTTTTGAATGTTGAAAGACACAATAAATAAAGTTAACTGGCAAGTGACAAACTGGAAAAATAGAGGTAATAGGCAAATGGTTACTGTTGTACAGGGTTCTTACAAATAAATGAACCTCCTAATAGAAAACTGGGCCAGAGAGATGAACTGACAGGCCAAGGAAGAAAAATAAATGATTAATATAAAATAAAGCACAGCCTCACTGTGCTCAAGCATGTTAAGATGAAACAGAGCATTGTCACTTCTTAAACCAACAAAGAATTAAAAGCAGTCACAGGTAGGATGCAGAGAAACAGACATTCTCGTTCACTATTAACAGAGTCATAGCTTGTTCTCTCTGTTCCTTTGTTTTCTTAGCTGTAAAACAGTGATAACGACAACAGTGTTGGGCAGATGACTTTAAAGGGAAGCATGTGCAGGGCACTTTGGAACTTGAACTCATCCTGCAGAAAACGTGCAGCGAGACAGAATCCACAGGATGTTCACTCCAGCATCGTCGCCGATAACATCAAAACATCAGGAATGGCCTAAGCGATGGTCAGCAGGGAGCTAGTTAAATAAATTATGGCCCATGGCTACCAAAAAGAGACTTCTCTGGGCACCGATGTAATAGATTTACTATTAAATTTCCAAAAAATGAGTTTGAGACTTTCCACTCATACTATGAATTTTTCAAACCTATGTGCTTTTCAAACATACTATCTAGGAAAATAATGTACAACATATGTCTACCTATGTGCTTGGAAAAATATTTGGAAAAACACACCAAACTTATAGTAGTGGTAATTGATGAGGAAAGGGTTTAAGGAATGGGATTTCTTTATTCAGTTTTGTAAGGTTTGGGGTTTTTTTTTTTTTTTTTGGACATGCAGGTTGTCCACAGTATATTATCAGTTGAAGAACATATTGTTAGATACTCACCCATTTGCAATATAGATCAAAAATGTTAACTTCCTCAAATAAGTTTAATACATTGAGTTTACACATTAAAAATGTGTATATGAAATTTTTTGTTTTTTTGGAAGTTTACTTGGGAGAGCTGAAAAAGAAGCTTTGCATAAATGAAGAGACAATAATCTCATTCTTGGGTGGGAAGACAGTATTAGACAGACTTTCATATTCCTCCTTTTGATGTATAGTTTTACTATAATTTTAATCAAATGTCAGTGAGGTGGGGAGGGACAAGAAGAAGGGGAAAACTGAATAGAGTTTTACTGAATTCCATTTTAAAGAATAAATATGTGAGCATGGTGGAGGGGGATTGGGAACAACTTCTCCTAACAACACACAGGCATTGGAACAAATACCCAGGGAAAATGAAAAGTATTCTGTCTTATACTATATATCAAAGGAAATTCTAGATAGACTAAAATTTTAAAGTTGGAAAATAAAACCATAAATTTCGGGAGTGGAGCGGGGGAGGCGTGGAATGGGTGGGGAGTATTATATACTCCTGGGATGACTATAATACCAAAGGCAAAGTGATGTTTAAAATTTATAGATGTGATAATCATCCAAAAAACTCAACTCCAAACCATAACACTTCACACCCACTAGGATGGCTATAGCTTTTTATAAGGAACAAGTATTAGAGAGGATACGGAGAAATTAGAAGCCCCTACACGATTGGTGGGAATGCAAAATGGTGCAGCCACTTTAGAAAACAGTCTAGTAGTTCCTCAAAATGTTAAAAATAGAATTATTGCCTGACCCAACTTGGTATCTACCCAAGAGAAATGAAAACGTATGTCCACAACAAAACTTGCAGACCAAGGTTTATAGCAGGATTATTCATAATAGCCAAAAGGTGGAAGCAACCCAAATGTCCATATATGGAAAAATGGACAAGCAAAATCAGTATATTCATACAATAGAATATCACTCAGCCACCAAAAAGGAATGGTGTCATCTGTGCCAGTAGAGCCTTGAAAACAAGCAACGTGAAAGAAGGGAATCACAAAGGCCAAATATTATAATGATTCCATTGAACATGAAAGGTCTAAAGTAGGCTAATTCATAGAGACACGTGGAGGACTCGTTGCTTCGAGCTGGAGGCTACCTTTTCCTTTTTTTTTTTTTTTTGATATGATAAAATGTTCTAAATTCGATTGCAGTGATGGTTGCACAAATCTGAAAATATACTAAAAACCACCAAACTAAATACTTCACAGGATGAATAATTGGACCTGCAGACAATATCTCAATAAAGCTGCTACCAGAACAATTTCTAGATATGATTGCCTACAAATCTGTAACAGCTATAATATATAGTTTTTGAAAAGTAAAAGGTTAACACAGATATGAGTATTATAGAAAGAGCTCTTGTGAATTAAGATTTAAATGATAAAAAGATCCTTTGGGCAAATGATTTGAACAGGCTACTCACAAGAGGCAATGTCACTAAAAGTCATAAAAACAAATTTTCAACATCTACAGTCATAAAGCGATGAGCCTACTAATGTTTCGGTCGTCTTTAATCTCCCATTGTGGTTGAGTTTGAAGGGACTGTTTGGCTCAAGTCTGAGGGGTCAACCAGGGCTTAAGGGCCTTCCTTGCAATGCTACAAAGCGCAAATCCAAGGCAACACAGGACGAGTCAATCTCAAATGGGATCACCAATTGGTACAACCATCTGGATCAAAACTTGACAACAAATATCATGAACATTTTCTCCAAAATTTTGACCTGGAAATTATACTACTAGGAATTTATTCTAAGACAATGCCCATTCATTCAGCAAATATTTGTGCACGCTGGATGTTGGGGATACCAAGACAGATATAATCCCACTATACACACACACCCCTACAAGGATTTTTATTGTTTTATAACAATAAAAAATCAAGACATTCTAGACACTGAAGCACTAGAGATTACTTAAATAAAGGCTGTTTCATTAACACAATAGGTTTCTCTGCAGGTACTAAAAACAACGTCATAGAAGAAAATTTATTGACACGGACACATGTAGACACTACATTGCTCAATGGAAAAGAAGCCAGTTGGAGAAGTATCACCTGGAACCCCAATTTGCAAATAAGATCTATGTATATATCAACAAATGCCTGACAGGCTACACCCCTACACAGTAACAGTGGTCACTTTTGGGTGTTGGACTTAAGGGTGAAATTAATTTCCTTCTCCTGGTTCAACTCTATGAAAAATGTTTTCTCATAATGCACATGAAGTCTTTTCATAACAACACAAAAAAAGACAACTAAATTTTAAAAATATATGAAGTACCTGCCATGCCCCAAGGAAAGGGACTATAGAGCAAGAATATGTTCACACTTCATCCAGAGATGAGAAGTTCCCTGACATCTCCCACCAGCATAACAACACAGCACACCCATCCACCCTCATCCTCCTGAGAATCCAGGAAGACAGGGGTCGTCCTTGCCTTGTTTGACAGATGCTAGGTGACCTGCCGTAATCCCACAGGTCATGAGAGGCAGAGGCAGTGCCAGGCCAGGGCCTGCAGGATCCTTGGCTCTCCCTGTGCTGCCTCTGCTTGTTCCTGAGGAAGGGCAAAGAAAGACCCTGAGCTGCTAGGCCAGTTTTACCCGGGCCCTGTGTTCCCTTCCTGCACTCAGGTCAGGGGTTGACAGAAGAACAAGTCAGCAGGGGCGAGGACACCAGCAAAGGGAAGGCGTGGCGCTGGAAGGCCAGCTGGCCAAGGTCAGGCCTCTGGGACGACTAGCCGGGGACTCCTCGCCTGCCGGGCGACTCTCAGGAAGCCCAACCACATCCTGACCCAGGAGTTCCCAGGCCCTGCTCCAGCCCAGAGCATTGAGAGCAAGCCTCACAGGCCTGCTGAACAGCAGGAGGAAAAGAGCCTGCCACCTGGAACTTTCTCCCTGGACCCGCCCTTTTCCCTCTCTGGGTTTCCGGGGCCTTGTGTCTGAGAAGGGGGTGGGAGGTGTTCCACGACCCTACGGGATCTAACTTCTCTGAAGCTGTGGCACTTTCTCAGTAGGGCCCACCAGGAAGAGGAAGGGGGTGAGGCGCCCCACCCAGCTCCTGAAGAAGCCCCCTCACTTCCCCTCCCCTCTGTTCCCACTGCTATTTTTAGAACAGACCACAGGAAGCCTCTTCACCAGTCCTGCCGTGCACTGAGTTCCAGGTAGAACACAGCAGCCCATTCATTCGGCTCCAGCTAGAGCACACCAGGAATTTACAGGCCAGCCAGCTGACCACACGCTCTCCCACACCATTAGCAGAACCATTTCTCACTATTTCCATTACGGCCTGAAGTGGTGACTTACTTTTCCGAATGACGATGCAGAGTGAGATGACAAGAATGTCTCCAAGACCATCTGTGCTGCTCCCTGCCCCCACCCTCAAAGACTCCAAGAGTCACAGAACAGGCCTGGGCTGAAGGGCGGGGGCAGGGGTGAAGGGGGTTGGGGGGGTCTTACTCCAGCGCTCAGTCTGCCATGTGTTTGCCCCTCTCCAGGGCTCAGTTCCCCGCAAGCCAGTCTGTTAATCCATTGATCCATTGATCCTGGGAGGGAGGCTTTTCGGCTCTACGTTCAAAGACTCTATGGTTGCATCAAAATCCGTCACTCGGGCCCGGCAGCCCTCTCCTGACCCACCGATTGCTCCCCTCAGCAGTGTACTTCCTCCATCTGCCTGTTCTGCCTCCCCACTCTGTCTTGGGTGAAGGCTCTCACTGCCCCCCCACCTCTGGCCTGTACCCCAGTTCTGTATGCACAAGTAAATAAATCTTTTTTTTTTAAAAGATTTATATATTTGTGCATACAGATCTGGGGTACAGGCCAGAGGCTCAGGGGCAGTGAGAGCCTTCACCCAAGACAGAGTGGGGAGCAGAACAGGCAGATGGAGGAAGTACACTGCTGAGGGGAGGGGAGCAGCGGGCTGGTCAGGAGAGGTCTGCCAAACCATGTGGTCACCTCCAGGGCAGACGGGAATCAAACTCATGCGTAAGCGGCCTTAGATTCTCAGTGCTCTGCTTTAACCCGCTGTGCCACCAGGGAGGGCCAATAAATAAATCCTTAAAAAAAGAAAATCCATCACTCATAAAATAAACACTGTCAGCCCTTATTGTCAGTCTGTGTTGCGTTGTATTCTTAAAGTCCGCCTGACGCCGTTGTAGGAATGGATTTCCCATTGAACACGATGTCATAAATGGTGATCGTTTCTGAGCCTAGCCTACATCACCCTAAATGTTCTTCCATAAGAAGTAGCAGCAGAACCATCTCCCGGCAGGGCAAGGGGTTGAGGCGCAGCACTTTGAGGCTCTCTGAAGTCACTGCGGCACGAGTTCACTCCCCAGCCAGAGAGGTGACCCATGTGGCGCAGCAGACCTCTCCTGTCTGGCCCGCTGCCCCCCTCAGCAGGCCTGTTCCTCAGTTCTTATATGTATAAATAAATAAATCTTAAAAAAAAAAAAAGTAGCAGCAGAAAACTATACTGGGATGATAGAGTTTAACTAAAATAGAAGATCACTAACCTTTAGAAGACACAGCTTTAGGGGACCTCCCTGGTGGCGCAGCGGGTTAAAGCGCAGCACTAAGAAGTGAAAGCCACTTCAGCATGAGTTCGAGCCCCGCCCCATTAGGTGACCACATAGTGCATCAGACCTCTCCTGACCTGCCCGCTGCTCCCCTCAGCAGTGTACTTTGTCAGTCAACTTGTTTTGCTCCCCACTCTGGTGAAGCCTCTCACCAACCCCGCACCTCTGGCCTGTACCCCAGTTCTGTAAGCATAAATAAATAATCTTAAAAAAAAAAAAAAGACACAGCTTTAGGACAAAGGGCACAGTGGTCTAGTGAAGGATAGAACTAGAGTTAGCAGCCAGTCAACCTAACCCAGGATATATACCTGCTGATCCTCAATGATGCATGCCTGAGACTCACACACCGTCATTGACCAGGAGGTGAAAAGTTTAAAAAATAGATGTGCTTTATAATTACTCATTGCTTTTCACTTTTTCTTTATTTCAGTTGCCTTCCCTCCCCACCCCACCCACACCCCCACCCCTCATCCATTACGCTCCTGCTATGAGTGAAACCATCCAGTATTTTTGCTTTCTTTCTGGGTGGGAAAAGTGCACAAGACAATAGTGATGGCACATGGGTGAATTGGTGGTGGGAAGTCTTTGGGGATTACGACTGAGATGGAAATATGCACAAAATGGAGAACGATGTAAAAATAAACATAAACAAATAAATAAAATAGACGTGCGTGCAGATTGGTGTTAGTCAAAACAAAGAGTCCAGTGAGCCGAAAGGAAGGAGGGGTAGGGAAGGATTGTGGGTTGGCCAGTTTGGGGGGCCTGGCAGGAGGCACCTTCGGGTGGGGAGGAGGCAGGAGCACGCTCATAAGGAGAAACCTAAGAATACCCATGCGTGATGTATAAGAGAGCATGGGAACTGTTAAGCACCTACAACATTTGCATTTAACCACACACACACACACTTGCTCTGGTTTGAATGTGAAGCCAAAAGCGTTTTCTGTCTTCCTTTATCCTCTTTAATCAGAGCCTGAGGCTTTGAAAACTCCTAGAGATCACCTAAATTCAACCCCCTCATTTTTCTGGGTTAAGAAAAATCCGAGAGGTGAAGTAATTAGCAACAAGTCACACAGTGAGCTGGCAGCAAAATTAGGATTTGAACCACGAGCTTCAGAACACTACTCCAGCTTTCCCTCAGAGGCCCAGGGGCTCGGAGGGAGGAGGGCACAGACCTGGGGTCGAGAACCAGCGGAGGGGTTCAGAGGTCCTTTCCTCCCAGGATGCCTGGTGTCCGTCGGCAATATGGCGCTATCGCCCCCTTGAAGTGGCTGGCCAGGCGCTTCAAAAGCCAAGGGGGACCCACGCTCTGGTCTCACAATGTCAAAGTGCACCGGAAAAGCTCCGAATGGAAAGATTCAGGAGACCTGATTTCTAACCCTGGTTACGACCGACCGACTGGTCCCCCAACGGCCTGCGTCACTTCCCCTTTCCGAACCTCAGCTTCCTCATCTCGATTCTAGAACAAGAGCGAGCTGAACTGTATGACATAATTCAATTCTACAACATCTTCTGAACAGTTAATAAAGGACAGGCAATAACCGCATCAGAAAATAAAACATGACCTCCTCTGGCTCCCACAGAGCCCGCAGCCTTGCAGGTGAGACAGGGGGGTGAACGCTGTGCTTAGGATGAATAAAATAAGACAAAGATTCAGAGGGCACAGCAGGCCTGAGCAAGGTGTCTCAGGAGAGGTGCCCGGGCCAGGAAGGAGGACTGCACTCAGCGGGGGTTTGAAGGAAGGAAATAATTCATCGTAGCTGGGATCTGGGTACAAAGCCCGAGTGCTGAGCCACCAGGGAGAGCTTTGACAGCCAAGCCCTGGGCTGACTCTCCACACCGTGGCCTCCCACGCTGGTCTTGAAGCAGGAGCATGCGTGCTCAGCCTCCTTGGCCCCGGCCGCTGTGAACGGCTCATGAAGCCTGGAGAGCAGCAGAGCAGCCACGCAGGCAGGTCCTCTGGAGCGGGGGCCCCCCCAGAGGACCTGCCACCCACACACTGTGTGACCTTGATGTTTGCCACCCACGCGCTGTGTGACCTTGGGCGAGTTTCTTAACTGCTCTGAGCCTCGGCATCCTCACCTATCAACTATCAACGGCGTAGAATAGGAGTAAATGTGCAAGAGGGATAATGAGTCTCACACAACCGTAGTGAGGATTTGAGAGACAATGTCGGCCAACAGCTTGGCATCGCACCCACGCTCACAGTATAAAGGTTCACCAAGTGACCCTTAAGCCACGGACCTGGGAGCAATTTGGAGGCTCGTAGCCCTATTCAGAGGGAGACTTGGGGGAAGATAAGGTCGACACCGGATAGAGGGTACGATTGTGCTGTCTTCCTTATGAGCTAAAAAAAGCACAGCAAGCTGGGCTGAGACCAAGAGCAAGAGGGCAAGGAGGCAGTCTGTCCACAGCCAGACCGGCAGCGAGGAGGGAGGAGGGCGAGAGACAGGAAAGCTGTTGCGCTTTTTAGGGAGGAGTCTGCTTCTGCGGGGTTATGTGAAACCAAATCCATCTGATTCCCAGTTACTTAGGATTGGAAACCGATTAGCTGACGCTGGGTTCTGTCCAGATTCTGGAGCAGGTTCTCTCCCCACCCTTGATGGGGCTCAGGACATCTGTTACTCACGCTC
>NW_004567107.1:15227745-15228501 GCF_000260355.1 Condylura cristata
TATGGATCTTGCGAGTCCATGCGCCGCCCCTAGGGACATGAATCCTGCAAGTGTGTTCCCCACTGTGTGGAGAATTAGGCATCTCGTCATATCTGCCCTAAAAGCATCCCCTCTGGAGCTTGAACAAGGACCTCAGCTTCTGAGCACGGGTAACTTCCTCTTGCCTCTTCCTAGAAGATAGGGTTGATTTCTCTACTTCCCTCCCTAAAAGGCAAATCGTTGCATCTAGAAAGAGCAAGGGGTTAGGTTGAAAGTCCTTGGCTTGAGGACACAGATCTTAGCAGCAGCGGAGTGACCATGGATCAATCACAGAACTGCCCTGAATCTTAGTTCCTTTTTCACCCCTAAAATGAGACTGCCAGGAGGCCTAAGGGAGATAATGCCTGCCCCCACCCCCACCCACTGCCACCTCCAAAGTCCCAGTCCTCACTGTGGGGGACCCTGTCACTCTGTGAAATTGCCCTTGTGCCTGCATGAGTTCATTTTGCAGAACTCTTGGTGTGGTGTATGAGAAATGGGGAACTTGGGTGGTAGAGTTTATATAAGAGTAAAAAATGAAGAAGAAAAAACAGCCCAGACATATGTAAATAAATGTCATCATTATTTCCAACAGGCCCCAACTCCCAAAGGGCGAAAAGACCCAGGCCAGCAGAGACCCAGACCTGACTGCTACAGGAGAGATGGACAGTTTCAAAAGACCCTGGGCCTGGGTCGCAGAAAAATAGGAAAATGGAATCCCAGGGTGGCGGTGGGGGT
>NW_004567107.1:15228601-15246660 GCF_000260355.1 Condylura cristata
TGGGAGGGGGCGGGGTGGAGACTGAAAGGCTCACTTTGTATTCAAATCACACAGATGGCCTTTTCAACAATAAATAGTTGTGTTCCCATCCTCCCAGCTCCTAGGCTCCAAGACACCCAACCAAGACAATTGGCCCATCAGGAAAGAGACCATTGTGTGTGCTTCTGAGCGTGATGGATGTGGAGGGCGGGGCTGGCCGTGTTTCCCGTGATTATGACTCTCCAGTGCAATCTCGGTAGCTTGTTCATCATCCTAGACGACTGGACAGACTGGAATGCTGAAGAGCAGTGGCCACCGGGTCATATTTCATCTTCTCGAGTCCATGGAGCCAAATTAATTGTTCCATTGATTGGAGAGGCAGAGCAGCAATGGCACTGTGGCTCACCACTGCCCCCAGGAAGACCGGCAGGGCCCTCCGGGGGCTGATGTCCAAACCCCCCCGGCACAGCCTGGGCTTGGGGCCCTGCCACTGGCCTCCCCTGCGTCCCTGGGGCCAGCACGCCTGTCCTGTGCACCTGTCTGGCCTACAGCGCCAGCTCGTCGGGTCTGGGAGAGACAAGCTTGCTGCCTTTCCAGACAGGCGGTTCTCCTGTGTTCACATTCTTAATGTCATTTCGGGAGGGAATCAAATGAAATCAAAGTGCAGCCTGCTGCCTGTGCTGCTCGGCCTCCCACAACGAACCCTGCGGCTGAGTCCTGGCTCACAGACGCCGTGTTGCTGGTCCCAGTTCAGGCCTCAGGCCAAGTCCGCTTCCCAGCCGGGTGGGGGTGCTGGCCTGGTCGTGGGCAGATACATCCCATCCTGCTAGGGTGCTGCTATGGCCACACCTCTGATCTTTCCTAGGCTGGAGAGAACTGTAGGTGAGGGAGGCATTTTCTGTTGGGGGGGGGCCCTTTTTGGGGTTCATGTGGCCACAACTGCTGAACAAACTTATCAGGACCCAACACCCTTCTCTAAAGATACTGAGGCCATGCAGGACACCACCCAGAGGGGGCCTGAGCAACCTCTCCAGTGTCTCTGACCCCCTTTCTCAATGCTAGTGACCCTCATCCTACTCACTCTCCTACATGTGAGCTACGCTACTCTCACCGGTGGCCTCAGTTTCCCTTCCTCTAGGTCTTGGCAGCTAGAAAAGGCCGTGAGAGCAGCCTGGCTCCAGCTGGGGGGGCATCTCTAATCATTGTCCCCCATTGGTGGGCTTTCTCCACCAGAGTTGCTGAGCCCCACCAGTCCCCAGCGTCTGCCGCTGGTAGCTCTGCAGAAAGCAAACCAGATCCGCTTCCAGAGGGCTGTGTTCCAGCTTCCTCTCAGACAGACGGGACAGTGTGGGGTGGAGGAGTAACACAGGTAAGCCCTGCTGAGGCCTGGAGGCCATGAACTTACCACAATGACCAGGCTAAGCACCCACTGCTCCCAACCCCCAATTCCAGAACTCAGCACTAGTCCCTACTTGGGCCTGATGAGCGGAAGGCTCTGTGAGGTAAGTCCCACCTCAGCCGCCTCCATGGGAAAGCAAGACACGGGAGAAGGAATGATCTCATCTTACTCCACAAACTCCACCGTGTCCTAAGGTCTGGGCATTCACGAACCCATGTCCTCAGTCCCCATCAACCCTCACCTGGAGGACTGAAGGAACCCCCTAATTAGTTGCCTCACACCCACATGGGCCCCTCCTTGGGGTCTCTGATCTACAGAAATTCCTGTGAAACGCAGTGACTCCTTCTCAAAAGCTTTCAGTGGCTCCCCTGAGTGTTCGCCCCAACCTGGTCCTCGTCCACGAGAACTCCAGCCACGCTGGCCTGGGCTGGTCCCCCCAGCATGCCAAGCCCTTCCCAACCCAGGCGCTCTTCACAGCCTGTCCTGTCTGCCTGGAACACTTTCCCAAGATCTGGATTAGCTAACTTTTCTAGTCTGCAGCTTTTACTTTAAAAGGTTTACTCTCCCCAAGGGGATTGCAACTGAGATGGAAAAATGCACAAAATGATGTAAAAATAAACTATTATATTATTTTTTTTATAAAGTTTTACTCTCGCCCTGTGCCCATGCACATAGCGATCTAAATAATATTTTCTCTTAAAGATTCTATTCTTTTCCTTCATAGATTATCAATCACCTGTCTGCGTGTGGGGTGGGATTGACTCAGATTAAGGCTCACTCCCCTCCTAGGACTGATATCTTGGTAAGTGCAGAGACCACTGTCCGTCCTGTTCTCCACAGCACCCCCAGTCCCTCGCACAGAGCCTGGCAGAGACGGCCCCCAAATATCCACTGACTGGATGAACACACGAGTGAATGAGTACGGATGAGAAATGAGTGAATGGGTGGAGGACTCTTCTGGCAGCGGGGATCACGGCATCGATCTCCATCGGGGCCAACCTCTTCCCGCCTCTCCTGCTGTCCCCAAGGCCAGCGCTGGAACCACCACCGAAAACTCAGGTGCTACTTGTCCTCGTTCCTCCTTGCAGGGAATCAGCCTCTGAGTCTTCTCCACTTGGGACCTCCTGAAGCCAGTCTGAGCATGCCCACAGGCCCTCACACCACTGTGATCCTTCTGATGCCAATCCACGCACACCGGTGGGGTCACTCCCTTCAGATGACCCCCGCCAGGCCCACCATCTTGGTCCTCCATTTTGGGTCCAGTTGAGGTGAGGTTACTGTGTGGTAGGGGATGCCCAAGAAAGGGTTAAGTTGCCAGAAGCAGAGTCCCGCCCTTGGGTTTGCTCAGCCAATCAGAGTCTGTCCTGATGAGGTAAAGCTTCTATCCTGGGTAGCATTGGTTGAGTTGGCCGGCCCCATCTCCTGCTGGAGAGAGCCATAAGGGTGGAGTTTCTGTGGAACCAGACAGAACTGGAATTAGCTCGCTGTCTACTCAGGCCTGGGCTGCCAGGCTCCGGGAACCTGCCCGTGCTCCTTGCTAAGGTGCTCAGAGAGACCCTGGCATCTGAGGGCCCTTCTCTAGCTGCCCGTGAAGATGGCCAGTTGTGGTGGTGGCGTGCACCTGACTGTCACATCTGAGAGCAGTCTCGCAGCCAGGGCAGGCCTCCGAGGCCTCGGTTTCCCTGCCTGGGCCCTGGCATCGGACAGGTGGTTAATAGGAAGTGACACGGAGCAGTTGCCCCTGGGGCGCAAGAGTGACAGTATTCAGTTCTGAAACACAAGGCCCCTTGATGGAGCTTCCTAGATAGCCGTGACTTGAATGAACATCGTGATAAAAGCAGCAGCTAGTTCACAGAGCTGTGGTGCGCCACTTGGTAAGCACATTACCAGAGCTTAATCCTCACGGAAACCCTGTTAATCCATCTACTTTGTGATGAAAAGGCTGAATCTCAGAGGACTGGTGCCTCACCCGAGGCCTCAAGCAGTAAGAGTCGGCACCTCCTGCATCACTTGTTAGGTGATCTTTGAGCTATCTGTTGGCATATCTGTCTCCACTGGACTGTGCTCTCCCGAGGACAGAGCGTGATGGTTTCATCTGTGCGTTCCCACTGTGGAGTCCCGAGAGTGGGAACACCTCCTGCATGGTGCCCCACCACACACACACATTTCTCACCCCTCACGGCTCCCGCCAAAGCCTACTCCTTTCAGAGGCTTCCCCTCGCCCAGGCCAGCCCTGTGCATATGTTGGGGTTCATAAAGGGTCACTGAGTGGATGATGAATGTGAAGCCAAAACCCCACTGCCCCACTCTGAGGAGCTGTCATCGTGGCCTTTAACGCTTGGCTCACAGGGCTGGTGCCCTGTCACGTCTGTGCAATTAAAGGAGAATTCTATAAGGACAAGGAACCACGACTCATTCATCTCTGTGATTCCAAAGCACCAGAACTGGCAACAGAACAGGCGTTTAGTATGTAAATATGATTGAATAACCAAAATAATATAGATCTGTCTATCCTGTTTGCTAAAAATCTCAGCAGTCCCTGCAGGACCTCCGGTGAGTTGTTCTAGATGGGAAGCATCGCTGAGCGCTCATGGCAGGGGGCTGAGTAAAAGCCGTTCATTCCGGGGATGAAAGCAAAGTCCTCTCCAGAGAGAGCTCGTGAAGCAGAGGGGTGACAGGGTTCTGATGAGGAAGAGGTGAGCAGAAGCAGGGGAAGGCGAAGAAGTGGGTCACTTATTTCTACAGAAAGAAGGCGAACACACAGGCCACCCCCGAGCAGCTGAGAGCAAGCAGCAGACAGGCAACCGAGAAGGGGTGCGGTTAGTGGCTGCCTGCCTCGTTGTTTCGACCTGCCACAGCCAAGACCCCCCCACACACTGTAACCCACAGGCCACTGGCACCCCAACGACAGCACAGAAAGTCTGTGCCTGCCCCTTGCCCAGCCCCAAGAGCGGAACAGCCTTGACCCCAAATGATGCAGGAATCTCCAGGGTTCAGTTTCCCCACTGGAGACGGGGCGACCCCAGGCCCTGAGGGTTCCGTGTCACTGCAGAGCTGGAGGAGCTGGGAACAGCCACAGGATCGAGGTACACAAGGGACAACTGAGGCCCCCGGGAAGCAGTGGCCAAGGTCATGTTGCAGGTGGGGCACACCTGTCTCTCCACAGTTCTAGGAATCAACTTCCTCCAACTCCCTCGGTCCTTCCCAGCAAGCGCTTCATTTTCACGGCAAATCACATGGGTTATATTTAGTCAAATTAGGGGAGAACTTTACATTCCTTGAGATGTTTGAAGAAACCCCCATGCTAAGATGTCAGCAAACACTTCAGGGAGGAACAGAAGGGGCAGCTCACTTTGGGGTTTGCAACTCTGGTCCCCCTCAGGTCTGTGCAGTTAGACCTGGCAAACCTTTGCCCCAGGGAGGTATGGGGGGACGGGGCTTAGGGAGGAAGGGCCAGGTCAGCGTCTCCCTTTGTTCAGAACAAGACTGGGCATCACTGAGAGAACAAAGAAAAAGCTTTTAAAAAGGCAGAGCAAGCCACCCCTCCCTCAGGATTCAGAGCCATGGACAAGCGGGGCTCTTTCCTGAAAAGTCGGAAGCTGATGGCCAAGCGTGGCTTGTCCCCATACCAACCCCCACCCCGCCCGCCTCCCCCCAACCCTGCCCAGCAGGGATATCAACCTCAGGGGAAGGGCCAAGGCCTGGCCTTGGGAAGGGGGTTCTCACCTGTGAGGCTGCCAGGGCCCAAGCGAGCTGAGCACAGGTGGACAACCTGTTGGCTGGCTGGCAGCTCACCCAAGCCCAGTCACTGAGGTTGCTAAAAGGCTCCTAGAGCATGTGGGCTGGGGAAAGCTATATTTACCACAATTCCCGTTCAGGGAGCCTGGTGTAAGAGTCTAGAAGGATTAGGCTGCTAAGACTCTTCAGGAGTAGAGTGGGGTGGGATGAAGAAGGTTGGGCAGAGAAAGCCCCCCGAGGGACCTGCCTTGGGGTGCCACTGCTGCCTTCTAAGAGGGGTAGGCCCAGTGGGCTGTGCCAGGCTGCACAGAACTGGGCCCAGTTCTCAGGGCGGAGCTAGTTCTGAGTCTATCCCAGCATGAGACCCAACTTCCTTGCCCTTCCAAGAAGCCCAGCAGCCCAGGACACAACTTCTCCGTTACACATGCACTTAAAGAGTTTTGACTGGAAAAGGTGACTGACTGTAGCCTACCCAGGATGCCTGTATATGGACATAGACCTGAAGTCACACCTGCACACTTTCTGGGTCAGCAGGTCAAGCCCTACCAGGAGCAGAACCTGTTCTGAAACCCAGCCTGTCTCCAGTGCCCCGGAGAGAGGCACTCGGGCTGGATGGACTCCGAGACGGCTGCTGCCAAGGCACTCCAGAGCCTGCAAATTCTGAAGCTGGGGCAGAAAGAACTCTTTCCCCCAGCCCAGGAGGAGATGCACCCAAGACGAGATGCGCATCCCACATGTCACCCCCACAGCTGCCCAGCGAAGAGGGGGTGGGCCAGAGTCTGACTCTGACCCAGGACAACAAGGAACAAGGTAGCCTGTCCATCCTGGGACAGGTCTGTTGAGAGTGAGAAGCAGCCAGGATGGAGCCGGAGCAGTGCAGTCCCTCCCGATGGACTGAGCGCCCACTGCATAGCAGTCCCTGACATCAACTGTGTTTGCACAGTTACAGTGAGCTTCCCCAACGTCCCTCTGGGGGAGGAACCTTGTCCCCAGGTTGGGACAGCAAACCATGGTGACTGATCCAAGGTCACACCAACAATCAGCAGCCAGTGGTGACTCCAATTCCTTGCTCTACCCCAGCCTGCCCGGCAGCCCCCCCGCGCCCCCCATCAGAGTTGATCTTGCCCCTAGCCAGCATAAAACAAGGTAACTATCAGGTCAGATAATGCAACTCTCAGAAGCTTACTCCTTCATGGAGAGCTCCAGGGCTTCTGTGGACTCGCTTCCCCACTCCCTGCCCTCAGCAGGCCTGTCCCCACTGACACACTGCGTGCCTGCTGCCCGTGGCAGTGACCTGAACGCATCAGCAAGAAGCAATAAGGCCAGCGAGTTTATAAACTGCCACTCTCGCTCATTTATTCTCTTTCTCCAGATCCAGCAAAACAACTGCTTTGGCTCCTCTTGCAGACAACCCGGCCAAGTCCCAACACGGCCAGCACTTTTACAAGAGACCGGGGCTGAGAGGTTCACCACTGGGGGCTGTGACTGTGTCTTGGGACTAGCATCAGGGGTCAAAGCCCCCACCCCCATCCTCCTCCGCGGGCCCTGGGCAGCTGAGAGGAGTGAGAGGAGCCTGTCCCTGGTGAGCCTCGGCTGGGAGTCTAAGCTGCCTGATGCTTCAGGCCCCAGAGAACCCGGCTTGGCTGTGGCCTCCCTCAAGCTCTAACAGCTTCTGCCATAAATGTCCACTTCCGGTGAGGACCTGCCTTGGGCCAGTGTCGAATGCGCATGTGCTGTCCCTGGACATCACCTACCCAATGGCAAGAGGGGACAAGCATGCCAGCAGCAGCAAGGAGTCCAGCGCAAATTAGACCTTGCCATGGGCAAAGCAAAGAACAGACCCGAGAACGGCTGGGTCATGCTCGGTCACTGGTTTGGCTCGGCCACTCTGGCCCAGCACTTACATCCACTGAATGGACCCTGGGAAGGGTCGAGGGGTTGATGTTCAAACACAGGCTTCCTTGCCAAGGGCTCAGTGCCTGGCTCCAAGTTCTAAGCTCAGACTCGTCCCAGACTCAATCTGGAGGCTGGGGGTCCAGGCTGGCGGCAGGGAAGTCCAGCAGCCAGGGATGGGGCCGCTGGCAAGGCCCTTACCTTGCTCTCCAGGGGCGATGCCATCAGCTGTTGCTGCTTAGCGATGTTCTCCGACAGGCACCAGCACACTCTCTTCTTCTGCTCCTGCGAGTGCGCTTCCAAAGTGAATAAGCACTCAGCTTTCTGACGTCAGGGAAAACAGAGAAAGGGCCGGTCAGGGCTGCTCCCTGGCTCAGGGGGCTCCAGGGCCCAAGCCCATTCCTGGGCTCTGGAGGGTGAGGTTGCAGCAAGGAGGGAGTGTCTGCTGAAAGCTGCAAATGCACACTAATCCCTGGAGACATGGAGATAGCCAGAGGCGCAGTGGGGGGAAGCTGGCTGGGGGCGCCTGCTGGCTAGCAGTGCCCTGTGCCCACAGGTCGGGGGAGGGGAGGGCAGGGTGGTTCCCAACACAGTGAAGGCTTGTGGAGGACCACAGGACAGAAATAGTGAGGTCACCCTCTGGGGACAGGCAGCACAGGCTGCAGCTGGGGAGCTTGTGGGGAACCCAGGTCTCTGGGCTGCTGATGCTCTGTGGAGCCAGGAACCCTCCCCGACCTCACCAGCTAACCTCAGGCCATATTACATGGGTGGTTGGATGGACATATCAGCAGAACCCAGACAGCACTCGGTCCCGTTGGCAAGCCCTTGTCGGCAAGCACGTGGCCCTACCACTGCCTTGCACACGAGCAGGGTCTCATCAATGACTGCTCAGTTCAGCGGAGCGCAAGGACAGTCTTTGCTGTCATGTAAATCTTGCTTTGCTATTCCACCTCTTTAAAAGCTGCAGTCTTCCAACTAAACTGGGAGCTCCTTCTAGAAAGGCCTTTTTCATCTGTGCCTCACCCAACGCTTGCTAAGTAATGACCTTAGTAAACTCTGGGTCCCCGAGGGACTTCCTTGACAAGGTCAAATCCAGGCCAGATTTGGCACAAATGCCAGGGAGCTGCTGGGACCTAGGGAGATGCGGAGAAGCGGAAGGAGTTGGGGGTGGGTGGGGAGTGGCTCAGATGCTCAGTATTAGCATCCACACAGGATTCTCTGATGGGAAATGGCAAGCTCTTTCTGACTCTGCTGGAATTTGATTACAGCCCCACAGGTCATGGAGATGAACTCAACCAAGGAGCTAAGAGCGTGAGCTGGATGGCTTGGAACAAAGGAAAAGACAGTGCTCCAAGCAGCCCTTTTTGTTGTTTGTTTGGCAGTTGAGCAGGCCTGCTTTGAATCTCAGTTTTGCTCGTTCCTAGCTGTCAACCTCAAGAAAGTCTGTCAAACGGGAATGATGATGACATCATCTACCTCTCCCAGTCCCTGGGACACAAGCAATGAGGACAACCTCAGGCCTCAACAAAGGGCAGCCATGTCATGACTCAGGCCTTCATCTGAGCACCTGCTCTAGGCCAGGGTCTGTACGAGGCCCCAGAGATAAAAGAGGGGAGAGATCTGTTCTTTTGCCCTCAGGTTGGGGAGCAGAGACAATAAGCCTAGAACCAATGAAATCAGCAGTAGAATTATAAATTCTGGAAATACCCCAAAGGGGAGGATTCTGGCAAGCCTGGAGGTCTGCAAACGTCTCTCTGAAGGGGGATAAGCAGAGCAAAGGCTGAAACAGTCAGAAGCCAGCTAGGAAAATGCTTGGGAGAACGTGCTACAGGCAGCAGGAACAAAGGCTGTAGGTGGGATGGGTACCAGCATCACCTGATGGCATCTGAGGACATTGTCTCCTCTGCCACCCAACACAGTCTTCAGGGCAGGGCCACCTCCCATGGTGTGTTCCGGGGTGTCAGCCCTTCCTCTCCAACCCCCTAGTGCTCAGAGGCTCATTTCCCTGAAGGCCTCAGAGGAGAGAGGGAAGAATGCCCCGCCCTTGGCTTCAGGGATCTGAGCAAAAAGGTTAGGCAATTCTGGAGCCACCTTTTAACCACAGGTTCTTTTCACTTCCCAGGGATAGGCAAAGTTCTAGATCCTCCAGGGAAACTCTAACTCCCACAGGGAGCAGTCAGGTGGGGCAGAAACTGACCAGAAGTTCCTATGCTCTCTGCTTCCTTCCCTCCACAAGGGGAGGGGTGAAGCGGGGACTCACCTTCCAGCTTAGATAGGCCACCCTTTCTAGCCACAAAGCTGGCCCCGGCAGAAGCCTCCCAGTCCTATCTCCACCATTTGTTGGGGGTTTGCGCAAATCCCTAATCTCCCTCAGCCCCAACTTCCCTCTTTTAGTTCAGAAGCAGAACTTTTAACAATAACTCCTTTTATCTAATTACCACTTTAAAGAATACTTTCCCATCCATGGTCTCATTTTGGTGTTGCTAACTCTGGAGCAGGATGGAAAGCATGAATTGTAACTCCCACTTTATGGAGAGAAAAGCCCAGTTCAGCGTAGCTAAGGGCTTCTCTGTTAGCTGATGGCCAGTGAGCAACAGACAGCAGACCCAAAGCCATGCAAGCTACCTGCCGAGATGCCATCCCCCACAAGTTGGAGAGGCTGTCTGGGAGGACCCCTCCCTTGGGGAGTCCACTACCGTGCAGATGGGCCTGGAAGCAGCCAAAATACAAAACTCCCAGAACTCTGGGGACCGATGGGTCTCAGAGCACTTGCAGAGTTCCCTGGCAGAAGTGCAAGAAAGCCTTCTCATGCTGCACGGGCTTCTTCCAGGAAGAGAACCATCTGCTCCCCGATACTGAGACACCCTCCTCACACCCACACCACACACCCTGCTAGGCGCTTCACCAGCAGTGTCTGAGTACTTCCTCCAACAACCTTGCAAAGTGGCCGGTACAGTTACCTCCATTTTTCTAACAGCCCCCAAAACCTCCCCACCGTGAGTAAGTAATCTCCTTTGGAAGATTACTTACCACCCCAGGGCAACTGCTTTGCTTACCTCAATGGTTAGTGCTTAGGGTGTGGCTCTGAGGGCTGGAAGCCTAGACAGGCAAGGCTAGAGGACCCCAAAAGTCTTCTGAGGCCACGAGGACCTAGACCCAGGCCCGGCTCAGCAGTGTGGGGTGCCTGTCTTAAACTGGCAAGGCTTTTCTCCAGGTGCTGCCTGGAGGTCTGGACCCTGGCCTGGCAAGAGGGTGAGCAGGGAGCCAGTGCCCACCGGGGGAGCTGATGCCCAACTGCCTACGCCTGTCTATACTGGGGAGCTCTTACCATCTCTCGCACTCTCAGTCCAAATCCATCTCACCCGTCCCACCCTGATGTGTGATGACTGTGCCCTCAATACCAGGCTCCAGGGCCACCCCCTCCCACCCCCCGCCCCTGAGCCTCCCTGCAGGCATCTTGCTTAGCTCAGGTGAGACCTCCTGACTACACAGTGATTGGCATCACACAGGCTTCAGATGCAGTGCACTGGGGCCAGACTTCTGCATTTAAACATGAACATGCCCAAATCCAAGCAGAAAGCCAGCTCCCCTGGCCTCCCTGTTCCCGAAGTAATATTATCGCTATAAAAACTGAAGCCTTGGCCCTCCCTGGTGGCGCAGCGGGTTAAAGCACAGCACTAAGAATCTAAAGCCACTTCCGCATGAGTTTGATTCCCGTCTGCCCCGGAGGTGACCACATGGCGTGGCAGACCTCTCCTGACCCGCCCGCTGCTCCCCTCAGCAGTGTACTTCAACAATCTGCCTGTTCTGCTCCCTGCTCTGTCTCTGGTGAAGCCTCTCGCCACTCCTGAGCCTCTGGCCTGTACCCCAGTTCTGTATGCACAAATAAATAAATCTTTAAAAAAAACTGAAGCCTCTTCTGCTATTCTCTCAGCTTGTCCATAGGCTCTGACAAACGTTCCCTCCTTTAATCCTGTTCTCCTCATGACTCTGAGACAGAGGGGAGGAGGGAAGGCGCAGGTGTTACCATTTTTCAGATGAGAAAACCAAGGCTCAGAGAGATTAAAGTGGGGGCCCCAGGAGGTCCCCAGCGAGGACAGAGGCAAAGTCTGCCTTCTGGCTTCCAGCGCGGGTGATCTTGCCACATCTGTGCATAGGTACATTACCAAGAATGTGAGCTATTCCTCTTAGCGTTGTTTTTAAAGGATCGATAAGTCGTTGATGTTGTCTCTAATGGAGAGTAAATGAATATAAAAAGCTCCCCCCCTCCTGTTATGGAGCTGACAATAACAACAGCTACATTTATTGAGTGCTCACTGTGTGCCAGGCTGTGCTAAGTGCATGAGCACAGGGGCTTATTGAATCTCATTTAATCATTACAACAGCCCCGCCAGGCCAGCCTCCTCTGCTTCATTGCAGAGATGAGATCCAGGCCCCTGGGTTAGGAATTAGACAGGTTCAGGCAGATGGGGAATCGGGAGAGGCAAGATTCCAAGGTAAGCCTTCCTGATTCCAAAGTCCAGACTTTTAAGTGAATGGAGACAGCTGCAGATTCACAGTTAGAAAATGGTAGAGAAAATGGCCCCTGATCAGCAAGCCCTCTGGTCCAAAGCTCCCCCAGGCTCTGAAACAGTCCCAGACTCATCTGTCCTGGAAGCAAGGAGACAAGGGTCTGTTTGGGACAACTTCGCCAGGACCATATGGCCAGGGAAATGCCGGCTGCTGCCCCCCCCCTCCCCCCTGGGGCCTGGGCGGCTTCTCAGTGCCAATCCTGACTCTCTTACCCCGGCTTTTCCCCTGGGGCCACTGCACGTTAGGCAATGGGAGAACCCACTTGTTGGAAATGCCCACGACCATGACCACGACGAAGGGGCAGGATTCTCCGTGGGATCCAAAACCACTGTGTCAAGACAGCCCCAGGCTACCGCCCAGCCGGCAGCTTGTCTTCCTGCTGCAGACATGACTCTCATAAATAGCAAACCATTAAGAGAAAAGAGAGGATGCTGGCTGCCTGTAAGCTTCCATCCTCTGGCCCCTGGGGGTCAGATCACCTGGCACTTTACTGAAATAAAAGGCCCCAGATCAATATCCCTTCATCAATCTTTGGAGGGCTAAAAGGTCATAGCTCCCAGGAAGCCAATGAGCAGAAGTGCTTTTCTCTGGGAAAAACAAAACCCAGAGAGCCTGGCAGGAAGCTCTCTTGGCATTAAAAGATCCTGGAGCCTGATTTCAGGCCCTGCCAGAGAGAATCAGAATCCAGGGGATGCGAACCTGGGGCGGGGAGGGTTAGGGTGGGGGTACAAATAAATGCTCGTATCAACAGAGACACGAGGTTGCAAATAGAACATTCACTGAAAATTGAAAATAATTGGTATGGCTCAGTGACTCTCAACTTTTTGATCCCGGACGACCTCTTTGATTAAACCCATGGTTTAATGATATTTTTGTCTACCAAGCTTTATCAAGCACTAAGTTGTTGGCCCGATTTTCTCAGCACAGACAAAACCCTGCCCATCGGAGCTTCTGATCAGACAGACATAACTAGGAATCCCAGTCAGGAGCGCCACTGAATGGGGACCAGTCATTCCAGCCCCCAACACAGACACATCATGTTTTCTTCAGCTGGTGGTACCTGGCCTAGGTGAAGGTCCAATTACCTTCAGGCCTTTTGAAACATGACAAGCTCCCCGTAGAAGGGGTTCTAAGTAGAACTTCCTGCAAAAAGAAGATGTAAGAGCAGGTACAAGAATCAGAGCAATCTGTAGAGGGAAGGCTAGCAAATAAATAGGGTGAAGCACAGAGGTTAGGGCACACCCTTGCCGTGACCCCTGAGGGGCTGGAGACCCAGAGCGGAGAGCATGGCACCCTTCCCGGCCCTGTGAGCACAAGTGTGTCCACTGCTCTATCCAGACGGCAGAGAGGCAGAAGTAAGGACTGCTGTGTCTGTTCTGCCTTTCTGGACTTGCCCAAGACCACTGCATGTGAAGCTGTGCTAGATCCCAGCCCAACGTCACCCCGCCAGCAGCAAGTCTCAGGTCTGTCTCCACAAATTCAGAGGAAGGACTCACCTCTGCCAGGTACAGCACACAGAATTTCAGGTCTTCTGAAGAACCTTTGAGGGAACAAAAGTAAGCCTTGCATTATAATGAACCCCAGAGTCTCAGCAGTTTGCTAGAGCACAGTCAGCTGTCTTACCCAGAGGCCTGTGTATGGCACTTCCTGGCAAAAGAGGAAGAGGGAGGAAAGCACTGGGACAGGGGACCATGGGTGCGGGGCGGGGGCGTCACTACTAACCAACCAGTTCAGGCACAGCTGTGTGGTCTTTTGCCTGCAGGTCAGCCACCTGAGGAAGGCCGAGCATCCCACCACCCTGCAGGAGAGGGAGCTAGGAGCACCTTCAGGCATCAGACGGAGAACTGGCTGTCCTGGCAGTTTCCTCCTTTCACGCTGCCTCTGCTGAGGGACATGGGGGCAGCACACATTTTTGGGGTTTCCTTTAACCGATGCAACTGATTACAACAGTTTGAGATGCAGTGAGGACATACGTAGTGGCCAGGAGAGCCCTGTTTCCCATCCAGGAATGCATGGGCCGTGCAGAGGGACCCCGGTTATGTGCTGGGCAGTTCCCAGAGAAGCTGCCCAGACCAGTCCCAACTCTTTGGTGTATCCTTCTAGAACCTTCCCAGCCCTGGACCAGAATCCCAAACCCAGCCATTCACGGAGGCCCTTCAGCCTAGGAAGGCCTGAGGGCTGCTCCCCTCCATGGCAGGTGCATCAGCCCAGCAGCTTCAGAAGCACAAGGACCCTGCGTGAGTTCACGCCCAGCCTCCGGGAAAGGTTTCCTGGAGTTTGAACTCAGACTGGAAAGATAGGGTGTTCTAGGAGGTGGGAACAGGCAGGGAGATGAAGCACAATCCGGCCTCTGGGGACAGCAAGTGTGAGAAGTCCCACCTCCTCTCCAGGACGCTCCCTGAACGCTGCAGGCTGCACCTCAGAACCTGGCAGCACTCCCCATGGGGCAGCTGTGCTGGGCACCAGCCAGGCGTGGTTCACAGCTTCCCGTATTTCAAACACTCAACCTCACCAGGCAGGTGTGGGGGTGGGGATCACCGCACAGCGAACCCAACAGCAAACACAGGGCGTCGGAGAACTCGAGAGTACCTGGTACTGTGTACCCACCACTGTGCCAGGCTTCGCGTGGGTAAGCCCAGTGCTCACAAAAGCCCCTGTGAGGAGGGCCTGTTGGCCTTGGTGATTCATGTGAGAAAACTGAGGCACAAAGGGGCTGAGTAACTTGATCTGGTAGACAAGGGAAGAACCAGTTTTCGCGCAGAACTTGGCTCCTATCATTAGCCATACGCAGCCCTTCAGGAACCTGGCCCAGCACTGAATTCAAGGCCATTCCCTCAACCCATATTTACATCAAAGAATTATCAGGAAAACCAAAATGTGTTGCAAAGCAAAGTGGGCTAAGCAAATTCCTGAGGGCGGTAGGAAGTGGGGACCCCAGGAGGGTAAAGGGAGGGGGCCCTCAGAAGAGGTGCATGGCACTCCCCTGTGTGAAAATAGCCCCGGGGCCAGCCTGGTGAGCCAGAGCCAAGTTAAAATAGCCGGTAAGTAAAGGGGGGTTCACTTTGGACTGAGGATAAAGCCTTCTACTTCTCCCCACTTAGAGATGGGAGGGAGAAAGTCCTGCCTGAGAAGCCAACATGTTTAAGGACCTCTAACTTCAAAGCTTCTGCCAGGTCCTTGCATTGCTGAGGGTGGAGATGGGGAGGAGGTGGAGGCTGGTTTCTTTTGTTTCAGAAAACATTCTGGAATGCTTCCTTGACTTTCCAAAAAGCAGATCTATGCAAGCAAATAACAGAAGTTGGAGTGTTAGAAGCTGGCAGGAGAGAAGGTTCTAGAAGGAAGGGGAAAGCCAAGGAGATGAGTGCCTCAGGGAGACAGGATGCAGAGGTTAGGGGTGGAAGCCTCAGACACATTCCCGCTGGGGAGGATGAGCGACAGCCTGCTTTGACAGCTTTTCTGTGCTGTGACAGTTCGGCTACCACCCCTCTGCATTACCCCAAATCATCTCTGAAATCTGCTCCTCATCACAGCCTTGTGCTGGCAGCACCTTGAGGGGAGGATGGAATGGGGGCATAGCTCAGCATGGCTCAGAGTTTCACAAAAGGACAGCAAGACTCGAGAGCCAGGGGGGACAGGAAGGAGCTGTGGCTGCAGAGCACAGCTGCACGTCGCTGGCCAAGGAGAGAAAACTCAGACACCCCCACCCCCCACCCCAGAAACCCTTCTGAACACGGGGCTGGGTTCTGGGCTTTCCGGAGCATGAATGTGGTCCAGAACCAAGAAAAGGGACAGTGAGTCAGCACACGTTTTGGTTTCCATCTACCTCTCTGTCTGCTTTCACCATTTTGAAATCGAACCGGGACTCCCTGGCTCCTGGGTGGGCCTTGTTCCCACAAGGAAGGTGAGGGCCATGCAGGGGGTTCCCAAGTCATGGCTGGGTGGGGCCCAGAGAGGGGTTTCCAGCCCAAGTCTGGGCTCTCTCAAGCCTGGCCCAAGGTCCTAACTCAACAGCAGAATAAGCCGGGAGGGTGTGCGCGCCATTTTCCAGATGCAGAAACTGAGGCCCAGGGAGGGAAGGCGGACGCAGCAAGACACGTGGCGACCAGGCGGCTGAGCTGAGATGCGGACACAGGACTGCCACAGCCTGGCGGTGTGACCTCTCCATCACACTTCTGTCCCTCTCCTGCCATGGCCACATGTCATTCTACCAGGCCACAGGCTCCGGAGGCCAGCAGCATCTCTCGATCTCCTGGGTGGCCAGCACTGGGCTCTGTCTGCCAGCTCAGGAAATGTCAGCCCACTAAACTTAACTCCAAGCGTCCCAGCAGCTGGGACCTAAGCAGCGGAGTTTCCAGGGACTGGCACCCGGCATCCCAGGGTAGATGGAGAGCCCAAGAGTCAGCTAGACATTTCCAGGCCACCCCAAGAGGCTGCAGCAGGCCAGGAAGACACGCTGTGGGCGGGATGCTGCCCGCCTGGGAGACAGAAACACAAAGAGCAGTAAAGCCAGTGGGCGGCAGAGGCAGGAAGAGACCACAATGGGCCTGGCCGACCGGAGATGTCCCGATTGTTAGCGCCAGCTCTCCGCCCGTTCCCATTACACTGTCATTCAGTCCTGCTGAAGCTTGGGAGAAGCTGGACAGGAGCAGCAGGCAAGGTTTAGGTAGCCACCAGCCAGGGGGAGTTATGCACGCCCAGCCCCCACGCTGAGGCAGCCTGAGTTCTGGGCTCCTTGCAGTCACCCATTCACCCACCCCACAACCTCTTTACTGGCACCCGCCATGTTCTGTGACCCAGGCGAGGCTCTGGCCAGCAGAACTTTCATAAAATTACACGAGGGTGCCCTTGGTCCCTGAGTGGGCCGGTTCTGCAGGCCCTACCAGCAGGAAAAGCTGGTGTGCACCTTATCCACCATCCTCTTTGCCCCAAATTGAACTCGCCACACATGTTAACTTGAAAGAGACAAGAAACCCTAGGAGTCGTGAGCAATGTTATTCAAAGGTCATTCTGCCAACAGAACTCAGCCCAGGCCCCAACTGCATCTCTAAAAAGCCGCACTCAGCTCCTTGCTGCTGCACTGGTCTCTGGGGGCCCCCGGGAAGGCAGGCAGAAAATCGGGTGCCAGGGTTCAGAACACTGGGTCCTGCAGCGTGATATTGGTTGCAAGAAAAAAGAGTCCCCTGGATTTCTGCGCATTCGGGACCCACAAGTCAGTCTTGGGTGAGTGGGGCAGAAGGGAGAAGTGAAGGATTCTTCGGTGCCAGGAAAGAAATCCAGGCAATGGCACATACCTGAGTCATTTCCCAACCTCTCAGCAGCCTGGGGCTCCCGAGAGAGCCACCTTCGCTGCGCTTGCTGGCCGCCGCTGCTGAAAAGGACAAGACCATTTGTCTGCACCAAACCACGTGCCTGGCAAACCAAGGATGGTCACACGTGTAGGCACACACGGCCCTCTTCCGGCCTTGGCCACCCTCAGCTCTCATCCAACTTGCCTGCCCTCTGTGGGGATAGGACCTGGCCTCCAGTCCAAGAGGCCATGCCCACAAGGGATGTCACTCACATTTGACTCAGCACCTGGAAGGTTTCTCTGCTGCACCTCAAGGCCTCGACTCACCCTTCCTGAAAAACTCCCATCCAGAGAAGATGAGGTCTACCTAGCCTCTCCAAGTCTTGGGGGTAGGGGTCCAGGAGGCAAAGCTTCCCACCCCCTACCCCCAGTTGGAAGGACCCCTGAGGGGTGGCGGCAGGACATATAGGTGTTGTCCACCTTCTCCAGCAACCTCGTGGGTTCTGTCTGGGAATGTCAAGGCTGGGCTGGGACACGAAAGGCTGGGCCAATGCTCATTTCACAGTCAGAGACACTGAAGCCCAGAAGAGGGACGCCCCACCGAATTCACGTGGCTTGTCAGCAGCAAAGCCCAAACAAAACACCCCTATTCCCAGCTACAAACCTCAGCTCTTCCTTCCACTGCCCACTTCTCTCCCACCCCTAACTCCATCCGAGCACAGCCAGGTGGCCCGCCCCCCTCACCTCTTCCCTTTCTCCTCTTGGCAGGAGGCTGGGTAGAGGGGGGCCCCAGACTGCAGCCCCAAGACCGTGCGGCAAGCAGGACAGTGAAGCTGAGGCCTCTCGATCCACTGGCAGGGATTGCAAGCACCATCCCTAGCTCCCTAGCACCGCTCCAGGCTGGCTGGGTCTGAAATCATCTGAGCTGGAAGGGCCCAGAGAGGAAGGGACCCTTTCCTGTGTGTGCCCGAGAGCCCGAAACAGAAGAGAAGCGGCAGAGACACCGGCAGAGGCAGAATGCAGAGCAGGAGGGAGGAAGAGTGGGCGTCCAGGGGAGCGGGGTGCAGTGAGAGAGGAAGGGCAGCCGTGAAACCAAGGGCAGAGTCCACTTGAGTGCTTACTTGCCCCTCCCATGGGCATAGGAGAACTCTCTGGAAGGCAGGGCTTGGGCTGAACTTGCTGGGTGGGGTT
>NW_004567107.1:15246760-15276746 GCF_000260355.1 Condylura cristata
GCGGGGGGCTGCTCCTCAGCACTGGCTCTGTCCGTCTGAGCCTGCCCTCAGGAGGGGCCGGCCCTGAGCAAGGCGACTTGCTCCCCCTGAGCCCCAAATCCATGGCCACAGGAGCCAGTGGGCAAGAGCAAGCCAGAGAAGGAGTCGTAAGTGGCTTCCTGTGGGGCGGCAGAGTGAGGTCCTCACACTGCCTGGGTTTCTGAGGAGGAAGAGTGGGGGCACTGAGCACACAGGACGGGTCTGCAAACAGGCAGGAAGTTTTCCTGGAGCAAAACCCGTCAAAACAGAATTCTTTCGTTGGGTAATATTTTCCTCCCACCCCTGTCGCCCATGCTCAAACCGGTCTTGTTGTTGTTTTCATTAATCTGGGAGAGGAAACTGAGCCCCTTTCAGCACAGACCTTAGGCGCCAAACCAAACCGCTCCACGGACCCTCCCAACCAGCTTTCCGTTCCCGAGTGGACGGGGCACGATGGAAAATGTGGGGTAGAGATTCAATTCGTGCTCCCTCGTGCTCCAGCTTGCCGGTACCCGGCCATCCCTGCTCCAGCTTCCGGGGCCCTGGCCAGTGCAGAAGGAACAGTAGGCACTGTCCCAGAAAGAGCTGGCATCACTGGGCACAAGATGTGGGCCTAGCACTTTGCATATATGACCGAGTTTAATCTTCACAACAACCTTCTGAGATACGATTAGTCTCCCACATTTACACATCAGGAAACAGGTTCAGAGAGGTTGAGTAGCCGGCCCATAGACACACAGGAGACACACAGGGGGAACGGTTAAGATTCAAACACAGGCCTATCTGATCCAAAATTCTTCCCATTCCACTCCATGGGCTCTGTGAAGCTTCTCTGGAAAACAAATCTCACCGCAATGTTCAGGGTGGCTGGGGAGGCTTGCTGGCCTAACATGGAATGTCAGCACCTGTGAGCCTACAAGCCCCGGGCCAGGAGCTGACCACGGGACAGAGCCCAAGTTGAGCATGCAGGTTGACAGAGAGGTGGGACTGAGCGCAGGTGGGAGGGGCCGAGGGCTCCTCAGAATGCACTTACCTTCCTGAAGCTTCACACTCTGGAGGTAGAGGGGGTTCCTCAGCACGTTGCAGCGACCTGGCTCATCCTCCTTGGTGAAGAGCAGCAGGTCTGAGTAGGCAAACAGTGTCACCTGCATCAGGAGAAAGCAAACAGAACTGGCTGCTCTGCTGCCTCAGAGGCCAGGAGCCATGACTTGCCCTGGAGGTCCAGGTAACAAGTTCTCATCATCTCAGGTAGAATCTGGCCTGCAGCGACACTCCCCCCTTGGCTTTGCAATTTTCTATAATGCCACTCCTCGGAGTAGGAAAACATAAGCAGAGCAAGAAAATGACCCTCACCCTCCATGGCAGGTGGCCGCCCACAAACCTTCCCACAGCCTAATGCTCCCACAGGCCCACCTCTGGGACCAACACCCCTGGACTCTGGGCTTGGAGTCACCCTGGAGCTGTGGGAAGCTTCCTATTTGTTTGTATTTGCCTCAAAATGTCTGGCTAAACAAGCACCAGACTTGGCATGAGAAGTCACAAGGCTCCAATTCTACTAACTTACCATGACAAATTGGTGAAGCTGCCTGGACACCCCCAGCCTCAGTCTTGTCATCTGTGCAAACCAAGACGGTCCCTGCCCAGGTCTCCCCTAAGCTCCTGTCACAAGCTCTGCGCAGACTGAGAACTGAAGCCTTTGCAATGAAGGTATGATTACCCAACCCCCTGTGGGTAGGTCGAACTGCATTAATGTGCAGTTAAAAACAACAACAACAAAAATACCAGCCAGTTGCTTACGCTCTAATACAGACATGTACCCAACTTTTATCTCTTTTATGAGGAGCTGTTCCAAAAATAAAGGACAAAGCTATTTTTAGACATTATAGGTAAACCAACAGGCATGCTCAGCATATTTTTACGCTTAAAAAAAAAAATCCACTTGATCCCCTAATGCCACTAAAGATCACACTGCTCTTGGCTTTGCAAAACCTCCCGTGGTCTTCGGTCTTAAGCAATAAAAGCCCATTTTAGGTTCTTCCAAGAAAGCAAAGTATTACTAATCGTATGACCTTCGTGTTCAGGTGTCAAGAGCCGATACATCACATCTTGGGAAGGAAGGGGACAGGGGACTCGCTCGCCATGCACAGCTAAGAGGTACAGTGAGTGTGCACTGGGCTGTTGGTGAAGTTTCAAAAGTCAGCATGTTGACATTGAGCTATCAGACCGTTAGAGATGACCTCGCAGCTTCACGTCTAAGACCCTGTGTCACAGAAGTGCATGCAACAATCCATGAATGAGAACATAGGAGGATGCGCTCAGCAGCATTTCTGCCACTGGAAAAGAAAGAAGCTACGCAGCCATTGAGAGAGGATGAATACAATCAAGTACTCCGCCTTCACAGGGCAGGCCTGCAGGCAGCCATTAAAAGAATAAAGGAGAACTATGTGGGTAAGAACGGAAATTTGTCCATCACAAGTCAAAATAGTGCTAAGTGCAGAAATACCTAGAGTAAAGCGAAATTATACATCTGCCTGTTATTTAGACATTTTCTAAATGTCTGAGATACTCACCACACTCTTCACTCTGGGAAATAGGATTTCACTTCATACACTGCTGCTTGAATTGTACTACTTTGCAGTGGGAATCGATTTCTTTTGTAATTTAAAAATACATAAATGTTTTTGAAAGCACCACTTGGTTCTTGAGCTTAACACAAACAGAGGTTTGAGGGAAACAGGGTTTCAGGTAGGAGAGCCACAGAGACCATAGGACGTGTCGTTGAGGTCTTCAGAGGCTCGAAAGTGCCCATGAGGGCTCTGGACAGCGCTGGAAGGCATCCTGGAGGTGACTCAAGCCTTCTCACCACGGCTCTGTGGCAACACAGTCCAGTAGAAGCCTCTGTTGGCCGAGGACTTACTTTCAGCTCAGTGATGAACAGAAATGAACACTGAAGACAACAGGTATTGTTGCCCTTTTTACAGAAGAGCACGCTGCAGCTCAGAGAGGTGAGCTGTCCCCAAGACACTGCCTAGTGTGAGACCGGAGTTCTCTTTCCAGGAAGAGGCAGTACTTTGCCTATACCTGTCTTTTCCCTGAATGCAAAAGAATCTGAAGAGGCACTAAAAAAGAGGCCCAAATAATAAAGACAATGATCCAAGAGCTGAGAAGGACATGCAAAGGTGGTTGTCAGAGGAAAGACATCAGGTTCTAAGCAGTGGGAGGGAGAAGGTTCTAAACTAGCTCAGCACAAGGGAAATCCTCAGCACTCTGGCCCACTCCAGAGAAACCTGTTTGTCACCTCCAGCTCCACAGGGAAGTTGACAAGAGGAGGAAACAGTCTTTCAGGAGCCTAAAAATTCAATAACTGGCCCAGAGCTAGATGGACAGCATGTGAGGAAGAGCCAGAGGCAAGGTAAGAAAAGTCCCAGGCCACTGCCCTGGGCCCAGTTCCCAGAGCTGAGAATGAGGTCTAGACAGGAAGTGATTAAAGCCTGAAGGAAGAATTCCCCCAAAGACCGGGTCAGGGAAAGAGCAGAACTGGCACAGAGCAGGAGGCAGGGCAGAGAGGCGGGCATGCCAGAGGGGCATGGAGGACCCCTCTCCCATTTCACCAGCATCCTGCTGGCCTCACTCCAGCAGAAGCCACAGCAGCCCACAGTGCAGTGATGCTCGTCTTTATGGCCCATTTACCTGCCACCTTCCACAGCAGGCCGGGGGCACTGCCAGGCATCTTCCACATACTTGCTCCCGGGACACATCTGTTTTCCCATTGGACCCGGGGCTGATGATTGCTTGGTGAGGAGATCCTTGCAACCTGGAGGGTCACTTCTCCCAAGTAGCCCTAAGCAAGCTTCCTCTTGGGAATCCTGCCCAGGGGCAGGGCTGACAGAAAAGACTTTGGTGCCTTAGTTAATGGTAAACTCGGTGGGGTGAGTAAAAAGTGAGGGTGTGTCTGACGCAGCCCACAGCACTCCTGAGGGCTGGACCACAGGTCCAGGCTTCGCTGGAGAAGTTCAGTAAGTATTGTTTGAATGTTTAAGTGAGGCTGCTCCAAAGTACTGATTTGATCTCAGGACACATTGACCAAGCATGTGACTTCTGGGAGGGGCGTGGTGAGATCAGTTCCCAGTGTGGAACTGGATCAGCTCACAGACATTATAGCACACTGGACAAGGAATCAAGAGGGAACATTCCAGAGTCCTGCTAAGCGTAAGGGGAAACTTCCTACAATTTAGGATGCTTCCACTGCCTGGCAAAGCTGCCCCTACGGCCTCCAGAAATGACTGGATACCCACTGGTTGGAGTTTATAGGAAAGCAATTAGAACAGGTAACTCCTGAGGGCCAGCAACACTGAGATTCTACGGACTTGGCCAAACCCCCCTTGAATCAGGTTTATCTTTTTTCCTGGAGTAATATGATAGGGTAGCAAGATCCGTGTATTATCTTCCCGGTATGCTTCAAGGGGAAAAGTCTTGATTTTCCTTGACTTCAAATCACTTCTTTCTGTCTCCAAAAAGGATCTCAGTTCTAAGGCCCCAGAGATCCAGCAGGCAAAGATGACAGGAACTGTCATCGGCTCTGGCTTCTGCTTGCATGTGCTAGTTTGTCTTTAACAAACATGCCAGAGGCAACATGGAACATGCAAAGTGCTGAGCCAGAGCTGAAAGCTGATCCTAGCTTCATCCCTTACAAGCCTGAGGCCCTCGGGTCCCAGTTAATCTTGCCAGAGCCTCGGTTTCCTCATCTCTACAGAGGGGACAGCTGTGCCTCTCGTGGGGGGAGGCATGGAGGCGCTCTGTAAGAGCTGAGACCGAGTCTCTAAAATGCATGCGCAGTGAGGATACAGTAAGTGCTGGATACTCGCAGGCTCAACGGTGAGGGGGCCAAATAAAAGAGGAGATTGAGACCTCAGCGAATGTTAGGGGTGCCTGCCATCTCTCAGTGCCTTCTGAGTCTGGTGAACAGACAATCCATCCCCACTTTCGAACTCTTGGCCAACAGATGGAGACCCACCACACGCCTGCTCACCAAGTACAGCTCCAGATGATATCTTGTTCCTAAAACTCAAATCCCCCTGGAGCTGAAGCTTTGTTCTTGCAGAGGGAATTCAGAAGATGTGCCAAGGTCCCTGAGGAAGCTTCCAGAGAAAAGAGCAATGCCAGCATGGTGGCAGTCAGCCTGCAGTATCCCCGGGGAGCTCTCCTGCAACAGTACAGCACTCATCTGGAATAGATGAGTTCTGGCTACGGTTGAAAAAGCAAGAGCAGCCACTTGCGTTCACCACACTTCCACAGACTGTCCCAGGCCCCAGGGGTCAGCCAACCTCCTACCTGCCCTTGCCACACACACACACACACGCACACACATTCGCAGGCACACACACACGCACAGTTGAGATGAGAAGACCGGAAGAAAGGGGCCCTGGCTACCTGCTTCCTGCCTCCAAGTTTCCTGATCTTTCTATCTCACCAAGCTCTCTTCCGCTCAGCCAAGCCCCGCTGCCAGTTCTGAGCTGGCGTCTGCTCTGCAGTGAGCTCCAAGGCCCCAGGAAGACAGCCCGATCCCAGCGTGCAGAGTCTACCCAAGGAGCAGCCAGCGCCCGGGGCTGCCCTGCAGCTGGCCAGCTCTAGGGCTGTGGGTGAGTGAAGCCCCCCGACCCCCTCACCCTGTCAGACATAGACTGGGGCTCCCAGGAGGAGCAGCGGGGCCTCCCCACCTGGCCTGCTCTTGGCAGAGCTGGAGCCCAGGAGCAGTCATAGGCTTTGTCCCCACAAGAGGAGTTGAGGTACCCAGACCCAGAAACCCCAACTAGCTGGTGCTGCTCTCCATAGTCTCTGGCTAACAGCTCTGGCCTTCTCACCTACAAAACCACCCATCACAACTGGGGCAAAAGGGCCCCCTCTCTCTGCTCCTCAGAGGAAGCTGGGATAAACAGTGGGATGTCTTTAAGGGGGGAGAAAATTTTCTAACATCACAAGTGACGCTCACAGCTTTGAGCGGTCATGAGCTTCCCATCACTGGCAGTGTAACTAGAAAAAGCTGGAAGCCATTGGTGAGAGCAAGGCCTGCCCTGAGACTGTACGATCCTGAGACCATGAGGGTTAGAAAGCAGGGAGAGGGGCCTGGCAGCAGGGCACCGAGCCGGCCCGGAGGCCCGCTGGGAGCACGTGCGTGTCTTACCTCGGCAGCTTTGTTCCTCCCTTCGTACAGCAGCAGCTCCTCAGACAGCAGGAGGGTCCGGGCGGGGTTACAGAGGTCTAAGGGCTGAGAACAAGGGGGGCAGTTCAAAGAGGCCTGTTGGAGCTCATAGGGGGAGAGGAGGTAGTTTGCCAAAGTTGGCCACAGAAAACCTTCTAGAAGGTAAGAAGCCTGCCAGTGCTCCCCCACCTCAAGAACCCAATCACAGATGGAAACAGAAAGAGGGACAATTTTCCACCACCACCCACACCGTGATAGCTACACTCTCTGGCAGGAAGTCCAACCACATGGAGGCCCTTGCAGTCCCCCTCCCCCGCCCCCCCAAGCTCCAGCCCCATACTCCCCCATCTTTCCTGTTCATGCCTGGCCTGAAGGTCCCTGCTGACAGACCTGAGCTCTCAGGACACCGCCAATGGTGCCAGATTTGGTCACAAGAGTACCCTGAGGCCATGTCAACCCCTGCCCTACATTCACAACAACTTAACAGGCTCCATCTCAGGCATCCGTTCCCGGGGGCTCATTCTTACCCATACCTCTCACCATCTCACCGCCCTGCCCCATCACCGCCCAGAAGCCCCCACCCCCAGCGGAGCCTCATCTAGCGAGAGCTCTGGACCCCTAAGCTCTGGGCCACTCTGCAGGACTATCAGGAGTGCACATGTATAAACTGGCTTATAGATACCCTACACCAGGAAGGTTCCAGAAGAAAGAGAATGAGACAAAGGTCGGCTACACACAGCAACCTGGATGGAGCTTATAAGTGGTGAGACAAAAGGCCCCGGAGAGTAGACAGAACATGGGCCCATTTAACAACACCCACAGGAAGGTCAATGGGACGTGTCATTTATAGGAAAGCACACCGAGATGGTGACATGCCAGAAAAGCAGGGAGATGATCAGGCTGGTGTCTACCTCTGGTGGCCGGAGGGCAGGACCATTGAGAAGAGCGTCAGGGTTCCGGAATGGTGGCAATAGCAGATGCCTTTTGACACAAGCTATGCAATGTCTATCGTCTGACAGATACAGGGTATATCGGGAAAAGCTCTGAAAAATCAGACTTTCCATTGCTAACTTATGTTATGACCTCCCATTTTTGTATAATCATAATATCAAAATATTCTGAGCAACCATCAGTTTACAACTGGATTGTCTTAGCCGCATAAGGCTGCTCCCTGGTTCAGGCAAGCTGCCCCAGGAGAAATAAGACCCCACGACATAAAAACTCCTGGGAAGCTTCCTTGGTTTCTTTGAATAAAAAAGCAAACCTCAGATAAGGCTCCCAGGGCATAAGGACTCATGGACAAATTTTAATCTTGACTACACAGGTGTTGTTTGATACACAACTGTACAAGTTTCTCTTAATTTACTCCTTTTTAAAAACAAGCACTAGTTACTCTCTGCTAGCCTTAAATTAGCCATTAGCTTTTCTTTAGACAATCACTGATAACACTGCTAACACAATTTATTACTACCCCAAGACCCCTAACAACCTTTGGCTAACGAGCTCACCCTTTCCCAGACCCCTCTTCCTTTGAGTGATAACTAGACAGCTGTACACATGATAAGTATCACAAAAACATATAATCCAGTATACCATAAATTGTTAAGAGAAGAATGCTTTTTCCCCTTGTCCTTGAGAACGTTTTATGGTGATATCTCATTAACTTACCCTCTGCATTATTGCAATTAACTACTTGTTACACAGTGTAAATAAAGACCTGCTGAGGGAATGGCAGGAAGACTTGCACCCAACCCTGACTCCTGTGTCTTCCTCACGCCCGCTCCTGTCTCCCCTTTTGGAATCTCTGCTCGCCGACGCCTTCCCATCTTAGGGTCCTGCCTGTGTTGCCTCCAGACATCTCAAAAGTTGGAGCTGGTCTCCAACAGCCTTTATCTTAGCACAGGGAAGCTTTATCGTTATCTGTTGAACTGTATGTTTAAGTGTCATGTCATGGGTGGCTAATATATTAGACAATTAAAAGGTTATAACTTCTTAGGGCCCTCCCTGGTGGCGCAATGGGTTAAAGTACAGCACTATGAAGCTCTCTACAGCCACTACCAGTTCCATCCCTGGCTGGGGAGGTGACTCCCATGGCGCAGCAGACCTCTCCTGTCCTGCCCCCTGTCCCCCTCAGCAGTGGATTTTGGTCAATCTGCCTGATCTGCTCCCCACTCTGTCTCTGGTGAGTCCTCTCACCCCCACATCTCTGGCCTGTGCCCCAGTTCTTGTGTGCATAAATAATTTTTTTAAATAAAAGGTTATAACATTTTAAAAGCTCACTTGAATTTTTTATAGAAACAGAAGTGAAGACGAGCATGAACTCGATGGATGCCAAGACCTTTGAGTTCCATCCTAGTAAAAGCCAAGCCCTCCTGAGGGAGGCGTCTAGGGGAGGCATGTCACCTGCTAGAGGTCAGTTGTGTGCAAATATGGGTGAATTCTAAAATCCATGTGACAGCGAGGGCCCCAGGCTGGGGGTGCCAGAGAGACCAGAGAAGACATGGTCAGAAATGAAAGTCTGGGGGGGGTGTCACCTTCGTGCTGCTGCTGAGAGTCTGAAGTAATAGAGTTGTTCTGGAAACCATTTGCAATATGTAGAAAGAGCCTTTAAAATGTCAGTGACCCCTGACCTGGACATTCCACATCCAGACATCTCTCCCCAGGAAGTTAATTGGAGAGACACATGTGCCACAGACTGTTACCACAGGGTTAAATGCATCAGCAAAAGAAGTAGACAGAACATGTCTGAGTGTCTGAGTAAAGACCTACATAAAGACATAAGAGGGACAAAGTGCGGCCCTCCGTGACACAAACGTGAAGAACTCCGGAGCGTGTGACAACAGGATAGAAGATGTACAACGAAACCTGTCTGCTTGGTTCTGTGTTATGTGCATACATGCATTGTGCTATGCAGTTTTAGATATGTAACATGTATCTGTTTGGGTTTTTAATAGGCATATGTGCAGAAGAGACTTGGAAATGTTCACACGGATTATGTCAGGGTGATGGAGTAAGAACGATGATTCTTACTCCACCAACCCACCAATGTCACCAACCCATGGCCTGCAGGGCCCCGCGGGCAAAGGGCTGGAGACTGTCCCCACAGTGGGGACAGAAAACAGAGCAGGAGAGGGAGGAAGAGGAGTAAGGAAAAGAGAGGGAGAAGGAGAGAAGGAGAGATCTAAATGGACCTCAGGCTGCCAGCTAGTACTGGCCAGACCTGTTTGCTGAGACCAAGGAGGTCAGAGACTCTCCCTGGCCATTCCCAAACTACAGGCCACTGGTGGACCAGGAAGCAGGAGTCTTGGCAAACAGGTCTTATGATGTTATAACACGCAGCTATCATGTGCCTGGCCTGTCCCCAGAAGAAGGGGAGACTGGTAACGAGGAAGGGAATCCCCTCGTGTTCAGGCTTCCTGTTTCTCCCCCTGGAAGTTTCTGTTTCCCAGAATCCTGAGTCCGTGAAGCTATCTGTCTTTCTTAATCTGAAGTGGGGGCCCTCGGCCCTAAAATGAGATGCCATCCCTGAATCCTAAGGTGAAGGGCCCTCCTCTTTCTCACCACCTCCTAAAAGAACCCTTGGGGTGAGTCACCAGCTCACCTGAACAAAGACAGGGAACACCAGGACTTTGGGGGCCAGGGTGACGTAGGTTCCATAGCTTGAGTGTGGGGTGTGTGGCCTCATGACCGAGCAGTTCTGGTAATTCCCATGGCCCTTCACGGTCTGCACCGTCTTCATCAGCCTGGACTTCTTCCCCAGGCCCGTGTAGGACTTCCCTTTAGTGGGGCTCCCTGATTCTGTGGAAAGATACGGATTCCATAAGGCATTTCCATCACCCCTGTAAGAGCAGCACCCCCACCACCACCCCCGCGAAGTGAGTACAGATTCAGTCAACTACCTCCTATGTACTGAGCGTCGGCAGTGAGCCAGGGCCTGAGCAAGGTGCCGGGAGCACAGGCACATTGCAGAAGAGTCTCAGGCCTCACAGAATTCCCCCACACTCCAACAGCCCCGGACAGCGATTCCGGCCCAGGACAGAGCAGGGAACCACCTACTTGGTAGAGCCGGCAACACTTAATTGGCGACTGAAGGGCTCAATCAGTTTGGTCTTGTCCTCTTAGAAATTAGAAAATCTTTCAGGTTTCAAAAATCAGAAGACGTGACACCTTGGCCCACAGTCTCACAAAGAAGAGTCAGTGGGAGCAGAGCAGTGCCCGCCCGGGAGGCAGACCCTGCTCTCCCTTGCCGCTGGCCTGCCGTCCCCTGCACCTGCCCAGCACGTCACCAACCCATGGCCTCCAGGGCCCCGCGGGTAAAGGGCTGGAGACTGGCTTCCCCAGCATGAGTCAGGGTCCACCCTCACCTGGCCAGGGAGCCAGAGCGGCCTGACTCCAGAGTAAGTCAGCGCAGAATGAGGAGTCACAGCTGCTGCTCCGGTCTTGGGGAAAGAGCACCAGCGCTGGAGCTAATGGTTGAGCCCAGCCACCTGCTTGCAAGCTTGTGACCTCAGGTGACTCACATGCCCTGCTGAGCCTGAGCTTGTCCAACGGAGCTGCTGCGAGGATCACGTGAAATGCTCCAAGGAAAGCCCTTGCGACAAGACCGGGACCCCGGGCAGTGAACTCTGACTTGTGTGATTCTTGCCACCTTGAGGCCTCCCCAAGGAAGAGCAGGTGCGTTGGGGGGCCGAGTCCTTGGGGGATACTTGGCTTCATCTTAGCCAGGGGGTACTGGCAGGTTGGCCAGCAAGTCACAAGCCACTCCAAGCATACAAAGGAGGGAGGGAGAAAGAGGAGGAGGGGAAAGAGAAGAGAGAGAAACACCCTCAGGGAAAGAGCAAAAGGTTGCAGTGGCAGGGGGCTTCTTAAGGGGTGGCACACAGGGCTGTACCCCGGAGGCAGAGAAGTGAAACCCCGCAGCTGAAAGTCAGGGATTCCCAAGCAATCAGGCTGCTCACATACCTGGACCCCACTCCGAGGACTCCTGCTGGCCAGTGGGTCAATGACCAGCCCTCCCTGACCTGGGTGCCCAGGCCAGGTCTCCTTCTGCCATCCCACCCACCCCGGCAGCCAGGGGGTGAACAGAAGTCATGACCCCAGCTACATCTAGGGGAAGCTCCCCACCAACGCAAAGTCCATGGCCTCAGAGGAAGCGCTCGGCTCAAAAGGTTTCACACTTGCTTCCTCCGCCCACCTCATGCCCCCCTCACAAGAGCAAGGTGAGAAAAACAAGTCAAAGTGACCACGGATCGCAGCCGCAGCTTGGGGCAGCGCTCAGACCATGATGATGTTAAGCCACTTCCTGCCCCCTCAGGCGCTGCTGTTAAGCAGCATGTTACAGCACATGAGACCCAGGTGGGGCGGCAGGAGCAGGTGCAAGAAGAAGCCACTCAGGTCCTCATCAGATCAGGTCCCGGACCCTCTGCAGAAAGAACCTACACTGGGGATCCAGTGTTGCACTGGACTGGAGTTGAACGTGAGCCCTGAAGTTGAGCACTGCCGTCCCCAGAGACTTGCTGTGCAAACCCGACCAGCTTCCTCCCCCCTCCAAGCCAGAGCTCTGCAAAGTGGAGACAATACAGGTCACTGCCTTGTAGGTGGGAGGCTCACACAAGAGACCTATGGGGAAGGGTCTGGAGGATGGTTCCGGAGTATGAGTGTGTCGGGGTTTATTCCAAGCCCCACGCCAATGAACAAGCCCCACTTTGGGGCTGCATTAGGACAAGGCTGCTGAGCCCCAAACCATACAGTGAATGGGGTTATCGGGTCTGGAAGGGCATGTCTACCTTAACATGGCCTAGTTAGGCCAGAAGAGGCAAAGCCACACAGGATGACAAAGTCAGGGATGGAAGCAGAATAGATCGCAACAAAGAGGCAGGTTACTGTTCACTGACACTGGAATGAGGCCCGTGCCGCCCAGGTATAGGACTGTCGGAGAATCCATTCCCGCCCACCCCAGGCCAGCTTCACCCGGCTGTCGTAGATCTTCACCTTGGCCCACGAGTCATGGATAAAGCACTGGACACACACCTGTGCTTTAGACAGCAAAAACCTGCTTGGCCCTGTCTCACTGAGACCTAGGGAGGCTGCTGGCATGCCCAGGCTTGGGGGCTGCCTCACCCTAGCACCCCATCCCCATAGACACTAGGACACTCCTGGACAATAGGTGCGAGTGGCCGTGGCTCTCCAAAACACATTTTTGAAGATTCTTTTTAAAAACGGACCAGGCCACAACCCAGCTCCTGAGCTCTGTGAAAGAAAACACCGTGACGCCCCCTCTTCTCCCACCCTGCCACCTCTTATTACAACCTCTGGGCCAAACCCCCACCACCTCACCCTTTTTTGTACCAACACCTGCTTCACTGACCGAACACAGTAATTACTACAGCTTCGCTCCAGCTTCTGAGGCGAGTCCTGGCAGCCATCCTGGCCCACAGTGGCAAATCCAAGGTCAGACCATCCCCATAGGGCAGGGGCAGTGCCCAGGGCCCAGGTCAATGGGCGCTCCGGACCCCAGAAGGGCACCAGAAGACCCCATTCAACTTAAGCTGGCTCAACTCTCCCTCCTGAAAGGAAGCCAGGCACCTCCAGTCAGAGGAGGGGACAGAAATTGGTACCCTGGTAACAGACTTAACCTCTGGAGAACCCCAAGTACGTTTAAAGGAAGTCCTTGTCCTGAAGTGCACCCCTCTCTCTTTCTCTCTCTCTGAACCCCCAAAACGGTGAACACTTGATCCCAGTAAAGAGCAAAGATGTCCTTGGGCAGTAGAATACACAAAGTATGGTCAAGACCTTAACACAACGCCCTCAAAAGAGGCTGGTGTTGCTGGGAACAGCATCTTCTCCACCTCATCAACTCCAGCCCCCGGGCTCAGATATCCGTCCCTCCTGGCTAAGTACTATATCCTCAGAGGGGAATCAGAACCTGGGTCCAGGTTGGGAAGGCCCCAGGGGAGATCGGTGGCATCTTGTGGGCTGAGAGAAAATCAAACCCAGACCTCTTGCCCACCACAGACACACTCCAGCTCCCTTCCTGCGCTGCGTTCTGCAACCCTCAGACACCACCAGAGTCATTCTCCTCCTTCAATCACCCAACCAAAATTCTGCTGTACATGTGCATAGCAGGCCCTGGGTCCAGCACTGGACCCACAGAATGGAGCCAGCCCAGGCCTTGGCCTTCATGAAGTCACCAGTTAGTTAGCAGTGGCATCCCAGCCTAAGGGTGTTTGTTTTTTGTTTTTTTTTTAAGCTCACTATGGAACCATTCTCAGATTTCTCCCCCAAAAGTCACACCCGTTCATTTTCAACAGACAAGGCCCAGCTGCCCAGCCTAGAGAAAGCAAGGATGTCCCCACCAGCAGCTACGAGCTCCTTCCCCCAAGAGGCACAGGCAGGCTTCAAAGCACCTGCAGCAAGCCCTTCACTGCAAACCTTCACACCAGTGCCCGAGGGAGCGGGTGCAGGTGGTCTGCAGAGAAGGCCAAATGGCCTGTGAAGCTGCAGAGCAACAGCAGGCCCACCCAAGGGAGCTGGAGCGTGTCTGTGGTGGGCGAGAGTTCTGGGTTTGATTTTCTCTCAGCCCACAAGATGCCACCGATCTCTCCTGGGGCCTTCCCAACCTGGACCCAGGTTCTGATTCCCCTCTGAGGATACAGTACTTAGCCAGGAGGGACGGATATCTGAGCCCGGGGGCTGGAGTTGATGAGGTGGAGAAGATGCTGTTCCCAGCAACAAGGCAGGCGATTTGGAGGGCCTGAAAGAAGGCAAGCCACTCCCCTCAAGACTGGGCTCTCTGACTGCCAAAAGGAGGAAATGCTTTTGAGCCTAGCTTCTCGCCCTGGCTCTCAAAAAAGAGAAGTGGCCTCCCTCTGTGTAGAGGCCTCTAGTCATTTTCTCCTCTACTTCTCCCTCAGCCCTCTGAGGGGAGAAGGATCAGTCCCATTTTACAGATGAAGAAACAGGCTCAGCAAGGCAACATGAGTGGCTCAAAGTCACACAGCTGCAACTCCAAGCCGAGACCTCGCAGCCCCCTTCCTGACGGCCTCGCCCACGCTGCCTACAGCACTGACGCTCAGGGAACTGGAGTGGAAGCCCAAGTCCTGCCCACACTGTCACTTCAACTACCCTGCTCACAGCCCGTCGGGCACCAAGGAAGAAAGGCCCGGTTCAGGGAAGGAGAAAAGCTACCAAGAGTAAAGAGTGGGGCTTGCTGACCCTGTGAGGAAGGCCTGAAATCAGAGGGAGAGGCCAGGCCCAGCATCCCAGATGCCTCGCCACCCCCGCCAGGCTGGAAGAAGGCACAGGAGAGGTCGACTCACCTTCAGGGATGGTGTCCTCCTGGTACACAGGCCGCAGCAGCTGCAGGAGAGAGACAGGAGCAGCTCAGCCCAGGGAATGCTTGGGACCTCCAGGAGGGCGGCCCGCCAGGGCCTGCCGAGGCCTAGAAAGGGAGGCCCTCGGGCCACCACAGGGAAGCAGCAGAACAGCTGAGGGAAACTTGGCGGGAACACAGAATCCAGAATCTCAAGCCTCTCTTCCAGGCTTGAGAGGGGCTTCCTGTGTCATCAAGTCTAGCCGAGTCCCCAGCTTCCTGGACACCAGCTTGTTCCCAAGTGTGTCCCATGGAACACAGGCATGGTGGGGTGCTAACAACCTGCCAGAGAGGGGACAGCTTCAGGGAAGCGTGGGGGCTGCTCGCTCCAGCAAGGCTAAACCTATTCGCAGCAGGATGCCCGAGGAGCCTAGGCTTAATGTGCGTGGGGAAGCTACCAGAGAGGGAAGAGAGACAAGGGCATTTCTCAAATGTAACTGGCCTCAGAATACTTCTTTCCCAGAGTAGCTCATGGGAACACTGTTTCGAGGTGCTCTCCCCGTCTTCCCACCATGCCACCTCACAGCATCTGCTCTCACACCTGCTGACATGGCTCCCCTCTCAGCATGGCGCAGACAGGCAGAACGCTCATCCTTCTCTCCAGCTGACATCTTCAACCCTGGGCAGCCTCTGGTCCTGGATCTGTGCCCTGAGGCTCACAAAAGCCCATCTGCTTCTCTCTACCCAGCCCAGCCCCACAGAGGCGGGGGGCTCACACCCCCCCCCACCTCCTGTCAACACTCCCAAGCCTTTGCAGGCTCCTCCAAACTCATTCTGAGTATTGATTGGTACCTTCCTGCCTTCACCCAGGAACCATGCCCCCAACCTTTCTGGAAATATCTATGCTCACCTGACTCCCGGGGTTGAGCGGGGCCAGGATGATGTAGTTGGGGTCGGCGGGGGCTGTGGCCCGGGAGAGCGCGGGCAGGGTGTGCTGGCCCCCACGCTTCGTCACCTCTGTGTAGCGCTCCCAGCCGCCCAGCAGCAGACCGTCTGAGCTGTCACATACCAAGTGGCAGCTGTGGCGTTGCTCTGGCCGGGCCTGGGCCCCATGGGTGCAGTTCTTCTCCCGTTTGTTGGGGGGCGACTGGAGGTCATGTGTGGACTTGCAGGAGGCTCGTCGCAGGACCCCGCCGTCAGGGCCCGGCTTCACCTGGGGGACCATGCGCCACACGAGCAGGACGATCTCGCTGGGGCAGCTCCTGGAAGTGGGGGGCAGGCGTCACATGCAGAAGTGAGTCTGGGGGAGACGAGAGTCGGCCAGGGCAGGGTCTTTGGGGGAAGGGAAGGCGAGCAGGAGGAGCCCCGGGGCAGGAAGAAACATAGGAGGGAGGACGGGTGACGCAGCCAACGAGGGGTTCCCTTACATCATCTCTGATTGTCAGGCCTGAGGACACGGAGGCCAAGCCAGCTTTAGAAATAAGAGAGTCCCCAGCTCAACAAGTGACGTCTGTCCCGAGAAAAACATAAGCAAGGAGGAGCAAGCCAGCTGCCTACGTGCAACCCCTCTTCTCGGCATTCTAGGGGTAAACCTAAAAAGGACCTCCAAAGGCACCCCAGAGGGCCAAAATCTAGGGCACCCAGACATTTTTAAAAGATTTATTTATTTATGCATACAGAACTGGGGTGCAGGCCAGATGTGTGTGAGATGTGAGAGGATTCCCCAGAGACAGATTTGGGGGCAGAACAGGCAGATAGACGCAGTACACTGCCGAGGGGGGCCGCGGGCGGGTCAGGAGGGGTCTGCCCGCGCCATGTGGTCACCTCCAGGGCCGGGACCGAACTCACACTGAAGCGGCTGCAGCCAGCTTGCAGTGCTGCGCTTTTACCCGTTCCAAACATTTTTCTTGCACAATAACTTTTAATTGTGCAACTGAAACCTTTGCAACGGCTATACATTCTTAATGAACAACAGGCTTAGTGCTGAGGTGACGACGGAAACAATTAGCTCGGTGGAAAGTGACCCCCTGGAGACTCGTCCTGCACAGCAGGGTTTGTCTGAGAGCTTCTTCCCCTGCTGTTTGCCCTGGGATCCAAAATTGCTCTACAGCTGAACCTTCCATTTTCAGGCCAAGAAACTGATTCCCTGGGGAGCTGAGTGAATTGCTCACAGCTGGGCAACGGAGAAAAGGGAAGCGCAGGGGCCAGTAAGGCCGTGTGCCCAGGCCGGGGTGGGGGATGCGCCCGCCGCCCGCTGTCACCGGATCTCGTGCGCCAGCTCCACGCATTTCCAGTGCTCCACAGGCCTCTCGTTCAGCTGCAGCACCGTGTCCAGCTGCTGCAGCCCTGCCCGCTCTGCTGGGCCTCCTGCAGGGACAAAAGAAAGTCGCTCAGGGGCTCGTGGGGTCCTTGACACTCCAAGCAGCCGAGCACTTTGCCGCGTGGTTTCTGCACCTGTGAGATCGAGGCCCACCTGGCAGGGCTCAGGGGTCCTCGCCTCCACACTGCCTGCCTGCTGTCCACCCCGCTAGCCACCATGGCCTCCGTCCCCAGGTGCCCCACAACCCGGGAGAACGCCTCCTTGTTGCCAGACTCACACACTCATTCATTCATTCACTCAGCACCTCCTTGATGCCAACCTCATGCCACCCCTGCGGGGACCAGATCAGGGAGCCCCGGCTTCCCTTAGTACGTTCACTCTGTCATCAGAAGTCTTTTTTTGTGCAACGGGGAGGGGGTCACTACTTTCAAATGCTGAGCAAACTTAGGATAGGCTAAGACACCCATTCCCAAGAGTGCGTAAATGACTCTCATTTTCCCAAGCAGCCATTACTGCAAATACAGATTTGAGTTCCTGTTTGAAATGATTGGGAAACAAAACATAGAAATCTATTTTTCGCTTTGATAAAAACAAAAGGGAGTGGGGGTATATCTTGATAAAGCTTAGATTCACCTGTGGTCATTTAAAAATATTATTCTTATTGTTTTGAAAAGCCACGACACTTGGCTCCAATTGGGGGTTCCCCTTTCAGCTCCACTCTTGTTCACAAAGCCCAGGTATGTGTGGCGGGAGAGGAGGGCTGGTGGCCCAGAGACACGCACTTACCAGAATCCACAGCCTGAACTCGGACCGGAGAGTCGCAGCAGATGGTGAAGCCAAAGCCGTCCTTGCCCCTCGGGATGGTGATCTAGGACACAATCCTGCCAGTTACCCCCGGAAGGGCAAGGTACCTCTGGCTCCAGGTGCTCTAGGCTTCTGGCAGCCCAGAAGCCCCACCCCAGAGCCCGGAGAGCCAGCTGCCTGCTGTCCCAATCTCCACAGAGGCATCCTGAGCTCGAGCCTGTGAGCCCAGCAGGAAAGCTCAGTGTTCAGGAGGAAGCCCGGGCCGTGCAGGAAGGTGGGCGCGGTAGGCGGCACTGGTAGGGCACACCTCACCATCCTCAGCCCTGCAGTAACACGCAGTCCAGCCCTTGACCCAAGGGCCCCCTGTAGCCACTGGCTACTATGTCCCTTCCTCTTTGTTCCCAGGAGTCTACGGTGCTGGCCCTGGAAGAAGGTCCAAAGATGAACCAGGCCGCCCCTCTCCTGGAGCAGAGGGGAGGGGAGATGGGGACATACACTCACAGCCTCAGGCCAAAAGCCAGAGGTGGATGCAAGGTGTCAGGGAATGGGGGATGGAGGTGGGGTGGGGGGGGTGGAGGTGCCAGGTCAGGGACAGGGACAGGCACAGATGACCCTCATCGTGAGGGCCATGTGCATGGCAGGTCCACACCCCCACTTTCAGAAGTCCCCTGAAAGGGCCTGTTGTCCAGATACGCTTTCCAAAGCCCCACACACTCCTTGAGCTCCCACTGTATGCCAGACTCTGCTGAGGGCTTGGCCTCTGGCTCTCAGAGGGCCTGGGGAGGGTATTCAGGCCTCCCCAGAGCAAAGGAAGACGTGACATGCCAAGCCCTGAGCAGAGACTGTTCCTGAGCTGGGAGCAGCACGGTCGGTGTGTGACTTTGAGGGGCAGACTCAGGAGTGTGGGCAGGAACTCAGAGTGCTAAGTGAGGATGCTGGCAGCAGCTCGCAACAGCAGGAAGCTGCAGCCGCCCCGTGTGGTCTGCTGGCTCAGTTCACACCAGCCTTGCTGCGCCACCCCTCTGCGTAACCCCCTTCAGGTTCTGGGTAGGGTGCAGACAGCCCGATGCCTGGCTACCCAAGTAGCATGGGCTGTCATGCACGGGCTGCTCAGAGCTGCTCTGTGAGAGCAAAGATCTAAGCGGACACAGGGGGTTCAGTGGGGTCCAAGGAGACATGCTAGAAGAGGTGGGGTGCAGCATGATCCCAGTGCGGGGAAGGCGCCCCAGCCAGCCTAGAGAAAATCGAGGGTCTTCCAGTGAGGCTTGCCTCTTCAAGCCTGGGTGCCAGGTCTTCACCTGCCGCCTCTCCCAAAGGCCAGGCCTGAGGAAGGGGGGGGGCCCTTGGAAGCTGCCGGGGAGGCCCCTGAGGCTCTGTTCCCACCAGCCCTGGGCCTGGATTCAAAGCCAGTTTGTAAAACAGGAAACCTGACAGACAAGGGGAGAGGGGAGGGGGCAGGAAAATACCCTGTTCCCATAAGAATTCTGGGAAAACACACAGCTAAGACAGGAAAAGAAAAAAAAATGGAAAGAAAGAAAGAAAAACAAACTCTGGAGTGAGTGCGGAAAGCTCAGCCTGAGGCTGAGGGACGATGCCAAGCGCCCGGGCCACTCCATGTGACCCGCAGGGATGGTAGGGGGCCCTGCAACCCACCCCTCCGCCCCAGCAAAAGCTGCGAACCCGAAGTCTCTATGGCTCTGCCCCCCCGCCACCCCATGAAGGGGCCAGAACCACTCCTGCCTGGGCTGCCGGCTCTAGGCACAGGCTCGAGCTGAATCTGGAGCAAGCTGTGCGCCAGAAAAGGACACTCGTCCCCCATCCGGGTGGGACAGTGGCTTGGAACCCCTTGGGCTCCCTGGACACCAGCCTAAGCAGCGCCAGCCCAGACCACAGTCCAACCCCGCTGGGGGCTGCACAGGGGGGAAGAGAGGGTGTCAGGACGGAGCTCCTCTCCTGCTCAGCACGGCGGGGGGGGGGCCAGTGTGGAGGAGGCAGAGTTACTCCATGTCTGTCATGATCACTGATCACCCAAGGACAGCGTCCCAAGCCCCCACCATCACCTAAGGGGAATGCAGGGTTCATTGTAGTGCACTCACTGGCGGCCTGAAACGAGGAAGCGGCGGCTCCGTCTCTCAGGTGCACCTTGGGCCTCTGGGTCAAGAGGCGAGGGCACGGCCCTGCCTCACTCAGCCCTCTGCAGCTCCTGACAGAGGCCATCCTTCCCAGGGGGCCGGGGTGAGGAGGAGGGGGTTCTTCTTTTTCCTGTCCCAGGCAGGAAAGGCCACTGCTCCCAGATCTCACCCCGGCTAGTACCTCGCTTCTGCCCTCCTGCCTGGTTCTGGTCCACCGTCAGATGTCCTAGACTCCCAACCCAACCGCTCCCTGCTGCCATCTGTGAGCACTTTTCTATGCTCAGACCAGGCCCTGCACTGGGCACCTCAGGCGCGAACTTCTATTTATGGTCTCAGCATCACCACTGGGTATTATCATCCCATTTCACTGACAGGGAGACCGAGGCCCAGAGAGGTAAAATGACAATTCTCAAGAGCCACAGCTCAAGAGGATCTTGAAACCCGGGGCTGGACTGGAACCCAGAGTTGACAGAAACTGGTGCTCTCAACCTGTGCTTGCTAACTCAGGATCTGTCTTGAACTTGAGCCCCAGGCCCGGCTGACTCCTGTTCTGCTCTGACTGCCTCTGTGCTCTGGTCTTCTGGCTCCCAGTCCCAAGGTGGCCAAGCACTTCTAGCTCTTTGGCATGAAGTGCCATGGCATTCTGTACCTTGCTGTTCCACCACCCTGTTGCTGGTGTGGCACAGATGCTCTGCCTGCTTCAAGAGGACAGGAAAGGTAGAGTGGGGTCGCGCAGGGGTGGGACCTGGGACAGGGAGGATGGCGGGGAGAACGTGCCGGTCCCATGGCGCAGGAGGCCACCCCAGGCCCCGGGCATCTGCCCAGGACCTCGGCTACTGGAGCTCCAAATTCCAGCCTGGACATTGGGCCACATAAAGGGGCTCTTCTGGACTGCTAAAATCAGAACCCTTCCTGAGCTCTCTTCCACTCTGCACATTCCACAAATCTGAATATCCCTTGCCTTCAAACCCCTGGCTCCATGCCTTTTTGTAAAAAGGGGGGGAAAAAAAAGTCCACCAAAATTCTAGAAGAGTCTAATCAATCACCATTCCCACTCTGCCCCACATGTCGAACTGGAGGCCGGGAAGTCAAACCGTCTCAGTAAAGTTGTGCTACAGAAGCCAGAGGACTCAGAGCCCCAGCAAGGCATCAGGGCGACCCGGGAGGGTCTCACACACACACACACACACACACACACACAGAAATCCCATCTCGCACACAACCACACACCAACAGGCAGGCACACAGCACAGGTCTGCCTGCTATCCCGTCAGAACTGGGGGAAGTTAGCAAAATACAAGACCTAGCTGCTCAGCAATCTAGCCATTTCCAATCTCAGACTGGAGATGCTTTTTTAACCCACGCTCCCTCTAGATTAAAAATAACAGACTATCAACTAGATAATCTCACCAAGGACACCACCCCGTCCGCGCGGTTCCGTCCGCGCGGTTAGAGCCACACTCAGACTGCTCTGACCTGCGGGAGGGCCAATGGGTAGATAAAGGCTGAACCTCAGGCCAGCTCTGGTCTCTATCCTCCCCCTAGATCAAAATGAACCTGCAAGGAGCAGCAGGAGGCAGGTCGGCCCTGCAGGGTGAGAAGCCTTGCCAGAGGGAGCCCCCACCCCAACCCCCACCCACGTTCCCAGGGTACCCCCTCTGGGGCCAAGCACCCACCTGACGGTAGCGACGCTCCGAACACACCTTGCAGAGCCCATTGAAGCGGTTCATGGCTACGGGTCCTGACTCAGCCGCTGCCCCATGAAAACCCAGCTCTACCCCCCAGCAGCGGGAGCCCGCTCTGCGCCCTGTCAGCCTGGCATGACCGCCCTGGGAAGCCCGCCCCGCAGAAGAATGGCAGGAAGTCACCTCTCACCTCCCCAAGCCCTGTCTGCGCTGTGTGCCTCTGGACGATAAGCCTGAAGGCTTCCTGAAACCTCCGAATGACAAGGAAGAGGGAGAGTTTTATATTAAAATTCCTGTCAACTAGTGAGTATTCCCCTGGCCTGTCGGGGACAGGGTGCCTTTGTTCTGGCTGCCTTCTCCACCAGGGGCCACTTGGTGATTGTAGTGTTCTCACAAACACTCCTGGCTGGAGGGGAACCCGGGCAGAAAACAGGGCCCCCTCTAACAGCCCCACCGCCCCATAAAAGCCCGAGGATCCCTGGGAACAACTCAGCCCAAAGAATCCAGGCACCTTGGGTACTGCACCCACAGGGATCCCATCCCAAGACAGAAACACCAAACATGTGGAGACTGAGGTCTGCTGCCATGCAGGAGCGCTGTGAATTTCAGCTTCTCACCCATGTAAGGATATGATGACAGGTGGACTATAACTAAACCAGGAAAGGATTTCTCATCAACAGAAAATCCAGCCTCCTTGTTTTACCTTGTGAAGAGGCTGGGGCCAGAGAGGTTAACTTCACAACTCAGGGTAGCAGCAGTCAAACCCAAATTCTAGCAGTTTGCTGCTTGGCAGAGCAGTGCCTGGGAAGCCTGGCCCAGCCCACACCCACCTGAGGCTCTGAGGAAAGCCATCCACCCACCCATGTCCTTGGTGCCAGAGACTGTCCCTTGGTACAGCCCAACTTTGGTTGCCATGACAAAGGCCAGGTCACCCAGATTTCTGGGCCTCTAGCATCCCAGCCACACAATGGGGGAGTTGAACAGCTGACCTCTGAGGACTTTCCCTGTGGCCCAATCGAGCCTCTGACAGTCATCCCATTTTGCTGAGTCCTAAGGACATCTCTGAGTGTACCAGCCCAGGAAGACCCATGCGCCTCAGAAGAATGCCCCCACGGGCTCAGGCAGGATCCACCACCAAGCAGGACTCTAACCACTGAGAAGCCCACGGTGTTAATGTCCATGGCCCACCCGGGACATTCCATTCCCATGTCAGCTGTGAGGCTCCCAGACACTGTCCTTTTAGGGCTCAGTAAGTACAGATAAACGCAGAAAGAAATCTGGAGCTCTTCCTGAAGCCAAGAGAGTGTTTTAAATGCCCATGAAGCCACAGAAATCAGTGACTGGCAAGTTACTCTAAGACTGCTCTCCCGTACACCAGCAACTAGACACAGGTCAAGGTAAATGGAATGAATCAAAATGACCTAAAACTGAAAATCCAGGTCCTCGGTCATAGTAGGTGTGTCAGGAGCTCAGTGGCTAGTGGCCACCATAATGCAGCGCACAGCTCTCGACCATAAGCTCATGAGGGCAGAGATACCGACTTGCTCTGGTCTGTAGCCCAGTGCCCAGCACAGGGCCTGGTCCATGGGGATGCCCAGCATGTAATGAGTGAGGAAGTGAATGAACTGAGTAAATGAAAGGGAAAATATTTTGTAGATTATAACACACCTATATGTAAGATACCACATGGGAAGTAGGAATATCATCTCTTCCCCAGCTAGGCCAGATGCGGGAGGCAGCGTGGCCCAGGGCACTCAGCAGGCCGCCAGACCTTGCTTCAGAACCTGCCTGGCTTCGGAAGCGCACCCCACTGGCTGTGCGGCTGTGGAGAGTCACGCTCATCTCTGAAGCCTGCCCGCCTCTCTCCCCTGTGAGCCAGGGAAGTAGCCGCCTCAGAGGTGAGGACAGCATGGGGTAACGGTGACAGCTGGCACAGAGGACCACAGACTTATCTCCTCCCTCTCTTCATTAGAGGGGGGTCACCAGCCTTGTCTTAAGAGAGAAATTTGGGAGAAGGCTCCAAACTCCTGGGAAGTCTCCCTCCGGATTCAAAGCCCGGTGGAGTGAGAAGCCACAGATCTTGGATCAGATTCCCAGGTGTTCCCTCACTATCAGGTGGGCCTGCGCCGCGGAGAGGGTCACCCCACCACAGAGCCAGGGGTGGCAAGGGGGCCCCCCCAAAGAGAGAGTCCATAATAAGATCCTGATTCGCCCTTTTCCAGGTACAGGGGCTTTGTTCTCTCTCACCCCTGCTCCAGCAAAGTTCAAAAGGTATTCTCTTAAGTATGCATGCCCTGCTGAGTGTCCAAGCACCAAGTGAGCCTGGATCTCAGACCCCAAATGCTACCACTTTTGGGGCCTCCTATCCTGACCAGGAGCGGGTTAAGGAGGGAACCACGCTTGGACCCCATCAGCCCCGCCCAGGCTGTCACGACCTACCTTGACTTTCTCCCCATTCTCAGTGTCCCCGCCTCCTGGCATTCTCAGAAGCGGGTCTGGAAGGTGAGAGAGCAGTCAGAACATTTCTGTGGCAGATAAGACACCGTTCCACAGATCCCCCAGAGGACAAGCACAGGCTGACAGGCCCATGCTGCTGCCTGGCTTCAAGGGGATGCCAAAGCTCAGGTCAGGCTGGGGACCTGCAGCAGGAAGGATGGGACAGAGGGACACAACATCCAAGTCCTGATCCTCAGGCTTCACGGCAGGGCCCGTACCCCTATCCACAAGAGGCTGTCCCAAGGCCATCAACACAGCCCAGCAGGGATCCTGAGACCACTGACTCCTGCCTGGAAGGGGACATGCAAGAAGCTCCTGACAGCCAGTGACCCCTCGGGGGGTCAGGCCCTTAACTCTCCAGGGACAGTCCATCCAGATAAACAGAGGTGCCCTGGGCCAGAGCCTGCCCGCCGTCTGCATGCTAGCGGGACTTGTGACCTGACCACAACCTGGGGTGACGGGGCCCACAAAGCACAGGGACTGATGCCAGTCCCTCCAGGGAGGGAGGAGGGAAGCAATGAGGCCGGCAGCACATCTGCCGGAAGCTGAAGGTGATGTGCTCAAACCTCTCAGGGGCCGCAGTCGCCTCCTGGCCACCTTTAGGTGTTTAGTCCGGCCCAGGTCTTCCCCCAGGAGGTAGTACCAGCCGCTGATCTCCTGTCATGAGAAAAAGCACCACAAGCTCAGACAGAAAAGTCATGCTCAGCCCCCCTCAAAAAGCAGTATTTGCAGAGGCCCCCTCTGGAGCAGCATCTCTGCAGGGAGACATTCTAGTCTCCTTGCCCAGGGGGAGCTGCTGTGCCCACACCTCCAGGAAGCCTTCCCTGATGCTCCTGACAGGGCTGGTCCTCCCCACTGCCAAGTCCCACAGCCTCTTAGCCCTGGAGAACAACTGCGTCCTTGCATGCCTGCCTGCATGCTGGCTGTGTGCAAACTCAGGTCTATGCCTAGCACTGTGCCTGGTATATAAATAGAGCCCAAAAAATGACCAGAAGGGAGGGAGCAAAGAAGAGATGGAGAGCAGCCTGAGACTTCTAGCTGCCCCATGGGAGACACTGTCTCCTAAGAGGGAATGAAGCAGAGACTGCAGTGAAGAGACTATACTGGAGACCCACACTCAGGATAAAGGGCCCTCAGTCACCTACCCCAGAATTACTTCCAGGACACAAAGCTGGGAGGTAGAGGCCCCTGCCAACTCCATGTGAGCAGGTCACCAGGACTTCTCCAGGGACGTGCAAAAGGACCTCGTCCCACCTCTACTCAAAACCCCTAGTGCAGGGTAGGGTACAAAGTAGGGGTGGCTAAGCACATGCCTACCAGATGGAGGGGTCTCTAGATCCTAAACAGTTCTGGCCCAGCCCAAAGGAAGGCTCCATGAGGAGAATGACGCTGCTGCTGCTCACTCACTCCCTGGGTCCCGCCAGACCCAGGCAACACAGCACCCAGAGAGCACCACAAGACGCACCTTCCCTAGCACCCACCTTGTCCGGAGTCAGGAGGGACTTCACCCCGAAGCTCATGCAGCCAATGAGTCCGCTCTGCCTGGGAGAACAAGAGAGGCTTGAACCTGTACCATTCCATCAGGTGCACGGGGAGACAGACTCAAGTATAACCTGGGTTTGCCTGATGCACTGTGGTTCACAAGAACTTGGACCTGCATCTTCTTATTTGGTCTTTTCAGCTTTGTGAGTTAGGCTGGAGAGGAACTGTTCTGTCCATTATCCAGAAGGAAAAACCCAAGTCTCTGAGTTAGGTCATGCCCCAAGGTCACGAGCTGCTGGTCTGTGGCACCCCAGTATCCTCTGCCATGCTCCACCGTCCCAGAAGTGCAGCATTATGGCCCCGGTTTTAACTGTCCCAGTGCTGAGTGGATCTCACAAGAAATTCCAGCTCCCACATCAGCTGGTGAAAGCCAGATGAGGAGGAAAGTTATAAGACCTGAATCCCAAAAAGTCTGGTCGCGGGTCCAGGCAGGACATGGGCAGTCTAGGGACGCTCCAGATCAATGTCCAGCGTGACCAGAGTCGCCAAGACAAACCTGCACTGGCCACCAGCTGAGCACGAGGCAGGAGGCTGCCACACTGTGGCAGTGAGGCAAGGGCAGTCACCCCAGATTCCTGGGAGCTGTCGATCGCTGAGCCCCGACTTCCAACCATCAGAGACTGACACGTGACAGCTCTTAATAATGACGGCATATGACAGACACGTGAAAAGATATTCTACATCACTTATCACTAGGGAAATACAAATCAAAACCACCGAGAGATTTTACCTCACACCAAGTAGAATAACTGCTAATGAAAAGTCAAGAAACAACAAATGCTGGTAGGTAGGATGCAAAGAAAAAGGACTGCTGGTGGGAATATAAGTAGGTACAGTCACGCTGAGAAACAGTATGGAGGTACCTCCAAAAATTAAAACTGGAATGACTCTATGATCCAGTAACCCCGCTTCTGGGTACTCACCCAAGACTATGAAAACACTAATTCAAAGAGACATATGCACTCCTATATCTAGTGTAGTGCTACAACACCCAAGATATGAAAATCCCAATACTCAACAACAGATGAGTGGATGAAGAGATGGTAAACATACATGAAGGAATAGTACTCGGCCATAAAAAAGATGAAAGCTTGCCATTTATGACAACATGAAGGATATACTAAACTGAGTGAAATAAGCCAGAGGAGAAAGACACCTCCCAATGAATTCACTCATGCCTACAAGATGAAGGGGAAAATAAGCAATCCAACAAACGAAACAAAAACCCTTGGACTCTGACAACAGAATGGTGGTTACTAGAGGGGCAGGAGGAGAAAGGAATAGGAAGAGGCTAATGGTGGACAGTGACTAGACTTCCACTTGTGGGCATGGTGTGATATGTACATGGTGTGAAATTGCCCCCCTGAAACCCAATCAGTGTCATAAACCAAAGTTACATCGACAGAAAAGAGGAACAAAATAAAGATGGCATAGATTAATATTAATGGAATGCACAAAATAATGTCACTACTGTGAAAGAAAAAGAATATGATAGATCTATAATTTAATGAGAAAGACACTCTTCAAAATATTAACAATGGCTGTTAATGAGAAAGACACCCTCGAAAAAATTAACAGTGGTTCTAACTGGCAGGTGGGATTAAAGAGATTCTGTTTACTTCTTTTCAATGTTTTCAAATTTTCACAAGGAACAAGTATGACCTTCATAACGAGGGGAAAACAGTATGAATATATTTTTAAGACCTTCTCTTGCGTCTTTCTCTATCCCAATCTTAAAGCTGTTTTTTCCTTAACCTGTTCTCCTTTTAGCAAATCCCTGAATCAGATCCCTTCATAAACTGGTTTACTAGCTATTCACCAAAAACAACATGGGTATTTAGACTGAGCACAAGTTTGGTGCTTGACCTCACGAGCTGAGAGACCCACAGCCTTGAGGAATTCAGCCTGTTCTGTGGGAGGCCCAATATCAAAGCTAAAATGGAAAGACCTCCCTGGATGGAAAATGAGCTCCTTGGAGACGTACCTCCCAGGAACCCTGCCGAGCACCAGAGTGAGAACAGGAGTCTAGCGAGGACACCCCACAGTGCCCTGCCCCAGCGCCTCACCCCAGGGTCGCAGCCCCCTAGAGCCGAGGGGTGTGCATGGGGAGAGAATTGTCCTAGAATCCCACGGGGCACCTATCCATGCCTGCCCCAGGCAACAACCAGTGTTCTGGAAGGTCTTCCAGAAAGGGTAGCAGCTTACCACCTCAGAGTCCTCAGCAAACCAAACTGACTTCTTGCAGGCAGGCAAGCCAAATGAGGGGTGCGCACGCAGAGCTCAGGAGAATGAGCCTCAAAAGCAGCAGGCCTGCCCAGCTTCCCCGCTCTGGGTGCGGCTGTCTCACCAGCTACTCTCACTCTACTCCTCACCCCTGCTCTCTCTTGGGGCTCTCGCTTCCTCCAGCTTGGACTCTGCATCCTTCCATCATACCAGGCTGTATTAATAGTCGACCCAAAGATCACAGTGCAGTTACCAGTAAAGCAGTTCTGTCACATCCACGCCTCAGGCCACCACCAAAAACAAACAAGCCTGCCTCCTGAAGAGGCCAAGTCAGCATTAACAGGGGCAGCTAGTGACCCTGCAGAAGGTAGCAGACGCCACTCAGATCCGCCATTCCAGAACGGTCTTGTCAAGACTCTAAGTCCTCATCCCATCAGCTATTTAATTTTGTTCATCGACACATTCAAGAACTGCCCAGAGGGTATGTTGGTGCCCAAGTCGCCTTGCTGTACACTCTTCATTCAGTCTGGGTATGGCCATAGCTTTCTAAATCTGCAAGTACCATACTTCAGCTGCAGCAAAGGATGCCGCTCCCTGCCCTTCAATAAGTGGAATTTTCACTCCCTTAAGCTTAGAGCTTGCTAAATGGTGAACAGCTTCAGAGAGCTTTGCTTCCTGCTAAGGCGCCTGCAATGACTTCATGATAATTCAGGCAGAGTAAATGGTCACAATTAATGTGCATAAGCAGGAACCTCTCTCTAAGTGTTCTTCAATTAGCAACTTCTTAAGCCTGCTTTTGAAAAAAAAAAATCTTGGTAAGAATAAAGACTACTTTACCGTGCCACCTGAGCAGATGGCAATAGTTCAGTCGCTTGTAAACTCAAGAACTCAGGCTGCAGACTGTAGGACATCTCTCTAGAAACCAAGTCTCAAAGGTCAAGCCTTGGTTTCTTCTGAACACCAAATCCTGAGTTCAGGAACTGGTGCATGCAACAAAGGCTTGACAAATGGATGACTCCACCATGCCCATGGCTGGCAGGCGCTGGCGACAAGCCCCAACGTTAAGGCAGACAGGCCTGCAGCAATTTAAACAACAGCCCAATCCTGCAATACAAAGAAAGCCACCAGACAGGGTGAGGCTGGCAGGTGAACACGGCAGGCCACAAGTGTTGAGAGCTCAGGGAGGCAAAGGTAGTTTCCCACTGCGATGTTCAAAGAATGCCTAATAAATCAAGTCAGAGAGAGGAGCATTTCCAGCAAAGGGGAGTCAGTGTAAAGGCTCAGAGGGAAGATTTCACGGAACACTTGTGGGGGAGAGGACCTGGCTCATTCAACTTTACCTTTAAGCATGGGGCAGGAGATCCTGCAAAACGGAAATGCATTATTTTTTTAAAGATTTATTTATTTATGCACACAGAACTGGGGTACAAGCCAGAGGTGAAGGGGTGGTGAGAGGATTCACCAGAGACAGAGTGGGGAGCAGAACAGGCAGATGGACAAAGTACACTGCTGGGGGGAGCAGCGGGTGGGTCAGGAGAGGTCTGCAGCGCCATGTGGGTCAGCTCCTGGGCGGGGATCGAACTCACACTGAGGCGGCTGTAGCCAGCTTGCAGTGCTGCATCCTTACCCATTGCACCACGAGGGAGGGCCCCGGAAATGCATTATTTTGAAGGAATACACCTTTCTTTCTTTCTGTCAGGAGCTTTAAACTATTTTGACTATAGGATTAAGCTATTTAATCTCAAGTTATTTTTAATCTGTTCACATAATTAAGCAATACACATTTTTCTACTCTTTTCTTCCCTCTTAGGCTCGGATCCCACCTCTAGTTACAAGCTTTCCATATGTGGCACAAAAGTCCTGTTTACAACATGAAATTAAGCAGGGGGTGAGGACTTGGACAAAGTCTTGACAAGTTAAAGGAGATAGTACACTCATCGAGCTCAGGACCATGCATGCCACACAGCAAGACAACTTTCCACACACGTGGGGACTACCAGTGTAAAAGATTACGCTCTTCAAATGCATGTGTGCGCCCAGGTGCTATGCCCTGGTGGGTGATGTTACAATTCTCCCCAAGATTGTTCTCTGGCCACAAGTTCTGCAAATGGTTATGACTGATTCTAGAAGCTTCCATTTGGCTTTCACCAAATGGAATAATGTATGAATGTATTTTTAAGACCTTCTCTCACGTCTTTCTCTATCCCAATCTTAAAGCTGTTTTTTCCTTAACCTGTTCTCCTTTTAGCAAATCCC
>NW_004567107.1:15276981-15286776 GCF_000260355.1 Condylura cristata
GGGGACAAGCCAGAGATGCAGGGGGTGAGAGGATTCACCTGAGACAGGGCGGGGAGCAGAACAGGCAGAGGTACTGAAATGCACAGCTGAGGGGAGCCCTGGAGAGACAGGAGAGGTCTGCAGCGCCATGTGGTTCGGCTCCCTGGCCCGGGATCAAACTGGTGTGGTCATGGCTGCGATAACTCTATAGTGCTGTGCTTTAACCTGTTGCGCCACCAGGGAGGGCCCTCTTTTGATATTTTCTATCTTTGCAGTGTTTGAAATGTCCTTACTTTCCTTAAAACTCACTGAACCAGAAAGCTAAGAGAGGCTTTGGAGAGCAGTGACTCTTACAGACAAGAATCTGAGGCCTACAACGAGGATGGATGCTGCCCAAGGTCTCCCGGCCAGGCAGCGCTCAGGCCAGCCAGCCAGCCCCAGGCCTGGCTCCCCCACTGCCTGGCCAGGAGGAGGTGAGCTCATTCAGCCCTTGCCCAGAACGTTTCTGCCTGGCCTCCTGTTGCTCTGATGCACGTTTATAGCCACCACTGGAAGAATCATCAGAATTCGTGAAACAGATGCTGTTTCGAAATGTAACTGTTACATATTCAGCCAGATGATTTATACAAAATTACACTGTAAGTGCTATGGGAAGTGGCCCAAGGCCTGAGGAACAAAGTGTACCGCACAAAAAGAGCATGATCTTGAAGTCATTTATCACCTGTGTGAAAAGGTCCAGTGTACCATAACGTGTTTCGGGTACAGGAGTTTGGCACCAGGCTGCCTGGCTTTGAACCTTGTTTTCCCAGCATCCTAGCTGTGTTGTCTTGGGCACGTTACTTAGCCTCTCTGTGCCTCTATTTCCTTCCCTGCAAAAGAGCAACAGCAGCAGCAGCGCCTACGGTATTGTGAAGGTTACATTAGATGATGCAAGCAATGTGCTCTGACTGACTGCCACACATAGGAAGTGCCTGGTAAACGCGAGCTGTTCTAGAGCTCAGGCACGCTCCTTCCCTTCATAAGGCTCAGTTTCCTCTTCTCTGAAGAGAGGGACAATGATAATTGCTATCTCTTGGGGTCGTTATGAGGATGAAATGAAATAATGTATGTAAAGTGCTTGGCACAGAGATGGGTTCAGTAAATTCTTGCTTCCTTCCTTCCGCAATTGTCTTTCATGTTGCTAAGTTGAATGTCCATCTTTCCGAGAAGCACAATTTGATTTGGGAGCAGACAGCGGGTAGAAGTTTCCTGCAATCACTCTGCCTCCACCGGCTCGGAGGCCTTCTCCCTCTGAGACAGATGGCTGCGAGGCCTCCCCCAGGAGAGCCCCTCTTCCCAGCGCTTGCGAAGGCTGGCCTGTCTGAACCTGCTCTGGCCTCCCCAGCTTTGAGCTTTGGGTTGGGGCTGTGACCGTGAGTTTGACTGTTTTGTTTAATAAGAAATCTCACTTTCCCAAAATAGGCAACAAGTGGAGAGCAGTTTCTGTCACGCTGCCTCCCTGGGCGCTGACTCACTTTCCCCCGCCTCATTCTCTTTTCCAAAAACCATGGCCTGCAGTGCTGGCTCCTCCAGCAGCTCTCAGCCCACTGGCCCTGGCATCGCAGGGGACAGGGGAAGTGCAGCTCCCACAGCTAGGAGTCTGGTTCCAGCACCCGCCCCACCCTTTCCCTCCACCCAGGGGCTCCCAACAGACAGCGACAGGGACAGCCTTCTGCCTGCCTCTGCGCCTGCCTTCCACCTGTCACATCAGGGCTTTCCCTGCAACACGGGAGTCTGACCTTCAGTCCTCCGCACTCACAGCCTTTGTGGGTGGTCTGACATGCTCAGAGGTTCACCCACTGAGGGCCTCCATGGTGGCACAAGAGTTAAAGTCTCAGCGCTGTGAAGCTCTCCCCAGCCACTGAGGCACTGCAGCAAGAGTTCGGTTGGACCAGGGAGCTGACCCACATGGAGCAGCAGACCTCTCCTGTCTCACCCCCTGCTCCCCTCAGCAGTGTATTTCAGCCAATCTGCCTCTTCTGCTCCCCACTCTGTCTCTGGTGAATCCTCTCACCCAGTGCACCTCCAGTTCTTGCATGCATACATAAAAACAAATCTCACCTCTCCCACACTCTACCCTGGACAGACCTCGTCCCCTCTGAGCTCCAGGTCAGCAGAGGTAACCCCTCCGACACAGCTTTCACCTGGCTGTACCGCAGGCACCTCCACTTCACGGGCCCCCAAGCTGGCTCTGCTTCCCCACCGGTACACTCTGGCTTGGTTGGAGACACCACCAGTTACCCAGGAGTTATCTTTGACTTCCCCCAGGGCTCTCCCAGCCCAATTAGCATTAAGAACCACTGATTTAATCTCCTAAACACGCCCTGGGTTTGTTTTCCTCCTCGCCCTAAATAGCCTCTCACAGATCATGAGAATCTCCCAGCTTTTCCCCAGCCTTCCAAAGTCCTACAGGATGACAGACGGATACCACATGCCTCCCGTTCCCTTGTTCGACAACCTTCAGTATCGCCCATCGCCAGATTCCCAGACATCAATATGCAGCGGACGCCCGGGTCCCAACCCGTGAAGATTCACATTTAATGTCTGTGTGGCACCTGAAACCCTCACAAGCATCCCAGGTGAGTCTGAGGTTTATATAGGACTGAGAACCTTGAGCCTTAGGAGAAAATGCACATTCCAAAAAAAGCCTATAGAATCATCCGATTCAGCTTATGCCAGGCTCTTCCTATCTCCAGCCAGTTTCTACTTGGTACCTGACTTCCACTTCCGCCCCACGCCCCTCCCACCCCACGCATCTGCAGACCCCTCCCCTCTCCACTGCTGCCCTGCCCTCCTGTGTACACGCCTGGCTCATTCTTCCCGCCTTTGCTTGTGCAGCCAGGAGGCAGCACAGTGTGGAGAGGGAGGACTCTGGGGTGGCTGCCTCAGCTCCCATCTGGCTCTGCCGGCCACTTGCTCTGTGATCCTGGGCAAGTTACTCATTCTTAGCTTCCATTTCCTTTTCTGAAAACTTAGAACAAAAAATAGCCCTGCTGGTGTGTGGTCAACACCCAGTAACTGGTTGTTCTTGTTATCAACAAGAGGTCCTCCCCCAGCCCCCAAGTCTCTATCAATGGGCCTCTAGACAGAAAGAGAGGCTCCGAGTATGGATGGATGGACAGATGGACAGATGAGGTCTACAGTTCCATAAGAACCCTGATACAAAGTAGGTCTTCTTCAGGCCCTCCATGGTGGTGCAGCGGGTTAAAGCACAGCACTAAGAAACTAAAGCCACTTCTGCATGAGTTTGATCCCCGCCTGCCCCAGAGGTGACCACATGGCACGGCAGACCTCTCCTGACCTGACCGCTGCTCCCCTCAGCAGTGAACTTTGTCAGTCAACCTGTTCTGCTCCCCACTCTGTCTCTGGTGAGGCCTCTCACCCTCCCCATCTCTGGCCTGTACCTCAGTTCTGTATGTATAATTAAATCTTTAAAATAAAAAAAAAAAAGCAGGTCTTCTGTTTTTTTACTTAGGCAGATCCTTCATTATGAAAGCTGAATAAGGCTCAAGTTTAAAAAGCACACTAGCCACAAAATTTAGGATCCTATGCAGTACTCAACCCTAAAATATTCTCTGGGTCTAAGCTGGTGACTAGAGTGGATTTTCATTGACATAGGCCCTTTCTCAGTCACCACCTGGGGCTATGATTGCTTGACAAACGCCACTGGCCACAGGGTCTCCCAGCTTCTGGCACCAGCTGTCTCGCCCCTGCTGTTCCTGGGGGACCACGGTGCTCAGTCAGGTGCTCTCACCCCCTTCCTTTTCTTTTCTTTTCTTTTTTTTTTTATGTAATAGTTTATTTTTACATCATTTTGTGCATTTTTCCATCTCAGTTGCAATCCCCCTGGGCTTCCCATCCTCAAGTCACCCATGTGCCATCACCATAGTCCAGTGCATTTCCCTCCCCCCACTGTTTTTGATCCCATTCCCCACTCCACCCCCACAAAATGTCTCTGGTTTATAGCTGTTCTTCATTATCATTATTTTCTCGCCTGTTCCTCTAGAAACCATCTGGCATTTTTCCTTTTCTTTCTGGCTGATTTCACTAAACATGATCTTTTCCAGTTTCATCCATGTGGCTGCAAAGGCATGTGTTCATCATTTTTGGTTGCTGAGTAATATTCTATTGTGTATATGTACCACATCTTTTTAATCCACTCATCCATTTTTGGGCATTTGGGCAGTTTCCATGTCTTTCCAATTGTGAATAAAGCAGCAATGGTCACCCCCTTCCTTTAGCAGTCGATTCACCCCGTCCTACCCAACACTCCTCCTGCACTGTCTCAGACACCCTCACTAATGACACGTCTGGCCTCCCGCTCTGCGCCGCCTGCAAGACCAGCCTGTCCGGATTCTCCTCACAGAACTGCCGCATCTCCTGCCTCCTCATGGCAGCCTGAGCCCCGCTGCCTATCCCTGCATCCCAGCCTCTGCTCAAGCTTGCCGCTGCCCTCAGGCCCTGTCCAAACTTAGCCTCCTTTTTTTTTTTTTTTAAGATTTATTTATTTGTGCATACAGAGCTGGGGTACAGGCCAGAGGCTCAGGGGCGGCGAGAGGCTTCACCAGAGACAGAGCGGGGAGCAGAACAGGCAGATCGACGAAGCACACTGCTGAGGGGAGCAGCAGGTGGGTCAGGAGAGGTATGAGGCGCCATGTGGGTCACCTCCGGGGCAGGCAGGAATCGAACTCATACAGAAATGGCTTTAGCTTCTTAGTGCTGTGCTTTAACCCGCTGCGCCACCAGGGAGGGCCAGCCTCCTTTTTTATTCCTTAAGTTTTATTGACTAGCCAGCTGTTTCTAGAACCATCTATTGAATAACTTCCGGCATGCAGATTGCCCCTTCCGCCTGTGCTCACACTCCCCTCACCCCCCACCAAAGCCCCTGTGCCATACCCTACCCCCTTCCTGCACCCTTCTGCTGCAGAAGGGCATGGGAAACACTGCATTCTTCGCTGAGACTTCTATCACAAGAAGTACTTTTGCCCAGCCTTATCTCCTGTCTTATCTTGATTTTGATCTCTGCCCCAAGTTCAAAATCCCCTTTGGCTTCAAGCCTCCGCTACTAGTCCAGTAAACACAGGCCAAGCCCCTGCTGGACACTGCTTGCCACCCACCACAAGCCCAGGGCCTCCCCTCACCTGGAGGCACCCGCCCTGTTCCACACAGTGACAAGGAGGCGCTTCTGCTCATCTTCCTCTTGGACGGGACTGCAAAGCAAACCAGACAGTCAGAGGTGAGGGGCCAACTTGCAGGCTCAAGCCAGACCCACGGAGATGGTCACATTGGCCACACTGGCCATCACACTGCAAAACTGGAAATAACCTAAACATCCAACCATACGGAACTGGTTAAATAAACCAGAGCACAAATAGTGTGGGAGGTAAGTATTTACATACATAAGCGAGTTTACATGTTTGGACAAAAAGTCAATGACCACACAACACTATAAGATGATTCCATGTTTGTAAACACACTCGTGCACACCCACACAAATGCAAGCATCTGACAAGAAATAAAACTCTCACATCAGTGAGAGTAAGGTGAGGCCTGCTTTTCCCTCTGCTAGCTGTATTTACTATTTTTTCTCAGCTTGTTCCACCTCAAATCTATCATTTTTTTACATAAAACAAAATGAGCTTGCATAGGGGGAGAGAAAAAAAATAATCAGTAGACACTAATAGGAGTGTGCCAAATGGCCATTACTTTCCCACTGGCCTCTGAGTTCAGGAATGGGGAAAGAAAGAATACCAAGGAGAACTGAAGCTTCACGCTACGTGGTCTCATTGACACCACAGCTCTCTGAGGTTAGTGGCGGCCCATTTCACAAATAAGGAAGCAGAGGCTCAGAGGTTAGCCAGACTAACAAGGTGGGCGGAGAGTACAGACCGGCAGGCAAAACATCCCTTAGCTTGGAAAATTCCTTCTGCTAAAGGAGAAAACTTGGCCCAAGGCACAGAGGGAAACTGCTGACTCTTTTCAGGGACTGCCAGCCTCTGGCTAGGCATCTCAGTCATGAGAAGCCACCAAGGGCTACCTTATCACTGTGGACCTCAATGCCGGGCCAGGGGCCAGGACTACAAGGACACAAGTGGGCAGGGAAACAAAGATATCATTTAGAAGTCAGTTTTTCTGCTTAGATCTAGCTCTAGATTTGGCAGATAGCTTGTTTCAGATAAACACTGCTTCCCTCTCCTCTCGAGGCCCGGCTGCGGGAGGCGCTTACAAAAAGAAGTGCTCATGGAAGACCGGGTCTCTACAGTCCGCAACAGTCTGTGTCTTCCTCCGGCGCAGCCGATTATCTTCCGGAATCAAAGAGATCTTGAATTGGAGAAAAGCACAGGTCAGTTGATCTTGGGGTCCCACAGCCACCTAAGCCCCATAGCTGACTGTGCATGGCTTCAAGCTATAGGCTTCTTCAGTGGCCTTCAAACTCTGCAGAAGGCAGTGTGGAGTCCTCAGTCAGACCCTGGGGAGAATGAGGAGCCTCAGGCCAAAGGCAATGGAGCCGGATGCCAGGCCAGGGCCCAGGAGTGGGTGGGACCAAGGAGGCAGTCACCCACCCAAGCAGAGGTGGGTACAACCTGCTTTTTTGCTTTTCCTCCAAGCAGAGAGGTTCCCCCAGAGCAAAAGGCCTTGTCTCATCTGTAGCTCCAGCAGCTGCTGAGGTACTCCCTTCCCACCAGGCTGCAGGCTGGGCCCGATCAAGGCCCCAGATCCATGCTCTCACCCTCGAGCCATTTTTTTCTTGCTGCAGGCTCCCAAGCTGGCTCCTAATCAATCCTCCACCCACAGGAGCCTCCAGTCAACCCCAGGACTTAAGGAAGAATGCAGAGTGGTACAGCAGGCCTGGCCTAGCAGCCCAGACACCACGCTTTGGGAGGCATTTGGCCTTTGGCTCTGGCTAGAAGTAGGCCTCTGTCCCTGTGGGGCCTCTATCTTCACTGGCTAAATCTGGCCATAATGCCTCTCATTTTGTGAAGGGAGAATAACATATTGCTTTTCATGAGAAGGCTTGGGTTTGTGTGTGGATTTCTGTCATCCACACTCCCATTTTATTCACCTATGTGGAGGACCAAGATGACCAGTAAGATTCCAGTGGTTGCAGGAAATCCTAGTAACCAGGCCAGCTAAGGGAAGGGGGTTATCCCTGCTCTGGGCCTCAGGGCCTCATCACTGGGCCTAGTAAATCACTGGGCCTAAGAAATGCCTACTTAGTAAACAATGAGGTGGTAGCTGCCACTTCAAATGGTCCCAGGCCCACAGATATGCAGGGACCTTGAGACTCAGTCCAGGGACATGGTCCCTATCACCCCTGACCCCATCCAGACCTACCCCCAGCACCTGCTCATCAAATACCTTCACGTAGGAATCACAGACACCAGGCTCTTTGCTCATCAGGCCTTTGCCTTCTATGACTAAAGAGAGAATTAAAATGTTAGAGTGGGCGACAGGGAAGGCTGTTAACCTGTGTAACAACATTGGATATTAAGCCCTCTCTGATCTAGATCACTCTCCTGCCCAGGCAGTTCTCTCACTGTGCGTTATAGGGCACATTCCATTCCCTGAAATTAAGTTTGGAAGGGGCTGCAAAACGTACTGAGTTGGATACCCAAGTTAATAGAGAAAACGAGCGGGAGAACCCAGGACAGAAAAACTCTTCCCCAGAATCACAGAGCAAAGAGAATAACAGAGCTGGGCTTGGATTCATGAATCTTGACTCCCAGTGCAGGGCTTTTTCCACAACACATCCTTCCTGAGATGGAAGGGCCACACCAGAGTGCCCGCCTTGCCTGGTGTCCCAGAGGGAGACATCGCCGAGCCCAGCAAGCCACTTCACCTCTCCCGAGCCTGAGTTGGCTGTGTGAATGGAGCGTGATTAACATCTATGTCCCATGGTGGTCACCGGTCATGGTGATGAATGGTTAAAAGAGATAATGTGTCTTAGTAGAGTGACTGACAATTAAGAGCTTTTCAACAAATGTTTGCCAAAGAAAAAAGTTATGAATTATGGCTGGGGGTCAGGAGGGGTGGGGTGCAGGCTCAGTCATGAAGTTAACAGGGCCACAGGACTCAGACACTAGGCCTGAGAGGCTGAGCTTTTCTATTTTCTTTTATGTTTGGTTTTGACTCAGCCCCAGGGTTTGGCTCTCGTAGTCTGAGGCGTGAGGCCTGGGAAGCCAAAGGAGAAAGGGGAACAGGCTGGAAGGAATAAAGGGCCTGAGACTGGGGTGAAGCCAAAGCAAACTGCTGGGACAAATGGAGGGGGGAAGCCAAGATGCACTTTGCAGAGACTGTTTGCACAGCTGGAGTCAGGCTCTGGCGAGCAAGGAACACCCCTCTGCTGGTCTTTGGGAACTTTACCTCGGGCCCCCAAGGCCAGGCCTGGGGGCCCCTACAATGCCTGGTATCCTAGTTACTGTTCCTGCATGCAACTTTCCTGCAAGGGTGTGGTCCTTAAAGCAGGATCAAGGATCCTAGGTCTCCCCCCAACCCAGTGGAGGTAGGACAGGCAGGGCCCTGACCTCACTGCATGCCCATTCTGGTGGAAGAAAAGACCAAGGTGGCACTGGGAGGTCAGGGCTGTGATGAGGACCCGGGGCAGGAAGCCACAAATTCAGGTCTGGCAGGTAGGTCGGGGCTGATTCCTAGGGAAACATGAGTCTTCCTTCCTGAGTCTTAGCGATTGATGATGGTGGCAGGCAGGTTTCTTGCAAAATCAGAGGGGTGATTATTTTCCAGAAGGAGATCAACAAGAAGGCAGGCAGACGTAGATGCAAGAAGAGCAGCACAAAGGCCCAGAGGCATGGGCAGGAGCATACATTCGAGAGGAGAGCCATAACTGGGCAGGAGAGCGGATGGAGGGGACCTTTAGCAGCAAGAACCAGGGAGTGTGGAGAGATAAGGCAAGTCTGCAGAGCTGAAAGTGTCCAGCAGTGGGGGACATGCAGCTCAGTGACTATATGTGAGCTGGAAGATGGATGGCAAAGGGATAAATGAACAGGTGAAGTGTAAAATCCTCAGGTGACACATAGAACCTCCCTTGTCAGGCCCTGGCTCACTCTGCCACCCCCTTGTGCCCCAGTCATGGAAATGGTTCTGCTGTGCTCTGTCTGAGTGCCCCCCAACCTTGCACTTATGGCTAAGGCTCCACCTCCATGAATTGTCCAGTCCCCTACTTCCTGGCTCAGCCTGTCCCTACTTCAGGATGGAGATGGACATTACCCCTTTGCCCAGTCTCTGCTGCTACCCTCTCAGCATCATCTAGGCAGGTGTGGGTGTTTCTCCTGGGATCCCTAGCTCCTAGCACAGGATCAATGCTCATTTACTACATGGGTAATTTATGGCTGTCTATCCTACTTGACACTAATATAGGGTTTACTGGACGCTGGGCACTGCCCTAAACACTCTACTAGTATCAACTAGTTTAATCCTTATAAAAACCCATATGATAGAGACCATTATTACTATCATTTGATACATGAGAAAACTGAATTTGCTTAAGGCCACTCAGCAAGAATTATCAGACTCTAGTAATCTAGTTCCAAACACTGATCTTAGCCACAATGCTACATTGCCATGGAAGGATGGACAGATGGATGGATTAGATGGATAATGGATGGATGGATGGGCGGGTGTATGGATGTATGGAAGGATGAGTGGATGGATGGGTGGATGAATGGATGGATGGGTGGATGGGTGGATGGATGGATGATGGATGGATGGATGGATGGATGATGGATGGATGGATGGATGGATGGATGGATGGATGGATGG
>NW_004567107.1:15286876-15304036 GCF_000260355.1 Condylura cristata
GGAGGAAAGGGAAGCTCTTCTGTGGCCCTACTTAACTGGGATCAGGGATGATGTTGAGGTGCCCAGGGCAGGGACAGTGCCAGCCTTGGAGGGAGGGATGGATGATGGATAGATGATGGATGGATGGATGGATGGTGGATGGATGGATGGGTGGATGGTGGGTGGGTGGGTGGATGGATGGGAAAAGAAAGAAAAGAGGGAGGAAAGGGAAGCTCTTCTGTGGCCCTACTTAACTGGGATCAGGGATGATGTTGAGGTGCCCAGGGCAGGGACAGTGCCAGCCTTGGAGGGAGAAGGCCGCCTTCCGACTCCATCAACATCACGGGCAGGAGCAGGGAAGCCTCTCTAAAGCATCCTAAGTGACTATGTGCCCTTTTCGATGGGCACATCTATACACAGACAACAAAAGAAGCCTTGTGCATAGCAGCACCCACCCCTGTCTCCAGTGGCCCACCCTTCCCTGGTCAGCCGGGCACTCAGCCATACTCACTGTGGAGCAGCAGCACCTGGTCCTGAGCATCAATGGACAGCTTCAGCTGACCTGAGGAGACAGCAACAAGCGTGACCTCACACTCAGTGGTGGTGGGTATCAGGGACAAGACTGCATTTTTGAACATGTGAAGCAATTCAAACACTCAGATGGTCTCTGGGGCAAATGGGAGCTCGGAAGCCACCTCGCTCAGCCTCCTCATCACATCAGGAGCCCCCTCTGCAGCCCCGGCAGCAGTGCTTCTCCAGCTTATGTTTGTACTCCGTTGGTGATGGGGATCTCATTCCTTCACAAGGCAATTCTGGGGAACGCTCACGTTGGACAACTGGAAAAGTTGTTGCACCCACATTATGCACAGCTTAGATTGGAGAGTGAAGAATCCTAGGCCTTAGCCAGAAGCCTAAGGAGGGGCCAGCCAAAGCCCCAGTTCTGCCAGACAGCTGGCTGTGTCCTGGGAAGGCAAAGACACATGCTACCTGAAGTGTAGTCCAACAATCAGTGGCAAGAGAAGTATCTGGAAGGTGGTTAGGAAATCAGAATCTGGGCCCACCCTGGTGGCGCAGAGGGTTAAAGTGCAGCACTGCAAGCGAGCCACAGCTGCAAAAGTGACCCACATGGCGCCACAGACCTCTCCTGACCTGCCCGCTGCTCCCCTCAGCAGTGTACTTTGTCAATCTGCCTGTTCTGCTCCCTGCTCTACCTCTGGTGAATTCTCTCACTGCCCCTGCACCTCTGGCCTGTACCCCAGTTCTGTATGCATAAATAAAAAATCTTAAAAAAAAAGAAAGAAAAAGAGCAGAATCTTGGCCCAATGACATAATGGTAAAGTTAAAGCGCAGCACTGTGAAGCCAGCCACAGCCACTGCAGCATGAGTTTGATCCCTGGCCAGGGAGGTGGCCCACATGGCACAGCAGACCTCTCCTGTCCTGCCTACTGCTCCCCTCAGCAGTGTATTTCAGTAGATCTGTCTGTTCTGCTCCCTACTCTGTCTCTGGTGAATCCTCTCAATCCACCCCATAACCCCCTCACCCCGGCTCCATACCTCTGGCCTATACCCCAGTTCTTGCATAAATAAACAAATCTTTAAAAAAAAATTTTTTCAGAATCTCAGCCCAGGACTGCTGAGTCAGAATGCAATTTAACTGAAACCCCACAGAAGAGCCCTCTGAACTTGTTTACAATTTTGGAGAAGGCCCACAGAGGCCAAAGTTAGATAATTTTGATTCCATAATAGTAGACAAATGTCTATTACAATTAAAGAGACCATAAACTAAGTTATGAGACAACACAATAAAAATTACAGAAAGGACAATGAGTTGGAAAGTCAGAGAAGACAAAAATGGCCAGCAAACATATAAAAAAGTGCTTAACCTCATGAAGATCTGGGATGTGCAAATTAATATGGCAATAAATGTCATTTTCCCTAATCCAATGGACAGATAATTTAAAAGACAATGTTAAATGTTAGTAAAGATGTAAGAAAACAGGGAGTACACTGGCAAAATCCACTCGAATGTATACGTGTATAACCTTCAGTCTGGCAACTCTACTTCCAGGTAAGTCTCAGAGAAAAACCCGCCTATGTGCAAGGCTGACACTCAGCACTGTGTAAGATTCAGAAAAATTGGAAGCACCTGAAATGTCCATCAATCTGAAAGTGGCTAAATGACCCAGCATAGCTGGGTAGTGGGACAGCTTACAAAGAACTATGGCCAGTTTCAAAGAATTCACGGAGATGAGTTTTTTTTTAATTTTTTTTTTAAAGATTTATTTATTTGTGCATACAGAACTGGGGTACAGGCCAGAGGCTCAGGGGCAGCAAGAGGCTTCACCAGAGACAGAGTGGGGAGCAGAACAGGCAGACTGACAAAGTACCTTCTGAGGGGAGCAGCGGGAGGGTCAGGAGAGGTCTGCCGCACCATGTGGTCACCTCCGGGACAGGCGGGGATGGAACTCATGCTGAAGTGGCTTTAGCTTCTCAGCGCTGTGCTTTAACCCGCTGCACCACCAGGGAGAGCCCAGAGATGAGTTTTTAAGGGGAACCAGCAAACTGCAGGACATTGTATATGGTGTCTTTCTCTTTCACATGTGCGTGCTTTCTGAAAGGATGCCTTAGTTGCAAGCATGCACCCGGCGGGTTCACTATGGATTCAGGCAGACAGAAAGAGGGGCGTCCTGGAGCTCTCGGTGAATTTTGCAGGCATTAATGTTTTCTCAGGAAACCAGATACCCAGCCCACCAGGCAGGGAGGCGGACATGCAAGGAGACAGGCCTGGGCCAGTCAGGGAGGCTGGGAGGTAGGCAGGTAGCTGAGCCTCCCAGCCCCCCACAAATCTTTATGCTCTTTCCCTGGGCTCTTTGGCGTTCTCTGGTCTCGCCTCTCCTGTAATTACATCGCTTGTCTCCTACAGCCATCCTCTGTCTCTGAGAGACGCGGCCCTTATATCCCTGGCCTCCAGGCTCAGGTGTGCACACTTGCACAAGCGCACACACTGAGACTCAGGTGTCCACAGTCAGACACATGTGCCCTGCACCCACACTCCCAAGCATCTTCTGCATTAACAAGATCAAGGCCACAGGAACCAGAGGCCAGTGGCACAAAAAACCTGATTAAATCACTCGGCATCTTTGCCCAAAGATGCCAAATTACAAACAGTAATCACCACTAGGGAAGACACTGGAAATCGGGAGGAAAGAAGTCAGGAGGAATTTCGGTCTATCATTATCGTTTTAACATGGGAGTCACTACACAGCACTTCTATCATTAAACATAAAAAGGTAACCGAGAAAGAAGGAAAGAGGAGAGAGTGAGAATGAGGGAAAGAAGAAGAAGAAAGGAGGGGAAATAGAAGAAGGGAGAGGGACAGGAGATGGTGATGGTCATAGAAGGACGAGGAGTAGAAAACAATTTTTAAAGACATGAAAACAAGCTAAACTTCAGGTGATCCTCATTGACCAAATATGATGGCCTTCCAGCATGAACGGAGGAAAGAGAAGCCCACTCTTCCTCAGCGGCACCTCCTCAGTTCTTGGAACTTCAAGATGCCACGGAACTGGCCCCACCCGGAGGACATGCTCTGGAGCGGCAAGGAGGGCAGGCAGGGGCTCCAGCCTGCAGCGACCCCACACATCAGCCAGCGAGTCCTTGCAGCTGCCTAGCTTCACCCACCTCTGCTTGATCACCTCCAACGATGGGGAGCTCACTCCTTAAAACGGAGCCCTTTCCTTGTCGACACGACTGTGGTCATTCAATGTTCCATCTTTACTAAGCCCAAAATGGCCTCTCTTTTCATTGGTAACTTTCATGGTCAGGACGTGGGCTGCAGTTGCTGGGCTCTCTCCTCTAGACTTAAAGCCCCAATTCCTTCCATTTTCCTCCAAGGCACAAGGGGATATCCCGTCATCATCAGCTGTTCATCTCTGGACACACCCCATGAACACTGGGTTGGTGGGTGGGCGTGTGCTTTATTGCTGGCTGGAGGAAGGGTAGGCAGGGTTTGGAGAAAGCAGGAAGCTCTGGGTCTCAGAACTCTGGAACACTCCACCATAGTGGTAGCACTATGACAGGGCTACTACTTTCTCCCTGCGCTTCAGGGCACTTTGTTCAATCTACAGCACCAAGTACTCAGGCTCTACCAAAGCCTGGTCCAGCTCTTCAGCCTTCAGAAGTCCCTGATGCTCTCCTGCCCAGAAAGAACACTGATCTCAGAAGCCCCAGCGGCCTGTTCTAATTCCACCCCGACAAGCCTCTCCTCTCCAAGCCACAATGTCCACAGCTGGGAAATGGAGCTAATAATAGGGGTTCTTGCCCTCTCTGAGCTGTGTGAGGATCAGATAACGCTGGGGGACGAGGAGAGCCTTCCTGGGTGGAAGGCGCCAAGAGAACCCACAGTATTATTATCTCAAAGTCTAAGCAATTACCACGTTAGGGATCCCTGCAGCTGTTTTCCTACAAAAACCATGCTGCACTAGTATGGGATGGGAGAGGGTTGCACAGAAACAAACAGGTGAATTCTCTTCAAGCCTGAGCCATCTACATAGGATGATTACTTTTTTTTCTGATGCTCTTCCCAGTGCAAAGCCAGCTCTGACCCCAGCATGTTGTTCAGCTTTCCAAAGTCACGAAGCATGGCTGCAAGGCACCTATCACCTACCATCAGCTGTTGCCAGAACTCAGGATCAAGAAATCTCCCAACACAAATGGTCCCTGGTTAACTTGAGAGAACTTAGCGAGGCGCCTGCATGATGCGCTGAGGGAAGAAGGGCAGGTCTGAAGACCCCGTGCCTGCCCCGAGGGACCCCGCAGCCCAGTCGCTAGACAGGGACCCAGGCAAGGGTAACAGTGGAGCCGGAGCCAAGGATGCGCAGGGTTGAAGACGAACCAGAGGAATCTGAACAACCCCAAGCAGCTCCTTGCAGCTCCCCTTCCAGGCCCTGCCAAGCAGATCTCCTTGGAGAGGGCCAGGGTACCCTGCACTGTTACAGCAGAGAAGCCAAGCCCGGCCGACCAGGCCCCCAGTGAGACACACCCTATGCCATCTTATCCTTCAGTTCTGCGTCTCCCCCATTCATCAGCTGTCTGAGCCCAAGGCCCGGAAGTCATCTCACACAGCCTCTTTGTTCAGAACCCAGAATGGCCAAGCTTAGGGATGGAAGGTGACTCCCCTAGGGCCCAGGCAGTCCAGGGAGGGGCCCAGGCCAGAACTAGAGACCACAACTATAGTTCTAAGTATACCAGTGGGTTAACACCAAGGAAAAAGGAGACTCCCCTGTTTTTGAGGTCCTTGATTTTCTTAATAAAGACTTCTAATAGATTCAAACCATACTTATCACCACTAAACTGTAAAATCTGGATTGCCCTGCCCACCCAAGGATAGTCGAGCACACTCGTGAACACGCGTCACTAGAGACCAAGTGGTTTGTGTATGCATAGAAAATCCAGATTATTCTTTCTGTCCTTTTGTTGTATTGTAAAGATTTTAAATCACATATGTGAAGTCATATAATTTTAATCTCCAATTGTTAGTCTTAGTACATTTTACAGATTCCTCAGCATCTTGATCCATTTCGTGCAACAACAGACTTTTCCTCCATGGTTAAATATGTGTTATTTCGTAATGATGAGTGTCTGCTCTGTGCCTGCTGATAGCTTGAAGCCACACAATGGAATCAATTTATTTTCATTATGCTTAACATTTTTGTTATTTTCTCATTATCAAATAAAGTTTTCCAGCAGAACAAGTTTAATATGGCAAACACGAGGGAGGAAGCCTGGCATCACAAGCCAAGTATGAGCTGGTGGTAAGATCTGGTTTGGATCCTGATCCCGCCACTAGTGATCCCTCACCACTGCATCATCAGTTTCCTCATCTGGACATGAGAATAATATTAAATTCAGCTTTAATAGGGCTGTTACAAATTTCAAAACTGGTATGTGTGAAGTAGCTGACAAAAAGAAAAGGCACTCGCCTGAAATGACAAAAGAAGAAAGGGGGAAGAGAGGGAGAAAAGGAAAAAGGGAGGGAGAAAGGCCAGAGGAAAAGGGGAAAGGAAAGAAGGAAAGAAACAAGAGAGAAAACACTGAAAATTTAGAAAACATATGTAGGGAACTTCCATTTTTGGGATGATAGGTCCACTGAGGAAATCTAGAAAAACTAGACAAAAATATTTGTAAGCAACTTCTTAGAAATGTAACCAGACAGAAAAGAGTTTCCCCAGAGGGCCCGAGATGATGGAGGACCATAGAACGAATGTTTTCCTGGGCTCATTTTCTCCCGGGGGTGTTTTCAAATTCCAAAGGGGTGAACGACAGGCTAAGAGGCTGTGCTGAGTTCCTGCCTGCCTTTTGGGGACACAGGGGCAGGAGTTAGAAACAGGGCTCCTCCACCCCACCCCCAGAAATGACGTCCTGATGAGCCCCTGCCTTTATGTAACCTTAATGGGGTGTCCTCGGGAACAGTTAACCATAATCAGACACCTCAAGAGACCAAGGCTCAGCTTCAAATAGCTTCAGCCCCCAACATCAGTCCAGATTACCCAAGATTACTCATGACCTGAAGCACCTAACAGAAGAAATTAAAGCTCTCTCAGAGGATCTCATCCCAGGTCTCCATTAAGAAGAAAAAAAACTACACCATGTCTACCATTCGTAATTAGAAGCAGCACATCTAAAACACAAGAAACAGAGATCTTGAAAGAAAATGAATAGGAAAAAAATATGCCAGACAAATATTAACCAAAAGAAAGCTAGGTAAAAATGTGAAGATCGGGAAAAAGAACCTTAAGTCGAAACAGAGAAAAGCACTCATAACAATAAAAGAAAACTGTAAGAGAACAAAAGTTTCAGTTCACCAGAAGGACCTAACCCTAAATGTGTATGCTGTTACGAGCGCTTCGAAACGCAGAAAGGAAGACGTGACAGGAGAATGAGAACAGGCGAATTTACAATCCTGATAGGAATTTTAAAACACCTCTCGTGACGACTGACAAAACAAATGGGAGGAAATTAGCAAAGACAGGGAATATTTGAACATCATTAGCAAACTCGCCCTGAACCTGACATAGTCAAAGAACACAATACTCAGCTCCTGTAGATCTTTCAAACACTCACAGGACATTTATAAAAACAGGCCCTGGGCCAAGCTGAAGGGACAGAGAGTACATTCTCTGACCAAAATGTAACATGAAGAGTAAAAATAGTACTAGAAAATCCCCAATATTTGGAAATTAAGAAACATGTCCAAGTCACCCATGGATTCCAGAAGAAGACTATGAAAGTTAGAAAATATTTTGAGCTGGATGATAAAGAAACTATGCCTCCCAAGAGGCTCTGGTATCGGCAATGCTCCAGTCCGACCCCAGTGAAAGCTGCACAGGGATTTGCTTTGTGATAAACCATTGAGCTGCATGTCATTTGCGGGGTTGGGGGAAGCACTTTTCTGAGTGTTTGTTATAGTTGTAATAAAAAAAAAAATTAGGGGGGAAAAATAATATACTCAGAAGAATTCAAAAAGAGATAAAAGGAAGACTCACAACAGACCAGAAACTTTGAGGACTTTCTGAAAGCTACCAAGCAGATGGAAATCCAAAGACAGAAACAACAGTAGCTGGGGAGGACCCTGCGTGGCAAATGACAAACTCCTGGGAAACAAATGGATGGCTTTCCCAGACATGCTGAAGGAATGTTGCAGGCTTCGGGCAGCAGGGTAAGCCAGGGCAGCTGGCAGAGCAAACTGCTGGCATCTGTTCTCCAGCTTCATTCTCTGTGAGGGTTAATGAGACAGAGAAAAGAGTGGGAAGGGGTTCCGTTGACAAGGTCCTGCCACAGAAAAACCAAGCCATGCCAGGCAAGTGAGTGACATTCCTTAGTGGACCCTGCCTTCCCAGTCACATCTCCCCATCTTCCTCTGGCAAACCAAAGATTCCAGGCATTTCTCCAGAGACTGCCTGCCAAGTTGCTCCCCATGGAGTTCACCTCACTCTTGGGTACGTGATGACAATTTGCAGATGACAGTTCTAAAGAGAGTTGAGTTAGGTCACCCACTGTCCAAGCAACGTGCAACCCTCAGAACACGTCCTGTCACCTCCTGACACAGACAGACATCCTAGAGGAAGACAACCTGTTCTCTCCTGTGACCAATCCCCATGCACAGAGCAGAGATTCCAGGCTGATTAATAATTTTGTTTGCAAAGAGACAATCTCTCCTGTCTTACCCCCTGCTCCCTTGGAAGATATTTCAATAAATCTGCTTTTTCTGCTCCTTAATAAATTTGTTGTCTTAGGAAAGCTAATAATTTCAAGGAGATACTCTTTCACAATCAAACATTTTTGTGAACCTGGGTTTTCATTTTCATATGGGAATTAGGGTATCCAAACATTCTTGATGCCAACAGGCATATGAAAAAATGTCCAACATCCCTTATTATCAGGGAAATACAAATCAAAACCACAATGAGATACTACCTTACAATGTTAAGAATGGAACATATCAAAAAAACTAGCAACAACAAATGTTGGTGAGGATGTGGTGAAAAAGGACCACTCCTACATTGCTAATGGGAATGCAAACTGATACAACCACTATGGAAAGCTGTATGGAGGTTTCTCAGACTACTGAAAATGGAGCTACCACATGGCTCAGCAATTCCACTCTTAGGAATCTACCCAGAGACACAAAAACATTAATTCAAAAGCATACCTGTACCCCTATGTTTATTGCAGCACTATTTGGAATAGATAAAACCTGGAAACATCCCAAATGCCCCAAAATAGATGATTGGATAAAGAAGATGTGGTATATATACACACAATGGAATACTACTCAGCAATCGAAAAAGATACAATTCATGTCATTCACAGCAACATGGATGAGAACAGAAGGGATCATGCTCAGTGAAATGTCAGAAGGAAAAAGAAAACTATCAGCTGGCTTCACTTATAGGAAGAATATAGAAGAACCAAATAAGACATGGCAAAAAATAGTAACAGGCCCTCCCTGGTGGCGCAGCGGGTTAAAGCACTGCACTGAGAAGCTTAAGCCACTTCCGCATGAGTTCCATGCCCGCCTGCCCTGGGGGAGAGCCACATGGCAGCAGACCTCTCCTGGCCGCCCGCTGCTCCCCTCAGCAGTGTACTTCATCGATCTGCCTGTTCTTCTCCCCACTCTGGTGAATCCTCTCACCCTCCGCATCTCTGGCCTGTACCCCAGTTCTGTATGAATAAATAAATAAATCTTTCAAAAAAATAGTAACAATACAAAACAAACAGACAATTATAACCCAGAGGCATCCTGCAGGAGAGGGGGAGGAAGAGGGATCAGAAGGAAGGCAGGAGGAGCATAGGGGACTCTGGATGGTGCATGGGCAAATTGGGATAGGAAAGTCTATGGGCTCTACACCTGAACAATGATGTAAAAGATAAATAAATAAATAACATTCTTGAAAACCAAAATTCAAAATTGAAAGATTCATACCTCCCAAATTTCTGAACTTACTACAAAAGCAACAAGAATCAAGACAGTATGGTATTGGTATACCGGTAGACAAATTAATCAGTGGAATAGAATTGAGAGTTCAGAAATAAACCTATATGGGCATGGTCAATCAATTTTCAGCAAGGTTGCAAAGACCATCCAATCGGGATATAGTAGCATTTTCAACAAATAATAACAGCACAATTGAAGGGCCACATGCCCAAGAATGAAGTTGGACTCTCATCACACAAAAAATGAATTCAAAAATTAACTAAAAATGGGTCAAAAACCTAAATGTAATAAATCCCTAAGAAGAAAACATAGAGATAAATCTCTGAGCTCCTGGATATAATAATGAATCTCTGGATATAATAATGAATGAAGAGCTGTTACCCCCAAAAGAACTAGCAATAACAACAACAAAAACAACAGAAAATTACACTTCATCAAAATTGAAAACATTTTGAACATCAAATAACACTATCAAGAAAATGGTCAAAAAACCCAGGCTGAGAGAAAACATCTGCAAATCATGTAGTCCAGAAAAGACTTATGTCTAGAAAATATAAAGACCTCTACCAACTCATTAAAAAAAGACAGATAGCCACATTTTAAAATGGGCAAAGGATCTAAATTAAGGTTTCTCTAAAGAAGTTATAAAATAGCCCAAAAATACAAAGAACTCAATATCATTGGTCATCAGGAAAATGAAAATCAAATCCACAGTAAGAGACTACCACTTCATACCACCAGGATGGCTAGAATCCAAAAGCCAGATAATACCATGGGCTGATGAGGTTGTAGGGAAATCAAAGTCCTCGTACAGTACTGAGGGGAATGTAAAATGGCACAGCCACTTGGGAAGAGTTTTGCAGTTCCTCAAACACTTAAACACAACTACCATCTGATCCAGAAATCCTACTCCCAAGTATATGCCCAAGATAACTGAAAATATTTTCCCACACAAAAACTTGTACATGAAATATTAATATCAGAGCATTCTTCATAATAGTCAAAAGACAGAAACAATCCAAATGTCCATCAGCTAATGAGTGCATGAAATGTGGTATATCCGTACAATGGAATATATTTCAGACATAAAGATGAATCAAGTGCTGACTCTCCCCATAACACAGATGAACCTTGAAAATATCATACTGAGTAAAAGGAACGAGTCACAGAAACATGCACAGTATATGATGCCATTTACGTGAAACATCCAGAAACCTACAGAAACAGAAAACAGCCTCTAAGTTTAGGGCTTAGGACAAAGCAAGAGGGAAGGAGGACTAGGGGGCATTGCAAATTGAGGTTAATATGCCCAAGGGTGCAGTGTCTCTTTTTGAGGTGGTAAAAAATGTTCTAAAATTAACTGTGATAATAGTTACACTACCCTGGGAATATACTAAAAGACGTCTAAGTGTATACTTTAAGTAAGGGTGTTATATGTAGAATGTGTGAAGTCCATCTCAATAGAGCTATTTTCAAAAATTACGTTAACAAATATACTGATAAAATTAAAAGATAGAATGCTAAAGGAAAAAAAGAACTATGTGTGCCTATAATGGCTTCTTTAAATTACACCAGTTTATCAATAAAGAAAAAAATTCCTCCAGAGAAATTGATTCCAGGCTAAGTCTATATTCCGTCTCCTGAAGCCAGGCCACCCCCTTAGGAGGCAATGAATGGCCAACTGCTGTTACTTGAACATGTTCTTCATAGGGAACAAAGAGCTATGCTCTCTCTCTCTCTCTCTCTCTCTCTCTCTCTCTCTCTCTCACACACACACACACACACACACACACACACACACACACACACACACACACGATGTGAACCATGCAACACTCTCTCCCTGAAGGTAACTCTGGTAAAAAACCATTTTGTCTCTTTGTATTTCCAAAGACTTAAGTACCCTTTAAATGCTGGTGCTTAGGAAACATCCAGCAAGGTAGTAACTTGATCTTTTTCTGCCAGGCCAAGCCACAGGGCCACCTGCCATGCTGGGAGCAAGCTGAGGAAAACCGTAAAAAGACCATCTAAAACAAGGGAGTCCATCTGGCCATCAAAACTGACTATCCATAGATTCCAAAGCGGTCAAGATACTTCGGTGGCTTCTTAAAATTATAGATTCTCAGGCTCCATCCAGACCTATTAAACCAGAATCTCTGGGAGAAGACCCTAGGAATCTGTGCTTTTAACAGGCTCCCCAGGTGCTTGTGATAATTAGGTCGGTTTGGTAACCACGGATATGAACCTTCATACATGAGCAGACAAGCAGAGATCACTCATCATATGAAGAAAATCAGCAGCCTGAAAGAGTGTCATTTGTCAAGAAAATAGTTAATACTGGAAACAGGTGAGAACTTTTCCCATGTACCAGTCCATGTCCAGGAACAGACCTAAGAGGAAATTGCGTTCACAAGAACACAAGGCTCCCCACCCCACCTGGTTCCTACCCTGCCCTGCACACTCAGGCCACAGTCACTGGCCCAAGCAGCCAACTTCAGTGATACCCACCCGAGGCCCTGAGGCCATGGCTGGGCAGGGCATCCACTCCCTGCTGGGATGGACCCTCCCCAACTGACAGGAAGATTAATTCAATAGAAGAAAATGGACTGATGCAAGGAAATAGTCACATCACACCAGAAAGGAAATGTCACAAAACTATACATACACTATGACCTCAATTTTGTTAAAATTAGAAATTTTACCCACCCTACCCCACCCCATTTCCCCCGTACACACTGATGCACACACAAATATAAGTCTGGAAGGGTATAAACCAAAATGTTAGCAATGGTCTTGTCTGGAGAATCAGATTACAAGTGTTTTCCACTTGCTCCTTTTCACTGTCTTCAACAATGAATGCATCTTACCACGACAATAAGGAGAAGAAACAGACAATGAGACAAGACATATATTTACTTTTTAATCAGGACACTGCTATGGTGACTAGGTCTCACAGCTCTCTTTTCTGACCATCCCACCAATTCAGAGCACCTGAAGGAAATTCCTTTATCCCATAGAGTTGCACGTCCCAACGTTACCAAGAATTGCCTCCAAGGGCTGGGAATTCAATGAGCTGACACAGCAGAAGCACTTGGCACAAGGCATGGCACATGGTAAATATGCAACAAATGGCAGCTAGCTAATTACTCTCACTGTTGTTCTCCACCAGCTGGACCTGTGAATTCCAATGTACCAGACCACATGCCATTGCTAGGGGCTTTCTGGGGGCGTTCCCATCACTCCTTCTGTCACTAGCAAAAAAGCCAGGTTGTGAAGAGCTTGTGTGCTAATCAAAGTCACTCTGTCTGCAAGTAACTCAGAACCCCAGGGAGGCCCTACCTCCTTGGATGCCTTTGTCTTTGAAACTGAGCAAAGTCCAGTTATGTTTTAGTAACTGCCCCAACCTCCTATCAGGAAAATTGTGTACACATCCCCCCAAAATGTGCTCACTGGTCATCTCAGGACGCTTGAGCTCAGGACCCAACTCTAACACTGGTTCACCGGGAGACCTTCCTCTCGGGATCTTAAGTCTTCACAGAGGAAATATAACCCCCCTCCCCACTGGAAGAAGAGGACCAGAGAGGAAATGAAGAGCTGTGAAAAGCTGTTATCTTGACTGTGGTTACTCAGAAGGCTGGGTTTGCCCAGACCATTGGGGCAGCTGCTGTCCAGCTGTTATCTGGGGACTTGCAAGCAGGGGTCTCCTGCCAAATTCTTTCCACCTCAAGCCCCCAGGGCAGCCCTGTACCCCTCCAGGGCCTTGGTCACTCTGGAGGTGAGAATTCTCCAGTCTCTGTCGGTCAGTTATCCACACCAACAATCACTCCACCACTTCCGAGGCAAAACCACGAGGATCCCCAGGCCACCCAGGCTGACCTGTTACCTGTCCTGTCCCCGAACCAAAAGAAAGAGGACTTAGGAATTCTTAATCTGTGGGACAACACGCCTGTGATTTAACCCTGAGCTGCTTGCTAATGGCAAACTCAGGGGTGACAAACCCCTTTTCTGAAGATTAACTGGGGCGGGATTATTCCAGCCGAGTGAGGCAGAACCAATTGCTTTGGCTCCAGCAGCAGCGGCAGATGGTGCCCAGCTTGCTGGGCCTGGGCCTGTCCCCTCCCACGGGAGGGGGGAAGGGGCCAGAGAAGTGACCCCAAACTGAGAGAGCACTTGCTCTTGAGGCCACCTGCCACCGTGGAGAGCTGCCCTTTCTGGGCACTGGGGACAGGTGCAACAGCCCCACCACGGTCTCAGCGGGCACTTACCAAAGGTGGTGAGGTAGAAGGACAAGTCCGGGTGGGCACGCCGGCTCCCGAGGGAGACGCGGTGCAGGGAGCGCTCCATGGCGTCCCGGCTCGCGCGGGACAGGAGCGCCGGTAACCCGAGGCGTCTGTGTTGCTCCCCAGTAACCGAGGCAGCAGGTTCACCCGCCCCCGCACCAGCGTCTGGGAGACAGTAGCCAGGCGGGAGCCGGCCGGGATCCGCGCGTTGGAGCAGCGGGCGCGCCTGGCCCTGATTGGCCCGCGCCGGTTTGAATGAGGAGATTTCCACCTGACTGAGCAGTCGCGGGGCCAGAGGGGAGGCGGCGCCCGGGCTGCGAGGACAGCCACACGCGCGGCCCAGGGCGGCCCCTTCCCGGAGCTCTGAGATGCAGGAGCCAGGAGGCCAGGGCGGCCACGCCGGGGCACCTGGCTCCAGGAGCGCTCCGGGCTGGAAGCGCCGGCCCCACAAGAGGCCCTTGGCCCCTGGCGTGCCCACTCAGGCGGGCTTGGCCTGCTCTCCCGGCTCCCCCAGGCCAGCAATTAACCGGGTTTGAAACCTGCTTTGAAGCTCAGACCTGTAATCACCGGACCCAAACAAGGCCAAAGGAGCACCCAGTGCAGTGGGGTTTGGAAAGTGTTGTCTGTCCTCAGAACAGAGCCCACAAGGCACTGCAGCCCCTCCCCAAACCCAGCCCTCTCCATCACCTCTTGAGCATCTCTTGGATGAGAGCAGCCTCAGGTCCAGAACAGAGCAGTTGACTCCAGCCAGCCTCACCACCCCATGCTTGCAGCCTGAGGCATTGGCACAGGAGAACAGGCCCTTTCCAGCCTCTAAGGGGACAGAAATGCAGAGGCGGTAGGTGCTTTCATTCTCCAAAGCCCGGCGGAGAAGCAGAGTTGGAAGGAAGGTCAGCCCCTGCACTGCTTTGTGGGCAAACACTGACAGACACCTCCTGGGAGCAGTTTCCCACCAAGACATCTGCTTCACAAATGCTGACGGCTGCTGCTGTGGGAAGGAAAGCTGCTGGTCTGATAGAAATTTTAAAATGTGAAGTGTTGGGAACTGCCAAATGGCTATCTGAGGCCCAGTGAGCCATGCAAAACTGGAAGGCAAGATCGGGAGATGCCAGAGAGAAAAGATAGATGATCAATAGACAGACAGAGCCAGGTGCCAGAAACTGAGTGGGCAATTCGCACAGATCATTCCATTTATTCTTCATAATAACCCTAAGAAGTATTAGCCCCTAGCTGTCAGGCATAAATCTGAACTTCGGACAAAGATAGGAGACTTGGTCAAGTTCTGCACAGCTAGGGAGAGGCAGAGCTGAAATTTGACCACAGATCTGTCTCCACCAAGGCCTCTGTCTATGCTAATAGCCTGATTCTTTCTTAGCCTCTACACCTGCCACAGAGCCAACAGTAAGTGGACATAGCATGCCACAGGGACAACTGGCTGCCAGCAGCAAGCAGAAACTAAAGAAGGAGTGAGTTAGTGGTTAAGTGCACATAAGTCACAGGAAGGTCAAAGGATCACTTTGTGAACCCCCTCCTCCCCTTGAGCACTGCCTAGCAGGGGCAGGCCCACTCCCAAAGCCCCAGCCCCAACGACAGATGAAATTACCTGGACCGTGGATTTGAGAAAGCCAGACCTTCCTCCTGGCTGGGGAAGTCTGAGTCCAGGCATCCTTTCTGGGCAGGAAAGTTTCCAGGCTCTGCCCCTCCATCCAGTCAGGAAAAATTGGCAACCTCAGGCTCAAACCAGAGGATACGGACAGGACACGGAGGCTGGACACGTGATAGACCTGCAGGAACAAGATGGTAATGAGTTAGGCATGGCCTGAGAGAGATGTTTACTCCACGGGAACTAGAAAGCATGGCATTCCAGGGCCAGCACAATGTGCGTGCCGTGCCCAGGAAGAGGGTGATGTGCCCAAGTCAATGGTGGCCATGGACCACTGTCTACTCTAGGAAAGGCCACCTTGGACACAGGCTATGGGCAATCTGCAGGTTCACATCCAACAGGGCAGGCCTCACTGGTAGAGCTGCACAGAGCTGTACTTTCTGAATGGGGCCTGGGAGAAAGACTGAGGCCCACAGGAGGCTTCTATCCCCCCTCAGGACAGAAGTCCCAATGTACTGCAAGTTCTGCCACACCCCCCGCACCCCGATCCCAACTTTTTCTGCCACACTCAGCAGTTAACCTTGGAAGACTCCAAGACCACACTGATCCTGATTTGGCCCCTCAGTGGCGGTACATACACCACCAGTAAGACTCTGACTGAGTAGAAGCTGCAAGTGGCCTTTTCTTAAGAGACCGCTGCTCTTTTCTCAGAGAAGAAAGGCAAAAGTAAGTGGGCGGTTGGGCAGTGGCACTCCAGCAAAGAGTATTCCTATTAACCCACACTTCTGCCTACAGGTAACATACACAAGGGTCACGGTCATGGCCCTCCTGTCCCCAGGAAGGCAGGGGTCTTTGATGACCAATCATGGCTTTCTGATCTAGCCTGCGCACTCTTGCACCCCCTAACTGCAGTCCTAAGTACCTCACACACATGCACACTGATAAACGTACCACATACATACACTACAACGCATACTGAACACATACAACATGCATCATAACACGCCCACATACATACACAAACAGATAGAATATATGCCACACTCACCTCACACATATATACAAACACATCCCACTCACGATACATGCATGCTATGAGCTAACACAAGCACACAGACACACGATGCACTTAAGAATACCACATGCACATAAACTGATTATGAGCACTTTTAAAAGACTGTATCTAAAAGAATAAGGACTCGCTGAGTTTTGAGAGAAGGGACTACAGGAATTCATCTGAATGCATTTTCACATTAGCTATCAAAGAATCTCAGGGCCTTCAAAATTTCACCTGCTCTAATATGCAAAATAAGTTTGAAAAATAATAGTGCAGGAGTCTTGGGATTACCATATATTAAATGATATTATATAACTAAGAGAAAGCTAGCCAAGATACAAAAGCAATTTTTTAAATAATTTTAATGATAAGGGAAAACCATTGCAACCTTGTTCTATAAGTTGGAAAAATGACCTCCTTGGTAACAGAGGAGATATGTCTCAGCACTATCATGATATCACCAGTCATTGCAGCCTGAGTTCAGTCCTTGCCAGGGACCTGACTCACATGGCACAGCAGACCTCTCCTGTCTCCCCACTGCTTCCCTCAGAAGTGTATTTCAATAGATCCACCTGTTCTGCTCCCCACTCTGTCTCTGATGAATCTTCTCACCCCCTGTACCTCTGGCTACACCCCAGTTCTTGTGTGCATAAATAAATAAAATAAATCTTTAAAAATAAGAATAATAAATTTGAAAATTATAGGTAAATAGACATTAGAAAGTATTGATTACTAAACTTAATAT
>NW_004567107.1:15305796-15306305 GCF_000260355.1 Condylura cristata
AAACCTATATAATTAGAAGCCACCAGAAAAAAATCTAATTAAAGAAATATATTTCATTATATAATTAAAATTAAAATTAACATATTCCAATAAGTGTTTCACTAAAATTAAAATAAAATATAAAAAATGTGAATAACAAAAAAAAATATAGCTACATGCTTCTGAAAGTCATTAAAGTATATATCTATATAAAAAAAGTTTGTCTGTCTTGAATATAAGGTTAGGTAAAAGGCAAAAACTAAATAAGGTTAGCAATAGAAAGCTATAGACCAAAGGTGAAGATTAAAATAAGAGTAGATATAGGGACTCTCCTTGTAGTGCAACAGGTTAAAGCACCGCATTATGAAGCTCTCTGAAGTCACAGAAGCAAGAGTTCGACCCCTGGCCAGGCAGCTGACCCCCATGGTGCGGCAGACCTCTCCTGACCTGCCCACTGCTCCCCTCAGCAGTGCACTTTGTCAATCTCCCTGTTTTGCTCGCCACTCTGTCTCTGGTGAATCCTCTCACCT
>NW_004567107.1:15308063-15318650 GCF_000260355.1 Condylura cristata
GTTAACTGAGTCAGATTACTAAAGTAGTAAATAAACAGTGGAGAGACAAGAATCCAACAAGCAAACAACTGTCAGAAGTCATCTTTCTTACCAATTCTCCCACTCGGAGTGACTAAGCTACAAAGAAGCAGAACTGAGGCCGCAGGGAAATGTGACTTCAGCTTGAGCCCACTAAGTTTACCTTGCTTAAGTGCTGCCCAAGTGAAAATGTCAAGGTAACAGTTAAATGTACTGGACAGCAGTCATGAAAAATAGGCTAGAAATATAGATTTAGGAATTCTCAGTGAAACCACATGCATGCCTAAGACAGCCTAGGAAAAATTTTTACGGGGAGAAGACAGCTCAAGAAAGCCAAGAAGAGTAATACAAAAAAGACAGGCAGTGGGAGAAAGGTCAGAAAGAGGGAAAGGAAAGCCAAGGCGTGTATTTAGAAGGAGATATAGTCAATAGGTCAAATACTGTTGAGAGGTCAAGCAGGTTAATAACTGAAAAATACCCACTAGGGTTAGCAACAAGGCAGTCATTGTTGAGCTTCCATCCAAGACAAAAATGCTGGAAGGCAACAGCTTCACATGAATGAAAATGCACCACATTCACTCTAAAAGGAAAAAAATACCCTGGGCCCAAAGCCAGAGAATATTCTTGGGTCAGGTTTTTTTTTTTTCCTTGTCCTAAATTTAACCAGCTGGAATGCTTTGTTGTGTGCTATTTTATTCACCCTTAAAATGCAGGATCTAACTTTTTCTGTTTTATTTTTTCATGTAGATCATGATTCATCTTGAAGATACATCTTTGGGAGTGTATTCTCTACAGGAGCAGATGCTGTTTGTTTTAACAAACACCGTAGAGCTCCTTGTCAATAAGCTCTATGGTGACCAGACTACACAAATAGCATTTAAGTGAGAACCAAGTAGAAGAAATTCAAGATTTCCAGTTAACTGGGATTACCTCTCAGCTCACTTTCTTCAAAGCAGAAGAAACCAAACCACATCTCAAAAGAATGCAAGTTAGTAAGTTGGGCCAAAGATAAAAGCCAAAGAGTTGGCAAAGTTCAGGAAAAAAAGGGCCTCGTCTCCCCTAAAATGTTGTAGTTATGTTGGAAGCCCCTTTTCCTGACCTGATAACAAGCAACTGGGCTTGGTACAGTCAAGAGGCACTCAAAAAGATTTCAACTTAAAGAAAAATGTAGACTTCTGTTTTCCACCAAAATGGAGTAACAGGGAGTGATTTTTCCTCTCCCCTGAAACAACTAAAAAAAAAAAAAAAGTACAAAGTACGTGAAACAATGGCTTTCAAGATGATGGACAGTGGCCACTGAGAAACAGAAATCCAACAAGGAGAGCCCTATGATTACCCCCAAGTTTATTGCCTGTAAAGACTTTCCAACAGGGTGAGGAAACCCAGGTCAACTCCAAATATTGGAGTTGAAGAGCTCAGGAGGTTAAGGGATGACAGGACCAAGTATCAGAGCAGAAAGAGGTGCAAAGGAGAAAGTGCCAGAGATCTGCAGAGGCCCCTTCTCAAATCTTTAGCTCAGTTCTGATGAGCTTGTGGGGGTGAGGTACCTATCCCAAGGCAGCGTAAAGTACCACCCAAGAGGGTTAGAGAAAACAATCATGGAACTCACACTGGGCCAGGAATGCTTTTTATTCTCATTAGTCAGAGAGGCAAGACCTCCTGATTTGTGGGGTTGGGAAGATACTCCGAGGGATTTTGCCCAAGTTATGGAGAGTACTTAGCCCCAAACTAAATGATGCTCTGTTCCTATTTATACAGCTCAGTATGTCACTAAGTTCTGTCACTTGACCAGAACAAGGTCAAGAATATTTATAGGGACATCAGAATATCCAACACCCTACAAGGTAAAATTCACAATGTCTGGTATTTGATAAAAATTCACCATCCATGTGAAGAAGCAAGAAAATGTGATCCATCATGATGAGAAAATCAATCAATAGAAACCAATCCAGAAATAATGCAAATGACAGAATTAGACAAGCACATTGTCTGTATTACATGTTAAGTAGAAGCGTGGAGATACAAAAAAGACCAAATCAAATATCTAGAGGTGACAAGTATGATGTCTGACATGAGAAAACATACAGGATAGCATCAACAGGATGGGATTTAACTTCAGGAAAAAGAAAAAGATTGTGAGCTTGAACACAACAATGAAAACTGAAACCAACCAGATCTAGGTTGGAGGGGGGAGATACAGAGGACGGGACGGCCCTGTTGATGGGAGCCTCGCCCACACTTACAACTGAAGGACAAGACTCAAAAACAGATACATGGAGAGAAACAACAATAATAGAGCTTATTAACAAGGAGTGAGAACAGGGGAGGAAGAGGGGGAGAGAGGCACATGGACGATCAGTCTGTCCTACCCCATAGGGTTTCTGTGTTGCAGAGTCTAAGCCAAAAGCTACACATGGAAGATAGCAGCTGTCAGCTGAGCAGAGGTTAGGGGAGGAAGCGGGAGCAAAGCCACATGTAGAAGATAGTAGCCAGCTGTCCGATAAAAGCCTTGAGCCAGGGCCCTTCCCAGTGGCACAATAGGTTAAAGCACAGCATGACACAAAGCTGGCCGCAACTGCTTCAACACGAGTTCGATCCCCGGCCAGGGAAGTGACCCACATGGTGTAGCAGATTCACCCGCTGCTCTCCTCAGCAGTGTACTTCATCAGTCTGCCTGTTCTGCTCCCCATTCTCTGATGAATCCTCTCACCACCCATCCACCTTTGGCCTGTACCCCAGTTCTATATGCATAAATAAATATTTTTTAAAAAAGAGCCTAGAGCCAGCCAAACACATGGAGGAAGAAAGGGCATTTCTGAGATCAGGCACCAGAGATCCAAAAGACAGACAGGTAGAAGTAACTAGTCTGCTAATCAAAGTGACACCAAACCAGATATATGGTACAGAAGGGAGAAAGAGAGGCCACTCTGAATACAATGAACACAGGTCAAGCTGACTGTCATTCATGGAGAAAGAATGACAGGCTTTGCTGCTCCAGTTTTTGTTTTTGTTTTTGTTTTTTATGTATACAAGACCTGGGGTGCACTGTATCCCTAAAGCATACACAGTGATGTATACAACCAATGTTACCTTAATAATAAGATAAAATAAAGAAACCCCCATCAAAGCATACCATGATCAAACTACTTAAAACCAGAGAGAAAAAGGAAATAATAACAGCAGCAAAGGGAAAAAATTACATATAGCAAAACAAAGTGAAAATGACATTGGTGGACTTCTCATCAGAAATATGCAGCAGAAGACAATGAGGCAATATTTTTAAAGTTACTGAAAAAAAACTCTACCAGCCTAGAATTATTTACCGAGCAAAAATATCTTCTAGAATTGAAGGTAAAAAAAAAACGCACAAAATGAAGAGTGATGTAAAAATATTTTTTAAAAAAGTTAAAAGCAAAAAATAAATAAAGATGTTGTTAGATTCACAAAAGTTGAATGAATTAATCATTCATTGCTATAGTGTATCAATAAACCTGCATTATGGGAAATGTTAAAGACTTTTAGGCAGAAAGAACATGATGCCATATGATTCTGCACAAAGCAATGAAGAGAACTTCAGGAGTTGTAACTGTGTGGGTACACAGAAATGACTTTTTCATATTATTCAAATCTTTTTAAAGGAACAATACAACTAGGATCAGAAACCGTTGACTAAAAAACACCCAGTGCTCCCTACTTCCTGGAATAAATTGTTACATGTTGCCTTGTCTAAATTATGATGAGGTAATTGCAAGGAGCAAACTCCAGGGAAGCGATTAGCAAGTTAGCATTTGCAGTCATGTGGGAATGTAGATTCTACTTGTGGAAGAAAATAACATAGATATGTTTAGCATAAAAGGGAACAACCACAGCTGAGATCATGCCTCAGCTGGACGGCTCCGCTTGCCTATCAGGCTTTGGTGGAACAAAGCCCTTTCCTGGGTCCACATACCATGAGGATAAAGCACGCTTCCAGGGTACAGTAGAGGCCATCCTGGGAAGAAATGACAGCAACATGTCACGGTGTTTAGAGTTCCCAGACATTCTCCAGGGAAGTTCACTAGGAACTAAGGGACAGATCTAGATTGGCGTCACTGGAACTGTCACTGCAAGAAGTGGTGTACATTGCCTTCTGCTTCCAGGTTCTTAGAGTCCCACCTGCACCACTCCACTGAAACTGCTTCCCGGGGTGACCGCTGATTTCCCTTTCTCAGTCATCACCTACCTTGCCTTAGTTCCCTCCCAGTTCCCTGAGAGTTGCTGCGTCTTAATGCTCTCCCTGCTTTCTAGTGAGAGTATGTTTTCTAGCTCTACCCTTCAGTCTCTTTCCTTCCTCAATAGTTTCCCGCTCCATTTCCATTGTGTCTCACCTGGCCTCAGAACTTCCAGATCTCTCTCCAACCCCAGAGGGGTTGCTTCGACATGAGAACCCGGAATCTTCTCTCGCCCACTCCCTCCCTGACTGCTCACCTACGCTGTGGTCCTAATTGTCTATTTCTGTATCTTTCAACCCAACGAGGCTATATGCAACTCTAGTGCAGTGGCTGAGCTGTGTCTTCTTCTTTTTTTTTGAAGTTACTTATTTGAACCTGGTTTAACTTTTTATATATTTTTTATTTTTTAAATATATCAGTTTATTTTTATATCATTTTGTACTTTATTTTTTTTCATCTCAATTGTAATCCCCGTGGGCTTCCCATCACCAGAGATGTGTCTTCTTAGCAACTGCTTACTGCCCAGCCGAGTGGCTGGCATAGTTTTATAAAACCAGATCTTGCCAAGGAATTCAGATCTCAAATCAGCATATAAGGCATAAATTGTAAATAGCCAAAATTGCCCTCAAATAAGCCTTGACTCACCCATAAAATACACGTGGCTTTGTAAATCAAAAGGAGAACAGCAAATTTACCTTCCCCGTGGGATGTATTTTCTGAGTGCCAGCACTGAAATAGCCCACCGGTGACATAATATTCTGTCATTCCTTCCCACTGTGCTGCTTCTTTTTTGCCCCACATTGCACTACTTGGATTTCTGTGGTGGGAAGCATAATGTAATGTTTTGATGAAATCTTTTCTCTTTCCTTAAACTTTCTCTGTTTTGACTTCATGGTTTCTGATGATGACAGCACTTCATGGAATCAGCCTAAGAATCCTTTTATTCCTCCCTCTTTCCTTCCAGTTTCCAGGTTCCTGTTAATTCTTCCTTTATACAATGTCCCTTTGTCTCCAATCTTATGGCCACTTGCATAACCCAAGCCCTAATCACCTATCATCCTAACTTCTATGATAGCCTCCTAACTGGTCTCACTGGTTTTGCTGGTCTCTGCCCAATACACATTTCACTGCCACTAGATGAACATTTTCTAAAGTGCTAATTTAGTTCAATTATCATTTCCTATTCAAACGCCACCAGTGGCTCCCACTGGCTATTATTACAGTCCATTGTCTCCAGCCTGGCCCTCAGCGCTCAGGTCCCCAGTCCTGCTTCTTCTCTTGATAGAAACACCACACCCCCTGTCTATCCTCCAACTTTTCCCACCTCTGTCTCTTCCTGCCACCCTAAAGGGCACCTCCACAAACATCTTCAATTGCCAAAACCTACCTCAGCTTCAGAAAGTAGCATCCAAAGTGCCCCCTCCTCCTCCCCCCAGCTTGTATGGCCAGATAGGTGTGCCCTAATTAAAAGAGATGCCATATACATTTTTTATTCATTCACTCATTTGGCATGTGTTTTTGAGGATTAATGTGCCAGACACTCAACTAAGTGCTTAAGATATGTAGTGAAGACAGGTGCCACTCATAGAACTCATAGCCTGGCAGTGCAGGTGACAAGCTGTGACTCCCATAAGCCTTTGCGAAGTAAAATGAAAGAGCAGAACCTGGCCCTGACAGTGGTCACAAAAAGCTCCCCCAAATAAGTAACAGGTATGCTGTTACTAAAGAATGAGTAGAAAGAAGTTAGGCAGATGGGCAAGAAAAAAATATTTACAGATTGAAGGAAAAGTATGGGAGGGGGGAATGTCTTAAAGTAAGAGAGAATATGGCTCATTGGAGGAACACCCCCCCAGAAAAAATCATAAATGGAGCATATAGAGAAAAGGGGTGGGGTGGGAGGGTCAAGCAGGGCCCAGTCAGGTCATGCATGGCCTGCCTTGCAAGGCTAGGACAAGCTAAAGAGACTGAATTTGGTCCTGAGGGCAAGGAAAAGTTTTCAGGAAATATTGTGATCATACTTGCATGTTGGAAGTGGGAGTAGAGGTAAAGGCAGCGGTCGATGCTGTACCTCAGCTGAAAGAAACGGGAGGGCTGGATGAGGGTAAGAACAAAGGGACAGAGACAGGGATGGAGGTGAATGCTGTGGATATATGATTCAGCGATTAATTGAACTCAAAGGGCCATGAGAGAAAAGATAATCATGTAGGAGACAAGTGCTTTGCACACAATAGGTGCTCAATGGGTATTTGTGAAATGAACAAATGATGACTGAATGACAAGCATGCTAATGAGTGAGAGGCAGAGTCAATTTTTTTTTTTTTTTTTTGGACATCTCTTCCAATAGAGAGCCATCCTTAGAAGATACACAGACTCGAGGGGGGAAAAAATATGAGAATTTACAGTTTATACTCTCCCTATATACTTAAACAAGCTAAAGCTGATCAAGATAAAAGTGATACAAAGCTGTATGAGAACCTCAGGTGGCTTTTGGTGTTTCTGCCTTCCAATCTGCTTCCCTGAGATTCTGCCCAACTGATCTTCTGTCAGCATCAGGTCCCCAAGCTCTAGGCCAGAATATGCAACACTCTTGAAAGTGGTGCTTCCAGCAGTAATCTAAGTTGCTCAAAGACTAATTCACTTGCCAAGTTTTCACTGAATGCCTCCGACACTAGGGCTGGACCAGGGCCTATGACCGTGATAATAGATACAGACCCAGCCCTTGAAGAACTCCCAGTCATCTCAAGCATTTAAATCAATCACATAAATAAGTGGAAAATGGGAGGGGGGGTGTGGGGAGGGGGTGCCATTTACTTACCAAGAAGTCTCTTTGATTGTGTAGACATTGGCCTCAGAAAGAACCAGAAGCTGCCAGGCCTTGAAGAGCATCGTTTTCGTAGTATAATACTGCCACCTAGTGGTCCCCAACAACTTCCCTGCTTTACCCAGGAAATTTTCTAGCTAAATATATTACTGGGAATCACCATCTCTCCAGAACTTTTCCTTTATCAAGATAATCTAGGGAGTGATTCTCTAACATATAAAAGGTACACAAACTTGTCAATACATGTATAAAAAGAAGAGCAATTTAATTTCCTAATGGTACCTAGTGGCAACTGAAAGAGAAAATTAAGAAATTCTTTCAGTTTCCTTTGGACGCTAAAGGATCTTCAGTCATCTATATCAAAAGGCCAGAGGTGTGTGTGTCTGACCTCAGTCTAGCAAACAAAATCCACAGGGAGCACTCCAAACCCAATAAAGAATAAAAGCTGTTATCCCAGATGTCAGGACTGATAACAAAATCAAAGACTGGCTGGCTCAACGAGAATGCAAGTGTAGATGTAGACTGTCTGGAATCTCATAAACTCTACTCCCCCACACGGGTCAAATTGGGCCAGATGTCATTGAGAATCTGAATTTTATGCTCAGAAAACCATGGTGACCCAAACCTCAGAGGCTTCTCCTTAAAAAAAAAAAAGCATAAAAGAAACCAGAGGTTAGTTTCCCAGGAATATACTACTCCCAAGATGGTATTCCAAAAGGCTAAGTCTTACATCATCTTGTCTATTTAAATGCATAAAGAAAATTTCTAAGCACTTCTGGTTGGAGTCTCATGGCTCTGATGCCTTAATTCTCTGGTCTTACATGACCCCGGATGGTGGGAGAATGGCAGTTGGCAACAGTTACCTGACTCCTGCTCTCCTGGAACACTGGGAGGCTAAAGGCAAGGATCTGGAGCACTCCTCTCCATCAGTCAATTTTCTTCTTCGTGGCCTTCACCTTCCTTTCTGATTAAGACTGCCCCTGTTAAATCAGCTGTGCATGAGAGAGAGTCAGAGAAACATCAGAATACAGCGATGAGAAGAGTGAGGACCAAGTTCTAAGTCCAGTCCCATTCACTTAATGGCTTCTGATTTCTGGCAAATTATTTAATAGCTCCATCAAGGCCATCAGGTAGTGTTAAGACTGTAGACCAGCTGTAGGTGGTCCTGCTTACATTGTAGTCTTCATGCCTCTGTGTATTCTTTGAGATAATTTCTCAGCAGATGGTAATAAAGTATCTTAAGGGGTACCTTTTCTCTCATGCACTCAAAGACAGGAAAAGGATTACTATCACACTGCAATCTGAGCCTGTTTCTCAATATATAAAATGGAGACAATACACATTTGTAGAAAGCCTGCTAAAAAAACAACCAAAATACCAGGCATAAAACACCTTGCACTGTAACTTGTAATATAGATACTTTCCTAAAATTTGTTTGCAATTATCCAAATTTGAGGAGCTAATATAACAGAGGTGAAACAGGTTTCAGTCTGCAAATGTTTTTCCTGCCTTTGAAAACAGAAGCAAAGACCAGTGATAACAGTATCTTCTCCTTCAAAGTATGTCATGATTCCAAAGGTAACTTTGTACAACAGGATTTAAAAGAACATGCCAGTTTCTGAGAGTTGCATCACTGAGTAAAGTACTTGAACTGTTTACAAAAATAGTTGAACTGCTCTGAGTCTTTAGATAAAAGTAGCAAATGGAAGCTAAACCCCTGCCCAACCTCAACCTCAACCCCACTAGTGACCATTAGAAGCCAGGGGTGTCCAGGTGCACAGATCTGAAAGCAAGCTAAGGATAAATGAGGAAAAGTTGCAAATGTTTAAGTTAGCCCACAGAAGTCATTCTGCAAAGTAATGTATAATTGAGAAATCGTTATTTTCAGGAAAACAGCCCACGGAACACCTCTTCGACTGCTCTCACCACGAAGAGTCGGCTCAGGATAGTTCAATCTAGTAACACTCGCAATGTTATGTCATTTTTCATTTGGCTTGGAAAAGAAAAATGAGGCAACACATGTAGCTTTCTAATTTGGGCAGCCTTGAGACAATGTTTAAAAGGAGTTTGCATTTCATCTGTCTCTAGGAACTCTACTTAGGGTGACCAAATAATTGACGAGGACTGGTTCTCTTTATAAAAAACCTCAGGCCCAGTCCAAAGTTCCACTCCTGGCATAAAAGTGCAAGGAGCTCCCCAAACTGCTCTCCAGTGTGTACCAGTGAAACTGGGGGGAGAGGAGGGGGCGGCATTATTTTTTTTATTTTTTAAAGATTTATTTATTTATGCTTACACCTGGATGCAGGAAGGGTGGGGAGCTTTCTAAATGATGGCACCCAGAGCAAGGGCTCGGACTCCCCAAATCTAAGCTACTAAGTAACTGACAGGCTCATGCTGTTATTCTTTTCACTTCTATGCAACTGTGAACAAAGTTGTGCAGACCCTTCCTGCGTCCACCCTCCCAAGGGTGACTGCCCCACCTGCTTGTACAGTGCTGATTCTGGGCAGCCGAGGAGAGGCTGTTTGGGGGTGCGTGCCTGGAGCTCTGACATGCAGACTGGGGTGTCTGCACACGTGGCCTTTCCCAGCCGGGGTGTGATGAGAAGCCAGTGGTGAGGCACAGACTGGCCTGGTACATCTCAGTCTGCCGCCCGTGGTAGTCTTTAACAAGTTTCTCTGTTTGTCCTATAAATTGTTACGTCTGGAGGCTTCACTTGGTAAGGGATTTTTTTTTTTTGCAAATTTTTCTATATTTAAGAATAAAAACATGAAAAAAATCCTTCTAAAAGCCAAATTCTTGTTTCCCTGAATTCTAAGTCTTTATGAGCCTCATGGAAGTTTCCCTTCATCCTCTCACTTAGAAGCTGAAAGCTACTCCAGGTTAATATGGGTCCACACCTCACACACGGAAATGTTATGTACAACACATATGTACATGACACACTGAATAAACATGCCACACATATACACAAAACACAATGAACGGGGCTGAGAATGATGGGGACCCCACTCCCCAAAAGAACCACTTCCAGACAATGAGAGGAACAGAAATGTAGTAGGGCCCCACAGACCAATTCATCTGCCTACATCTGGAAGTCTTCCAGAGTTTGAGAGGAGATACAGGTGACCAAGAATACACATACCAAGACATGTCTCTTCCCCATCTCCCAGAAACAAAGAATGAGTCTTTTGATTTAGCAGCAGCTATATTTAATCATTAAGATTATCCTGACCCTAACAGAAGAGAAACTATCTAAGGTTAAAGTGGGCAGGGCTTTCCTCCCTCGTTTATTTTAGAGGCAAGTAGAAGTGGATGAAGCAAATAGAATCCCAAAGCTCAGCTCCTGTACAGACACCAGGGAGTATTACTAGTCCCTTCTCCTTTTCTGCCTCTATGTCCAAGTTCACTATGGAGAGGGTTCCAGACATCCTGCTCCAGAGTAAGGCTCCTCCCTGAGGCCCTCCACCTGTCCCTCTGTGAGACCCTCCACCTGTCCCTCTGTGAGACCCTCCACCTGCCCCTCCCTGAGGCCCTCC
>NW_004567107.1:15319269-15329204 GCF_000260355.1 Condylura cristata
TCTGCCTGCCTCTCTTTGAGGCCCTCTGTCTGCCCTTCCATAAGGACTTCCGCCTGTCCTTCTGTGACACCTTTTGCCTGTCCCTCCTTGAGACCTTCCGCCTGCCCCTCTGTGACGCCTTTTGCCTGTATCCTCAAAGTCCCTTCACTCTCTTCCTCTGAGGTTTGGTTCTCCTCTCCCTCATCAGAGCCCTGAAGAATCCTTAGCAGTTTGAGCTCAGGGTTCCAGCTTGTTGTCTTCGTATAAGATGAAAGGTCTACAGGGGTCTTCTTTTGGACTTCCAGCACAAACTCCATCTGAGCACTGCTGCCCCTCTTCATGGGTTCTGTGTCCGGTAACTCAGGACCTGAAAGAAAACCCAAGCCTTCACTGTGCCTATCGCCTCACCCCTCACTGTGTCAAATGGAGGACAGAGAGAGGAGGTCTGGAGTGTCTTCAGAACCCTCCTGAAGGATGGAGACTGTGCCCTCAGCAAGGCACAGCATCCTGTCAGCACCAGTCAGTGGCCCTGTCCTAAGTCACTTTCTAAGCTTCCTCCACCACAGTCACTTACTCTCCTCATCGGGGAAGGGGTTCAGGCAGATCTCTGTGTAGTTCTTCCTCAGTCTCTCTGTGGAACCCTGAAATGCATTAAAGTGTAAACAGCTTGAATCAAGACTTCAGGAAATCCTAAAAGGATTTTTCTAAAAGGTTATTTTCTTGGGAAAAGTAAGATCTAAGACAGGACAAAAAGCCACCTCCTGAGACTAAGAGAAAACCGGTATCAAACACTCTCTGTATCCGGGCTGACCCGATGAAGCCAGACCCTCTCCTCATGCCCAGCTGGCGGCTAAGGGGAGATGCCTCAGGAGGTACTGCCACAGTCCCCCACTCCTGTGTCCAGATGCTGTGCCTTCCCTATGAAGTGGAGTCAACTTCATCTTCTCTTGAATCTGGGCTGGTGATTTCCAGACCAATAAATGTGGCGGAAGTGACACTGGTTCCAGGTTCAGGTCCCATCCCTTAAGAAAGCGCCTGCATGAAGCTGGCCACAGCTGCTTCAGTGTGCGTTCGATCCCAGGCCCCAGAGGTGACCCACATGGCATGGCAGACCTCTCCTGACCCGCCCGCTGCTCCCCTCAGCAGTGTACTTTGTCAATCTGCCTGTTCTGCTCCCTACTCTGTCTCTGGTGAAGCCTCTCACCACTCCTGCACCTCTGGCCTGTACCCCAGTTCTTTATGCATAAAAATTATGCATAAATAAATAAAATCTTTTAAAAAAATGAAATAGTGCCGTGCCTGCATGAAATGACTGCACTAACAAGAAACCCGAACTAGCACATGGAACGGCCTCATGGAAGGCCACAGGCCCCAGTGCAGCCTTCAGGTGAAGGCAGCTCCATGAGACACCAAGCAAGACCAGAGAAGTTGTCCAGCCAGCCCACAGAATCATGAGAATCAGCAAAGCATGAAAGCTTCAGGCTTTGGGGCGGTGCGTTATACAGGAAGGGAGAACTGAAACAGGACGCTAGCAGAATGACCCTGGACACACTCACCGCTTTCAGGGTGGGCTCTTTTATCTTCTGCTCCTGCTGCTTCTTGTCACCTTCCCACTGTAGTAGTGTTCCATGACCTAGTGACCACAGATAAGTCAAGGCAGGCAAAAGAATCCTTAACTCTACCTTCTCGGCTTAGGAATATTCTTACCTTCTTGTACCATTTCCAGTGTGCCCTTACTGGCTTCTGAAGATTCCCCCAACACTAATAAAAAAAAAGAGAGAGAGAAAGAGAAAACTCAACTCAAGTTTTGTGAGCCTTTCGCATCAGCTTTTCCCTAAGTGGTTCCTAAATACATTCATTCATCATATATTCTCAATTTTCCTTTCTTTAAACATTACCCAAACTACCACCAGAAGTAGTACACTTAAAAAGGTAAAGCCAATAGTAATATGTACATCAATAAAAATAGTAATAAATATGCAAAAAAAAAAAAAAAAAGGTAAAACCAACACTTCCGTGACCCTCACTAGCACTGGTTCTCACTTTGCCTCACACCAGCGGCACGAGGGAGCTCTAAGAAACATTGAGGCCTGGGTTGCCACAGCTCCTGGGTTTCAACTTAATAAGTTCTGGTCTCCTCGGTTCTGGGGATAGCCTGAGAATTCGTGTTTTAAACGCCACGTGGCTGCTTTCAGTAGCCCTCCACTGGCGCACCATGGAAGACAAAGGCCAAACACCTCAGCAGCTATAGAAAACCTGGACTTCCTCTTGGCCCTGATGTATCATTCTCCCTTAAAGGCCCAATCCCAGGCCCTCCTTGGCGGCACAACTGATTACATGCAGCAGTGCAAGCTGGCCAAAGCCGCTTCAGTGCACGTTCGATCCCCGGCCCTGGAGGTGATCCACATGGCACAGCAGACCTCTCCTGACCTGCCTGCTGCTCCCCTCAGCAGTGTACTTTGTCAATCTGCCTATTCTGCTCCCCACTCTGTCTCTGGTGAAGCCTCTCACTGCCCTACACCTCTGGTTTGTACCCCAGTTCTGTATGCACAAATAAATGAATCTTTAAAAAAAAAAAAGGATTGAAAAAGATACTTATACCCCCATGTTTATTGCTGCTTTATTTACAATTGGAAAAACATGGAAGTAGCCCAAATGCCCAAAAGTAGGTGACTGGATAAAAAAGATGTGGTACATATATACAATGGAATATTACTCAGCAACCAAAAAAAGAGAAACACATGTCTTTTGCAGCAACTTGGATGGAGCTGGAAAAGATCATGCTTAGTGAGATAAGCCAGAAAGAGAAAGAAAAATACCGGATGGTTTCACTCATAGCAGGAGTATAATGGACCAGGCGAGAAAATAACAAAAATAATGAACAACCATATACCAGAGACATGTTGTGGGGATGGAGTGGGGAATGGGATCAAAAACGGGGGGGAGGGGGGAAGGGAGGGAAATGCATGGGACTATATGGTGGTGGCACACAGGTGATTTGGTGATGGGAAACCCGCGGGGATTACAATCGAGATGGAAAAAAAAAATGTACAAAATGATGTAAAAATAAACTTTTGTAATAATTAAAAAAAAAAAAAGGCCCAATCCCACAGCCACATGGATGCTCCATGATCTCTGAGTAGCCAAGCTCTTCCAAGATGCCTTTGCACAGTCTGTGTCCTCTTCAGGAATCCTCTTCCAGAGCAGGAAAACTCTCCCACATATTCAAGATCCGATGCAAAATCCTCTCTTCTAGGAGGCCTTTCTCAAAGGGACGCCCCATTCACCCAAGCAAAACTGCTGCTAGTAGAAGCATCAGGAAGAGGAATAAAAGGCAGGAAGAATCAGGGAGAGTGCCCATCACCCCCAAGGATGCCAACCTCCACCCCGGGAGGCTCTAGCTCCCATATGAAAGTAGCAGTGCTCTTAGAGCTTCAGGTTAGAGAACACTGCCAGCATCAGAGTTCAGTGGAAAGGGAAATAAAACCAGAGAGCAACATCCTTCTAAGGAAACATGTCACTGAGCCCTCTCAGTGCCCCAGGTTTGGAGTGTGAATCCTGAGGATTAAACCATTATTTTCTCAATACAGCAGCAATCTCCAGTCTGAGCAGGGCAGAACAATCTTCTTAGGTTTAGGGGAATTCGTTGTTCCTCCTCCCTGCTGCACTCAAGCTGAGGAGGCCAGAAGGACCTGGGTAAGATTATCCTTCAGCTCAGGCATGACAAGGCCTCCTTAAGGGGGAGATACCCATTCTCATTTCCAGCATGGACACGAGGAAAAAGATTTCCAGGGAACACTCAGCTGCCTGCCTCCTGAGAAGGGTGAAGGGAAGGGAGGAGGATCTAAATGTGTGTTGATTTCGGCCTGGGGCTCCAGACACTTAACTTGTGGAAGGGAAGTAGCAGGCCCAGGACTCTGCTACCTTAAGTACTCTTTGGGGCTCCACTGAGGAGTCCAGCAATTTCCTGCCTCCTTGGTCAAAGGGTCTTCTCTTCAATAACCTAGGCTTATTCTTAAAAAAAAAAAAAAAAAAAAAATTATTTATGCACAGCACTGGGGTATAGGCCAGAGGAGCAGGGCAGTGAGAGGATCCACCAGAGACAGAGTGGGGGGCAGAACAGGCCGACTGAGGGGAGCAGCAGGCGAGACAGGAGAGGTCTCCTGCACCATGTGGGTCAGCCCCCTGGCCAGGGATAGAACTCATGCTGAAGGGGAGGCACTGTGCGACCAGGGAGGGCCCCAAACCTGGGCTTACTCTTAATAATAAAGTAGGATGTGAGGAAAAATGACTGTGGCTCATGCCTGTGGTCACCTGCCAAATCCCCACGTGGAATGGACATCAGGCCAAGCTCACTTGCTTAGTAAAAATTTGATGGAAAGATGCTATTGCTTGATAGACCAGGCAAACTGAACTGTTCCAAGGAGAATTCTGAGTACCTTTGACAAAGGCAGGTCCCAACGGGTTAAGGGGGAAAAAGGTTGCTTTTCCTTGCCCCCTGCTAAGTCCTGGGATTCTGTCCCTCCCAAACCCATACTCTCCTTACTAAGGCTGGATCAGGAACCACAGCACCTGAATGTTTATGCAAAGCGTCCTGGCTCCCTGGGTCACTCTTGGATTTCTTTTTAGCTTCCTGCAATCCATATGAGGATGAAGTGAATTAGAACTTTTGGAAGTAAAGAAAACTTTCCAAAAGAATTCTAAAAGAAAGGAGTTAACACCTCCAGACGGAGAACAAGGAAGATCCCACCTCTCGCCAACCCTTCCCATTCTGGGCTGCACACACCTCTGCCTCTCCCAGCTCTAGCAAGCCCTGGGGGTCCCCTCATTGCCACTCTACCTGTTTCTTTTTTCTTTTTTTAAGGTTTACTTTTATTTATTTATGCATACAAAAACAGGTGTCTAGGCCAGAGGTGCGAGGCATGAGAGGATTCACCAGGGACAGAGTGAGGAGCAGAACAGATAAAATCTACAGACATACACTGCTGAGGGGGGCAGCGGGTGAGACAAGAGAGGTCTGCTGCACCATGTGGGTCACCTCCCGGGCTGGGGATCAAACTCACTGCAAGGGTGATAGTGCTGAAACTTAACCCTTACACCACCAGGGAGACCCTCTACCTTTTTCTTAGTAGGTCTCTTCGCCTTCATCTGTTGATGTTGTTGTTGCTGCTGCGGCGGCAGCGGCTGCTGCGGCTGCTTCTGTTGCTTTTGCTGCTTCCAATGATCTGGTGAACAGAAAGCCCACTCAACTCTCTTCTCCCCGACGGGCCTCCAATGAGCCCAGGGCTGCTCTACAACAGCGACAGTCTCCCTCTGCCAGGGACTGAGCAGAGGGGCGAGGCTGCTCCGGGCACTGAGTTATACATGTGATGCTGTGTGGCTGTGGCCATGGACATCACTGACTGGGGACACAAGCATGAGGAGTGCAGATGAAGGAGAGCAGCCCCACAGAGCTCAGAGCTCGCCACACTGGGGACTTGCCTTCTGTCTTCGGGTTAGAAGAGAATTTCTTCAGATGCCCAGGGTATCTCAACATTGGCCTCTGGAGGGGAAAAAAAAAAAAAAGAAAAGGAGAAAATCTCGACAGTACAAATTTCCCTTTCTCAAAGGCATTTATCCTTCTAGTCAACCAGCACTTTTTGAGTCCTGGAGTACACAGTGTGGTGCTGGGGGCTAGGGGGCAAAGGTGGGCTGGAAGCACAGAGAAACAGGCAGTTGCTTTCTTCAAAGCCTCCTGGCACCTTTGCTTTTACCTCCAGAGAGCCCAGCTGTGTGGCCTAGTCCAGAGTGGAAGGACAGAAAGTCAGGAAGAAAGAAAGTCAACCCTTCCAGCCCGAGCGCAGAGTCTACACCTGCAGACAGACACCTCACTCCTAGGCTCCCAGCTCTTACTTGCAGGGTGAGGCGCTGTATGGATAGAGACATCTTAGCAGAAATTGCACTATCGGGCCGGCTCTTTTCCAAGGGAAGAGTCTTTTTCACCATGGCCAATTGTGCCTCCAGCTCTGGACAAGAAATGGTTCTCTCTTTATCTGACAAAAGGCTGGAAGGGACAGAGACAGGCAGTCAGCAGCAATGCTTGGAGATGTACCTGAGGAGAGTGAAAAGGGCTCCATGTTCAAAGACATCGCCCTTCGGGACTGAAGAGCCCAGTCCAACAGGCGGTGCTAACACCAGTGTCACCTGTGGTAACATCTCTAGTTACAGCTATGTGAATGAAAGTGTTGACGCTACAGCAGGCGCCAAAATTCAGTCAGTAGGTTTCAACACCAAATTCAATGGTTGTTTCATCCCAAATGGCATGTCTACTCTGCTTCCCACTAATCCACATCCATCCAGGAAAGGAAGAGAATAATAACATCTACCTCCTAGTGGAGGCTGACGGAGATGTGATGTTCTTAGCACAGGGCCTGGTGAAGATAAGGGCTTGACAATGACTGTGAATATGGTTGTCATCCCTGCCTGTTGGTAAGTCTAAGAAACCACCATGCTCAGGTTGACTTTTTCACCCCTCGTTACTCACACAGGCTTACAGGAGACTTACTCCTTCAATAGATCCTGAGGCAACATGTCAAATTTGTTCCAGGGAGGTGAGGAATGTGAAGTGAGTTGCTCAAACAAATGTACTGGGGAGGGGGGAGGCACCATCATCCTTGGAGTCCCCCAGTCCATTTTTGAGTATTGCTTTCTGGAAAGAGAAGACTTGCTGCTCTGGAAGAGAAAAACCCCCTGGAGCACTCTCCTCCTTGCTGGTCTTTCCAGCAATATCCCACCCTCCCACCCTCGGTACATGAAACTCTGTTTCCAGACTCCTGCCTTCAATGCTGCTCTGAGGCTCACCTCATTCCCCACCCACCTCAGACCCTCCAACCTGGATCACTGAATTCAGATCATATGAGTCTTAGTTGTCGAGGTTTTATTTTCCAAAAAAGGTTATTAATCTACTTATTGAGCAGATTGAACACACATTCATTGTCCCACTATCTGTCAAGCACGAGGCAAAGGCTGGGGACTCAGCAATGAACAAACTGGGCCACAGCACTGTCTCGTGGGTGGAACAATCTTCCAACTCTGGCTTCCCAAGCCTGAATCTACCAGAGCAAAGTCAGAATTCAAAGCCCAGGCCATTATAATTCCTGCTCCACTGAAATTCTATTCCTGTCTCACACCGGGAACTGGTTTTTTTTTTAAAGATTTATTTATTTGTGCATACAGAACTGGGGTACAAGGCCAGAGGCTCAGGGGCGGTGAGAGGCTTCACCAGAGACAGAGTGGGGAGCAGAACAGGCAGATCAACGAAGTACACTGCTGAAGGGAGCAGCGGGCGGGCAGGAGAGGTCTGCCACGCCATGTGGTCACCTCCGGGGCAGGCGGGAATCGAACTCATGCAGAAGTGGCTTTAGATTCTCAGTGCTGTGCTTTAACCCGCTGCGCCACTAGGGAGGGCCGAGAACTGGTTTTTAACAGACAAAAAAAAACTCTTCCTGAATACCCAACGGTCCCTTCTAACATGTCTACAAGGTGTTCTTCACCTCCCTCCATGAAGGAGACAAGGAAAGAATCTCTGAATAAAAAATGGTTTGATAATTATTCCTATAGAGAGGCTTTCTTTCACAGATATTGCTTAATTAGAGAGTGAGTGGGGGAAAGATAACTGATAGGAAAACAAAAACTCTTAGCGTTATGTCATAAAAGTTTGGCCAAAACATCAAACTTACCACTGCAGACTTCTTTCTGTCCTTCTTCCCAAACTGCTTAGGAACAATATGCTTCCTCTCAGTTGGACTTGAAATAAAAATAACCACAACTTATTCTCACACATGAATCAGCAGCACTAAGGCTGTCTGTGATTGCACCTAATATTCTAATCTCTAAACAATACCAGCCCAGTGGTACCTACTGCCCAAAGATCATAAAAAAACAAGAACCCCTCCCATCTAAATTAGGCTTCCCACTATTCTCTCACACAATCCAATTATTCTTTTCATGGCATTAATCCAAATTAGTAATCATATACTTGGCTGTGATGATGTTTGTAATGCTTGGATTCCCCACACACAAACTAAGACTCTAGGAAGACAGGCCAAATCTACTTGGTTCTCCAGTAAATTTTCACTGGTCAGGACGGAGGAGGTATTCAAGTCTTTTTCAATCTCATCTTCCCCCTCCTTCTTGTCTGAAATACAGATATGATGGCTGGCACTCTAGTAGTTAAAAAGACCCCTAAAACATCTTACAAAATGAAAGTTTGGGGCTAAAGATAATGACCCAAAAGTTAAAAGGAGTTCTGGATCACCTCATGGATACAACATGCTACCCTGGTCCAGGGAATTCTGAACTTTTTACACAAAAAGAATAAACTGTTAGGAATATTTTTGTTTAATACATACATAAATACACACACACACACACACACACATATATTCACACAAAATGTGTCTATAAAGAAGTATTTACAGGATCCTTGAAAAAGAAGAAAATGAAGTAAGAAGAAAATCTTGGCTGTGGGGTACTTGGAACCATTGCAGATGGCAGACCACACTACCTTTGTCTCTTTAAGGCATGAGATGCAGAGGGGGAAATGGCAGAGCTGCAGAAGTTATGAGGAGGAGATCGTATGTGGAAAGCAGCCACTGATAAAGTTACCACAATTTGACCTGGGTAGCAGACTGAAAACAGCTACCTACATACAGTTGGTTCTGACTGTTGAAGAATGCTAACACCCCTTGTTGTGGAAAAAAGACTACTAACACAAGTTTTAGAAGTGACCAAAGTCTACACAGCCCAATCTCTAGCTAGTGTTGCATAACAAATCAATGCATTGGCCAACAATGTACTCCAACCGCTTTGGAGAATGGAGTCTTCCATCAATCATGTCTCACAGACCATGAACACTCATAAAGACAAAGTGGCTCAAAGAGAGACACATATTTTGACAACAAACAAAAATACACCAAGAATTCATAAGATAGCACCTATAAATATGCAGCACCCTATAAGGTAGAAACATGTTGACACTACAGTTTTGGATGATTGATGTGGGACATGGTGTCATGCGTGGTAATAACCAGAACTGGCACACTGTCCACAACTCGTACTCAGAAACCACCAGACACTGTTGGGGCAGGATACTCCACATAAAACCTCAGAGCATGCTTAACCCCCAGTGCTCCAATGGCTACGTGCCATGGCCTGCTGGACTTGGAAGTCAGCATAGCCCAGGCAGGACAGGTTCTTTGAGTCCATGACTGGACGTTCTTCTTGACACAACTCTACCACTCCCTCACCATCTTCTAATGGATACAGATCACCTCCCTCCCTGCTCAGTTTTCCACTCTGTCTCTTGTTAAAAAGCTTCACTTTATTCTTAACTTTCAAAGCTGACAGTCCAACTCTAACACCACAACCTCCACTGGGTAGCATTCCTAGATAAAATTTTGATGAGGGCCCGCCCTGGTGGTACAGTAGGCTAAAATGCACACTAAGAAGCTGTCATAGTCACCTCAGAATGAATTTGATCCCTGGCTTCTGCAGGTGACCCACATGGGATAGCAGACCTTTCCTGACCCACCTGCTGCTCCCTTCAGCAGTGTACTTCATCAATCTGCCTGGTGAATCTTCTCTCACACACACTGCTTCCCTCCCCCACCACCTCTGGCCTGTAGCCCAAAAATGTATGCATAAATAAATAACTATTTTTTTTAAAAAGTTTGCAACCCCATCTTTTGATGGGCAGAAGAGCTAAAAAGACACTTCTCCAAAGAGGAAATGCAGATGGCCAACAAGCATATGAAAAAATGTTCAACATCACGTAATAAGGAAGATGCAAATTAAAACCACAATGAGATACCACCTCACCCCAGTGAGAATGGCACATCTTCAAACAACTAGCAACAACAAATGTTGGCGAGGATGTGGAGAAAAAGGAACTCTCCTGCACTGCTGGTGGGAATGCA
>NW_004567107.1:15329789-15331788 GCF_000260355.1 Condylura cristata
ATATATATTAGAATTAATCTGCAAAAGAAAGAAAGAGGTGCAATTAATTTTTGAATAGACCTATTTGACACTAGCAACAAAACAAGGTTTTTAAAGTACAATCGTTGGGGGTTGAGGGACGATGGGTCACATATCAAATCAGTGAGTAGGGGTATACAACTGACCAATAAACTGAAATGCAGCACATGCTTATTTAAGAGAGAGTCAGAGGGGTGTTTCCCTTCTTATTTATATGTACAATTGTATATTGCCTTGGATTTAAAGTAGAACACTGGTGTAGGTTTCTGTGTATTGAGAATTTGTTTGAACTACAAATTAAAGTTCTATACTGGGTGTTACAGACTTGTAACAGCATACTAAGTGTTAAGACTAGTGCAAAAATATTTATTTCTGAAAAATAAAGACTAATGCTACATACGCACACAAACAACTGTAGAAACATTCTCTTCCAATAAGGGTCAGCATTGGCACATCTTTGGGTCTCTATCAAATTATTTTATCATGCTCCACTTTGTACACAAGTCCAATACACTATTAATTTTATATCACTCTTTTGGGTTAAAACCAAAAATTCATGTGCTTCTCTAAGAACATTTTCTTTTTTATTCTTTTTTAAGATTTGTTTTATGTATGTATGCATACATGAGCTGGAGTGCTAGTCAGAGGTGCTGGGGTGGGAGGTAACTGAGAGGATTCACCAGAGACAGAGTGGGGAGCAGAACAGGCCGATCAACAGAAATATACTTTTGAGGAGAGCAGTGGGCAAGACAGGAGAAGTGGGTTAGCTCCCTGGCTGGGGAGCAAATCAGTGCTGACATAGCTTCATAGTGCTGAGACTTAACCCCCTGCACCACCAGGGAGGCCCCTGTTGAGAACATTTTCACTAATTGTTGATGGCTAATGAGAAAAACTGATAGTCAGAAAGTGTGTATTCCTTACTCAGACCTTACACACACTTGGGCCCCCAATGCATGCTACTACTGCCATGAAGAATTTGATATCGCGAAGTCCACAGCATGACTCTAAAGTATATTAAAATGGAATTCCAGTGTAGCAAGAAGCAGATGCAAGAAACCATGACTTTCTTCTCTGCTTGACCTCCTACTATGTGCAATGAAGTAGTTAACAAAGAAGAGTTCAAAGGAGGCCCACAGAAGAGATAGGGATTTGTCGATTTTAAGAGTTGAAGGAGATCCAGAAATGATACTCACATCATCTGATCATCTGATTCTTCTGGAATCCAGATTACAACCATATTTCTAACATCCTGGGGACAAGGAATTTGTGTCCTATTCAAATTCAGCACTGGAAGCTCAAAGAAAGATAGAAAGTCCAGGTAAGCCTTGAAGCCCCTGAGAGCATTCAATACCAGACTAAAAGAACTGATTACCATCTTAGCCAAAAGTATTTGGAGTCTCAAAGATGACAAAAGAAGACATTTTCTAGCCCTAAAACATCTCAGAATGCCTCCCCTCACAAAACAAACAAACAAAAAACCCACCTATCAGTAAAGGAAGTCTGCAAGACAAAACTGTGTAAATGAATAATCTCCCCTGCCTCCCTGAGATAGCATGAGCCTGGCAACTCCCAACCCCACCCCATATGAGTATGCCTTCAGGGTTACCTAGGGAACCACTACTCATTCCATCTACCCCACTCCAAAGAGTTAAATAGCCTTCAGATAATAAAATAATATAGCTTGGGAGATAATACATAATTTGGGAGGAGATTAATAGAGACTAAAGCAAGATTCCTATTCTTACTTCTTGCCTAAAATTATAGGTATCAATCAAAACGTTAGTATTAGCTCTTTTCACATTTAGCTATTTAGGAAACGTTTAATGATTATAAGGAAACCTTATAATCTAGTCCATATCCATGGCAAGATACAGGGATTAAAAAAAAGCCTACTGAAAATGAGGTTGTCCCCACAAAAAAAAAAAAAAAAAAAAGCTGGTTTGCTTCGAGCTGTAGGGGGCGCTGAACCAATGTGGCCTTG
>NW_004567107.1:15331888-15364581 GCF_000260355.1 Condylura cristata
AAAAAAAAAAAAAAAAAAGAGCTGGTTTGCTTCTGGGAACACCGGAGATTCCCTTGTATTACAAACCCTTTTGTGCCCTCAGGACTTAGACCCGTGTGCATGTGTTATCCATTCAAATGATTAATTTAAAACTAATTTAGTCTAATCCTCTTGCTCTGAAAAGATCAAAGAGGCAACGACTGTCATTCATCCATTCAAACTGATATTCCTTCACTTGGTCCCTCATACTATCTACCACATAACGCTGAAAAATGAGTAGCTCTCTTTCCAGACAGATTGTAAAGAATAATTTCCCTTTATAATAGATAATAAATAGGAAAATTCTTTTCTTCCTAAACTCTATTATAGCTCTACCCCTGGCTATGTACTTTGGCAAATCAAGTCTTATCTAGGTCTCAGTTTCTTCAACTACAAGATACAGGAGAGAGACCACACATAGCAATGTTCTTCAAACTGCAGCTCCAACTTATCCAAAGGTCATGAAGTAAAATTTTGTGACTCACAACCCATGTTGTTTAAAAACAAAATAGAACAGGACATAAAATAATATAACACATCATCCATAATTAGGATGAGAATTGTTTCCAGGCCATTTAATTGCAAAATTTATTTCGTGCCAGAGATCATAGCTTAAAAAGTGTGAAAGCCATGAAACAATAGTAAGGGCCATTTTAAATATGATATTCCAGGACTCACGTCTCCACACTCCATGCAGAATAGAGACAGAAATCCTTACTCAGGCCAAACTGCCATAAATCATTCCCATTCATATCTGGGGTTTCTGGAAACAGTATGTAAAGGCATCAGTGGAGACTGCTATACAGTCAGGACTCAAGATGAGGTCGTATTATCATTACCAAGAGTATAATCATTACTTAAATTATAGTCATCCCAAGGAATATGTTAAAGGAATATTGTATTCCCACTAGTCAACAGAACATGTTGAAGAAGACATTTTTTAATCTGTGACTTACTTTGAGAGATCTGTCAGCACGACTGATTAAACTTCTGTCAGGTAAATCCTTCTGAGGCCTAAAAAATGAGAGTGTTATTCATGAAATACATATACACAAGACTTATTAGGACGATAAAGTTAGTGTTGGCGGGAAAAGCCTTCTATGATCTACAAAAATCCTTTGCTTAATACTTACCATGGATGTAGAGTCTCACCATCCTTTTGTTTTTCATAGAACAGCGTCAACCAGCTGACAATTATTTGTGGGGGTTTTTTTGTTTATTTATTTGTTTAAAGATACATTTATTTATATATACAGAATTGGGGTACAGGCCAGAAGTGCAGAGGCAGTGAGAGACTTCACTTCAGAGACTGAGTGGGGAGCAGAACAGGCAGATTGACTGAAGTACACTGCTGAGGGGAGCAGCTGGCAGGTCAGGAGAGGTCTGCTGCGCCTTGTGGGTCAGCTACCTGGCTGGGAATTGAACTAGCTCTTAAGCAGCTGTGGCGAGCCTCACAAATCTGATCTGTGCTTTAACCCGCTGTGCCACCAGGGAGGGCCCTATTTGTTACCTCAAATTGAATTCATTGTCTATGCTTCTATCTCCAGCTACAGATAGTTACAACACTATCAATAAAATATCATTAAGGACCTTTGATAAGATGCTCAAAAATACGTTAAATTTTAAAAATGTGGTTTTCACATACAATGAATTATCTTTCCATTTAAAAAGGCAGGAAACTCTGTTATATGCTACAACATAAATGAAGTTCGAAAACATGCCAAATGAAATAAGCCAGACACAAAAAGACAGTTACTGTATGATTGTACTTTCATTGTATTAAAATAGGCAAATTCATGGACACAGAAGACGGGGGGGAAAAAAAGACAGATACCAAGGGTTGGAGGAAAGAGGGGATGGGAAGATATTATTTAATGGTGCTGGAATTTCTGTTGGAGATTATGAAAAAATTCTAGTAATGGATAATGGTGACGGTTGTACAATGTGACTACACCTAAAGTCACTGAATCCTACATTGAAAAAATACTTAAGGCCCTCCCTGGTGGCGCAGCGCAACGGGTTCTGAAGCAGCACCACAAGCTAAAATTAGCCACTTCAGTGCGAGTTCAATCCCTGCCCCGGAGGTGACCCACATGGCGCGGCAGACTTCTCCTGACCCTTCCACTGCTCCCCTCAGCAATGCACTTCGTCGAGCTGCCTGTTCTGCTCCCCACTCTGTCTCTGGTGAATCCTTTCACTGCCCCCGTACCTCTGGCCTGTATCCCCAGTTCTGTTTGTCTAAATAAAATTTTAAAAAAAGAAAAGAAAAACTACTTAAAATGGTTAACTTTTCTGTGCTACGTGTTTACAACAGAAAATAACTTCCCCTTTACATTTTCATATGACATGCTATTCTTTTTAAACTATGTTAATTGTGTGTACTGATGATGCAAAGAAGTGTAGGATAAAGACCAATTCTTCTGTCTGATCTGTGGAGTTCTACATGATGTGGGTCCCCTTTTCTACTCCAGCTCCCTAACCTCATCTATGACCAGTCGCCCATTCCGATTCTAAATTCTAAACACAGTGAACTACTTTCCTGTTGGCTGAAGAACTTATTCTTGCCTCCAGACCTTTGTATCAGTCATTTCAGTAATCTACAACATTCTCCTCCCACGTGCAACCCCACTACATGAGACTGCTCTAATTTCAGGTTAAGGCGCAGATGCTACCTGCAGGGAAGATGGTGCCCCAGGTTAGGCTCTCTTTCTGTGTGTTTCCACATACCTGGGGGGTAATCCTCTCACAGAATTTTTAGATAGTAGGCTAGGAAAGGCTCTGAAAGAAAGACTCCATGATAATTTACCTGCCTTGAAATTTAGAAGGAAACTTTGAACCCCGAGACAATAAAGAGCGAGCCTTAGTGAAGGCAAGTCCTGATAAATGATGCCGATGATGCCGGTGACCAGTACGTCTCTTGGCCTGGAGGCAGGGATCTGAGATGTTTACAATAGTGAGCACTGGGAGTTTGTCTGAGAAAACAGATCAGAAGAAAACATGAAACATGTCAAAGAGGCCAAATATAAAGAGTTCAAAGATCTTACAAGGGAGAAGATGGGAACGGGTTCATTCACCTTCTGATTCCAGGGTTTTGCAAGGGGCACCCCGTATGCGTGGGTGGCCCCTCTCGATCCGGCGGATAGTTGCCCAACATTGCGGATGTTGACAAATAGCCATGTTGCAAGTGGTTTCATCCCATTCACTTTCAGATGGCAAATCCATGGCCACAAATGGTTTACAACAAAAGCCAATCTTGTAGCTTTCTAGAGTTCTGGAGAAACAACAGCCACATAACGAAGGATCATACAGCAGCCATGCAATCGAGATCTAAATTTGGACTCAAAAGTAGAAAATATTTCTATTGAACCCATATAGGGCAGTGATAGTCACAGAGTAATTAAGAATTGGGTAATAAGAAAATATGGAAACAGAGTCCCTCCCTGGTGGAGCAACATGTTAAAGTGCAGCACTATGAAGCTACCCATAGCCACTGCAGCACGAATTTGATCCCAGCCAGGGAGGTGACCCACGTAACGCAGCAGACCTCTCCTGACCCACCTGCTGCTTCCCTCAGCAGTGTATTTCAGCAACCTGCCTGATCTGCTCCCCACTCCATCTCTGGTGAATCCTTTTACCTCCCTGTATGTCTGGCCTGTACCCCAGTTCTTGTATGCATAAATAAATAAAATCTTCAATAAAAGAAAATGTGGAAATATCTCAGTATGTAGAGAGATAAGAGTTTAGAAGCAAACTGTTCGAAAGCACCCATGAGCCATTAGATAGCTAAGTGAGCTGGGATTTTCAGCTTCATTTGCAAACTGAAGAAAAACTTATTTGACAGCGTCATTACAAAAATTAAGTTTGATTAAAAGTCTGGCATACAATTGAAAATAAATACTAGCCCCTTTTTCTTCTCCCCTTCCTTAATTACTATGGAGAAGATGCCATCACCTCCTAAAACTTACCAAACTATGAGTAAACAGGGTCACAGAAGTGCTACAGACAGCTCAAACCTTTGGAAGACATCAGTTCTCAGTATCCTCCAATTCTCATACAGGTAACACTACTACCTAACATAAATAACTGTTCAAGCAGCAAATCGGTAGATTTGCCATTACATTAGATGCCGATGGCTTTTTATATATTAGAAATATGGTCTTGGTAATGGACCTGTTTCTTCATATAAAACCAGGGAGGGTAAACCCTAAATTAAATGAGATCACATATTTTTAAGTACATACATATTACAGATGCTCAATAAATGTTACCAGTTTTCTCTCACTAGCCATGCTTTGGCAATCACTACCATCTGTTCCCTAATAATTTTTTAAGGACAGTAGCCATTTCCTCTTTCTTTCATTCACCTTCCTTTTAACACACTTATTGACTAACAAATATGTGAGGGGATCTGTAATGGGCATGGAGCGTAGTAATGAACAAATCGAAGGGCTGCTCTGAAAACTTATAATTTAGACCCAAACTAGCAAATAATTGGCCTGTGATTGCACGAGCTATGACGTGTTTAGCCTGCAAGTTTAGCCATTATTTTGAAATGCAAATAGTCCATAATGTTCACATTCCTGGTTTCCACTTTCAGATCAAAATATCTGATAACAGGAAGGCCCAATTCCAATTTGACAGCAATTGGCTGGAGCCAGTCAGCTCCTAATATCTTTAAAAAGGATCTGTTCGGACGAAGTGGTGAGTGTCCTCACCAGACCCTATTATATCTAACTGAACCAGTTTCAGTCGCCACTTAGCAACGTATTTGCTGTTGTTTTCCTCACAGTGTTTCTTCATAAGAGGAAAATGCCTCCAGTACTTTTGTCTCTTGTCAAAAATAGGAAAGGAGTAGTGGCTTGGGAGAGATGTTTGGGGGGGGGGAGCATCAATGCTCAGTGGGGGTGAGGGCAATTTCTACATAGGTAATAGGAAAATTATACACATTCAAAAGCCACTATAAAGGAAGAGTTGCTTAAACAATTAAAAAAACTAATTCATATAGGTGATTTGAACCAGATTTGGGTTTGTTGTTGTTTTTTAAGATTTATTTATTACTTATGCATAAAAGAACTGGGGCCAGAGGTTGGGGTAGGGGGGTTGTGAGAGTCATCAGAGACAGAGTGGGGAGCAGAACAGGCAGCTGGACTGAAACACACTGCTGAGGGGAGCAGCGGGGCCAAGTCCCCTCCCTTGAACTCATGCTGCAGCGGCCCGATAGCTTCACAATGCGGAGTTTTAACCTGTTGCGCCACCAGGGAGGGCCCTGAACAGTTGTTTTGAACGCGAATGCAATGCTGTCTCCTTCTGACAGCGGTTGCCCTCTCGTTACCTGAGCACTCTGAATTGAGCCCCGAGGTCGAGTCATGCCCTCTGTACATCGCTAGCTACAGCGCTGTCGTAGCAAAGTAGTTTGTTTTCAAAAGTTCCGGGAAGCAATTCTCCTTTATAATTACAAAATCGGGAGAAGTGAAAAATTAAGTATGATCATCAGCTTCAGTAGAGCTGAAAGAAAAATCCCACTTCACTCCGGGAAAAGGGAAGTGGAAGAATCCGGCCTCGGCGGTCCTCGGCTCCACGCCACCAAAGCTGACGCTTAACCGCCAAGTGACCGAAGCCCACCGGGAACACCAGGGTCGGATGGGCGGGTGAAGCGGTGGAAGGACCAGGCGCGCAAGGCCCCGCCCCCCGTTCGCAGGAGCCCCGCCCAGCCAAGTCTGTCTACGCCTTCGACGCTCACGCTTGCCCACAGTCTGCGCCGTCGCCAGGTAACGGCGCAGAGCACTGTGGGGAGTGACGGAAGCCCCAGCGAGCCATGCTTAATTTGGCCAGAACACTACAGACTTGCTGGGGACCTGAAGCCGGGGAACGAGCGTGGGAGGGACGCGCGGGTGTCGGTGAGGCCGATGGATACCCGTCGGGCCAAAATCTTCGCGACGTGGAAAAACTTGCATTTATCGGCGACTTGAGGCGGAGGCGGGACTGGAGGAAAAGGGAGCTATGGCGCGCGGGGCACTGTGGGACAGAGCGTGGGGGCGGGACGGAAGCCTCGTTGGGTCAGACGGGGGCGACGCGGGAAGTCCGGACGCCGTAGCGAGCTGAAGAGGAGGCCTGAGCTGGAGGCGCTGGCCCCGGCCGCAGTAATGGCGGAGAGACCCGAGGACCTAAACCTGCCCAATGCTGTCATTACCAGGATCATCAAGGAGGCCGTGAGCAGCTCGGGTAGTGGGTGGGCGAGGGGCGGGTGAGCAGATCCGAGGGGAGCAGGTCACGGCCGACACCTTTGCTCACCCCGGCTCTTCACTCAGCTCCCAGACGGTGTCAACATCTCCAAGGAGGCCCGGAGCGCCATCTCCCGCGCCGCCAGTGTCTTCGTGCTGTACGCCACATCCTGGTGAGGCCGAGGAGGGCAGAACTCGCTGGAGCTTAGCTGGGACCGAGGCATAATGGAGGCGACCAGCGCCTCCCTGACTCAGAGATTGTGGTCTGGAGCCCACAAACTCCGATAACTGTGCCTTACCTCAGTGGGGGGAGTTGCACGGTCCTATTAGCAGTTCGGGAGCAAAATAAAGCCACCAAGAACTCTGCTCCTAGCTCTTTTGGACAGGGAAGGGAGCCCTAACCCACGTCACACAAACGCCCAGGCATCTAAAATGGAGGCTTCCCTATTCCTCTGGGTGCCCCTTTGCCCACCCACAGTGCGCGCTGAGAGGGAGCTGAGAGCCGGTAACTTTTTTTTTCCAGTGCCAACAACTTTGCCATGAAAGGGAAACGCAAGACGCTGAATGCCAGTGATGTGCTCTCAGCCATGGAAGAGATGGAATTCCAGCGGTTCGTTACCCCGTTAAAAGAAGCTCTAGAAGGTAACTGACATTGCTTTCGATTTCCCAGTTGATTTCTCAGCCAGGTGGAAGGCCATCCTGTGTGGTTGGTCTGGTCAGCTGGCCCTGAGTCTTGCTCAGCTTTGGTCCTCTTTAAGTCCAGTAAGAAGAATCAGATGTGATTTGGAAGCAGTTCAGGTCTCACCAGCCACCTCCCCTGTTTGTGATACTGGCCAGGTGTTTTTTTGTTTGTTTGTTTGTGTTTTTTTTCTTTTCTACCTCTACAGGGGAGTTAGCTACGGTGGCTACTGTTTCACTCTTTACAGCACTGCCTCTTAACCCCCTCCTTCCTCCTTACAGCATACAGGAGGGAGCAGAAAGGCAAGAAGGAAGCTTCAGAGCAAAAGAAGAAGGACAAAGACAAAAAAGATTCAGAGGAGCAGGACAAGAGCAGGGATGAGGACAATGATGAAGATGAGGAAAGGCTGGAAGAAGAAGAACAGAATGAAGAGGAGGAAGTGGACAACTGAATGGGGTGAAAGACTGGCACCTTGGACGATACCACCCGAAACATGGTACTTGTTTAGATGAAGCTTCCTGTGCTGGGCCTGATAGTCTTAGGCAGAGAGCCTGAGAAGACCGAAATAAAAACTGATTAAAATTATCAAAACCAGCACTTCCCAGACTCAGAGCATCTGAGTGGCGGAATCCCGTTTTTGCTCAATCAGGTTATAATCCGAATTAAGGTTATGACTTTTTGGCGAGAGGGATCCTTAATGGCTAATTTGATTAGTCACTTGATCGAGTTTGTTTACTTATATACATGGCTAGGCAGTTTGAATTCCCAAGTCTCCCGCCCCCAAAAGTATTAATTTCCATGCTGCTTGCTGTATTCCGGCCACACGGGCAGTTCAGCCTCCTCTTCTGCCTGTTGTATTCTGTGGTACTTGGCAGTGCTCACCTCAGGTGGTCAGATGGGTTGCCTTTAAGAGCCTACTTCGAGGGGAAAACACAGTCTGTTGCTGTTCTTGACGGTAACATTAATTGCCTTGGCCCCTTCTGTGTGCCCATGGGCTGCTGGCCTTCCGGGCTCTCTGTCCTCTGGGCACACATCTTTGAAACCAGCAGGGTGCAGAGGAACTAGTTGAGCACAGCAGCAGTGTTACACTTTTAGAGAACAGATGGTTTTAGATGCACCTCGCCGCCTGCCGCTGTAAGTTTTAGGATCGCTTGCCACCTCCCAGAAGGTGTAAAATCCTGGCCTTCTCTTGGAGTCCGTCTCTCAGACTTGGACGATGAATTTTCATTGACTTGTTCCAAACTTTATTTCTGCGAGACTTAATTTTCCTCTCTGTGCCTCTCTGCCTCTCCTCTGCTCCCCATTCCCACTTTCTCACGTCTTCCTTTTCGCATTTCCAGTCTAGGAACTTTGATAATCTCCTTCATATCCCAAACCGTGGGTTCCTTTAACTCCTTAGTTCTAATCTCATGTGCTTTCAAAATGACTTTTCTCTGGACTTAAGGGAAATCTGATGGTGCTCAGGAATCTAATCTCCTCACCATACCCCTTCTAGCCGATGCTTGCAACTACTTCTGAAGTGTTTCTGTTGGCTACCTTTACTCTTTTTCTTTCCACTTGGTGCTCCAAGCACTTTTTTTTTTGTTTGTCTCTAAGTCGAGCACTTAGAGATTGACTGGTAGTGAAGTGTAGTTTGACACTGTTAATTTGTTAAATGAATACAGTTGTTTGTTGATAAATGAGTAAAGAATGTTGAGAAAGTTTTACTGCTTTGTACAAATAAAGAACATTCTTGTAAAAAGTGATGGCTCCTATTACTTCATCCTGTTTATATGAGTGTGCTTTTGGAAAGGACTCACTGGTTATGGCCTGCGCAGCTTTGGGGGTCCTGCATCAACTTGGATCACCACAGATCCTGATTGTTCAGAAGCAAGGGAGTGCTCTTCAGCCTCCTGAGTTTGGGATAACTCTGCTGGGTACCATTTACACACTAAATCTCAGCTCAAGACATTTACTGAATCTCTGCTGAGACTGACACTGTTCTAAGTTCCTTTGAGAACTAAGTGAAGACCTGTAAAGGAACACTGCTGTTACTTCCGTTATCTTAGCCACAGTGCTGTATCGTCTGTGATATATGCCTTTTGCATATCGTAAATTAAAACAGTTCACAAAGATACAGTCCCAACAGTCATTACATCTAATGGCTTTTTCCTTTTTTTCTAATATTTATTTATGCATATAAGAACTGGGGTACAGGCCAGAGGAGCAGGGGGTACCCCAGAGACAGAGTAGGGTGGAGAACAGGCAAATCAACTGAAATTCACTGCTGAGGGGAGCAGCAGGAGAGAGAGGAGAGGTCTGCTGCTCCATGTGGGTCAGCCCCTGGCCAGGGATAGGAGGATAGCTTCATAGAGCTGCGCTTTAACAAAACCCTTGCGCCACCACAGAGGGCCTGGAAGTATTCTTTTAATTCTCATGCACCACTTGACTATGACTTCAAGTCCTCTCTGGACTCCTATGGCTTCCGCTGAGCTGTTTCCTGCCTCATCTCTGCTAGTTTCCCCTGTGCATTGGCTGCCAATGGATCTCCCTGAAGTACTCCTGTAGCAGCTCCTCCCTGACTCCTAGTAAGTCAAATCCATACTTAAACCTTGTTCAAAGCCCACCTGAAGAGGACTAGCCTTACAATATTCTAATGTGCTGCAACTTCAATATAAAGTTCCAGGCAAAAATTAATCCCTGAAAGAGTTCCTTCCATATGACTTTAGTCCTTCCCAAATTGTGACTTTAAGAAAAACCATGCTCCTGAGAGGGGAGAGTATAACGTTCAACATAATCTTTTAGGTTATCCATCAGTTTTTCCAAATACCTCAACAACTCCTCTAGTGGTATTTGGATATTTTTTAAAATTTATTTATATATACAGAACTGGGGTACATGCCAGAAGTGCAGGGGCGGTGAGAGGTTTCACCAGAGTCAGAGTGGGAAGCAGAACAGGCAGATTGACGAAGTACACTGCTGAGGGGAGCAGCGGGCTGGGCGGGTCAGGAGAGGTCTGCCTCACCATGTGGCTCACCTCCAGGATGGTGGTCAAGCGGCTGCCGGCTGCCGCCAGCTTGCAGGGCTGCGTCCTTACCCATTGCACCACCAGGGAGGGCTGTGTATTTGAATTTTTAAAATTCATTACTAGTCTAAGGTTAACAGTCCTCATCCTTTCTTTAACCACAGCACTTCATCATGAGATTCTGATGTGGACTTAATAAGGAATAACCATCCTTACATGCCAAGTTATTTTGCAACTTCATTTTTCACCATTGGAAAACAAGCTCACTAAAGAAGAGACATGCTCAAGATCTAATCACAATTTATAAAACGTCATCTATTATCAGTGGCTTGCAACTTAACATTAAGTAAATTTTCCATTTGAAAGCAAATCAAATGATTTTAGGTTAAAAATAAAGTTGTAAAGAGGTCCCATGTCACCCAACTTCCCTTATGTTCACATAGGTTAACGTGGTATCTTATGTAACCATGACACTTTGTTCAAAGAAAAAGTCACTATTTGTATTTCACTAACATCCTTTTTTTGTTCTAGGGTATAACAACCTGCCCCAGAATACTATCAACACATTGCATTTGCTGACGCAGTTTTCTTTTTTTCAGATGAGATAAATTTCATAGAACATAAAATTAACCATTATTTTTAGATCTGCAGTCCATTGCCATTGCCATGTAGCACATTCTCTTGCACCCACCACTTTTTTTTTTAAAGATTTATTTATTCGTACAGAACTGGGGTACAGGCCAGAGTTGCAGAGGGTGAGAGGATTCACCAGAGACAGAGTGGGGAGCAGAACAGGCAGATCTATGAAGTACACTGCTGAGGGGAGCAGCGGGCGGGTCAGGAGAGGTCTGCCGCGCCATGTGGTCACCTCCGGGGCAGGCGGGAATCGAACTCATGCAGAAGTGGTTTAAGCTTCTTTGTGCTGGGCTTTAACCTGCTGAGCCACCAGGGAGGGTCCGTGCACCCACTTTTATCGAGATCCAAAATATTCTAATTACCTCAAATAAAACCTGTATCAATTAAGCATACTTCTCTCTCCCAGGTTCCTGGTAACCTCTGATTTTATGCTCTTAGCAGTATTTGGCACAATGCAATAGGCTGTGAGATGCTCAGAAAGGTTTAGTGGGTTGGTTTGTGTGCATTGGTGGTGGTGGATTTTTTTTTTTTAATTATTACAAAAGTTTATTTTTACATCATTTTGCACATTTTTTTTTTCCATCTCGATTGTAATCCCCGCGGGTTTCCCATCACCAAATCACCCGTGTGCCAGGTGTTGGTGGATTTTATTATTTTCTATTGAAGTATCCATACTAAAAGTGGCAGATAAGGGCCCTCCCTGGTGGCACAAAGGGTTGAAGTGTAGCACTAGGAAGCTAGCTGCAGCCATCTCAGCACCACTTCCATCCCCAGCCAGCGATGGCACAACAGACCTCTCCTGACCACTCCCCCCACCCCACCGCCCCACAGCGCTGCTCCCCTCAGCAGTGTACTTCCTCCATCTGCCTGTTCTGCTCCCCACTTTGTCTCTGGTGAATCCTCTCACAGCTCCTGCTCCTCTGGCCTGTACCCCAGTTCTGTATGTATAAATAAGTTAAAAAAAAGTTGCAGGTAAGTGTAGAGCTTGATGAATTTTCACAAACTAAACATGTAATACACTTAGATGAATAAACAACATGGCCAGCACCCTAAAAGCCCCACTTGCTGGGGCTTGGGTCTCCACGTCACTCCCAAATCCCAGTAATCACTACTCTGACTTCTGTCAGCCAAGTTAGTTTTGGCTGATTTTATATCCATGTATTCCTGAATCTGGCTCCTGCTCAAAATTATGTTTGAGGCTGATTCACAAAATATTAATTCACAAAACTACTTATGGACAAAAATAAAAGACACAAAATTAATTTTTGAAGGGGGGATAAGGAACAATTGTCTCAGTTGAGGGTTAATGGGGGAAAATTGCATAAACAATCACATTTAAATTTTTTCTGCTCTTAGAGGTAGATGATCCTTTTTTTTTTTTTTAAAGATTTATTTAGGCATACAGAACTGGGAGACAGGCCAGAGGTGCAGGGATGGTGAGAGGATTCACCAGAGACAGAGTGGGGTGCAGAACAGGCAGACTGATGAAGTACACTGCTGAATGGGTAAGACAGGAAAGGTCTGCTGTGCCAAGTGGATCACCTCCAGGGTGGGGATAGAACTCAGACTGAAGCGGCTGCAGCTAGCTTGCAGTGCTGCTTTATAACCCTTTGCACCACCAGGGAGGGCCAATCCTATTTTTAATTATCAATAAGTTCAGAGATAGAACTGATGCTTTGAAAGAAATGTTGGGCAGAGGATCTAAAGTTGGGAGAAGAGGTTGGTGGGGGAGGAGTGGTGAAGAGTAATTCTCCTGACAAGGTTAAGGAGCATGGCCAGCGGGCATTGCAGGGAAAGCCCAGGTGACATGCAGCAAATTGTTTCATTATGCCCCACTCTGTAAAATGAGGACAGAAAGAGTTGTCAGATAAGAGAATGTAAATTGCATGTTACTGTCCCTGACTTCTTTCCACCCCTTTCTTATCTTGAACACAATTCCCGTAGCTGGGAAGTAGGCAGTGTCAGCCATCCCTAGCACAAAGCCTCTGTAACTTGAAATCTAAAGAGGTGTAAAACTGGTTTGGGGTGCAGATTCTGAGAAATCAGAAATGAATGTAAGTAATACAATCCTCTGGCAGCATTTAGAGTTCAAAGTCAACATTTCACCAATCCCTTTGCTAGGGCCTTAAGTCCCAACCCTACTTCAGCCATCCACTATTAGTTCACCCAAGTCCCATAACATCACCAGATCCTTCCTGTCCCTACACAGATGGCAGGCTTCCTCCCTCCCTCTCTGGATCTGCATAGCTACAAGGACAGGTCTGCTGCCCCTACTGGGCTTGGCTCTGTTCTGAAATGCCAATGTTTTTCACATCACACCTCCCAATCCGTGAACAGAGTAAGCCCTGAATAATTACCTTGGACTAAATCTCTGGAAACGTAAAAGGCAGCTTGGCGCTGAACTCAACTTTAAAACGCTCAGTCCGCAAAAATGAACTCAGCTATTATATTAGGTATTACGGTGTTGTTTTAATGTCCTTGACATCCAATTATTCTTTCAGCAATTAATCAGAGCCAAATATGTGCGAGACTGGGAAGAGGAGGGCTCTAAGATGAGCCACAGGGCAGAGATCACCTCCCAGCCAAGTTCAAGCTCACACACAAGGGCGACTCCCACGAGGCTCCAGCCCTCCCACGTGGGCTCCCTGCCGCCTGGCCCGGCGGATCAGCGAGTCCCAGCGCGGGCGGGGCTGGACGGCCCAGGCGTCGGCGCACCTGATTGGCCGGTCCTCGGGGTGTGGGGGCGGGGCTACTCCCGCAGCTGACCCGCCCCCAGAGATCCTGCGGGGCCTGCCGAGGCGGGGCCTGCAGGCTGGTGGAGGCGGAGTGTAAACCGAGGGGGACCAGCTGCTTCCGGGTGAACCGTCCCGCCCCCACGTGGACCAGCGGAGTAGGGCGCACCACGGCGGGGGCGGGCGCGGCGCCCGGGAGTCCTCTGGGAGGCAGGTGAGCGGGGCCCCTAGACGGCGGGCTTGGGGGCGGGGGCTGTGGCTCTCCGAGCCCCTGGTCCTCAGACCCGGATTGCGCCGTGTGTCTGAAGCCTGGTGGGGTGCAGCGGGGCGAAGTCCAGCGGGATCCCTGTTTGAGTTCTTGGAGCTCAATGGTCCTTCTCCAGTCGGCGTGGGGGGTTCGCGCCGCCATGAGCCCTGGAGGATAACGGGATTCGCGCGCCCTCCCTAGGGTGCACCTCTCGGAGACCGCTGGGCCGCCCGGGTGCGTAGCCGGACCAGGTGCCTTGCAGGAGAGGGGCGGGAGGTTGGAACTTTATCCCGCCGCTTTGTGTAGGCTTGCAGCACGCTACATGCACTGGTCCATTCAGCCCTTACAATAGCCCGGTGAAGTGGGTGCAGGTACCCACTTGCCAGATGAGGAGACTGAGGTCACACAGCTGGGCAGTGACAAAACCAGGGCTTAAGTCCTCGCTGTCACACTCCAAAGTGTGTTGCTGCCAGCTGCAGCAAGCTCCGCTCTGCCTCCTCCCATCACGACCCCCTCCCCCTTCACCCCGAGCTCTCCAAGCCTGTTTCTGCTGTAACCAGCTTTGAAATCTATCGGAATGAAAGTGTCACCGGTAATAGTAGGCACTGAGGACCTGGGTTCTAACCCATCTGGCTCTGACTCCATGCATGGTTTTGGGCGGGTGACTACCCTTCTCTGAACCCACTAACATTTCGGGGAAGTAATTAACAAGCTGGCAGTTAGAAGTACTGCATTCTTATGTGTCCAAATAGCTAAGCCAGTGGAGACTGGGTTCTTCAAAGCCATAGGTCAAGGCCTGGGTCTCATTCTTTTCTTTATTCTCCTCTGTAATCCCTGTATCTAGTACTGGGGCAGGCCTGGAGTAGATATTCAGGAAATGTGAGTTGAATACACCAAGCAGCCTGTTGGTCTCTTTTTGGAACAGCCTAACAACTGCTATTCCAGCCCTCTGAGATTTTGGATTTCCCAGCCCTGGCCACCTTCTGCCTAGCTGGCCCTCCTGACTGCCTCCTACTCAGTAGTGGAGGAACCTACTGGAACTGGCAGCAGCTCCCCAGCATCAGTGCCAGGACCACAGGCTCTGGAAAGCAGAGTATGGGGGTTCAGTCCTGACAGCTCTGTCAGCTCCTCTTGAAAGCACCCTGAAAAGGCAGTTTCCCCAACTTGGGTTTGTCCAGGTTGGGGAAGTTACCTCCTAAGGAAGGAGAAAGCTTCATGATCAACCTGAAAAACCATGTATTCCTTACTGCCCCCTCTTCCATGAAGCCTTCCTTGATTCCCAGCCACACACTAGTCCACAGCACCCAGTCCAGTCCTCTACTCTGTGGGGTGCTTATTTCTTCACCAAGTAAGCTGCTAGAAGGCAGGAACGCCACCTCAGATAGCTTAAAAGACCCTGTGGCCCCCACCTTAGATGCTTAAAAGACCCTGTGGTCTGAGTGAAAATTCCCCCTTCTGGGCGTGGTGAGGAAGGCCCAGCTTGAGGCTGAGCCAACAGGTCCACGTCCAGCTCATTTCTACTCTGGTAATAAAAATAGCTACGTGCTTACTGTGTGGCTGCTTGGTACCTGACACATACTTCTTTACTATCTCTAATCTCCCCAGCTGGGCAAGTTTGATAGTATCAGCCTCATTTTTTAGATTATGAAATAAAGACTCTGAAAAGCCAATTCCCTTGCCCAGAGTACCTCTCTCTCTCCCACACATACACACACAGAACACAGACCAGACCTGGAACTGTTTGGTTTCTTTCAGCATCACTTTCCACAGGTTTTCCTGGTTCTACACCAACTCCCAGCCAAACAAGCCTGTCCCCACGTGAGTGGGCATCCCAGGTGGAGCCCAGTTCTCTGCTCTTGTCTTCAGTGTCTGGTCCCAGAATTCAAGCTGTGGCTTGCAAGCTCCCTTGATCAGAAGTGTCTCCAAAGTGTGTGACTATCTCTGGATATTCGAGAGAGAGCTTTGCAAAACCTCCATCTGGATTTGGTTCTGCAAACAGATGCAGCTGTTGTTTTGGGGGTGTTTTCTCCCCCGGATGTATTTAGTAAGCCCCCATGGTGGAAGAATGATGGTGTGGGTGACAGGGCACTGGACTAAAAGCCAGAAGCCCCCTGGCCACACCCAGCTGTGACTTGCTGTGGGTGTCAAACAAGCCCCATCACCTCTCTGCACCCCATTTTCCACATCAGAAGGAAAAGAGATCTCAACAAGATTGGTGATTTTCCGTTTTTTAATTTTTTCATAACTGATTCCCTTTTCTCAAATCAATCTCTAAACCCTAATTTTAAAAAACAAATAAAAGTGGAACGACTGTCCTGAGGCCTCACTCACCCTCCTCCCCTGGCCCCCACCCCCAACGGTCAGAGCTCCTGGGAGCCCTACCCTGTTGCTTCTGATAAGCAGAGGCTTTACTCCCTCAGCCTTGAAAAGCAGATAGGGGGTTGGGGCTGTGGAATGCAGCTTTGGATTCCAGAAGCCAGAGGCCTGCCATCAGGGTTGTTCCCCGGGAAGCGAATCTGAGACCAGTAGAACTGGCCTCTTGACTTGAATTTCCAGAATGGAACTGAACAAGCCCCTTATCCTCTCAGTGCCTCCTTTTCCTTATCACTGAGAGTTAGAACAATTCTCTGCCATTAAGTGAGATATTGTCAATATACATATGTGGTTCAGTTCCCAGCACTTAACATACACTCTGTATATTATTCTCTTGTTTTCTCCCTCTCTCCAGCCCCCAAGGCAAAGATGGTATAGGCAGAGAGACCCCTACTAAGTCAGGCGCTTCACAGTACTATGGGTTTCGTAGATGAAACCCTGTACTCAAGTCTAGAACAAATTCAAACTCAGCCTCAGTAACTAGCTGTGGGGTCTTGGGCAAATGACTTAACTTCTCTGCACTGGGCAAATGACTTAACTTCTCTGCACTGGGCTAATCCCTGGCTGACCTGAGAGCTACATCTTACACAAAAGGGGCCCTCAGGATTTGGTGTTTGCTGAAGGGTTGCTCAGTTGGGGCTTGGGACCTCTTTGAAGAGGCCCCTGTGTCAGATGATGGGGCTAACCCAGGGTGTGCTACAAAGGAGGGTCCCTGTGTGGCTTCAGATAACCCCAACCCCACCCACGGGAGGACTTGATAAAATGGGCCTCCTGAGTTGGTTGGGAAGGAGCTAAAGGGGCCCAGGAGACTGCGTGGGGAAAGACATCATCAGTGTACCCAAGGACACCCCACGCCTGGGAGTCACCACAAGATTTTAGTCCTGCTGTTTGGCCTCTGACTTGCCGTGTAACCATGGGTAAGCCCTGCCCCTCTCTGGGCCTTAAGGGCCTTAAGGTTCCATTTAGGCAAAGAGATTACTGGTTCTTTGTTCCCCAGCTTGACTACTGGGTGTCCCCCCAGGTACCTCCTAAAGGAAGTGCCTAGAACAGAGCTTCCCGCCTCCCCTGCAGTCCCGGCTGGCTCCCGGCAGGGCAGCCCTCTTCCTGCCTTGTCCTTGTGTCCACTCTTCCCCTGGGAAGAGCCAGAGCCGCAGCGGCCAGCTGCGGAGACGCCTCTTAGCCCTTCCGTCTCCGCCCCTCTCCGCCCCTCTGACCCTGCCTCAGCGCTCCTCTGCTGGCGGGCTGCTTTGCTCAGCCTGTGATTATCTTCCTAAAGCCAGGCTCTGGCCAGGCCTCTCCGCTGCCTCCTGCTCAGAAATCTCCCCTTCCTCCCTGCTGTTCCCCCCCCCCCCCAGGTGCTCAGACCAGTCCCTTTGCTGCTTCCCACCCTCCCTTCCCTTCCTGAGAGACTTTTCTCCTCATTTCCTCTGCCAAGCTGAGCCCACTCATCTGTAAAACTGAACTGGCCCACCCTAGTGGCACAACGGGTTAGGACACAGCACTGCAAACTGGCCACAGCCACCTCAGTGCAAGTTCAATCCCTTGCCCCAGAGGTGATCCACTTGGCTTAGCAGACCTCTCGTGTCTCACCTGCTGCTCCCCTCAGCAGTGTACTTCCTCACTCTGCCTCCTCTGCTCCCCACTCTGCCTTTGGTGAATCCTCTAGCCCCCCTGCACCTCTGGCCTGTACCCCAGTTCTGTATGTATAAATAAATACATCTTTAAAAAAAACAAAACTGAGTTCAAGGCCCCCTGTCTTCCTCCAGTGAGCTGCTTCTGCCAGCCTAACTTATCACCTTGGAACTCCTGGTTCTTTTATGGGGTGCTCCTCCCTGCTGACATGTGCTCAGTCACCCCTGCCTTCCAGGACTGTAGTGCCAAGTCCGAGAGAAAGCACCTGTGCAAGTGTCCAGAGTGGCCTGGACACAGGTGTCCAGAGACCAGTGACACCCAGCCTCCTCCTGCCCACCACAGGTCTGGCATTAGGGCAGTTCTGTACTGCATACAGACTTCCTTTGTGCCAGAGGGCTGGGGTGAAGGAGCAAACATGAGGCCTGTGAGCCCTGCCCTGGGGCACTGGGTGAGATAGCAGGGCACTGTTGCCTACCAAGCGGAGTGTGGTCTGGACAGAAATGCTTCAGTGGAAGAGCGAAGGAGAGGTACCTGGAGAGAACCCGGTAGAACTTGGCAGTGGGCAGATTGCGGAGAGAGCAGGAGCCTCCAGATGGGCCTGTCCTGGGGATCAGCGCTGGGAAAGCTCTTCAGTGGCCACTCTGTGGGGGCTGGGGAGTATGCATCTGGCCAGCTGTGCTGTTTCTTCCTGCCCCTGAGAAGTCAGAATAACAAAGGGTTAACAATGCTTTTCTCTAGAAGGTAAAGGTAGAATTGCAGATTTCTTTCTTTGTGCTTATCTGTACTCTTCTAGGATTTCTGCCAGGCACATGGACTTTTTTTTCATAGCACAAACAATCTAAGTGGTCACATGCTTATTTCGAATCCAGCAGAGTGGTTTTTCCAATCAGTGGTAAAAAAAAATGCCTTAAAATAAAGTCAATGACTAGAGAAATGTAACTTAAAAAATAAAAAAGAGACACACCATATAAAATACAAGCCCAGATTTTTATATTAGTAGTTTGAAAAGGCTATGGGGACCCAGGGTGAGCAAAATGGGGGTGGGGTCAAAAGGTACAAACTCCCAGTTCCAAAATAGGTGAGCGGTGGGGATGGACTGTCCAGCTTGGTGACTGTAGTTAACAGCATTTGAAAGCTGCTGAGAGAGTAGATCTTAAAAGTTCTTAGAGGAGGAAAGAAAAAGGTGTCATATATGCGGCGAGGGATGTCTACTAGAATTAGTGTGAGGATTGTTTTGCAGCATATACAAATAGCAAATCATGATGTTGTACACCTGACATGAATGTAAAGTGATGTGTCAGTTATAATTAGGTCAGTAAAGAACGCGCTGGGCAAGTGCCTGGAGGCCTCCTTTCATGTCCCTGTCTGCTGGGTGCAGGCCAGTGAGGGTCCGTGATCCGCACCGGGAGCCAGGGCAGAGCAGGGGAGGTGGGGATGTGACTGGCCCAGGAGGACTGGAACCTGGACTCACATCTTGCTTCCTACTCCCCAACCCCCCAGGGCTGAGCGAGCCGCAGACCAAGAGGCCCTCACTTCCTACCGACTGGATGCCCGGTACCCCGGGTCCCACCATGCAGCACCAGTCAGTTCTGCACAGCGGCTACTTCCACTCCCTGCTTCGGAGCTGGCAGGCGGCCAGCACCACCCTCGGTGCCTCCAATCTCATCTACCCCATCTTTGTCACGTGAGTCCTCATGAATGGGTCAGGCCTCTGGTCTGCAGCGGGTCAGTATGGTTATGGGTATGACTAGGCAGGTGTCTGTTGCTCAGAGTAATAAAATGGAATGCTCAGTGCATTAGACGTAGCCAACGGGCAGAGGGCAGCTGTCTTAGGAACAAAACAGACCTCAGAAAGAACTCAATCTCCCCATTTAGGAAGTAAGACAAATCCTTGTTTGTCATCCTGAGCTGCTGCAGTGTGCAGAGGCTGAGGCTGTGAATGCTGTGGACATGGAAGCAGGGGCGAGGGGACTCATCGATCCCAGCAGCCACTGCCGTCCACTACGTGCCAGCTGTGCACAGGGCCTCTGCTCAGCACCTCTGTGCATACCTCGCTCAGTCTGCAGGAGAGAGGTTGGATGTGATCCCCTAGAATGTCATCTTCAAGATGGCAGAGACTTTTATGTCTTGTTTACGGTTGCATCGCCAGGGCCTAGAATAGTAGCTGGCACGTAAGTGCTCAGGAAGGATTTGTTGAGTGCAGGAATCCACCCAGGAGACAGATGAAGGCTCAAAGAGATGGGACAACTTAGCCACAGGCACCCAGTGAGTAAGTGGCTGGGTCAGCAGCGAGGGCCCTCAGACAGCAAAGTCCATGCTCTTAACAAGCTGACTCCTTCCGGTGATCACTGTTCTCCTAGTACATTTGCTCTTGTCACTGTTACTCTGATTGTTCCCATGATTATTTCAGGCCCCTGGCGTGGCCGGGCAGGGGAACCAGACCCTGGGCTCCCTCCTTCTCCCACCATCTCCATTCCCCTAGTCCTTCCGAGCGCCCTGACCGCTGTCTCCCCCTCACCACTGCCCCTTCCCACAACTTCCAGTCCATGGCCCACCCCCCCACTCTTGCAGGGATGTTCCTGAGGACATACAGCCCATCGCCAGCCTCCCAGGAGTGGCCAGGTAGGAGGATGGTGGGGAGGGCGAGGGGATGTGGGAGGGAGAAGTTTCGCAGGTGGAGGTGCCAGGAAGCAGAAGCTGACTGGGATGTAGAAGATCTGGAGGGGCTCAGTGGACTTTGGGGTCAAGATGTGCCGCAACAGAAGAGGCACATAAAGAAAGCAAGAATGGCCTGCTCCTACCAGAGGCATCATAACAGAGCTGGCACAGAGGATGGCTGAGCTTGACGTGAGAGTTCAGTGCGAGACTCGGGCTGCCCACAGCTGCGAGCTGAGGCCTTGGGCCCCCTTCTGTGGGTGGGTGTGTTCCTACCCCTCCTAAAAAAAGGCACAGGGTTATTGCTGCATTATTCACAATTGGAAAGATTGGAAACAACCCAAATGCCCAAAAGTGGATGAATGGATTAAAAAGATGTGGTACATGTACACAATGGAATATTATTCAGCAACCAAAAAAACCAAAAAAAAGAAACACATGCCTTTTGCAGCAACATGGATGGAGCTGGAAGGGATCATGCTTAGTCAAATAAGCCAGAAAGAAAAGGAAAAAGACCGGATGGTTTCACTCATAGCAGGAGTATAATGGATCAGGCGAGAAAATAACATTAATAATAATGAACAGTTATATAGCAGAGACAATTTATGGGGATGGATGGGGAATGGGATCAAAAGCAGTGGGGGGAGGGAAATGCACTGGGCTGTGGTGATGGCACATGGGTGATTTGGTGATGGGAAGCCCACAGGGATTGCAGCTGAGATGGGAAAATGCACAAAATGATGTAAAAATAAACTATTATGTTATTAAAGGGGGGGGCGGGAGCGCTGACCTGGGGCCTGCCTGACTGTAGCCACCACACGCAGGTACGGTGTGCAGCGGCTGGAGGAGATGCTCAGACCCCTGGTGGAAGAGGGCCTGCGCTGTGTCCTGGTCTTCGGCGTCCCCAGCAGAGTTCCCAAGGTGAAGAATCGGAGGAAGAGTCAGGAGAGGGCGGGGAGGGGGAGCCTCAGTTCTGCACTAAGCCTTGCTCCAGTCTTGGGGCCTCAGGTGAATTAACACAGCACCTGAATCCAGCACCCTTAGAGGATCAGGAAAATGAGGAGGTCTGGGGGTGTCGAGGCCAGCGCTCCAGTGGACCCTCCTTCCCAGCCTGAGTCCTTTCCCTGCCACACCGCCCACCCCCCTTGACCTATGCAAAGGGCTGACTGGGCCCAGACCCCACTGTCCCCTGTAGGTATCAGTGATGAGCTATCGCCAACCCTGATTGAACAAGTCAAGGCCCTTTGCAAAATGGGGCAGTTTTCAGTCTTCCCCGTCCCGAGGCTGACACACCCCCTGCCTGTCTCCACTGCCAGGATGAGCGGGGCTCTGCGGCCGACTCCGAGGACTCCCCGGCCATTGAGGCCATCCGTCTGCTGCGCAAAACCTTCCCCGGCCTCCTGGTGGCTTGCGACGTCTGCCTGTGCCCCTACACCTCCCACGGTCACTGTGGTGAGCCCCTCCCTTCGTGGCCCTGCTCCCACCTGCATTTCCACTGCCCAGTCCCCCCACGATGGGGTGGCCCAGAGCTGGGATGCTTCCCACAACGCCACTCTTCGTACAGGGATTCTGAGTGAGAATGGGGCATTCCTGGCTGAGGAGAGCCGCCAGCGGCTGGCAGAGGTGGCACTGGCCTATGCCAAAGCAGGTGAGTGAGCCGGCCACAGGGGTGAGCCCCTCTATGTTGGGGAGGTAACAGTGTGGGTGGGAGGGCCCCAGAATTCTGAAGGCCACTCTGCCCCTCAGGATGTCAGGTGGTGGCCCCTTCAGACATGATGGATGGACGCGTGGAAGCCATCAAGGAAGCTCTGATGGCACATGGATTTGGCAACAGGGTAGGGACCAGGAGTGCAGGTGGGCATAGGGAGGTGAGGAGGGCATCAGGACCAGCACTGTCCCTGTAAGAGCTGAGGATCCCACGCAGCACAGAACAGCGTTGGGTAAGACCTTTGGGACCCACCTCAACTTCCCAGCGCTCCTATGGGACCAGGCCTCCGGCCCTACTTCCCAGCCTCGGTTCTTTCTCTCCCTGCCTCGTCCTCCTGGGCCACCCGCACAGGGCTGGCTGAGCCCAGACGCCACTGTCTCCCTGTAGGTATCCCTGATGAGCTATAGTGCCAAGTTCGCTTCCTGTTTCTATGGACCTTTCCGGTGAGTGGGGGCAGCGTGGCGCCTTAGCCCAAAGCTGAAAACCCTGCTGTCAAACCCCTGACCTGTTGGCCCCACACTGAACACCCACACCCCCAACCATCACACCACATGCCCCTGCTCCCCAGGGATGCGGCTCAGTCAAGCCCAGCTTTCGGAGACCGCCGCTGCTACCAGCTGCCACCCGGGGCCCGGGGCTTGGCCCTCCGCGCCGTGGTGAGTGACCGGTACCTGAGCCCCACCCAGCCTATCCCCGCTGCTCGCCTCACCTCCAGGGCTCTGCTCATTCCCTCCTTCATCCCTTAGGACCGGGATGTGCGCGAGGGAGCTGACATGCTTATGGTGAAGCCGGGAATGCCCTACCTGGACATCGTGCGCGAGGTCAAGAACAAGGTGAGCAGAATAAAGACGGGGGCACCAGGGCAGATGAGAGAGGGACCTGGGATTGAGGGGCTGCAGTGGGGCCCAGAAACCACCACAGGCTGCTGCATCAGGCTCACTGATTGCCCATTGAGCAGTTCTGCTCTCAATGGGCATGTTCGAGCTGGGGACCAGCTGCAGTGACTTGGGGTCTGGGGTGCAAGATGGTCACACAGATTGCCTCAAGAAGAAAGGCACCCCACCCCCACAGGCATGCCCCCCTTCCACCCTTTCTGCCCACCATGGCTTCTCTGTAGCACCCGGAGCTGCCCCTGGCTGTGTACCACGTCTCTGGAGAGTTTGCCATGCTGTGGCACGGAGCCCAGGCTGGGGCGTTTGATCTCAAGGCCGCCGTCCTGGAGGCCATGACTGCCTTTCGCAGAGCAGGTAAGCTGGCAAGTAGTGTTTTGACCTGTGCCACAGGCACTGATAGGCACATTGCCCAGGTAGGGAATCAAAGTCAAGAGACAGCCTGGATCTCATGCTGGAAACCCAGTGATTTAAACAGACACGAGCCGAAGGGAGGGCACTGGGTGGCAGAACAGGGCATGCGGGCTGGAGGAGCAGCGCCCTCCCTGACATTTGGGTTTTGAGACCGTGGCCAAGCCGCTTCTCTGACCCTCAGTGTCCTCAGCCTGGTGCAGGGTTGTCGTGAGGATTCAATGAGATGATTGAGTGCCTGGCACATGCTTATCGCTTCATAAACGGGAGCTGGTTTTGTTGGTAGAGATCGCAGCGTGGGAAGAGAACTGACAGCTCATCTCTTTCCCCCACTGCATATTTTATACTTTGGCAAACTGGGGCCCAGAAAGAGGAGTTGACTCGCCCACAGTCACACAATGTACAGAGCGAGAGCTGACTAAGCAGGGCTCGAGCGAATGCTGTGGTACCTCAGGCTATGCCTCTGGGTGGTAGCCCCCAGCCCCCCCATCTCCCAGGCGCACCCAAAGACGGTACCCCACCTGCTTCCCTTCTTCCTGCTCTTCTCTCAACACAGGTGCCGACATCATCATCACCTACTACACCCCTCAGCTATTACGGTGGCTAAAGGAATGACTGAGAACTTGTGCAAGACCCAAGAACTAGAACTTTTCAAAGTTCCCAGGGCCTTGGAAAAGTGAAAACCAAAGTAAATGCTGCTTTTAGAGTCGTGCCCTCTTGCCCTCTTCCTGCTCACACGCTGGCAGGGCCCCCTCCAGGGCTGGTTTCCACAGCATGCCAAATGTTCCACTTTTGCAGCCACTTCTTCATGGGTTCTCCCAGGCCCCCCCCCCAACCCCTCCCCTGGGTCAACAGTAAGACTCACCTCTGCTCCAGCTTCTTCCTGCAGTGCAGCTCCACCTTGAAGACAAGCAGGAGTTGGGTGCAGGCTCAGTGGGTCCTGGGAGAGGGCTTGGAGCAGGAAAAGAGCAGTTAGATCTTGGATCCTAAGAAGCTCTGGAAAACTCAGCACTGCCAGCAACAGAGCTGGGCTGCTGGCACCAGGCCTTGACTGGCGTCTCTGGTTTATAATTGAGATCTGCTGCGATGCCACCCAGATCAGTGGTTGCCAGCCTACCTGCAGCTGCCCATTCAATTCTGTTCTGAGCCATAAACCCAAAGAATTGCTCTTTAATGCAGAAATGTTGCCTGAGCATCATATTCAGGAGCCAAGGGAGAGTTCCTGACTGTTGGGGATGCTACCACCATGAGGCTTTTTATTGAAGAGAAATTTTGTGAGAATGTCTGCTCTGTGCCCAAGATTGGGCTTGTTACTGGGAATACAGCAGAACAGCTCCAGCTTGTGTCTGTGGAATCTATACAAGGACGGGGGAGGGGGGCAAACAGCAATAAGAACACAGAAAACAGCAGTTACAACCCATATGGGTGCTTGGAAGGAAAGGAAGACAATATACAAGAGGAAGGGGCCGCTCTTAGGAAGGTGGCGAGGAAGCCATCCCTGGGGTTAAGGGACAAGGAGAGATCCTTATAGAGAGAAGCCTAGAAGCTCCGAGAATAACACAAAGTATGCAGAGATCCTACAGGAGGAAGAGGCTGGTCAGGCTCCTGGGATCAGATCAGGAAAGGGCTTCAGCACTGGAGGCTCGAAAGGTAAATCCTGCACCTTGTAGGAAGCTTGGATTTAGAAAGTCATCGAAGGATCTTAACCGTAAGCTGTGTGTGTCAGTTTCCCACACTGCTGCTATGCAAAAATGGAGGGGACAGAAAGAAAAGAGTGCGCCAGAGTCCGGCTGGGACGTTCTTGCAGACCCCCGTGAGCAGTGACACCCTGGAGCAGGTGGTAGCAGTGGAGAGAAGGACACGAACAGACTCAGCATTTGTTCCAGACACAATTAGCAGATTGCGTTGATGGTTTACATCAGGGGGGCCCGAGGGTATGGAAAACAAGGATGCCTCATGGGTTTCTGGCTCCAGCAACCAGCATGTGGCCCCAATTCATCCTCTGAGACGGACAGAATATAATGTTCCCCTCGCGAGAGCTGAGGCCCAACCAAGATGGGGCCTGTTTGCAGGCCCCACCGCCCCTGTGCTGAGCAACAGGGATCCCAACTCTAGGACCACCAGAGTGGTACAAGAGAGGTACAAGCCATGCCACGATTTAGAGTAACCGACTCCCAGCAGCTCTTCTCCTCAGACCAGCCCCTCCCAGTCCGTGGTAGTCTTCCTCAGAGCTGTGACCAGCTCAAGACCGCCTCTCATTCTGTCTTCAGGCTTTTGAGAGCTGCCCAACCCAACCCAAGGCTTGTATAGTCACAAGCTTTCACCTGCCAGGGAGCCTAGGCTTGAATTTACCACAGGGAGGCCTAAAGCACTAAGGAGTAGCTGATAGCCCCTGACTTAGACCAGACCAGGGCTCGTAGTCATCTCAGCTACTTGGCTTCCTGGCCCCTAGACCCTGAGCTCATTTCTGGTGCGTGTGGACGGAAGTTTCTGCAAGACCACTCCACACTGGTTGCTGAGCTAATATAAGGCCTAGCTCTACTCTAGGCAGAGAGGAAGACATTGCCCTTAGGTGCCAGCAGTTCTGGGGCAGCAAACACCTGTGCAAAGAACCCCTTTCCCCACCCTGATGTGGGGTGCTGTGGGGAGGGGATAAACAGCAGAATGAGAACTGGATGGCAGACATGTCACCAGTGACCTGGAGGTCCCCAGAACCTGACCTGGATTGAAGGATCAGAAAATGCTGCCCTGAGGCCCTGGCATTTGCGCTAAGCCTGAAGGATGAGCAAGCAAACCAGGGCATGTTTGGGAAGAGAATTCCAGTCGGAGGGGACAGCTGTGCAGAGGCCCTGGGGCCCAAGTGAGCTGGACGAACAAGGCAGGTGTGGCTGGAATGGGGCAGGAGGAAAAAGTCTCCCGAGCTGAGGGGACAGAAACCAGGGCCCGAGCATGCAGCAGCTCAAAGACCATAGTTAAGGAAGGCAAGCACCTTTCCGCCTCCATTCCAAGAGAGGAAGGAATGTCTCGCTGGAACGTGCATTCTATGAAAGCACAGACGGCACAGTGGCAAAGCAGAGATGAGACACACGTGGCCTGGTCTGGGGCGGAGCGGTGGGATAGACCAGCGAACGGATTGACAAAGCAGAGTAGACTTGAAGGGTGAACTTGGCTTGGGCTCCTGGGTGGCTGAGGGCCATTTACTGAGATGGGGAAGCTTGAAAGAGGATCAAGGTGGAGGGGGAGTCCTGTGTTTGCACTGAAGAAGTGCTATCTTGCACTTACATGAATCGCCTGAGACCATTTAACAAGTTTGTGGCAGACCTGGGTCTGGAACCCCAGCACAACAAAACAGATTTGAACCACATTGCCCTAACCACTGTGCCATGCCAGCTCCCACTAAGGAGAGAATTATGGGTCTAACATGATGCTGTCTACTCCAGTAATGGGGCAGGCCAAGGGGCTGGGTTGCCTGCAGGCACCATGGTCTGTGTAAGCACCTTCTGGAGCTAGTCCTTGTCCCCCTGGGTGCCAGCCTGGTGTCCACTCCAGCCCAGGTGTTTCGTCTAGAAAGTCAAAAATGGCCTGGCAGGCAGCTGGCAGCATTTGAGTGGCCCTGGAGGAACTGTCTCCTCCATGTCTGTCTCCCGCTGGTAGCCAGCCCTTGCTAATAACTAATTTCACCTTGGGCAGAAAAGTCGACCTTCACAGTTGGCAAGGCATGTTCTCCTCAACGTCCTGGGGTCACGGTGACAAGTCAGCTGCATTACGGGCCTCTCTAGGAGAAGAGGCTGTTACCCCTCTCAGATGTGCCAGCTTAGACTTAGGGCATCTGTTTCAGTGGGGCCTGAAGGCTGCAACAAAAATTCCACCATCCTCACTTGCTATTTTACCAAGATCCCTAAAACTCTGACCTCAATGGAGATGTGGTTGAGGGACCCATCAAGCAACAGGTATTTTTAGCCACCACTTAACTCCCACTTCCCCCACTAGGGGAGGGGAGAATCCTGACCTCCACGACAATGTGGGCTCTGCCAATTCCACATCTTAGGGCCGATGACCTGCCACACTCATCACTTCTGTATCAGGTACTCTTGGCTGCACGGGACAGAAATGCAGGTCCAGAGCAAAACACAGAAGTGACTGTTTTTCACAACTGGATTGGGATGAGGTTAGGTGTGACTGACCCTCAGGTCGAAAATTCTCATGCAGGGCTGTGTCTCTTCATAGCTTCACCTCCGTCTGTCTCTGCTTGGTTTATTCTTAGATGGGCCTCTGACACCTGACAGTAACATCATACCAACATGGTCCTTAAGACTTTCAGTTCCAGGCCTCCCTGATGGTGCAGGGGGTTAAAGTGCAGCACTATGAAGCTATCTGCAGCCACTGCAGCACAAGTTCAATCCCCGGCTAGGGAGGTGACTCAAAGGGCACAGCAGACCTCTCCTGCCTCATCCACTGCTCCCCTCAGCAGTGGATTTCAGTCAGTCCACCTGTTCTGCTCCCTACTCTGTCTCTGGCGCATCCTCTCACTTCCCTGCACCCCAGCTCTTGTATGCATAAATAAATTTTTAAAAAGACTTAGAGCCCCAGAGAAAGCCAGGCCCTTTCCCATCATCACCTAGCAAATCTCTGGAGGTTTCAGTCCACCCAAGTCACAGACAGGCCTCTGCTGAGGGACTAAGCAATCACACACGGGCCTGGGGAGGTCTCAGTTTTCGTACCTGCGATCCCTTTGCTAGTAGGGTACCCTTCCCGCCAGTAGGAAAAGGAAAAAGGCAAGCGGAGGGCATGACCCATCCTTAAAGGACACAACCCAGACATTGCACAGATCACCTCTGTCCACATTCATCAGAACTTAGTCACCGGGCACACCTAGTTCTGTGACGGAGGCTGAAAGTCTAGCAGGGCAGCCATGCGCCCAGCTACCACTTGGTTTAATTACTAACCAAGGCAGAGAGAGGCTAAGGGAGCGAACTGCCGTCCCCACCACACTGAGTTCCTAGCACAGAAACCGCCGTCAGAACACGGAAGGAGGAGCTCCTTTAGAGCATCTAGTTATGTACTCTAGATGGAGACGGATCTGTCCAAATTTGTGCAAGCCAGTGACAGACCATGGCTGGGATTCAGGGCTCCTCGTTCCAGAACTGGGGGAGTATGAAGGGTTAAGGGTATGAGGGTGGCTTGGAGGGATTTTTGCTTTAAATGAACTCATTTATGTAGCTTCCAATGTATTTTTATATTCATGTGTTATAGCTAACAAAGATGTACTTGTGCTATTTGTATAAATGAAAATGTGCCCAGTATATGTAAGAGGAAAATGTGTTATCTCCACTAGTCAACAGAGTAGTTCAAGTTAAAGCCATAGTAAGATACCACCATGCACCCAGATGCCCACACATATGCCAGTTGTTCAACAATGAATTGCGGGGCTCTCCCTGTTAGCGCGACAGGTTAAAGCGCAGCACGGAGAAGCTTGCCGAAGCTGCTTCAGTGTGAGTTGGATCCTGGCCAGGGAGGTGCCACATGGCACTGCAGACCTCTCCTGAACCACCTGCTGCTTCCTCTCAGCAGTGTATTTTAGTTGATCTGCCTATTCTGTTCCCCACTCTGTCTCTGCTGAGTCCTCTCGCCTCCCCGCACCTCTGGCCTGTACTCCAGTTCTGTATGCAGCAAATGGAAATGTCACACAATACTGACTTCAGGACACAGTCTGGGTCCTTCTAACATAGTACCTTCTAACTCCTGAACAGAGATGTGAAAATGCACATATGTTTACCTAAAGACATCTCAGGAATGCTCACAGAGTTACCAAAAACCCAACCAAGTAAATTTGAAGATCCAGGTGACTCTATTCAGCAACTCCTATGTCAGGCAGTATCCCACTACGAATAGAGGCATTTTAAGGACTGGTACTAGAAGCAAGGTTAGAAGAAAGGCAAGCTAAAAAGGGAGCTGATTCCAGGCTGTTACATCGGTCACCTTCCTGAGGGAGATAAAACAGGTCTCTCTGACGGATTATCTTGTTAGTACTGGCAGGAGATTCAGGTTGAGGGGTCAACGACCCCCACAGATGCTGAAGCTCTAATTAGATTAGATATGACATCTTGGTGTGCTGATACCCGGCCTTAGCATAAGTGATTCCGTTTGGGGCCTGTTGTCATTTTTTAATAACGGCAATATTTTCCTAATACTGTAATGCAATTATAGCTAAGTCAGGTGTCAACAGTAAAATGTGGTATATTCAGTATGATAGAATACAGCCTTGCTCCACTTAACAACAGCGACACCTTCTGAGAACTGTATCCTTAAGTGACTTTGTCATTGGGCAGAGTCATAGAGGACACCAACCCAGGTGCTTTATATCGGGGCCAGTGTCATACATGCTGTCTGTGGTTGACAGGACATGTCATGTGGGGCATGGCTGTATTACATGTGAGAAGGAAGGAGCTATGAGAACACACAGGACATGGATGAGGCTTACAAATAAAATCGAGCAGAAGAGGCAAGACAAAGTGTCTTCCATTTATAGTCTAAAAACAAAGTAAAGCATGCAACTGGAAGCCAGCACAGTAGTCACTGTTTCCTGGGATAAGGGACTAGAATAGGGCAGGCACTGCAAGGTCTTGACACTCTTTATTGGACTGGGTGCTGTTTACATGGGTGCTTCGATTTGTAAAAATTCAAGGGCAGGCATACTTTTTGCTTTATGATATACTTTAATAAATGTTAACTTTAAAAAGTAAATGGACCCTCCCTGGTGGTGCAGTAGGTTAAGGTACAGCACTATGAAGCTATCCACTGCAGCACGAGTTCAATCCCTGGCCAGGGAGGTGACCCACATGGCGCAGCAGACCTCTCCTGTCTCGCCCGCTGTTTCCCTCAGCAGTAGATTTCAGTCTGCCTGTTTTGCTCCCCACTGTCTCTGGTGAATCCTCTCACTAACCCCCCTCCGCACCTCTGCCTATACCATAGTTCTTAAATGCATAAATAGTAAATCTTATAAAATATATAAAAATAAGTAAATGAAAATTTTAAAGTAAAGACAGAGACATGCCTGGTGGCCCAGCCCAGGTTTACTTGACGCTTTCAGTAGGAAAAAGGGAAAAGCCCTTCTGTAAGAAACTTGGTTTTCTCAAGAGAAATCTCTTCAGCCAGAGTCTAATATAATACACGTGGTGTCTCCAGGAGAATCAATCACCAGGCCAGAGTCCACACAGGCTAGAACAAGGAAAGAGACCTTCTGGGGATTTCTGTCATCAGACTTAGGAAGGAAGCTACTCATTAACAATACAGTACCCAGGTCTGAACAATTCAAAGACACTTGTTTCAGAATAGTAGGGTGTTTGTGTTTTGTGTGTGTGTGTGTGACATGAAAGGCTCCTTTTTCTCTGCTCAAAAAGATACTTGGAGAAACTAAAAAACAGAATCTTAAAAGTGAAATCAGGGCCATAATAAGGGAGGAGCATCACAATCACATAGACTATCATGGAAATAACCCTTTGTGCAAGAGGTAGTTCATGTGACATAGGATTTCAAGCCCTCAGTAGACCTAGTTTGTTGTTTTAAAGATTCATTTATTTATGCATACAGAACTGGGATACAGGCCACAGATGCAGGGAATGAGAAGATTCACTGGAGACAGAGTGGGGTGCAGAACAGGTAGGTCTACTGAAATACACTGATGAGGGGGGAGAGGGTATGACAGGAGGGGTCTGCCATGTGGATCAGCTCCCTGGCCTGGGATTCAACTCATGATTCATACATACCACAGTGGCTTGTGACTGGCTCTAGCTTGATAGCACTGAGACTTTAACCCCTGTGCCACCAGGGAGGCCCAGTTTTCTAATCTGAAAGGATCTTCTCAAAGAGCTTTCTCATAAGCTCTCATTAGAACCCAGAATGTTGTTTTCATGTGGAGAAACTGAAGTTCTATGGGCAAAGTGATTTATCTTAAAAATTAAAAACTAGCCTGGACTTTGGTTGGAAGTTAGTTTTGTCTCCCCACTTATTACATTGGAGACAGAGAAAAAAAATTTTTTTAAAGATATATTTATTTATTCATACAGAACTGCGGTAGAAGCCATAGGTGCAGGGGTGGTGAGAAGCTTCACCAGAGACAGAGTGGGGAGCAGAATAGGCAGATCGCTGAAGTACACTGCTGAGGGGAGCAGCAGGCGGGTCAGGAGAGGTCTGCCACACCATGTGGGTCACCTCCGGGCCAGGGATCGAACTAACACTGCAGTGGCTGTGGCTAGCTTGCAGTGCTATGCCACCAGGGAGGACCCAGAGAAAAAAATTTAATGGTGGCTCACAGGTAACAGTGCTTGGATCAGAAACTGGAGGCTAAGACTAAGTAACCCTGAAAGGTGCATAATCTCAGACATCCCGGGATTCTGTGAAATGCAGGTGGGCACCCAGTGTCCAAATCACCCTTCCCACTCCCACCTTTAGAAATCATCACAGCTCATCCATCCCACAAAGTGAATTTTTGTGAGTTTTTGCTAGTGAGTTTGATAGTTTAAGAACGACACTGAAGCCAGGTTGTTCTTAATAGGCCTGAGACATGTGACTCGGCGCTTTGTACTTCCTCCTGGGCCTGAGTCCAGTGAGGATGAGGCCACGCTTGAATAAAGTGAACCAACCAGCCTTGGAATACAGTAAGTGGTTTTCCTATAAGCAGGTGGGGAGGGAAGGAAGAAAAGACAAACAAATAATGTCTGTTTACATGTTTTTGTGCTCCCAGAAAAATGGCTGATAGAGTAAACAAAACCCCGGCAGAGGAGGGCAGGCTAAGGGGGGCCTCCTTTCCTCTTGCCCCCTCCCGCTGGGGTCCCAGCTCCTAGACACTTGTCACTGGAGTCCCTGCCCCTTAGTCTTTACCACGCTGCCATTCAGATCTTGCTCCTGCCCTAACCTCCCCCACCCGAGTGCCCTGCCACTGTTCCCAAAACTCATTATGCACTATTGCCTCCGTAGCGCTTATCATGAGCTGAAATTTGGGTTATTTACCTGGTCTCTGTGTGCTCCCTCCTGTCATGGAGGCAGGAACAATGTTGTTTCCCACTGCGTCCTCCGTGAAGGTCAAGGTCTAGCACAGGGCAGATGCTCAAGCCCTCAGACACCAGGTTGGTGGGAAGCGGGAGGGGGTCAAAACAGGGCAGGGAAGAGCACGAGGGACCGCGGGGCTGGTTCAGGGGCGGTGAAAGTGGTGGGAGAACTACAGGGACTACAACGAAGTAAGAAAAACAATTAATAAAAAAAAAGAAAAAGAAAAGAAAAAACCAGGTTGGTGGAGCTTTGACTTTTTACATTGCACAGCTTGAAATTTTAAACCTTTTTGAGATGAGCAAGGTCACTTTTTTTTCACCAACAGTAAAAAAAAGGGCAGCAAGGTTCACAGCAGTGAACTTTGCTCTCAGGTGTGTGGGTTAGGTGAGATTCCAATTCCGATGCCCACCATGTAGGGATTGTGGGGCCTTAGACCTGA
>NW_004567107.1:15364920-15378824 GCF_000260355.1 Condylura cristata
CAGCGGGCGAGGGGCGGGGCCGAGGAGGGGCGGCGCTAACGAGGGGCGGGGCCATAGAGGGGCGTGGTTATCGAGGGGCGGGGCTGCGCCGCGGCCGGGCGTCTGCGCGCCTCTCCCCGTGTGCGTGCCGCGGCGGCCTCCTGCTACCGCGGCTTGGCAGGTGGGTTTGGGCCCCGGGGGCTGGCGCCACGCCGTGGGAGCGCGCTGTAGCTGAGCAGGTGACCCAGGGGTGCCGTGGCGGCCAGCGTCCCCAGGTCTCCCTCCCTCCCGCGGGGTGCACCGCGAACCGCAGCGGGAGGGGTTTTGTTTTAACTGGGCGATCGGTTGGACTTTGCGGCCCCCTGTCCCTGGAGGACGCTGAGCAGATCTGGCCTGCAGCCGAGTTTCCTGCACAGGCTTCTAGAAATCGAAAACGCAGTGGGTGGGGAGCTGAACGGTCGTCCGAGTCGAGTCTAAGCAGTGTCAGGTGCTTCCCACGAGACTGGGCGATTTGCCGCCATCTACCCACCTACCAAACGAGAGGGGCTTTTTGAGGGCTCTCCTTCGGTTCCAAACTGACTTAAATTTGACAAACTTCCTCTTAGGCTTCTTCCCAGTTACCAGCCATGATCTTCCAGCAGCAACTGTTGCCCCCTGAACTCTGATCCCTGGGGTTTCAGCTGGACCGCTTGGTTGTCTGGAACCAGCTCTCTCTGGGGAGAGGAGCTGCGCCCAGTCAGGACATCAGGCTAAGGAGTGCGTGCGCTGTGTCAGTAATCCTTTCGTTGGTTCTCCAGTAAAAGATGAAGCCGAGCTCAGAGGTCCTTAGAGACAAGTCGGACTAGGCTATTCTTTCTTGCCTTTTGCCCTGTATGTTGTGTAGGTTGAACAGTATCAGGATTTTTCGCTTTTCTTTTTTTATTTAAATGTGTATAAGTCATGGGAGCATTGGCCAGAGTCCAGAAATTTGGGTTCTAGTCCAGAAATTTGGGTTCTAGCCCTGGCTGTGCTGCCGATTCACTGTGATAATTGGGTAAATATCAGCCCTCCGGCTCTGATAAACTGGGGTTCATCAGATGGTCTGAAGGACCCTTCTGTCTTTCGGCACTACAAACAGTAAAAAGAGCCATCATTAGAGATCCCTGGCAGATCTGGCCTCTACCTAAAGCACCAGACTTCATGCTCTGCCTCAGGATATTTGCATTTGCTGTTCCCAGCACCAAGAACACTTACCTGTTTCCCAGCTAGTCATTCTTCAGATGGTCATTGAAACTTCACGTTGAAGAAGTTTCCCATAAACTAGATTGGCTTCTCTGGATTTATATCTCTCGGTACATGCCATTTTCTTCATGCTTAAGTGACTAATAAGTCATTTTTCTATTTATCTGTATCCTCTATTCTTTAGTGCCTATAAATGTCTCAAGGGCTGGAAATCTGACCAAATCTTCAGAATCAGTCACGGCTTAATAGGTGCTCAGATATTTGTTGTGAAATGAACAGACGATCTTATTTAGTCCAATAATCTTGTGAGTTTGGGGTCCTAGAGCTTCTCACATGAGGAGACAGATTTAGAGTGAGATGCAGTGAGTTGGCAGTGTTAGGATAAGAACCTTGGACTCTGACTCCAACACCTGAATTTCTACCTCACCTGTTGTCCCTTATTCCAGGATCCCATATTATGAAGCGGTTTCTTGGTTGCTACCAGATGGAATCACGAGGCCTGGAAAGAGAAGACCTGTAGGTCCTACGATCTGAGGTGACCAGGTGTGGCCGTGGCTCCCCCTGCAGACCCATGGCGAACCGGCTGCGGATACAGCTGCTGACGTGGGACGTGAAGGACACACTGCTCAGGCTCCGTCGCCCGGTTGGCGAGGAATACGCCGCCCAGGCCCAGGCCCACGGCCTGAAGGTGGAGGCCGAGGCCCTGGGACAAGCCTTCCGGCAGGCATACAAAACTCACAGCCACAGCTTCCCCAACTATGGCCTGAGCCAGGGCCTCACCTCCCGCCGCTGGTGGCTGGATGTGGTCATGCAGACCTTCTACCTGGCAGGTGCTGAGGATGTCCAGGCGGTGACCCCCATTGCTGAGCAGCTGTACCAGGACTTCAGCAGCCCCTGCACCTGGCAGGTGTTGGAGGGGGCCGAGGCTACCCTGAGAGGGTGCCGCAAGCTGGGTCTGAAGCTGGCAGTGGTCTCCAACTTTGACCGGCGACTGGAGGACATCCTGGCAGGTCTTGGCCTGCGGGAACACTTTGACTTTGTGCTGACCTCTGAGGCTGCTGGCTGTCCCAAACCTGACCCCCGCATTTTCCACGAGGCTTTGCAGCTTGCACAAGTGGAGCCGGAGGTGGCAGCCCATATTGGGGATAACTACCGCTGTGATTACCAGGGGGCACGGGCCGTAGGCATGCACAGCTTCCTGGTGACTGGTCCAGGGCCTTTGGACTCTCTAATCAAGGATGCTGTACCCCAAGAACATATCCTCCCCTCATTGCCCCATCTCTTGCCTGCCCTTGACCGCCTGGAGGGCTTACCCCCCAGGAGTTGAGTCTGGAGAAATAACTGGACCCTGCAAATGCTGGCGACAAGGAGCCCCTTCCCTCCTGAGACTCGGCCTCTGCTCCTCTCCCTGCTGCCTCCGAAACACTGACTATAACGCAGTGTGTGTGGGGCTTTCAGCCCTGCCCCCTCTAACCAGCTCCTGGTCTCTGAGGTGGCTCATTCATCGTACCTGTGTCCCTTTTCTACCTTGAGTTCCCCTCACCTCCAGGAGTCATGGAAGGCCCAACTAGCATCAAACCTAGGTTCTTAAAAACCTTGCTTCTGCAGCAAGGCCTAAATCATGGGAGACCCCATGTGCCAAACAGGGGAAAAAACGAACTGCTGGGGTTCAAACAGAGGTCTAGGGTACCTCACTGTGGCCTTAGAGGCTTAGTTTGAAAGTCAGGGTCCTAAGTGGTACTGCAAGGATTCTGTGCTTAAAGTTTTAGATAAGGGACACCCTAGCTCTAGTCATGAGAAGAAATCTGATGTAAACCTGCTGTATATGATGCGCTAACTCCCAGAGCCACTTAGCAGGTGAGGTGGTGTGACCCACACTTAGCAATGAGGAGTGGGGTTCAGCGTTCAAGTAGTCTGAGGTCCTAGCTAGGAAATGAGGGAGCTGGGGTTTGCTTTGGGCATATCTGGCTCCAGAACCCACTGACTTCACTGTTAGGCTGCAGGTGGCAAGGGGTCCCTGTCACGTGAGAGCACAGTGCCAATCCCCGGAGTATGCCACCCCCGAGGGGCCCGGCAGCCATTGGGATTGGGATTAGCGTCGGGGTAGGAAGGCACCAGGGGTCAGAAGCCAGGGCTGGAGGGGCAGGAGTGGAGGGAGGTGAGAACTGCTGGAGATTAAAGTAGGCTGACTTAAATTCCAGTCTCTTCTTGCCTTTCCCTTCCTCACACACCATGGCAGCAGAGCTGTCTATCACAGGTAAAGAACACAGAGGCACGTACACCGAGTATGTTCCAAGTGCCAGCAGCCAGGGTGTGCTCTGGAGTGGACCATGCATGGAGGGTGGTGGACAGCTGGGCAGGCCTTGCAGCAGGCCCAGGAACTACACTAAAGGCCGCTGTGGACTAAAGGCCCCCTAGGAAGGGGGGTTTGGGAGGCATGACATAGGGGCCTTTGGGTGCCCAGCAGAAGAGCTTGGCTTTGACCCAGGCTTCAGGGCAGAGGCAAAGGCTCAGACTTGGCCAAACCTTTTCTGGCTCTGTCTGCCTGGGGCCCGATGCCAAGGCCAAGTGACTCGACATTAATTCCCACGTGCCAGGCCGTGAGGACACAGGTGGTGAGCTGTTGTCGCATAAATCATTTCAACCAGAAAGTTGCCCTTAGGTCTGTGGGCTGGATTTAATCTGGCCAGTGTTTTAAGCCAACTATCAAGCACACTTAAGGTAGGGAGGGGAGAGTTCTGCCTCCCCATCTTTGGGCTCAGAACGTAAAGTTGAAGATTGTTGAATCGTGTTTCCAGAGTAAACAGATTGTGAGGAGCAGGGACTTGCCCACGGGGTCCACGCTCTCACGACTGTACAAGCTGAGCTGCCACCCCTCATTTCTGGGAATGTGAATGGGAGTGAGAAGACGATAGCTGCTGAGCCAATGCAGGTTTAAGATCCACGCTGGACCCCGAAGGTGCCAGCATCCCGTGCCTGCCCAGTGACCAGCAAACATGGAGTTTTCCAGCCTTTCAAAACCTTTAATAACGTGCATGATCCCTAAGGCTGATCCCACTCCCTCAGCTCTTCTGACCAGAAGCCCTCACCCTGCTTTGCCAGCAGGGCTGCTAGCTAGAAGCCCTCATCGGTGACCTAGGGGAGAAGTAAGCCCTGTTGCCACGGTGACTGCAGGCTGGAGTCACTGCCAGGTCTGAGGCAGAACTGCCAGTGGTGGTGCTATTGTCAGGCTGCCTGGAGATGGGACCCTCTTGGGGCTAGGTAGGAGCTAGGGGATGAGCAGCCTGGCAGGAGTTCTGAATTCCTTCCATGGTTGGCCTTGTAGTCTAGAAAAATATTTCCTTTATGTGCCCATGTCAAAAAGGTGTGAGAAGCACTGAATTGAGATCAGAGAGCTTCAGATACAGGCTTGCCTGCCAGGGAATCATTTCTACACATTGGTGAGCAGGAAGCTGAAAGGCAGCGCTTCTCCAGAAGAATCTACTACATGTACCCAGTAACCTGGATACCAGTCACTATAGATCCATCCACCCCTCCCTCCATCAGCTCACTCACCAAGTACCTATTGCATACTCACTATGCGCTGGACACCATGTTGGCGACAAAGTAGTGAGTAGGACACCTTCAGAGGGGCAGGTGCACAGTGGGGTTGGAAGACTAAGGCCCAGGGAGCAGCAGGTCCCCTGCCCGGGAGATGCCTAATGTTCAGCAACTGAACCCAGATCTGAAACATCCCCACCCCTTCCGGTGCTGCCCCTTAAGCCCAGGCAACAGCCAAGAAACAGCCCCTGGATAGAAATGGAAGAGTGTGGGGCAGGTAGACCCAGCTCCCTGGGGCCAAAGGTCAGTGGCCAATGGTAATGGCCTGGTCCGCCACAGCAAAGACCGGGAAGAGGGGCACGGGGAAGGAGGCGTGGTGAGTGTGCAGCACGGTGCCCGAGACCGGCTCGTAAAACAGCAGCTCCTGAGCCTGCAGGTCCAGCAGCACGCCCAGCTGGGCCGGGCAGCACAACAGCCCGAGGGACTCGTGCTGCCCATCGTGCCAGAAACGGAATTCCTGGTCGTAGCGGGAGAAGACCCAGGAAAAGGCGTTGTGGCCCAAACGGGAGTCACTGCCGGAGCCCTTTCTGGGCAGCTGGCCTGAGGCCACGCCCACCTTATAGGCACAACTGTTCTGGACGTTCACCACCCAGGCATGCAGCCCGGCCTGGAAAGAGGTGGCCGCCAGGGCGTTGGGCCAGTGGTCAAAGCGCTCCGGGCCGTCTGTGCAGGTCTTGGACTTCTTAGCGTTGAAGGTCAGGGTCCTTCGGTCATCTGACAATTGCAGGAAGGGGCTGACCGTCCTCTCGTCAATACGCACATCCTCGGTACCTGCCAGAAAGAATTCTGAGTCTCCCTCATGTCTCACCTGGTTCTGCCGGGTAGCAGAGGGTCCCTCACCACAGTGTGACCTCAGACAAGCCACTTAGTCTCTCTGAGCCTTAAGTTTCCTCATCTATAAAATAAGGGGTCAAAGTAGAACACCACAGGAGGGATGTGAAGATCAAATGAGCTGACACTTGTAAAGTGCCTAACCTGCAAGTGTTCAGCAAGCTGTGGTCATGATAATAATAGTTATAAGCCCAAGTCCCTCCTCTGTAAATTCTGATAGAAATAAGGTGCAGAGAGAAGTGAGTTGTCCAAGGTCACACACCCAGTCACCCAGTCGGTAGCAAACTCAGCATTTTGTTCCTGGGGCTGGCATCACACTGATCCTCCTGACTCTGGTTTAGCAATTCTGTGGCCTCAAGATCAAACTTGTCCTAGGGACACAGCTCCTGGATATTAAAAAGCATCAGGTAGGCAGTTTCCAACTGCCAAAAAATCAGGCACTGATATCAGAATCTAGGGTAGACGAGCTATGGCTTGTACTAGAATTTTAAGGAAAACATGCAGAAAGAAGGGTTAAAAATGAGAAAAATCTTTAATCCCCTAACCTAATTGTTCCGTGAGTCCCGAAAAGACTACATTTGAGTGCAGAATCTCCCATGCAGCATGGGGGTGGCGGGAGGGGTTGAGGGGGGCAGGCTCGGAGAGCCCCCACACTAGGTGGGAATTCCTATAGGCAGAACACCATGTCATATTCACTTCTGTGGCCTGGGGACAGATCTCTGGGCAGCTGAGTTCACATTTAGTAAGTAAGATGGATCTAGGTAGCGCGATTCTTGGCCCAGATGCTTGCTAGCTGGCCCTCAATTATCTCTACTAAAGCAAAGTAGGCTTCCAAGAAATAATATCGAGCTGGCCCAGTATGGCAGGACATGAGGAGGATGTGATTTACAGGATAAGGATTTATCCTAAACCCAATTACAGAGCTGTTTGGTCCAGAAGCTGGAAGGACCTGGCCATGCAGCTTCCCCAGGCCTGTCCAGAGCCTTGGCTCTACGGGCAAGCCTGCACCCAGCATCACTGCTGCATAAGCACCACTCCAGATGCCAGGCCCCAGCATGGCCCAGTAAACTACAGACAGACAAATGGACAGAAGCCCAGTGTGTGCCAAATGGCCTGGCTCTGGCAGTTCCTAACCTGAGAGGGACCCAAGAACCGCTGTTGCCCAGAGTTGGGTCAGTAGTGGGCTCCAAGTACACTTCTCATTAAAGTTTAACTTCTCCGACTCCTGGGGATCCAAAATGCCCTCTGCTTCCTCGGTCCTAAGCAAGGGGGAAAAAAAACAGAGATTCAGTGCTTCTGGAAATATATGAGCCCATACAGGGTGACAGGCAGAGGACCTAAAGGGGACGTCAGCCAAAGGGTACACAGACATTCTCCCAGGAACCTCAGTTCCAGCAAGGCAGAGTGGGGTGATGTATAGGGTGGTGCCAGTATTTAAACTTAGAAGTGGTCCATTCTGCAGAGGCATGGGAAGTTTTTCTTGGTGAGTTAGTAGCAGAACAAGGGTGCCATGAACCCCTGGGCACAGGGGTTCACGCCACCATCCTGCTCAGAGGAAACCTCACCGCCCTCTAAACCTACTGAGGCAAAACCCATTGCTCTCGTGGGTCAGAAGGGACAGTGACTCCTCTGCTGAGGCATCTCTCGGGAAGGGATGGGCTACCAGCTTCCTGCCAACCATAAATCAGTCATAACCCCTTCCTGCAGTCGCTGCAGGAAGGTCAGTTCTGTTGCAGGGATGAGAGGAACATGAGAGTCCTAGGAGGGGAGAACTGCCATTTACTAAGGAGCCAGACTCTGGGCTTGCTGCTTTCTGTATAGAATCTTATTTCATCTTTGCTCTAACCCGGGGGGTAGTTGTTATCCGGTGTAACAGGAAAGGAGAGAGGTGCAGAAGAGGCACTCAGCTAAAAGGGAGGGGTGAGTTCCAGTCTTGCCACAGGGAGAAAGGGAGGGAAGGAGAAGAAAGGAAGGAGGGAAGGGAACCCAAGCTGAAGATCAGGCACCGTTTAACATATTTTTTTCCCAAAGGGGTAGAGGGCAAAGTGAAGATTCACCACAGAGCTCTGCATGTCTCTGGACGGGGTTCTGAGAGAGCTTTCCCATCACCTCTAAGCTGAACTTGGCTTTGAGATCAGCAGCAGTTCTGAGAATACAACTCTCTCCAAATCTCCTGGCTCGGTCCATAGATGAAGGAGGGGAGGGAGTGTGAGGGGTGGCCTCCTGAAGGATGTCAGCTTACTGCGACTCACTGACTCCCCTGACTTTGGAGGAATGAGGTGAACAGAGCCAAGCTGAGCGCAGCTTGGTAACAAAGACTCTTTATGGTCAGGACAAGAGAGGTCTGTTGCCTCTTCTCAAAGCACCGGGGCTGGGTATGGTGGTGCGCCAGGCCTCCGGTGGGGAGGGACGAGGAGCCGTGGCCGACCTCTCCTGACCTGCCGCTGCTCCCCTCAGCAGTGTACTTCTCAGTCGCCTGTTCTGCTCCCCACTCTGTCTCCGGTGAACCCTCTCACCGCCCCTGCACCTCTGGCGTCTGACGTCCGGCAGTGCCGAGCCGTCAGCACAGGGTGTGCTGACAGCAGTGGTGGACACTAGAGTCTATAGAACCAGCTGGTCCAGCTGCCTGGTGGCACAAAACAAAACCCACAAGCCCCGAGGAGTGGGAGTGAGATGGGGCTCAGACACTGACTGCAAGGCCCCGCTGGGCCAGAATGCCTGGGCCAGAATGCAGCCCAGCTGTGAGCAGGATCCAAAATTGGAGCCAGTAAAGATATTTTGAGTTTCCAGTTAGTCAGGACTCAATGACTTCGGAACACAGTACTTGGAGAGCATATTTAGGCCTTGGCCTAAAGGCACAAAGAACTACAAACAAATCTGAAGTGGTAGGATTGGCCATAGTGTATGGATTTAGCAGTTCTCAAACAACTTTGTTTGCATTGTAGCACCGAACAAGTGAAACGGTGTATGGCTGTTTGGAGGCTGCTCACAGGGAAAGTTGGATTTATCTTGTTCCAGAAAGCAAGAAAGGACCCAGAGAATGATCACAGAAGGATAAGGATCTAGCATGAAGGGGTTCCGCCTGACCAAATCTGGGACAGCTTGAAAATCGAAATGAGTAGTTATCAATAGTGGATTGTAGTGCACTGAATAAAATTCATTGATTAATCATTGATAAGAATGACGTTAAATTGTGGCCCTCCCTGGTGGTGCAATAGGTTAAAGTGCAGCACTATGAAACTAGCTGCAGCCACAACAGAAAGAGCTGGTGAAGCCTCTCGCCGCCCCTGCACCTCTGCCTGTACCCCAGTTCTGTATGCAGAAATAAATATATCTTTAAAAAAAAACAGGTAATTACAAGCGACGAAAATCTCAACCCATTTTAAAAAAAATGAGGTTACATTGACACTAAATAAGTGAATTAACAATAAGGAAATGAATAAATGTGGGCAGGATTATCCACTCACTACCCCTACCTTAATTACTCACTTTTTTTTGTTCACTCACTAACCATCGGTGAATGCTAAAACTATTGAGTTAAATGTTGATGATAAATAGGCTATTTAAACAAAGTATTTCCCAGGTTGCTTATCGATTACAAAAGGAAAGATGTAACCGTATTTAAAAAAATATATTTATTTATGCATACAAGAACTGGGGTACATGGCAGAGTTTCAAGAAGGTGAGAGGATTCACCAGGGACAGAGTGGGGAGCAGAACAGGCAGACCCACTGAAGTATATACTGCTGAGGGGAGAAACGGGGAGAAAGGAGAGGTCTGCTGTGCCATGTGGATCAACTGCCTGGCTGGGGATCGAACACAGAGCTTCACAGTGCTGCACTTTAACCCACTGTGCCACCAGGGAGATCCCAAGATATAACCTCATAATGAAGATATAACCTCACTTTCGCTGAGTGATTAAAATTAACACTTCCAATCATGGGTCAAAGGGACATCTGGTGACCCCCAACCACAATGACTGAGAACACTTACAAAAATTCCTGCAAAAAAAAATGTGCCTGAGGACCAACCTGGTGGTGCATGGGTTAAAGTCTCAGCACTATCCACCTATCACCAGCCACTGTTCAAGTTAGATCCCAGGCCAGAAAGCTGACTCACATGCTGCAGCAGACCTCTCCTGTCCTGCCCACTGTTCCCCTCAGCAGTGGATTTCAGTAGATCTGCCTGTTCTGCTCCCCACTCTGTCTCTAGTGATTCTTCTCACCTCTCCCCACCACCCCCTGGCACCTTTGGCCTATACCCAGAGCTTGTATGCATAAATAAATCTTTTTTTTTTTTTTTTAAAGAAAAGAGATGGTAAAATAAGGGGCCTCCCTGGTGGCACAAGGGGTTAAGTCTCAGCACGATAAAGCTGTCTGCAGCCACTAGAGCATGAGTTGGATCCCCAGCCAGGGAGCTGCCCCACAGGGCACAGCAGACCTCTCCTGTCTATCCCACTGCTCCCCTCAGCAGTGTATTTCAGTCAATCCACCTGTTCTGCTCCCCACTTTCTCCAGTGAATCCTCTCACCCCAGCACCTCTGGCCTACACCTAGGTTCTCGTATGCATAAATAAATAAATAGTTTGAAAAAAGAAAAGCGATGGTAAAATAAATGTGGGTACTTCCATTCTGTGAAATACCTCACAGACTTCTAAAAAGCAATTTAAGTCAAATGTACTGGCTTTGGCTTAGAAAGATTCCAAGATAGCCTGCTAAGGTACAGAACAGCAAATGATCCCATCTGGGTTAAAAAAAAATATTTTTTAAAGCAAAAAATAAAATCCACCCCACATGTTCTCCTCCTGGCTATAGCCAGGGACAACTGTAAGACCTACATCTACAGCTAAAACTGAGCCAGGGGGTTGTACATGTATTATTATCGAAACAAATATAAAAATATAAAAATTCACATGAATGGACGATGTTCCTCAGTCTCACACAGTTATTAAGAATTTAATTTCTTTGTCTGGCCAGTTGCACTGTCTTGACCATTTCCTCAGGCTGCTGGCGCTCATTTCTTCAGGACCACCCAGGTAGGGCTGGTGAAACTCTTTTATTATTGTTGCGTTACTAAGATGCCAATTTTAATTGGAAACGCAGCTTAACTTTGGAGGACTCATCAAAGAAAGGGGGTTGAGACAGAAAAGACAGCACTGCAACAGGGGTCAGGTGTGGTTCCCGGTCTCAGCTCTGGGGCTTACACAAGTTCCCCTCCCTCTTGGAGTTCCAGCATCTTCATCTGTAGGTGAAGACCCCTCCCGTAGGGTGAATGCACAGTTTTTACTAGGATAACACTTAAGAAGCTGGCGGTAGGCTCCTGATGAGTAAGCACGTCTTTCACCAGCTTTCCCTTGGAGTCCACAGCCCCAGGCTAGGGGCGGAAGACCCCTCTCCAGCGAGTGTGGCTCCAGGGGAGTCACTCAGCTGCACCCCTGGGAGCTGCACCCCAGCAGCAGAGGGCCCGAATGCACGGGATTTGGGAAGAGGCCTCCAACCCTGGCTTCCATGACTACCCCAGCAAATTACAGGGACTCTACTCACCTCTCAAAAATCTCCTGCTCCTTCTGCTGTGAGAAGAGAAAACAGAGTCAGAGAAGAGAAAAGAGACCCTCCCAGGGAGTCAAGGCACGATACAGTCAACTAGTGCAGAGGGCTCCATGTGCACGGAGGCTCTAGAATAAAAGCCCTGCGCCTTCTTTAAGACGAGCACAAAGCACTGGCTCCTCTTCTCAGCTCGCTCCCACTACACACTGAGAAGGATCAGTTGCCCGGCCCCCGGTGTCCGGAGTTTCTCTCAACTAGACTCCAGGACAATCACATCCTTACCTAGCACTCTTCCTCCGTCAACACCGCCAGCCCCTGGATGGACGGGGCTCGCTCTGCTCCCCCATTATGACGACACCAGCCTTCAGGACAGAAGGTGCTCGTGCGAGGAGCGCAGGCACGATCCAGGACAGTCCAAGAAACTGCCTACTTAAGCTCCAAGGGGACAGCTCAGTTGCTCCACATTCTCACTTGTTCCCTGGTATATGTACTCAGATGTCACACGGTCCCCTGAAAACTGCAGATCTATATAAAATGCTCTCAAAGGATATTACCAAAATAGTAACCCTGGTATCTTCCGGCCGACAGGAGGAAAGATGAGCTCTCTATTTTTACACTGGCCCCTTTGTCTGCCCTGGAGTAGTCACTGTTCTCTGACCTCATGCCACCACCCCCACTTCTTCTAACACAGCTACTACTGTCACTCTTTCAGACATCAGGTTCTAAGATGCTGTATCCTGGAAGCCTTCCCTGACCACCACTCCCTTCAATCCCATTGGATTGTAGGGCCCCTAGCTCCCAGAGATATCCTCTACCATCGCACATATCTTAACTATCAATTTATGTCATCATCTCTTCCATAAAACTTCGAGTCACTGAGTGTCGTATCCTATAACTCATCTCAAAGTGCAACGCTTAGCTAGCACATAGACGGCACTGAGGACAGTTACTAGGTACAAAAATAAATAAATAAATAAAAATCTGCACAGTATTGGTTAAAGTGCAGCACTGTGAAGTGAAGCTAGGCAAAGCCTCTTCAGAGTGAATTAGATCCCCCCCAGGGAGGTGACCCACATGGCACAGCAGACTCTTCTGTCTTGCCCGCTGCTCCCCTCAGCAGTGTACTTCAATCTGCCTGTTCTGCTCCCCACTCTGTCTCTGGTGAGTCCTCTCACTGCCCCTGCACCTCTGGCCTGTGCCCCAGTTCTGTATGCATACATATATGGAACTTTAAAAAAAAAAAATTCCCCTGCCTCATCCCTATACCAAATTATCATTTTCCACCACCTCCTACCAAGAAACATTCTCAATGTTTCTACAATTTTGGGGAGATGGGCCAACTGGTGTGTGTCCACACCCATGCCTGACTTACAATCAGCTGCAGGTCATCCAAGTGAGTAAGCATGTCCACCAGGCTGGTGCGGATGGTGTCAAGCTTCTGCAGTGCCTGGGACCAGTGTGCCCGCTGCGTCAGGATGCTCTGGTGAGCCCGCTCCTCTTCACCATGCACCTGTTCCAGCAGACGCTGCTCCTCACTCTCACACAGACTCCTCACGAGACCCAGTCTCTGGATGACCAGTTCCCGAGCTGTGCTGGCCATGCTCTGACAAAGGATAAAGCAAGTGGTTGGATTCTGGTCAACCTCCAGGAAAGACTAGGAGGGTCTGGCCTCACTCAGGATTTTGAGTTTAATTAGTAGTGCCTGACATTGGCATACTTAAGGAAGAAACAGTGCGTAAGCCATCCCAGCCCTAAGATTTTCTAACTACAGTTTAATGTAAGGAAATTTGAGATCCAGACTTCTAAGTCAAAGCTCATGGAAACAGGACACAGAATGGACTTGCTAAGCAGAACTTGGCTTCATGAGCTATTTGGCTTACCTGCTTATTGCACAGCTGGAAACACCAAGGTCAGGGGTTGAGGAGAGACTCTCACAGTTGCAAGAATAGAAGGGCCTAAAAAATCATCCCTGTCAAGATTTCTCAAACTGATAAAAACAAAGCTTCCATATGACCCAACAACCCCACTCCTAGGTATCTACCCAAAAGACATAAAAACACTGATTCAAAAAGACACCTGCAACCTCATGTTTTTTGCTGCTTTATTTACAATAGGAAAGACATGGAATCAACCCAAATGCCCAAAAGTAGATGACTGGATTAAAAAGATGTGGTACATATACACCATGGAATATTACTCAGCAATCAAAAAAGATAATCTTATGCCTTTTGCAGCAACATGGATGGAGCTGGAAGAAATCATGCTGAGTGAAATAAGCCAGAAAGAAAAGGAAAAATACTGGTGGTATCACTCATAGCAGGGGCAAAAAGTACCAGGGGAGAAAATAATAATAAACAACTATGTACCAGAGACATTTTACAGGGGGTGAAGTGGGGAATGGGATAAAAAAAAATGGGGTACGGAGGGGAACTGCACTAGACAATGGTGATGGGAAGTCCTCGGGGATTACAACTGAGATGGAAAAAGGCACAAAATGATGTAAAAATAAACTATTACATTATTTTTAAAATTTTATTATAAAAAAGTCATTCCTGTGCTCGCTTCGGCAGCACATATACTAAAATTGGAACGATACAGAGAAGATTAGCATGGCCCCTGCGCAAGGATGACACGCAAATTCGTGAAGCGTTCCATATTTTTAACTAGTACAACCACTATGGAAAACTGTCTGGAGGTTCCTCAAGCTGCTAAACATGGAGCTTCCCTA
>NW_004567107.1:15379402-15380122 GCF_000260355.1 Condylura cristata
AAAAAAAAAAAGTCATTCCTGTCAATAGTATCTGTATCAACAGAGGCCTACTTGATACTCTGACCATATATGAGGACAAAAAGCTTGTGGTTTTTTTTTAGAATTGTATACTCATGTAAACCATCTTACAAAAAATGAGAGCATAATAAAGACACCTCTAATCACAAGTGGAATATTTCCTTCAAATGGGAAGAATTCATAAAAGATGAACTTTAGGGCCCTCCATAGCGGTGCAATGGATTTAAGCATAGCCTGCAAGCTAGCCAGCCACTTCAGTGTGAGCTCAATCCCCGGCCCCAGAGCTGACCCACATGGCACAGCAGACCTCTCCTGTCTCGCCTGCTGCTCCCCTCAGCAGTGTATTGATTTGCCTGTTCTGCTCCCCACTCTGTCTCTGGTGAAGCCTCTTACCACCCTGCACTGCTGGCCTGTACCCCAGTTCTGTATGTATAAATAAATAAATCTTTAAAAAAAGTGAACTTTAAAATATTGGATAATAGCATTTAAAATAGAGCAGTTATTAGACTAAAGTTATTAGACTTTCTTACGGTACTTACATTATTCAACTTAGTTCATTTTCAACATTATTAATGTATCTTGTTAAAATCTTAAGGGTAATCAAAGTAAATAAAATCACAGTGTGGGGCCCTCCCTGGTGGCGCAGCAGGTTAAAGCACAGCACTGAGAAGCTTAAGCCACTTCCACATGAGTTCGATTCCC
>NW_004567107.1:15380757-15412635 GCF_000260355.1 Condylura cristata
TGGCCTGTACCCCAGTTCTTTATGCACAAATAAATAAATCTTTAAAAAAAAATTTTATACTTTAAAGCCAAGTTATCAGGGGCCTCCTTGGTGGCACTAGGGGTTAAGTCTTAGTACTATGAAGCTGTCCACAGCCACTGCAGCTGTGGGTAAGTTCGATTCCCAGCCAGGGAGATGACCACATGGCACAGCAGACCTCTCCGGTCTCACCCACTGCTCCCCGCAGCAGTGTATTTCAGTCCATCTGCCTGTTCTGCTCCCCACTCTGTCTCTGTGAATTCTTTCACCACCACCTGGTTCCAATCAGACTTCCAACTTGCCACTCTACAGAACTCTTCTCAGGCTCTCCGGTGCTGAGTGTTACAAACCCAAAAGTCCATTCTCACTGCTCAGCAACATCTGACCGCAGAGATCCGCCCTACTTCCTTGAAACCTATTCCGGGATACAACTACACTCTGCGTCACTCATTGCTTCTTGGGCTACTTTGTTGATTTCATCCTATCTTGTCAATGGCTAAATGTTGAAGTGTCCCACAGCTCAGACCTTAGACCCCTGAGTTTTCTTATCTGTACTTATTCTAAAAGACAGGAGGCCGGCGGACCTTGGCAATAACCTCTAGGAGACCCAATTTCCCATCTGTAAACAGAGCTGTTCTGCTACCCACTGCGTAAGACTGTCATCAATAATGCTCAGTGCAGTTTCCGGGTTATTTATATTCCTGGGGCTGAGCCCAAAATAGTTGGATGGTAAAAGATTGCTACCACCCTGGCCCCTTACCCCCAGAAAGTAGTTTTCAAGAGGAGTCTCTGCACCTTATGTGGTACTGACAACATCCACTCTGTCCAGATGGGAAAACCAAGGCTCAGAGAGGTGGAAAATCATCCTTCCTGGGCATCCAGCTTTGCTAGTAGCACAGTGAGACTATGAGGTCAGCAAGAGGCCCTAGATTGGCCCCAGCCCATAAGGCTGGTGTCTTATCCTGGGGGGCCCAGAGAAGAGAGGAAAGGGGGGAAATTACCTACCACTGCTCTCTGGTTCTTTTCTGGCAGGACTTCAGCCACATACTTGCTGATACCAGCACTCTGTAACTGCAGCCGCTCACACTGGTCCACAATCTTGTTCTGCAACACAAAGGACACTCTTGGCATCCTGACCGGTGTCGGGCTATTCACTTCGTTCCACTGACTTTTTTTTTTTTTAAAGATTTATTTATTTATTCGTACAGAACTGGGGTACAGGCCAGAGATGTGGAGGGTGAGAGGATTCACCAGAGACAGAGTGGGAAGCAGAACAGGCAGATCGACGAAGTACACTGCTGAGGGGAGCAGCGGGCGGGTCAGGAGAGGTCTGCCGCGCCATGTGGTCAACTCTGGGGCAGGTGGGAATCGAACTCATGTGGAAGTGGCTTAAGCTTCTTAGTGCAGTTCTTTAACCCGCTGAACCACCAGGGAGGGCCCTCCATTGACTTTTTATCTTGACCTCATTTCAGCGACCCCTGCCCTTGGTCATATCCAGACTTCATCATTATTGAGAATGGCATGCCCCAAATCTTCATTTCATTCTACACCCTGCCACCACTTCCTTGTCTCCCAGCTCTCTAACACTAAATCTCCATTCCAACACGGCTTCATCTCCCACTTCTCACTGTCCATTATCCTTTCTGGGGGCCCTGCTTCCCGCTTTATTCTAAAACCCCATGGGCCATTGTTATAATCATTTTTTAAAGTGGGGGGTTTGGTTTATTTACTTATTTAGACAAGAACTGGGGTACAGGCCAGAGGTGTGGGGGTGAACAGATACACCAGAGACAGAGTGGGGAGCAGAACAGGCGGACTGACTGAAATACACCGACCTGCAGCGGGCAGGTGGGGAGAGGTCTGCTGTGCCATGTGGGTCAACTCCCCACTAGGGATCAAACTCGAGCTCCAGTGGCTGCGGACAGCTTCACAGTGCCGCATTTTAACATGTTGCGTCACCAGGGAGGGCCGTTATAATCGCTTTGGGAATACTCTCAAACCTCCTTCACACGCTGCTCCCTGACTTTCACACCTGTGCCTGGGCATGGCTTCCCAAAATGTTCTTCCCATTATCCCCATTTATTCAACATACCATCCGTCATCAACCTCATATCCAGAGCCAAGCCCCAGGAGCACTGTCCTACCCAACACCCTACCCACCCACCAGTCCTATCCATCAGCCCATCTCCACGGTCTCTTTCTCGCTCCTCTAGTCTCTGCAGGTCACTTGCACTCCTGCTCTGCTCCCCAGATTACCATTCTCTCTCCCAGGAATCCTCTCTGGGCTTCTATTCTTGACCCACACAGCAAGCCCCCGCTAGCAGGTCTTGTCCTGTCCCTGCTCCCTCCAGTCTCTCTTGTACACACACTGTGAGATCAAGCCCCTTACGTAGCCAAGGAGGACCATCCCGAAGGGCTCTGCCTGCCTCTCTAATGTACCTCGCATCACTCGCCACACTTGTCTTCCTGTCCCAGACATCCCAAAGCTGTGCTGACCTAGCGCCTTTCCACCTGCTTTTTCTCTCCAGCTATCTCCTCCTATGGCCCGCTCCCTCTCTCCAGTCAAAGGTCACTGCTTCAAAAGCTTTTCCTGATGACCTTTACACCCTATCGCCTTACATTGCTCATGCTTGTCCCTTGCGCTTACTGCTCACTGACCATGTTATGACTGAGCTCACTTCACTGTGTGTCTCTCCTCCCTTCTGCTGAAACTTCAGCACCATGACTTTGACTTGCTCTCTAGGTTCCACTACCTAGAAGATAGTTCCTAAATAGAGGAGGCCCTGAACATACGTTTGCCTAATGAATGAATACCCACCTCTTGACCGCAGAGGTTTAGCCCACAGCTTCCACAGCTGTGGGAGAGTCTCAGAAATGAAGAAGCTGGGGCCCACACAGAAGTATGTGGTCATTCCACTTCTCCAGGCACTTTCCAAGCAGCAACCCTGGCATCCCCCCTCCTCCCCAGCTCCAGCCGCAACCCGGCCACTATTTCCACTCCTAGTTCCATCTGCCAAAAGGCACTTTGTCTTCTTTTTGTGGGAAGCCTTTGTAAATGATTCCCCCCAAATTAGGAGCTAGTCTTGCACTCCATGAGTACAAATACAAACTTAAAGAATTGAGTTGACTGGGAGGAAGCTGTGATCCCAGACTGGGGGAACTGAGACTAGCTTCTGTAAAGATACACAGTGGCCTCCCTAGTGGTGCAAGGGGTTAAAGCACAGCAATTTGAAGCCATCAGCAGTCACTGTAGCATGAGTTTGATGAGTCTGATTCCCAGACCAGGGAGCTGATCCACATGGCACAACAGACCTCTTCTGTCTCACCCGCTGCTCCGCTCAGCAATGTATTTCAGTCAGTCCACCTATTCTGCTCCCCACTGTCTCTGGTGAACCCTCTTATCCCTCCACCTCTGGCCTGTACCCCAGTTCTTGTATGCATAAACAAGTAAATCTTTGAAAGAAAGAAAAGACACCTGGGCAAGAATTCTGAAGGTAGGAGAGTTGTTGACCGGGTGCTGTTTTTGTCCAGATCAGTAATCAATTTAGCCTGAGGCAAAATCTCTTTGCTGGGGGTTAGGGGGTGGGGAGTGGAGGAGGGGGTAGCAAAAAGTGCAAAAACCAAAATCTTTCGAATTGGAAGAGTGAAAGGGCAAGACATACATGCAAAGATGTGCATGCTTAAGGCAATACCTCCAGCAGAGTATATTCTAAAAGGTCCATTACCTAGCCCAGCTCACCCATCCACCCCATCCACCATTCAAATTCACCCCTGATACCGACTTCTTTTTTCAAGGGTTCATTAAATTCTCACCCCCACCCCCAACCCACCCCTTAGCATTTCCTCTTTCCAGCCACTGCTGCAAAAAGGTGGTTTCCTCTGGTCTAGTCAATGACTCCCCTCATCCAGCCCCTTAATCTTGGAGGAGTTCACTTACTGCCTTGTTTTGGTCCGGATGGAATGAGATAATGGATTTTTTTAATAGTTTATTTTTACATCATTTTGTGCATTTTTCCATCTCAGTTGTAATCCCGGTGGGCTTCCCATCACCAAATCATCCGTGTGCCAGAGATGATGGATTTTTAAGTGTTTTGAAACTTGTAGCGTTTCTACCCATTGTGCAAATTATTGTACTACTTTCTCCACGATTATTTTCATCATCACATTATGGACAGTGGTGACAGGTAGACAGTTTTCAGGTGTCGCTAAATAACTCATTCTCCCCAGCCCCAGCTCCCAGTCCAGTGAGTAGGTCAAATCTCCCACAAGAGCCCTCAGGCCTCACAGCTGGGCAAAACTCCAGGGAGAGGTAAGGAGAATCAGGCCTTTAATCAAATTGCAAGGAAATCCCCAGGGGCCAAAGCTAGGTGGAAGAAGGGAGGAAGTCCCTGGGTGACCTGACTCTCCAATCTCAGCTGCTCGGGGGAGGGGCCCTGACCGGAGTCTTAACAGGGAGAAGAGGGAGGGAGAAACCAAAAGTGAGTGTTCCCGCTGCAACCTCCCGATAGCTTCTCCATCCGCTCTTTACTCGTTAGTGGAGTGGCGGCCTTTATCCTGAAGGTTAAAAAGCTCCTCACCAGGAAGCCTGAAGGGCGGGCAAACAGAAAGGCTTTGGGCTGTTAGGCTAAGGAGTGAGGGGTTGGATTTTTATCAGATCAGCTTCCACCAGAGAGGGAGCTGGGCACACTTAGTCGGGCCAAGTTCCGCTCGTGCCCCGGGTTCAGGAGACGCTGAATTGTCCACTATGTGATTAGGACAATAACCAGACAGCATTTCACCCATTCTCTTACTTATCTCACAATTCTGATAAATGCACTTGAATATCCCCTCCCCCGCCCCACCCGACTCCACCCCACTCCAGCTACGGTTATGGCCACTGAAGCTCAGATTTACAAGACTCTGCGAGGACTAGGAAGGCGGGATTCGAACTCAGGCCTCCCTCTCTCCACACCCTTAACCGCCAGTACCACCGCAGAGCCAGAATTTTGGACTGGCGCTCTGGGCCCGCAATTTCCCAGGCTCCAGAGTCTCCGGGACGTCTTGCCCGGCGCTCCTTCCCCCTGAAGCGCCCCTGAAACGCCCCCACCTTCCGACACCCGCGACCGCTCACCCGTAGCTCCTCCGCGCGTTCTTCCGCCCGCCGGGTGCGGTGCCCTCTGCAGCGGCCACCCAGCCCCACGCAGGCGGCGCACACCGGGCGTCGCTCGGAGCTACAGAACCAGCTCAGAGCCTGGCAGTGCTCAGGGCAAAGGGGTCCGGGCTCGGACTCGGGTTCAGGTCCCGCCCCCGGCCCCGACCCTGACCCAAGCTTGGGCCTGGGTCGCGGCGGCGGGTCCGGCCCGGGTCCCCGCCCCACGTTCTCCGCGGACATGGCCGAGCACCTGGCACCGCGCGCTCCACCTGCCGCAGGTGGCTGCTGGGCGGGGCCTCCCAGACCCCCGCACGGGCCCGGCGCTCTGGGCCGAATTGGCCCAGCGCCGCCCACTGCGCTCCACCTGCCGCAGGTGGCCGCTGGGCGGGGCCTCCATGACCCCGCCCCCGGGCGCGACCGGCGACTCTGAGTAACCATCGCGTTTCCTCTAGCACCCGTCCGGCGGTGGCTCGGCTGACACCCTGACCGCACCCACGTCCTTCCCGGTCCTGCCCCCGAACCTGCCCATCTCAGGGCGTTTTTTGTGTTTGTTTTTTCTGCATTCCATCGCCTTTTTGTTCATATTTGTTTTTCTAACAAGCATAAAACAGCAAATATTAATGTGACTAAAGGAACTTTGATGAGCACCTATTAAGTGCCAAGGTTCTGCTAAGCGCTTGCCCCTTGTGAGAAACAACTGAAACAGTTTAAAAGCAAGGTCTGGGGTCAGTCTGCTGGGCTCAAATCCCTTTTGACTGCTCACTGGCTGAATACCTTCCCAGAACCTCAATTGTAAAATGGAGATAATGAGAGTACATACCTCAAAGACAAGCGCTGAGGATTAAATGAATTAAATAACATCAATTACCTGGAGCACAGTCAGCGGCTGCTGATAAGTACAAAGAGAGAACTGGAGTTAAGTGGCTGGCCAGGGGTCACAGTAACTGATTGATAGCAATAAGATTGGAACCCAGGCAGGTGAATTTATGATTAATGTAATACATTTTTTAATTACACATTAAGGCCCAATGAAAATATTAGCACTGGGCTGATTTTCCCAAAGTAATTTACACCCAAATGGTATTGAGGGCCTCCGTGGCAGCCCAAGGGGTTAAGTCAGCATTATAAGGTGATACCAGCATGATTTGATCCCAGGCCAGGGAGTGACTTACATGGCACAGCAGACCTCTCCTGTCTCACCCACTCCTCTCTCTCCACAATATATTTCAGCCAATCCACCTGTTCTGTTTCCCACTCTGTCTCCGGTGACTACTCTCCCACCTTCCCTTCTCCTCCTCCACCCCAGCTCTTTTATGCATAAATAAATAAAATAAATCTTTAAAAAATGGTCTTTAAAAAATGCATGTTTATTAAAGAAACAATATGCAAATGAGCATGTGAACGGAAAAACTCATCTCTAGAAAGAACCTTTGCTAATGTGCCTGTGATATATCTTGGGGGGGCCCTTTTTTTTAGATTTTATTTACTTATCCATATAGAACTGGGGTACAGGCCAGAGGTGCAGGGGCGGCGAGAGAGGATTCACCAGAGACACAGTGGGATGCAGAACAGGCAGGTCGATGAAGTACTGCGGAGGGGAAGAGTAAGTGGGTCAGGAGAGATCTGCCACACCATGTGGTCACTTCCAGGGCTGGATATTGAATTCAGTGGCTGCAGCTCACTTGCAGTGCTATACTTTAACCAGTTGCCTCCAGTCTTTTTCTTACTGAGAGTCTTGTTGCTCTTAGGCAACCTAGGGAGTCTTGATAGGATTGGGGAAAGCTGTACTTGAAATTAAGGGCCTTTCTAAATAGGACCCCCTGAACTGGGAACAGAAGAGAATGGACACCTTTCTTACATTTAAGCACTTTAACAGATTTATTAAGCACCTACCTGTATGTCACAGGCTACTTAAGACAAGACGCTGAGGATCCAGTAAAGAACAAATTCTATTCTCTGATAAAGCAAATGGATATGTAATATTACATAACAAAAGCCCAATTGAGTTAATGTTGAAGGTCTAAATTGGTTTTATTAAACAATTTAAAGCATTCCATCCAGCTGGTAGAACAACCTTACAAAAGAGTTTTACAAAACAGATTTTTATCAATAGAAAAGAGGGTGGTACAAGAAAAGAAGGATTATTTCAGGCAAAGCCACTTCCCCTTAGGGAAGGCAGAGGGAGTTTATCATGCAAATTCTGTCATTCCTGCTGATCTGGGAATTCCAGATATATATAAAATTCCACCTTTGAGAAAGGCTGAAATGCAATAAAATTGGGCATTAAATATTTTAATTTTTAAAAACATATTTATGCATACAAGAGCTGGGGTGACATCCAGAGATACAGGAAGTGAGAGGATTCACCAGAGACAGAGTGGGGAGCAGAAGAGGCAGATCTACTGAAATAACCACTGAGGGAGCAGTGGGCAAGGCCAGAGAGGTCTGCTGCACCATGTGTGTCAGTCACCTCCCTGGCCCAGACCAACTCAGGCTACATTGGCGCTGGGACTTTAACTCCTACACCACCAGGGAGGCCCAGGTATTAAATCTTAGTGGGGCTTGACAACAATGAGCCCATCTGAAATCTGTTGTTTCTTTTTTAACAGTCATAGAATATTGATAAGTGATAAGAATTAGCATTGTTTTTACTAATTAATTTTCTCACCTCACTGTTCATGTTTGTACAATACTTGAAATCTCCCCTCAATATAGCTCCCCATCGTTCCCCACCACAGCAGTATCTGTGACCCATCACCACAGTTCCTTATGCTCTTCCCTCTCCTGTTTTGACCCTTTTCTTTCCCCTCCCCTGCTGTTTGCCTCAGATCTATGGTCAGTTTGCCAGTTTTGTCTTTTTTCCCAACCCTTTGTTCAGTTTCCCTCTATTCTACCTATAAGTGAAAGCATTCAATTGTCTCTTTTTCCTTCTGACTTATTTCTCATAGCGTAATCCCTTCCAGCTTATCCACGTTGATCCAAATGGCATGCGTTTACTTTTATTGATTGCTAAGCGGTATCCCCTTGTGTGTATCTACCACATCTTCTTAATCCATTGATGTGCTTTGCGACATTAATGTTGTTTCCATGTCTTAGCGAGTGGAATTGCTGGGTCGTATGGTAGCTCCATTTTTAGTGTTCGGGTAACCTCCACACAGCTTCCTATAGTGGTTGGACCAGTTTGCATTCCTACCAGCAGGCTAAGAGGGAAATGCCAGGGGTTGTGAAAAAGAAATATTCAAGCATTATAGGAAAGAGGTGCTGATCTAGAAAGGTAATGTAGGCAATCTCTCTAGTAATGGCGCTAGGGTTTTGCCCTGAAATCCACACAGCCACTCTACACTTTTTAACTGGTTAATTCAAGCCATCTACACTTATGGCGATTAGTGAAACCTATGTGTTTATTTCTTTATTTTTTCAAAAATTTATTTATTTATGCATACAAGCCAGAGATGAAGGGGAGGTGAGAGGATTCACCAGAGTCAGAGCAGGGAGCAGAACAGGCAGACTGACAAGCATATTGCTGAGGGGAGCAGCGGGCAAGACAGGAGAGGCCTGCTGCGCCATGTGGGTCAGCTCCCTGTCTGCGGATCTAGCTCACGCAGGAGAGGACACCAGCTTCCCAGCGCTGCGCTTCTACCCATTGCACCACCAGGGAGAGCCCATAGTGCTTATTTCTATTTTTCCTTTGACTTTTTTTTTTTTTACATCTTCATTTTATGTTTTATTTAGCCTGCATTCCACTGTGTTGTGTGTTACTTCAGTTGGTTTTTGCTTGAATCAAAAGCCATGGATCACCTAATCAGCATTCTTAATCTGGAAGTTGTTAGTATTCTGTTCTTGTCATCGGCTTTGAACAGTTTAATTACAGTGTGACTTGGAGTGTACCGTTCTAGTATAATTTTGTTTGGAACTCTTTGAACTGCTTGGATCAGAATGTCTCATTCATTTTCCAGATTGAAATGATTCTGGGCAATTACTTCTTTAAGTATATTTTCTATGCCTTATTCTTTCTCATCTCCTTCTAGAACCCTCATGATAGGTATTTCTAAGTTACCCCCAAACAGTTCTTAGCACCATTTTCATGTTTTTAGCCTTAACTTTCTTTGTTGTTCTGTTTGTGTATTCTCTTTCACAGTGCTTTCAAGCTCACTAATTCTCTCCCTTACTTGTATTTGTTTACTATTTTTTAATCTAGTTGCAGTATTTTTTATATCCATTAGTTCCAGTTACTGCAATCTCACATTTTCTTGTTTTGTTTTAATGGTGGTGGGTAATTTTTTTTTTTTATTTAGAATTGGGGTGTAGGCCAGACTATGTTGACAGAACAATTGCAGAAATAGTGATTAATAAAAGCTCAAGGGAATTTTTGATCAAAATAGATCAAAAAAGGGATTTTTTTCCTTAGGGGCAGGGAAATGTCAGTGCACTCTGCATTAGTGTTTTTCTGACTTCTAGTTCCTTAACATTAGATCCTGTACCTTTAAGATGTATGTTTGTTGAAATATTAACAAAATGATTGCTTAAGTTGTAATAACTAACTGATCACCATAGGAACATTTTGTTTGATAACCAATCACTATAGGAATATTTTGTTTGATGACTGATCACCATAGGAATATTTTATTAATGACTGGTCACTATAGGGACATCTTGTGTATCAATTGTACTTTTAATTAATGAATGACGAATATCATAGTCTCAATAGGAAATCAAAAAGTCCCAAGCTGTCTTTAAGAAAAATGTGATGATTGTTAAACTTTCTGCTTCATGCACACACTGATGTAATCCCACAACTTGCTTGTAACGTATAAAGACCTGCTGGGACAATCAGCCGAAGATGCTTTTACCCTAAACAGGTGTCTGTGTCTCCTCATTTTTCTACCTCATCTTTTCTTTCTCTCTTTTCTTTGCCAACACCATCCTGTCCTGCAGGAGACACTCACTCCCTCAGCTGAAGCTGGTCTTCAGCAACAAGCCCTTTTGAAGCTTAAACTTGGGAGTTATACAATGTCACTTCCACCACATTCTATAGGTAAAAGCAAGTTACAAAAGCCAGTCTTGGAGGGAGAAGTTACAAAGAATTTGTGGCTATTTTTAATCTGTCACACCTTGGGATGATGTTGACATGAAACAAGTTGCTGAATAGAGAAAAACAGATAGCTACTTAATTATAGGATATTTAAGAGGCAAACATGAGGAGCCTTAGGAGTCCTTCCTTAAACAAGAAAGAGGGTCGGCCCTCCCTGGTGGCGCGGCGGGTTAAAGCACAGCACTGAGAATCTAAAGCTGCTTCCGCATGAGCTGGAGGTGACCACATGGTGTGGCAGACCTCTCCTGACCCACCCGCTGCTCCCCTCAGCAGTGTACTTCGTCGATCTGCCTGTTCTGTTCCCCTCTCTGTCTCTGGTGAAGCCTCTCACCGCCCCTGAGCCTCTGGCCTGTACCCCAGTTCTGTATGCACAAATAAATAAATCTTTAAAAAAAACAACAACAACAAAAAAAAAAAAACAAGAAAGAGGGTGAAGTTACAAATAAATCGTAGATCCTTGATGTGAGTGATCGGTGAATGATAATGCCCAGCATTCAGAGGTGGGGGGGGAAGAATAACATGTTTGGGGGGAAATGATGTTTCCAGTGTGAGTCACATCAAGGATGAGGTGTCTTCTAAGACAGTAGGATGGATATGGGCAGGAAGCAGGTGGATATACAATTCTAGGGAGAAGCCTGACTATGGACACCAGTTTGGGAGCTCAGCACCTTAAGATTAAAGCATCTGGGATGAATGCAACCTAGAGCTGGAGCATCTTGAGGGTAGGGATCTATTAAATCAGTGCCATCACAGCACTGGCTTAGCTCAGTATCCCCAGGCAAAACAATCAGACTTTCCTGATTGAAGTTCTACTAGGCTGCAGTGGGGAAGAGGGATTAAGTTCGTAGGGAGAGACTTTGGCTCTGATTTATCAATGTTGCAAGTGGCATGGTTGTAAATCCCAGCTGCAGCTGGGAAGACTTCCAACAAGTTACTGACTCAGAAAATATCTTAATTAAAGAAATGCTTCCTCACCAAGGGAGTGTCAACAGGAGCTAAAGATTCCCCATCTGTGGAGGGGATTCCCCTTCTGAGCTGTCCAATAGTCTCCATGGTCAGTTCTGACATTCTGTGAAGGTAAACTGCTCACCATTCCTACCCCCTTTCCCACAGACACCCAGCATTTAGAAACTCCACAAGACTTCATTGATAGCAGTTCTGCTGAGAGGTCAACACTACAGGAGGCCCTTAATAGGCTGCAAAAGAAATTCATTCAATCACTCCACAAACATTCATCAAGCCCCTACTCTTGTGCACCGAAAATAGAGAAATGAAGACTCTCATATGGAAGCAATGTGACTATAGATGCAGAAACTATCTTGTTTCTGGTGTTAGTTTCTGAAACTATCTTCTCATTGGATCCCAAAAAGGTACTGAAAGGCCTCTTTGCTACGGTGCTGGATTGTAAAAGTCTGATGAAAGGATGTATAAAAGAAATAGGGGGCTGGGGCATGGCGAAGTGTCCAAAGGTGGGATCTCAGCCGGCATAGAATCAGAAAAAAACAAAGAAAGCAAGCAACACTTCTCTCCGCACGAATAACAACGCAAACGTTGACATCTATTAAAGGCTTTCTCTGTGGTATTACCGTGGTACCTTCTTTCTTTGGTTTATATAGTTTCTCTGACAGCGTGGTTGTGGGCACTTCTATTCTTATCTTTGAAACCTCAACACATTATTGCAGAAGATCGCAGTAGGATGGGACACTGCGGAAGGGAGCGTCAGAGGAGCGGAACTAAGGGTCAGCGACTGTGGAGGACACCCGGAGGCTTTTCATCGAGACTCCCGCCCTAGCTACGCGCGCCTCGTTGCTAGGGGCGGAGACACGGGAGGCAGTGGAGAGTGGAAGCTGCAGTTTCCTCTGCTTGGGTGCCCGCGCTCGCCCACTTCCCCGCAGGTCCAGCCTGCCGGTGGGTACGGAGCCCTCGCGGGGAGGACGGGGCGCAGCAGGCGGACCGGGAGGTGGGATCTCACGCGCTCCCCAGGTTCTAGCTGCCCAACTGACCGGAGGTGGGAGGGGATTCCAAGGGCGGACCGTGGATTGAATGGTATTACATTTCCATCTTGGGCACACTTCCTGATACAGACGTCAAAAATAGACTTTGACCAACATCGCCCCCACCCCCCCAAGCACAGGGTGAGGGAAGTTCGTGATCAGAAAAGAAAAGCTACACAGAGCTTGTCCCCAAAACTTGGGTCAACCTTGGGAGTCTGGCCGGGTACTGACTTCCTAGGCAAGGCTCTGGGCAAGACCTTTTTATTCTTGGGGGGTGGGGGGTAGGGGGGGTTCCTTTTCCTTTCTCTGTATCATTAGCGGGTCAAATCAAATCATCTCCCATTTGCTTCTGTGTTTCTGTTTGTTTGAATTTTGGTTCAGATGCCTTAATTTCTAGAATGTAGGATAGAATGTACAGAGGGAATTTTGGGAAGGAGGAGAGATATGAAATAAGTATTTAACAGTGGACCAGAACACCAGGGAAATAAAGTAAGGTGACCCAGGCTCTGCCCTATGTGACCTTTAGTAAGTCACAACTCCAGAGTCCCAGACTATTCGTCGAAAATAATGGAGTTTAAATGCAGGAGTCTATCAAGGAATATTGCCCTGGAGAGTCCAGAGAGAATTCTACGAATTAAGCTTAAAATAACTACTAGGTACAAACTGAAGAAATAGGTCCTGTGATCAGATTTAGGCCTGGTTCCAAGTGGAACCAATAAGGACAACCAAAGCCATAAATGACTTTACTCTTTCTAAAGTTTCTCCAAGCCTAATATCAGGAAAAAACCCTGAAGGATTTATTGAGCAGCTTTAAAGGACCCTTAGGTTGTTGGATTTCTAAAATCTTCTTGCCAAACAGACTTTTCACCTCTTATGCCATTCATCATTCAAAAGATACTTGCTTTCTATCTGTTCTCTCAGACTATGCTTAAGGCACAGATCCAAAAACAAACAAAACATTACCACGCCTCTCAAGTACATTGCATGTTCACAAATATAAACACGGGAAGATAACAGAATTGTATTTGCATTTCTTAATCTACTCATAATAAATACAACATGGATGTTATCCAAGTACAGATACTTTGTTCAGATTTTAAACCACCTTGGTTTATAACAAATCAATCTTTAATGTTATTGTGATCATTGCTCTGGGCAGGACAAATAATTGGCTTTGGTTTGTTATCTTTCAGACTCCTTTGTCAGTTGTATATGTTCTCTCTGGTATTTGTTATGTATACTTAATATGTGTAGTTAAGAAGTATTAGGGTGAAATTGCACTTTTAGAGTTGCTATCATTGATAATGTAGCAATTATGCTAGTGGCCATCTGATTAGGAAGTTTGTTAGGTTGGACTGAGGACTTCTATGCACTAGCTTCTGCAGAGATATACTGTGGTGTGCTGGCCAAGAGCTGGGTCCCCGGCATCAGACTGCTTCGATTTAAGTTTCAACCTTGACCCTTAGTTGCACTTATTTGTAAACTTGGGCAAATTATTTAATATCTGTATCTTTTCTCATCTGCAAAGTGAGGATAGTAGCAGTGTCTATATCCAGGGTTTGTGGAATAAATTAAACCTGTTAATACATATAAAGCACTTAAGATAGTTCATAGTACATCTTAAGTTTTATTTTTCATAGGCACAGAAGCCCAGTGATAGTTATTATTCCATTTTACATATAAAAAAACTGAGTTTAGAGAGACCATCAGCAGTTCACCCAAAGTCACTGCAAAAATGTAACTCACAGTTAGTTCTAATGCTAATGCTAATGCACTTAATCAAATGGTACTCTGACTACCTTGTGTTGCTTTTAATTCTTGGAATAAGGCATTGTCTATCAGTAATCAGAACTTATTTTTATTTATTTGAATTCTGAAAATAGAGTTGTTAAAATACACACACCACAAAAACCCCACAAAACAAACTCTGTGTTTCTTTGTAGGTATTTATACTGAAAATTCTGGACAGTAATCAGGAAGGCTACCCAGATATATTTTGAGCAAATGTTTCTACCTTCACTCTCCAGATACTTAAGTACGATTTATATGTGATGATTTTGAAAAGCACTTCCATGTTATGAGTCATAAATATTAAAGTATTTTAAATTGGCAAAATTGCCTTTGTCATACACACAGAAAAAACTGAACTCTGAAGTAAGCCGTGAGCTCATCTTTTTGATAAAAAAATATAATGAATAAAATGAAAATGTTGAATAATGCAATTAAAAATCACATTTTTCATATTTAAAAATGATGTATAATTAACATTGTGTTATACTTTCCCTGATTGTTGGAAATGTCAAGTTACGTAATCTTGGAATTTTGTGAGTTCTTTGTGGGGAAAACCACACTTAACAATTTTTTTAATTAAACAAGGTTTTATATACCTTGTAAGTCTCTGTAGTGTGCAAACATCTGCTTAGATAGAGATTAATTTAAGCATCTTTTAGTAATTAACAGAGATTAGGAAGAGGCTTCCTCAACGATTTTCCAAAGGATAAACATTACAAAGCATTGAATGCAGCATTTCACCAAGTGGGCCCTAGGAAGGTAAGTAATTCTAAAAGTAGCTTTTGTTTACAAGTCCTAGGAATACTCTTTAGATGGGAATTACGACTCTTTTAAGAATCCAGTCACTTTTTGTCCAATTTGATCCATTTATAGCATCTGCAGCTTCTAGGGACCCGGATCTATGGATGGCATCTGTCCTTAGATGAGAGTATTGAAAAATGGGTTAGACAGGCCTATCAAAGCTCCACCACCGCTGTGTACAAGTAATATGTCCTAATCTTCTCTGAAAATTGTCCTGGCATTTTTCATTAGCACGTCTTATGCTGCCTTATAGAGGATCCTAGAATGCCTGAAGTGGAAGGGATCTTAGCTCCACTACTTCACAACAAATGAATTTGGCATACTGTGTGAGCCACTTGAGGTCAAGGGTGAAGATGCTGGTATCTTTCCTCTTGGGAAACATATATCTACTAAAAATCATTTCATATAATGTCCTTGCTTACAAACGGGGAGGCTGAGGTACACAGAGGGTGGAGAAACTCAAGACAAAGGCAGCTGGTTCTGCAGTCGCAGCTGCTGACCCACTGTTCTTTCTGCTTTTGTGCTAGCTACCTATTCTTGTCAGGATTCTGACAGCTCCTCCATGTAGACTTTTCTAGAAAGTTTCCTTTTAACTATAACGGGATAATTGAGAATACTTACTTGGTGTGTCTTAGCTGCCATACTACTATTTTTTCTAGAACTAGCTTCATCATGCTCATAGAAGCTCATTTCCTGGAACGTCTTTAAACAGAACCCTAAAAGAGGTGGAGACTGAGTTCTCCTACCTCCTTAGTTACTGAAGGGTAACTTACAGTTTTTTGTTGAAACACCTGTTTTTTAATTATTTTGGCTATATTAAAATTAGCTTTATTTTTGCTTTTGTTTATTTGCTTTTTTGCTTTCTTAAATAATGCTTTATTGGTGGGGTGCAATTCACGGTCATCGAAGTGAGGAAAGGAGGAAAGCAAATGTATACAGTTAGTCTTTTTCAAAAACAAAACAAAGATTTATTTGTAACATAACCAAGCTACAATCGTGACTACAAGATTAACAGTTTGTGGTCTTCTGTTCACTATACAAACAACACAACTTCCTGCACCAGGGAATGCTGCTACTCACCCGCCATCCGAACCAAGTTCCTCAGGTTTCCTGTAGGTTTTATCCTGTGATGGGAAAGCTGCAAAGCAAACTCAAACACCGAACTTACAGATACAGGTACGGCACCCCAATCTGTAGTCCCATTCCTCGGGATCCCAGATTTTATCACGTCCTGTTCTCCAGTAGACAGAGGTTCCAGCACAAGTATTAGTGACCTGCCCGGAACACTTTGGTTCATTTTCTTTGGGGGGAAGAATCAACCGGTTCGTTAATGTGTGCAGGGGCCTCTCTGGTGGTGCAAGGGTTAAGCACAGCACTGTGAGGCCATCTGCAGCACTGTTTTATCCCCAGCCAGGGAGCTGACCAACATGATGGAGCAAAGTTCTCCTGTCTCGCCAGCTGCTCCCCTCAGCAGTGTCCTTCAATCTGCCTGTTCTGCTCCCCACTCTGTCTCTGGTGAATCCTCTTACCCCCACTGATCTTTAGCCTAGACCCCGGTTTTAAAATTTATATGAATAAATTTTAAAAATTAGTGTCTGCAGCCACACAGAGAGGGGCCTCCAGTTCTCAAAATTATTTCTAGTGTGAGCAAAGATTCCTGGTTTTTTGACTTCAGGGCTCCCCTTTATCACATTCCAGGCATTCTGCACCCAGAGCACATTTGGGCTGACTGCTACCATTCCTAGCAAAGTTGGCATGTCACTTTTCTCTACTCCTTTTCTTCCCATTTCTTCAGCCCTGTACAGTTCTTCCCTTGCACTAGTCTGTAATCGCATGCCTCTGGGCTTCATCTTCCACCCTCTCTTCAGCAGGCCTGATGGAATTATAGAAGACAGGATTCAGACTAAAGCTTTTCAAGAGCATTGTCCAGCTCACGTGGATCCCGTCTCTGTGGTTGCTGCTCTGAACTCAGACCTTTGTGTCTCCGGAGGAAAAAATAAGGTGGGGCTTGCAGTGCTTCCAAGGAAACACAGGTACTTCAGAGGAGGGCATTTTTTTGCAATGCAGTGAGGCAGGCCCAGCTTCGCAGCGTTGTTGAGCAGTATTGACTAGTGTGAAAATACGGGCTTTAGAGTCACAGAAACTGAGTTTAAATCCATGCTCTGCCACTTCCTGTTACTTTAGACATGTATTTTATTCCCATGAGTTTCGTTCTCCTTATCTGTTTAACTGGGGGAACGATGCCATCCTTCCAGGACACCTGTGAGCATTATGTATAAGATCCTTAGTCTATGCCAGCACTACTCACAGGCTTTTTGTAAATGACAAATACGATTATGTTAGCTGATGCAGTTTTTTGTTTTATTTTTATTTTAGCTGATGCATTTTTACACTTACACACAGATACAGGAGGTAGTCGTGAGAAAATGCCGCCTTCTAATCTCTTCTTTTGCCAAAATGTCTGCATGGTGATTCTAAATTTTTGTTCCTCTTTCTGTTGTCATTTTGAGCTGGCTGCTTTCTCTTCCTTGTGTTTGAATCTCTGATGACACTCATAGCTAGGATATTGGTACCAAAAGTGTCTTTTGTAATAAATAATGCCTCTCATTTTCATACCCTTTTAGATCGTTCAATTCCATTTTACACTGTTTTCGTTCATTCAAAGATGCATGTTTTCACATAGTAATACCCTTGAAATCAGGATGCAGCCAAAAATTGATGAGAAAGCATGGTAAAATTTAATTGGTAGCATTGTCTTAAAATTGACGTCATCTTAGTTACATAAAATTGTATTTATATCTGTGATCTTCCCTTGTGAGTCGACAGAACAAGGATTATCCTATTTTGCAGATTAAGAAAGAGGGATTTAACTCAGTCCAGTGCTAACATGCTTCTTACTCTCCAGCAGTGAACTATGGGCAGAGAATGCTTTGAAATCTTGTGTAGGCAGAGAAATGCTTACAATAAAATGTGAAAGTACAAACTACACCTGAGGAAAGGATGGGAAGAAAATTCTAACAGTGATTTTTCTCTGGGAGAACGAGTTACAGATCAGGTTTTTAGTACTAAGAAAGGAATGGTCTGCTTCATAACAATGTGATGAAACACTGCCATACTCTACAGCTATCCCTGGTTAAGAAGGTAAATCACAAAAACGCTGAAATAAAATTACATTACAGAACAGAGAACAAAATCAAATCCCATGTAGAATTCTCCTTGAGCATTTATAGTTGAAACCTAAACCCAAATCAGTGGGTTTTGTGTTCTCCCGAGCCCATCAGTGTGGCTCAGAGGTGTGACCCACTGGGGAAAGAAAGAGAGCAGGGAAGAAAAGCCACTCAAAATAGGGGACAGCAAAAGGACACAACAAAACCCTACAGCTTGATGCAGTTCCCTTGACAGAGGAAAAATCAAGTAGAGGATGAAGTGAAAGGCTTGTTCTGTGAGTTTAGCCGAAGTTCAGTTGAACTAAGACACCCTAACGACTCTCCGCAGACAGTGGTGGCCTGTAACTGGAAGACTGGGAATGTGGTGAAACGGTTCGAAGGACACGAAAGTGAAATCACCAAGGTAAAGGTCAAGGGTTATCAGCACGCAGGGAATTCAGAACTGACGAAAGGGATTGCCCAGCACTCTCGTAGGAGAGGGACCAGGCATCCTGACGCTGCCAGGCAAACCTTTCACTCCACTCTAGTGCCACCGGGGCACTAGACCCACCTTGTTGCCGTGAAGCCCTCAATAGCTCAGGTAGTGAACAGAGAACAGCTGAAAGTAACTCTCGCCAGCTGTCCTCACCTAACAGGGACGTAGGTTGAAGGTCTACTGTGTGTTTACCATAGCAAGGAAAATGACCCAAATCCCTCCGCCCAGGAACCTTCTAATCTAGTGGGGGGCATTTTATTTTTTTAATACTAGTTTATTTTTACATATTTTTGTGCATTTTCCCATCTCAGTTGCAATCCCCTTGGGTTTCCCATCACCAAATCACCCATGTGCCGTCACCATAGTCCAGTGCATTTCCCTCTAGTGGGAGGCATTTTAAAAAGTCAACATCAGTTAAATAAAAATTATGTTAGAGAGCATTTCAGAGTGGAGTGGCCTTCCAGGAAACTGGTGTGTGTAAATTCCCCTCTCTGACGCCCTCCTGAATCAACCAAAAATGAAAGACAAACTTCATCCTGTGAAGCTGGACTCAGTAGCACAGAATGTGGCACTGACCTGGCAGAGTTTGGAAGCGGCCACCTCCCCGGGCTCCAGCACTCTCTTCCCCAGTCTTCTTCCATTTCAAAGTCCAGTTGAAGCGCTTTGTTCCCTCGAGCAGATCGCCTGTGCTCCCAGATCCGGCCAGTTCTTCAGCGCCTCCCGTGACAGGACCGTGGCGATGTGGGACTTGCTGGGGTCCTCACAGCCCCGGCAGCGATTCTCGGGCCACGGCCTGGTGGTCACCGGCTTGGCAGTGAGTCCCGGTAAGTAAAGCAGGCCGCTTCCTGGCACCGTGGTTTCTGACAAGGACTTTCTGGAGGGGCCCACCTCACATGCCGTCTTCTTGCCGTTTCCCAAGACTCGTCACAGCTGTGTTCTGGCTCGAGGGACAACACCCTGCTTCTGTGGGACGTGGGGACCGGCCAGTGCGTGCAGAACGCGTCCATCTCCAGGAACCTGGTACGAATTCAAGATTGTGCAGAGGGCAGAGCCGGGCAGCAGACAGGAGCATGGCGTGAGGGAGAAGGCCCGGGAGGGAGACCAGGAGGCCCACGCCAGTCACTCGGAGCTTGGGTCCTAATTACCGCCCAACCTCCAGGTTTCTTGGATTAGGTGATTTGCATTCAGTCCAGGCTGGTGGGTTCATCATCGGTTCTCGCAGATGAGAAGATAATTTTGGAGTCCTTGGTAGACTTTTACAGCCTTTAATGCTGAAAGCGGGGACAGGCCAACTTTCCCCTTGGCATTCCTCTCGCTCTCTCCTCTCATGTTGTCTTTGTCCTGCTGCGGTGACACCGCCCTCTGTCCCCCTCGGCACAGGTGTCCCTATTTACATGTGCACATGTCCTGTGCTTTCCAGGCCCAGGTACCCCTAATTACAGGTGTGTATGCAAGACTGCAGGTGCCAGTCATAGATGCTGGTGGTTGGGGGGAGCTGTATTTTTAGCTCATTTGCCCTACAGTGATCTCTTAAGGTCTTCTGCTGCCCAGAAGGATTCCACTCGCTAATATTGAATTTTATTTTATTTTATTTTACAAAAGTTTATATTGAATTTTAAATGGTGTCCTTGTTTGTTCCTTCATCTAGTTCCAGTAGATGCCCCCATCCACTGCCCATCCCTTGGTGGATGCTGTCCACGAAACCACGGACAGCACCGAAGCCTGTGGTTAGCATGCGTTTCCTGTTATGCGCATGTATGATAGTTTCTGTTGGAAATTAGAAATAGTACATTAGCAAAATAAATAGAGCAGTTACAGTACACTACAGGCAATGAAACCATGAAATATGAGAGCCCAGATGACGCGGGCTGGTGTTTTCCATCACTTCTGCGGACCAGACACTGTTTGGAGCAGGGCTAGTGACCGGGCCCAGACTTGGTCCTCAGGAGCTCACCATTTAGTGTGTTCCGGGTCCGTAACGTCATGCAGAAAAATGAGCCCTTTTGCCGTATGTGTCATTTGCCCTGTTCATGAAGAGGAGTGTTTTCCGGTAGTGGACTGGCATCTGGACCCCACTTCCTTTGGCATCAGGCATATTTGGGTTCAAATCATAGATCCGTCACTGCTTAGCAGTGTTACTCTGAGAAAGAGTCTGATTTATAAAATGGGGAGCTCTGTATCAGCGGGCGTCATAGGTACTCCTCAGTGGTCATCAAAAACCAATCAGACGTCTTTGCTAGTTTGAAGACCACTGGCAATGAATGGCAAGGGGTTTGCTGTACACCTTGCATGTTTGTGAAGGTGGCACAGGGAATTCTGTTCCCTTGGGTTATTTCTGGAAAACTGTTTCATGCCAGTCCAGCAGAGGGCTGCAGGGATAAAGAGAAACAGCTCCCTTTCTGAATGTATGAGGCCCACCCGGCTCCCAGAGGCTCTCCCCGTTCTCCCCGAGAAAGGCCGCCCTCCTTGGCTGCCCCCAGCCTGCAGCTGTCTTGCACACCCGGGCTTCAAGCACTCTGAGTGCCCACGTGCATTCTGGGTGTCGCCAGTGGCCCAGCTATGCCGTCACTGCCCCTAACCTGGGAGCTACACGCAGGGCATCTTCTGAACGGTGTGCATCTGCCAAACATGCACGCCCGAATGTGAAATCTGCTCGTTTAGCGTTCACGAGGGAGACAGAGTTGCCCTTTAACACAGCTGAAGGGCTCTCCAGCCTAGGAGTGACCAGCACGGCACGGAGAAGTTCTGAAGATGCTGCCTTTTCTAGGTCACTCACCTGTGCTGGGTCCCCGGAGAACCGTACATACTCCAGACCTCGGAAGATAAAACCCTCAGGTGAGCTTACTGAGCAGCAGTGAAGGTGTTTCTGGTGAAGGTTTGTGGCTCCCGGGCTTCTGTGACCCCGCCCCCTCTCTGCTTTTCCCACATGGTACAGCCCTTCCACCTCTGTTTCCTGCTGGTGCGGGCCCCTCTCTGGATCACCTGGGTGGAGGCTGAATGCCAGGGGTCAGGCCAGAAAAAGCCTTTGTTCTGGATGGTTTCAAAGTGGCTTGTTTGGCCCATCGTGCAGTGTGGACCTGGTTAGATTCAGCTCAGGGTCAGTCACCTCCTCCACCCAGCCCTTCAGGCTGCAAGGCCCGGCCCCCTCCCCCACCCCACCCCACCCCTTTGGCTCCTACTGTGTTTAGGTGAAGCTCTCCCTGGGGGAAGCAGGCTCAGACTCACTCTCGGGGATGCACATGAAGTCAGTCATTCTCAGGCTACAAAGCAGGACTGGATCTCAGAAGAGATTCTCCTTAGAAAAGGGTAATAATGAGGCGAGACCAGCGATAAAACTCCCCAGTGTACTCCATGGTCCAGATTGAACAAGATCTATCTCTTTTTTATCTGATGGTGGAACCATGACTGTCTCTTCTGAGTCATGAGTGTCTTTAAAAAAAAAAAAAATTAAATCATAGGCACAGAAATGCACTCTTGTCTGTTCAAAGCACTATCCCAAAGGACCAAATTAACAAGTTAACTTGCACAATTAAGATGCTAGGCCTAAATTCCTATGAACTGGACCTCAAAATAGAAAAAACTCATGTGTCATCCACTTTGGTTATTTCCTACCAGCTTTGTTGTCTCTAACATTGATCTGGCCATGCAATTGCTTTTAGCTAAATAATGACATTCTGCTCTGACTGGCTGAAGCAGCAAAGAGCCTTTCATGTAAACTGTGCTTTATTTTAGATACATTTACTACAAACTCATTTCCTGCTGTAATTTCTTTCAGATTATGGGATAGTCGAGGGCTACAGGTGTCCCATACATTTCCCACAAAGCAGCACATTCAGACCTACTGTGAGGTCAGTGAGGATGGACAGAAGTGTCTCTCCTGCAGCAGCGGCTTTGGGGGTGAAGGCTGTGAAGCAACGGTAAGAGACTGGGGTTAAGTGTCTATTTGTTGTGCAAATTACTTACAGGACAGACTCTCCAAATGGCTTGGGTCTATCCAAGTGCATACTGTAAGGGGTCCTTTGCATTCCAGATGCTTCTTTCAAGAAACATCTATTAGTTGAGGGTTTTCTGAATTGGTAGTAGAAAAGAAAAATGGAACGGGAGGTTAGGGAGTCACTAAACTCAACCCACCTATTGATGCCCCCACCCCAGTAGAGTTTAGAAAAAGTAGGTTGCTTGAGCCAATTGTATTTCCACTATTCATGTGTCCCCAGTAAAGTGGGCCAAGTTTCTTTGGAAGTTTTGGGATCCACTGCTGGTTCAGGGTCCACACTATCCCTTACCCATATACTTTACCCGGCAATTAATTTTGGGAAAGATGGCCAGAGCACCTCCAAAGTCTTATATTCCTAATCGTAGACTATCAGTTAGAAGGGTTATCTAGGATTCAAACAGAGCAATTGCAGCTCCCACTTATTAAGCATTTGTTATTTTCCAAGCAACTGGCCTGAGTCCATTACATACATTATCTTAGTTAATCCTTAAAGCAACCTGTGTGTTAGATACTATTAGAATTTCCAACTTTTTAAAGATTTATTTATTTATGCATACAGAGCTGGGATACAGACCAGAGGTGCAGGGGCAGTGAGAGGATTCACCAGAGACAGATTGGGGAGCAGAACAGGCTGACTGACGAAGTACACTGCCGAGGGGAGCAGCGGGTGGGTCAGGAGAGGTCTGCTGTGCCATGTGGTCACCTCCAGGGCAGGGATCAAACTCATGCCAAAGTGGCTTTAGCTTCTTAATGCTGTGCTTTAACCCCCTGCGCCACCAGGGAGGGCCCTAGAAATTCCATTTTATAGATGAGGAAATAAAGGCATGGCCAGCTGGAATCTTCTGCACAAGACAACACCTCCAGGAAGCGGTCAGTCATGGTGTTCATCTCCAGGCTGTTAATGTAGCATCTCTTCTCCAAGCAAACCATCCCCAGCTCCTACAACTGTCCCTCAGATGATATTGTATCCATGACATCATTATGTTTTGAACACAGTTCAATTTGCTCTTTACCCGAACGTTACTCTCCAGGTGTGGTCTGGTCTGAAACCTTAGCTGGACTGGGGGACTGTCACCTCTCTTGCAGCCTTCATGTATCAAATTTCAATGTCTAGGCATAAAATCAGAGTATTTGGGTCTAGCTGTATTTGTGAGGAGGTCCTCCTAGCTATGGGGTGCCCACAGGACCCATAGATACCAAGAGGCTGACATAAGGCTGTTCTTGATCTGTCACAGAAGTTAGGCAGCCCCACACTGTCCCGAACCACAAAGAAGGCAGCAACCCTTTCAGCACACCCTTGCCCAGGGCTGTCTGAAACATAGCTGGTGCTTAAAATAATGTCTGGCAGGAGGAAGGGATGGGTGAAGTTGAGGGCAGCTATGTGAGTAGGCGAGTGGAAGGAATAGGTGATTCATGGGGCTGAGGGGAGGTCGTTATCAATGAATGAAGCATGTAGGAAGCTAGAGCAATGTATGCGTTGGCCCATGTCACTCCTTTGCAGCTGTGGGACCTACGGCAGACACGGAACAGAGTATGTGAATATAAGGGGCATTTCCAGACCATTGCGTCCTGCGTATTTCTACCGAGATCATTGGCCTTGATGCCTCTAGTTGCTACTTCATCACATGACTGCAAGGTGAAGATTTGGAACCAAGACACTGGTGGTAAGGACTCGGTAACTCCTAAAGCTCCTTAAAATGCTTGCCATTGTTTACTCTGCAAAGCTATCGTACCCCGCCTCTAGCTATCACCTAGTGGTTAAGAGATGACACCAAGATACCAGAATCTCTGCTCAAGCTCTGACTAGAAGCCTTCACCACATATCCTCTGGTGCCATGTTATACAGACTCAGTTTCCAAGAATGCAAATTATTTGACTCTTAAAGTCCTTCCATCCAGAGTTGCTCATGAAATTTCAATTTGTGATGTTCAAAATGTCTGCAAAAGAGAAAAACAATTGGCTGTTTTGAGTTCAAGTGTGAGCTCTAGGTGAGGGGGAATTAGAGACTGGTGGTGAAAGAAAGCCTGCCTCTTCTTTAGGTTTGCTATCTCAGTGAGGTCATGATACTTCAAAGCACCAGAGGAAAAGATATTTTAAAGAACAAAGCTCCCCAGAGTCCTCAATGAGGTGAGACACTGGATTCAGCGCCTCCTGTTGGGCTGTTAATACCCAGTAATATTTAATATGGTCAGAGTGGAGAAGTTCCATCACAGATATGGGCAAATGCTATGAGTGAAGTTGGTTGGTTTTTCCAGAAAACCTCTATGCTATTCTTCCCTGGACAGTGGTTCAGTCAGACACAGGAATAACATTCATTTAGAAAATGTCATTTAGAGAATGACCCTCAAACTAGGGCCTCGCCAGTGGCACGGGGTTAAGTCTCAGCTCTCTTAAGCTATCGCCACCACTATGGCATGAGTTTGATCCCCGGCCAGGGAGCTGACCCACATGGCACAGCAGACCTCTCCTGTCTCGCCCACTGCTCCCCTCAGCAGTGTATTTCAGTCAGTCCACCTGTTCTGCTTCCCATTCTGTCTCTGGCGAATCTTCTCACCCAGCCCCCCACATCTCTGGCCTATATCCCAGCTCTTGTATGCATAAATAAATGAAATAAATCTTTAAGAAATAGAGGCCTTCAAACCAAATCCCTCTGTCAGTAATCTTCCAGAAACTTAGCTCCCAGGAGGGAAAATACAATAACCCCCTCAGAGAACATACGTGGGGTCATGTCTACTGCCACACACCCAGCCCTCCATGGTGAGGACAGCCCTGCCCTACTCTCCCCAGAGTGGCCTCCCAGCTTCCTGGGGGGTAACAGAGTGAGGGGACAGTGAGATGAGCAGATATTTTCATCATCGACCATTAACCTGAGGCCACTGAGTCTGAAAATGCCACCCTGCCACCAGGTGTGTGCCCACAATCTTAGACAAGTGGCCACTGACATGCAGAAGTGGGGAGTCTGAGTCACCTGGAAGCCCCCCAACCTACAGGTTTCCCCTTTATCCTTTGCACTGATCCCAGAATCAATCCCAGCAGAACCCCAGAATACAGCAGATGAAGATCAGCGTGCTTATCCGTTTTTCTCGGCCCTTCCCCCTGCTTTGTTCCCGGGTGGCTCACTCTGAGCAGTGTGGTAACATGTTCTCACAGGAGAGGCCAGTCAGACACTACTTGGTGCTGCACATATGCTGTCCCTGTGGTTGACGTTGGCGTGACCGGAGCTCTGCCGTGTCTCAAAGTGCCGGGGCATGTTCTCTGAAGCATGTGGTGCCTCTCTTCCCTGGGTTAGATAGAAGTAGCCTAGGTTTTCCTGACATGGATTTCTCCAAATACACCTTGGCCTAACCTGCCAGCTCTCCCTTCCTCCCCCAGCCTGCCTTTTCACCTTGTCTCTGGATGGCGCAGGACCTTTGACTTCGCTGGCTGTTGGTGACACCGTCTCCTTATTGTGCGCAAGCTTCCACAGAGGGATTCACCTGCTCAGAGTGGACCACAGCCGAAGCCTGGAACTGCAGCATGTGGCAGCCTTCTGAGGCCCAGAGACAGCAGCAAACCACGGCCTCTCCCTTCGCAGTGCGACTGTGTGCTTTCCCATGTTATACTGCGGGAGGCTGACATGGCAGTGGTCTTCTTGGCTTAGGTTCGCTTAGGGAGGTGTATTGGTGTTAGAAGTCAACTGAAGCCCTGTGCTTCAAAATCAGGAGTAAAGTTTAGAAGCACAGACAGAACATAGGATTTGCAATTTGTTAAATCCAAAGTGCAGTTTTCAGAAAAAGAAAATGTTTACGGCTCAAAATAATGACTTGTAAGAGTAGTGAAGGTCTCTGTCAGAGAGTGAGAACCCAGGGCCTGAGTCTATTGAACTGACCTTGTCCATGTGCAGGGCAGGAGTGAGAGCTGTTTGTTCACCTCAAAAGTGTTGAGATAATTTCGAGAGACTAGTTCAGCTCCACAGAGGACATAGACTTTAGACTTGAAATTCACTGCCGTCACTGCGCCTTAGCAGTAGGAAGAATCCTTGAGGGCCTGAAAGCCAGAGCCTTGGTTGGCTTCTACCCACAGGAGCAGCACAGAGGGGCTAGCAAATCCCAGCCTGCGCCCTTCCTAGACCAGGGCTGGAACCTGCTAGACAGGAAGAAACATTTCTCCAATAACCCAGATGGCCGCCCTCAGACCACAGGCCCAGCAGTGAGGAACTGGTAACAGCACATGCTGGCTGAGCGAGCTTGTATACTCTACCGAAATGGAATCACGCCGTACTGCAGTAGGTGGGAATAAAGCCACCAGTCTCTACCAGCCACTTAAGTGGACCCTTTGCAATATGATCTCTCATCAATTGGCAGGAGCTAGTTCCTGCCCCCTAGAGCCTGGGGGAGTCCCCAGAGTCTCTGGTTTTCAACTTGGCTTGACTGATAGAATGCAGGGGAGCTGAGCAACTTCTAAGGCCTTGTGGTTTCGCTTCGTCCCTCTTGGAATGCTGCTCTGAGGTCTTGTCAGGGAGGTCACATGGAGAGACCCAAGCACCAGGGTGAGCAGCCCCCGTGGACCTTCCAACCAGCCAAACCCGAATACAGCTACAGATGAAATCAGAAGAGCAGCTACTCAGCCACACAATCATGAGAAATAATAAATAGTTGCTGTCTTAAGATTTAAGCTTTGGGGTGTTAAGCAAAGTTAAATTAATAGATTTCAGTAAAGCTACATTTTTGGTTAGGCTTCTCACGCTGATATATATATATATATTTTTTAAGATTTATTTATTTGTGCATACAGAACTTAGGTACAGGCCAGAGGTGCAGAGAGGATTCACCAGAGACAGAGCGGGGAGCAGAAGAGGCAGATTAATGAAGTGCACTGCTGAGGGGAGCAGCGGACGGGTCACATGCCGTGCCATGTGGGTCACCTCCAGTGCAGGGATCAAACTCAGGCGGAAGTGACTTTAGCTTCTTACTGCTGTGCTTTAACCCCCTGTGCCACCAGGGAGGGCCCCCGCTTGATATGTTTTGAGGTTGATTCACATTGCTGTGTAGTGGAGCGTCATCCCTCAGGCAGACCGACTTCACCAAGGTTGCTATTCAATGCTGCGTTGTCCCGATGGTGACGGGCACAAAGGTGGAGAGAGAGGAGCAGGGAGGTGTCATCTGTGTCAGAATGTAAGGAATAAGTGATGGAGAATGAAAATCAGCAGGAATGACTGCCATCCCGAATCCCTCCAAGGGTGTCCTGCAGCTGCCACCTCATCAAGGCCTTGCCCACAGAAGACAGAAAAGCCCGGGGCGGGGGGGATGAGGATTGGCATTAACCAGCACTACATGTCCAGATGCCTGGCACTCTTGGTTCATCCAGAAACGGTCTTTTGGAAACCGACTGTGCCTGACTAATACCCACGCAGACATTGACGGGAGGCTGGCGGGACTGTTGGCCTTCATTCCCCAAAGCGTTGGTTACACAGAACCACAGGACATTGGCCTGGCCCTCCAGGTTGGGATGCAGCACTGCAAGCTGGCTGCAGCCCCCAGAGGTGGCCCACATGGCATGGGTCTCCTGAGCCCCGCTGCTCCCCTCAGCAGTATACTTGTCAGTCTGCCTATTCTGCTCCCCACTATGTCTCCGGTGAAGCCTCTCACTGCCCCTGCACCTCTGGCCTGCACCCAGTTCTGTATGAAGAAATAAATCTTTAACAACAAAAAAAGAACACTGGCCTCTGTTAGTAAAACATGTATCTGCAGGTATTTCTGTACACTCATAGATAAAATTCTAGAAGAAATAGAGCAAAATTATTTGCAGTGTTATCTGTGGGTATTGAATGTAAAGGTAAATTTAATTCGTGCTTTGGTATTTATTTATTTAGGCAATGAGGACGAATCCGTTTCCTTAAAAACTTATTTTGGATGTATTCACACAGTCACAAGAGTCCAAGACACCACAGTGACGCCTACTGCACTCTGGCTCCCTCCAGTGGTGACTGGTGTCAGCAGCAACTCACTCTTCCTTAAGTCTTTCTATGTCTACAAGCAAATACATGTGTTTGTGGTTTCTCCCTTATCACTTTTCCAGTCAAAAAGCAAGGCTACTTTCATTCTGAAGGAAAGGTTAAAGACTCAGGATATAGAAATATAAGTTAAAAAATACCAAACAGTACTTTGAGTAGGACACATTTCATAATAATTTACAAAAATAATTTATATTTAAAACTATGAAGAGGGCCTCCCTGGGGCACAAGGGGTTAAGTCTCAGCACTATGAAGCTATCTGCAGCCACTGCAGCCCGAGTTAGATCCCTGGCCACAGAGCTGACCCACATGGTGCGGCAGACCTCTCCTGACCCGCCTGCTGCTCCCCTCAGTCTCTGGTGAATCTTCTCACCCCTTGCACCTCTGGCCTGTACCCCAGTTCTTATATGTGTAAATAAATCTTTAGGAAAAAAAAAAAAAACTATGACGAAAAGAGACTGAAAAGCTATGACCCAGATGTACCAGTGGTTATTCTATATGTAGGATTTGGGGTGAACCTTTCTCCTTTCAGGTGGTGGTGTGGCCCAGTAGTTTAGGGTGTGGACTCTACCCCCACCTCACCCCTCACCCCTGGGGGAGTGACTTCTCTCTGGGTCCTAATGCCCTCATCGTACCATGGAGATGATGCAGTGACCCTTGGGCTGTCATCAGCAGCACATGAAGTTCAGGGTGTCATCTTTATATTCACCTGCATCTCCATTTTTTACTTTGGACATGTCTTACCATAGAAATTAAAGGGGGGCTCCCATGAGAGAAGGGCAGCAGCTACACAGAGGAGAACAGAGGAGAGACCAGCCATAGAGAAAGGAGAACTTGAGCCCAAGGATGAGCAGGATCCAGATCTGCAGCCGCAGAGAGGGGTGTGAGAGGGGTGTCTCTCGGCAGAGGGGTGGTGTCTCTCGCTTCTGCTAAACATTCCCTGAGAGGGTCCTTTGGCCGGTGTTGCCCGCAGACCCTCACAGAACCAGAAAGGGACACTGACCTAGAAGCCTTGCGGTGGCAAACCGGGGGCAGGGCGAGCAGGGGTCAGGAAACTAGCAGCAACCAAGCCCCCTGCCCCAGAGAATCGCCACGCTTTCTAGCTGGTGTTCTCACCTGGCATCACCTCTTCTGTAGTCACGGGTCTTCTCCCAGCCCAGCCTCTAGGCTCAGGGGTGCCCACTCAGGCATGCGTACTCCCATGCTCCAGGTGTCCACCATCAGGCACGTGTGCCCCCTGGCCCCACTCCCAAGCGCCTCCTTCATTAGCACAGGTGATAGCCACAGAGGCCAGTGGTGTAAACAGCCTGGTAAGTCACTCACCCTCAGCCTTCTCTCCCAGCATTTGAAGAAGCCCTCCCTGGACCTGCCTTGAACAAACAAGCCCCTGCCCACTCCTTGCCACTGTCTTCCTGGTACATCTCAGCTTGATCCGAGGGCCTTCGAGGGCCTTCTGGGGACAGTCGCTGCCGCCCGGCTGGAGAAAGAACTGCCCGGTTTGTTTCTAAACAGGAGGTGTGTGCGGGAGGTGCATCCTTCAGCTGCAGCCTGTCCTCTGCTCAGAGAAGGTGGATGGAGGGGGGAGAGGCTGCCCAGCCTCTCACACACTGCCCCCAGAGGAAGGGAGGGGAAGCAGTGCAGAGGATGGACAGTTGCAGGTTCTGGATTCCAGCCTCAGGGCTGATACTTCCGGTCCAATAAATGGGCCAAGTCTTTTTTTTTTTTTTTTACTTCTGACTATTTTAGTGACCTTCTCCCCAAAGGAAGTCCCACTTCTGCTGCCTCAGTATCTCAGAGCGTTGGTGTCATCAGCCCTGCAGGTAATGGTCCTTTGGATGGTTCCCATGGGCTTGCTGCTGCCCAGCGTGTGGTGGAGGATGAAGCCCTCCCCATCTTCTGCAGGCGGCAGGTGCAGCCTCCAGCTTGACCTTGCCGTTGAACAGGGCCTCGTACTCCTAGGCCTGGCACTGCCCCTCCTCCTGGGCCTGGGCCGGCTCCAACTCAAGGCGCAGCAGGACCCATCTGCGTGCACCGCAGGCCTCGTCCCTCAGGCTGTTCCCCGAGCAGGCCTTCAGGCTTCTCATGGCTTCCAGGATGAGCTCCAAGGGCTGTTCCATGTATCTCGGAGGACTGAGCTGCTCCTAGCTGCATACTCTGCAAGGTGATGGCCGGGGGGCTCTCAGTCCGCTCGGACCAGTATGTGTCCAGTTCTTCTGAGCCAGCTTCATCATACTGGACCCGGATGCCTGCTGAGGTTCTGAGCTTTCAGGAATTTCCCTCCCTGGTCAAATTATAACAGCCTTTGGCTTCCGTCTCTGTTACAAAACCAGAGCTGACAATCTGGGCTTGTAGATCCTTTACTTCCTCCTCAGCTGCTGCTTTTTCCTTTTTTCTTAAGATTTACTTATTCGTGCATCCAAGAACTGGGGTGTAGGCCAGAGGTGAAGGAAAGGGTGTGTGAGAGAGGGTTCGCCAGAGACAGTGGGGAGTAGAACAGGCAGGCTGACTGAGATACACTGCTGAGGGGAGCAGCGGGTGAGACAGGAGAGGTCTGCTGCACCACGTGGGTCAGCTCCCTGGCTGGGGATGGAGCTGCAGTGGCTGGTGAGAGCTTATAGCTTTGAGCTTTAACCCCTGTGCCAGCAGGGAGGCCTGCTCGAGCTTCTTCTTCATGAGGGGCAGCTCTCCTCCAGTTGCAGTTGAGTGATGTGGGTGTCAGCAGTGACCTGGCAGAGCCCAAGGGTGTCCTGCCACAAGCCACATGGCTGTTGCATGTCACATTCGACTCTGAAGTCTGCAGTAGCCACGGGACAGGCTTTATCCACCTGCAGAGACACTCAGCACTGTCCACAGAATCTATGAAGGTCTAGTCCTTGGCTCCTCCCTGGTCTTAAAGCAGTGGTGCCTGGGGAGGGTGGTGGTGGTGGTAGGGGGTCTTCTTTTCCAGGTGTTCCTGATTTTGCTCTCAAAGCGCCTCACCCACTCCAGGCAGCCATTCAGCTTTTCTGTGGCATCCTTTCAGCATGGGTGCTCCCCATGCCCACCGGTACCCCAGCCATGCCAGGCCCCCAGATTCCCAGCCACCTCCATAGCTGACAGACAGGAGATCGAGGAGCCTGAGTCCCCTGAATTTGCAGACGCTGGCTCTGCTCAGGGCTGGCTGGGTGGCTGGACGGCTGCATTGGGCCCAAGGGTCAAAGGGTGGCGCAGTTGGGGTGGGTGGTGAAGCTCACGCTGTTAGACCAGTCAGACTCTGGTCGGCCCACAGAGGAAGGCATCTGGGGTACATTCTTAATTTCACCTAAATCCAGTGGCCCTTCACAGAGCCCCTTGAGCTGGCCTGGAAGTAACCACGCAGATGCGAGCGACTGCTTGCAGAGGAAGGATGAGCACCGCTTTATATTTGTTTTGTTTTTTTTTTAA
>NW_004567107.1:15413086-15418134 GCF_000260355.1 Condylura cristata
GATTCTCAGTGCTGTGCTTTAACCCGCTGCGCCACCAGGGAGGGCCTATATTTGAAAGGGTATCTCGCCCGTGTCCTTCCTGCTGAGCATGAGGAACGACAGCTGGGAACAGCGCCTCTTCTGTGCTCCTAACATTATTCCACGGGCACATTCCAAAATGAAAAGAAAACACTCACGTAGCTCATAACACCAACCCACCCTTCTAAAGTCCTCATGCTCCAAAGACAAAGACTGGTTAAACCCGGTGCCGAATCTGTCTCGATTTTAGCGTGCTTGTTCTTTTTGGTGTCACATATTCACAACAAATTACAGAATATGAATTCACTAGATGACAGGCTGCCGCCGCCTCCACTCAGGAGTTGCTTAACACATGGCCAGTGCGTCCTATCATCTTCCCCAGTTATGAAAAGCTCTGCGCACACCTGGCCCCAAGGGTTTTGCATGACCTTGTGGGACCCATTCAGCTGCTGCCTGAAACGGATCTGCCCAGGGCACCCGTGCCAGGGCGGGGTGCCCAGCGCTTTCTGGGCTCTCTTTTGGTGTCAGAAAAGCTGAAGATGAATGCGCATACTGGGGAGATTAAAATCAGTGCTCCGCCCAACTTTAAAGTGTTTCTGAATCTCTGAGAGCTTGTGAAAATGCAAACTCCGCTTCAGGGGGGCTGGGGTGGGGCAGGTATTTCTAACCATTTCTAGGAGTTACCTGTGCCCCTGGGACTGTCCCAAACTCTGGACAGCGGGTGCCACCACACTGCTCCCCTGGGAGATTTGGCCCTACCCTGGCAGAGGGTGGGGGAGGTATTTGCCATCACCTGAAGCAAACTTGCTTCTTGGCCTTTTCTCCGCTTCTTCCTCCCCAGACCTGTCCTTCCCACCTGCGCCTTCACCCCAGGCCTTGGCTGGGCTCCCAGTCGGGTGACTCTGCTCACCCCAGTCCAAGGTGCTGCTTCTGTGAGGTGTTTTTCTGGCTGACTGGCCTCTCTCTACCCCCCAAGAAGGAACTAAATTGGTTAGACTCAAATTCCTGGGATGCCTCATTCTCTCTCTGGTGTATCTCCTAGGGGCAAATTTTCCACTGTTTGCAAAGTCCTCCCTATCCTTGACCACCTGGAGCCATCTTGATAGTAGATCAGTTCACCAGATGATTAGGCACCTGGAAAAGGGTCAGGCTTATTTTTATCTCAGTGCTGACCAGGCCCTGACTGACTTCTTACATGCTCTCACTGCTTTTAAGACCTGCAGAAATCTTAGATGTACTTATCAAGTGAATTTTTCCTAATATAAAATAAAGCATGTTCACTAGTGAAATTTAGAAAATATAGATGATAAAAATACCACTTTGGGGCCCTCCCCGGTGGTGTAAAGGGTTACAGCACGGCACTAGCCACAGCAGCTTCAGCTGCAATTCGATCCCCAGTCCCTCTTGCCCCCTTCTCCCCTCAGCAGTGTACTTTGTTGATCTGCCTGTTCTGCTCCCCAGCCTCTGTCTCTGGTGAATCCTCTCACCAGCCCTGTACCTCTGGCCTATATCCCAGTTCTGTATGCATAAATAAATAAATCTTTAAAAAAAGACATCAGGGCTCTCCCTGGTGGCGCAGCAGGTTAAAGCACAGCACTGGGAGGCTAAAGTCACTTCAGCATGAGTTCAATCCCCACCCTGGGAGTGACCCACATGGTGGGGCAGACCTGTCCTGACCCGCCTGCTGCTCCCCTCAGCAGTGTACTTCCTTGATCTGCCTATTCTGCTCCCCACTCTGTCTCTGGTGAAGCCTCTCACAGACCCTGCACCTCAGTTCTGTATGCATGAATAAATAAATCTTAAAAAAAAAAAAAAAAGATATCACCTTGGTGGTTGGTGGTGGGTGTGGTGTGATAACATATACCTGAAGGGTGTGATTCTGTATCTCTAAATCACATAGTGTTGTACAATGCTACCTCAATTAAAAAATATATTTTAAAAAATCAAGCTATCGGCCCTCCCTGGTGGCGCAGCGGGTTAAAGCACAGCACTGAGAATCTAAAGCTGCTTCCGCATGAGTTCGATTCCCGCCTGGCCGGGAGGTGACCACATGGCATGGCAGACCTCTCCTGACCCGCCCGCTGCTCCCCTCAGCAGTGTACTTCAACAATCTGCCTGTTCTGTTCCCTGCTCTGTCTCTGGTGAGGCCTCTCGCCACCCCTGAGCCTCTGGCCTATACCCCAGTTCTGTATGTACAAATAAATAAAAAAAGAAAAAAAAATCAAGCTATCATCAGCCACTGCAGCATGAGTTTGATCCCCAGCCTGGGAAGTGACCCACATGGTGCAGCAGACCTCTCCTGTCTCGCGCACTGCTCCCCTCAGCAGTGTAGTTCAGTCAGTCTGCCTGTTCTGGTCCCCACTCTGTCTCTGGTGAGTCCTCTTGTCCCCTACACCTCTAATCTACACCCTAGTTCTTGTATGCATAAGTAAATAAAATAAATCTTTAAAAAAATCAGTAGGCTCATAGTCCGGAGATAACCATTGTAACATGGTCTCATGGCCTCTCAGTTAAAGACTAAAATATACACATTTTTACACAATCTCATGGCTCACGCTAGGTTCACCGTTTTGTAACTTATTTTCCTTCCTTATATCAGGGCCATTTTCAAAAGTCAATACAAATTTATCTATAACATCGTTTTAAAGGATTAAGTCATTTTCCACTTAATTGATGCTCTCTCGTTGGGCTTTTCTGTCATTCTCAATCACTTGTGCTTAAAATAAAACCATGATAGACATTCGCACTCAACCACAAGGTACAGGGACCTCCACTACTCGCAACACGTTCCACCTGTGTGTTTCCACACCACCAAGCCATTCTCCAATGCCATCTCGATTCTGACAATTGTCAACTCCATCCTGATCCCATCTACCTGGAGAACAGCACTGGTTCCCATGATTAGGGGGTCAGTCCCCCAAGACTGGCCCACAGCACACATAACTCAAACACCCATTGCAAGTCCAGCTGTCACTGGTGCTGCTGACCAAGTGGCTGCCTCCAGTTCAACCACTTGCTAGAGCAGAACTCAAAGAAACATCCACTTATGTGTGTTAGCTGGTAATAAAGGCTTCCCTAAAAATGACAGACAAACAAGCAGATGGAAAAGAAGCGCAGGGCAGGGTATGGGAAAGGGCCGGTGCTTCCATCCTCTGTCCAAGAGGTCCACTCGCCCCACCTCCAAATGTTTACTAATCTGGAAGCTCGCCAGATCTCTTTTTTGAATTTTATGGAGGTTTCTTATAACTCATTGGCCGTTGGTGATTAAGCTCAATTTCTAGCTTCTCTTTCCCTCCCAGGGAAAGGCCCAAAGTTCTCCCAGGAGGGAGACTGGACTGAGAGTTCCAACCCTCTAATCATGGTCAAGTCCAGTGGCTACTGGCCCCCCATCCTTCGGTTACCCAGGTGTGTGCAAAAGTCACCCCTGCAACAGAAGACACCTTAGGAAATGCCAAGAGTTTGAGGAGTTCTGTGCCGGGAGCAGGACAAAAACCAAATATATTTCTTATCATAATCACAATATTGCACTTACCTTTTGGATCATTCAGGGGGATTATATTATTAAATTAAAGCAACTTATTTTTTTGGCTTCTAAACTCTCAAATGTAATCCAGAAACTTTGGGCTCAATCAGTGTCTGGCATCCCCGCTAACTTCAGTTAGCCAGAAGGATATTGGAAAGAAGGGAGCACGGGGCGGAGAGGCCCCCCCGGGCCCCAGGTATGCCTCACGGCACCCTCTGTATCCAGCTCAGAAAGAGGAATGCTGCTTAGACTTGCAGGATCCACAGATTGTCAAACGCCACTATTTATTTTCACACGTCCAAGTGAATCTAAATCCTGTGATCATTTGGCACACACTTTCTCAACAGTATTAATGTACTCAAAATGAAGGGATTAGACCCACAGGGAAATATAAGGAATTCCTGGTACAGTGATGCAATGACTGACAAAGTTGTACATGTGCAACCCAAATGCCAAGTGAAAAAAGCAAGGTGCATAATGGAATATACAATACACCCTTTGTCTACAGGGGAGGGAAAGAAATACATGGACCTTTTGTAGTAGGAGAGCTGTCTCTGTATTCCTAAAACACCTTTGGAAAGACACACATGAGCTATATTATTGAGTAGAATATAGCTTCATTTTGGGGCCTCCCTGGTGGTGGAAGAGATTAAGTTTCAGCACTGCAAAGCTGCTCTCCACACCTGCTGCAGCTTGAGTTTGACCTCCAGCCCAGGAGCTGACCCACATGGCCCAGCAGACCTCTCCTGTCTCAGCTGTTTCTCCCCTCAGCAGGGTATTCCAGTCGATCTGCCTATATAGTAGCTTCATTTCTGGGTCTCCCTGGTGGTGTAAGGGATTAAGTCTCAGCAATGCAAAACTGCTCTCCACAGCCTCTGCAGCTGAAGTTCGATCCCCGGCCAGGGAGGTGACCCACATAGCACAGCAGACCTCTCCTGTCTCGCCCGCTGCTCCCCTCAGCAGTGTGTTTTAGTAGATCTGCCTGTTCTTCTCCCCTCTGTCTCTGGTGAACCCTCTCACCTCCTGCACCTCTGGTCTACACCCCAGTTCTTCTACCCCAAAATGAAATAAATCTTCTTTAAATAGAAAATAGAAAAGTTCGGTATCAGTGTCTAAGCGGTGAGCACAAGAATGTGGGTGTGAGCCACTCAAGCTGTGAGGCAATGGTATACAGAGCCAGGTTTGCCCTCTACCCCCTCACCTAGTCCCCAGGAGCTCTTGGGCAGGGAATCCCTCCCTCCCTCTGGCCTTCGACTCCGCTTCCCTGCAAGAATAAGGATAAATCATTAATTTTATGGTTTCCGTATCGTGCCTCTCGGGATTACAGTGAGGTTAGTGTTGTAGGTCAAAAGCATTTAGTAAAGCACACAGAAAATGCTATACTACTTTAAACAATCGCGGCATTTTTAGCTATTATTTTACTAGGTCAGCCTGATTGGAAAAAATCAGCATCTTTTTCAATTTGAATTTAAATTTATAACTGTCTCTAATAATAAATAAGGTAGAA
>NW_004567107.1:15418994-15539658 GCF_000260355.1 Condylura cristata
CCCTATAACAGTTACAGATCACTGAATAGGGCTGTGCTTTAACCCATTGTGCCACCAGGGAGGGCCCCCATTTGTATTCCTTTTTCTGTGATTTGCCGAATTAAAAGACTAGCTCTAAGGAGACACTGATGTTTTGGGAGGTGCTGTGGAAAATTGCTCTGTGTGTTTTTCTGTGTAACCTGCAAATCAAGTAGATGAAAGTATTATGCCTATTTGCTAACTTGCTCAAGTCTCCATTGCTGTAAGTGAAGTGTAGGCCAGGACTGGCTTGATTAAGAAGCCAGCCCCTTCAAGCTCACCCTGAAAGCTTCTCCCTTGACTGCTCTTCTGTTGCATAATTACCCTTTTTTCTTAGTTTTTGCATGAGTCCTTTGTCTTTTGGTTGTAGGGGCTCAGGATAGGGCAGCCTCTCTCTGAGGGTCACAAGTGGCCTCCCACCGAATTCCAGCTGTACCTGAGTCAAGGCACAGATGGCAGCGGGGTCAGGAGGCAGAGGGCCAGAGTAGGGACAGGCTGACCGGAGCGGATCCGCGGCTGCACGGGTGAATGGACTCCCACTCCCTTAGAGGAAAAGCCAGAGTGACTCAAGGAAGAAGATAAAGCCCAAGCTTCTAGCTGTCCTCTGTAAGCCCACAGTCCAGTTATCAGAAGGAAGAGGAAAACCTGACACAGAGAGGCTGCCAGGAGCTGCCAGCAGCCCCATGCAAATGAGACCCGCCCACCACTGCCTGGAAACCAGGCCCAGGCAGGCTGAGCCCAGAGCAGACTGGCTCAGGAAGAGAGGCCGCTCCCAGGGCTCCAGGGCACAGGTAAGGAGCCTGGGACGAGAGGGAGGGTGGGCTCAGGGCTCAGGGTCCTGAGGGGCAGCATGGCAGGGGGTGAACACTGGCTTGGGAGGCAGGGATTCTGGAATCACCTTTCAGCCCCAGCCATTCTTTTAAATCTTGGCAGGCCACTTCACCATTTGGAGACTTGACTTCCCCATCCACTAAATGGGCAGAAAAATATAAAAATGGGGGCAGAGGACACCTGCTGTGCTTTGCTGGGCACATCACAAACATGATTCCCTCATCACAGAGCTCCTGGAAGGTGGGACTATTAGGCTATTTTATAGAGGAAAATGAAGCTCAGAGAGGCTAAGCCACTTGTCCAAGATTTTTACAGCAAGGAATCTGGTTCCAAAGCACAAGTTGTACTCCTGCCTCCTTCACAGTGCGGATCTGAAAGAGTCAATTAGCCTGATGTAAATGGAAAAAACTGTAAAAGGGGCAGGTGGCCCATGTAGATGGGAACCACGATACCAGATCCAAACAAGGATGGGGGCTGGGGGGCCCTTTATAACAATGTTAGTTCTTTATCTCTTGTGGCTGAACATACTGGGAGGATGCTGTAATGAGTCTGTGATCACTGACTTGGTTCAGAGACCAAGGTGGTCCCTTTGGGGTGGTGTTCATGTGTCCTGGGGTGAGTGGTGGGTGGATACAGAGCTGATCTCTCCTTGAGGCACTGGACTCTGACCAGGGGTGCCTGAAACAATGGTGGATTCCTGAGGAGCCCCCTGCAGGTACGATCCAGGGACTAGTCAGATCAGTCCTCCGAACTGCCCTGTCCAGCTTCCTCCTGGCAGTTGAGAATTGTCATGTCTGCTTTGGTGGGGGAGGGGGAAGCCTTATGAACTTAAATATTTTAGATTAGACACTTAAAAAAAAGCTATAATCTGGCCCTCCCTGGTGGCGCAGCGGGTTAAAGCACTGCACTGAGAAGTTAAAGCCACTTCCGCATGAGTTCGATTCCCGCCTGCCCTGGAGGAGACCACATGGCGTGGCAGACCTCTCCTGGCCCGCCCGCTGCTCCCCTCAGCAGTGTACTTCAGCGATCTGCCTGTTCTGCTCCCCACTCTGTCTCTGGTGAAGCCTCTCACCGCCCCTGAGCCTCTGGCCTGTACCCCAGTTCTGTATGTACAAATAAACAAAATCTTAAAAAAAAAAAAAAAAGCTATAATCTTACCTGCTCCCACCCCCCAGATAACCCCTCTTGATATCTGGTGTTTGTTTTTCCAGCTTTTTTCCATTGCACACAGATAACGGAAAATTGGACTATAATATAATAAGATTTTGATATTGGTTCTTTTCACTTAATGATATTCCATCACAGACAGATTTCCATATTAATGTGATAGAGAGAATGTCTCTCTGTATGTATGGGACAGAATTTATTTAATCATTCTCCAAGTTTTGGCTAATTAGGTTATTTTCAAGATCTCACGCTGGAGCAAGGCTTTGACTGGTATCTCGGTAATCAAATCTTTGCTCAGGCCTTGATTATTTCCCCGGGACTGGTTCCCAGTGGGGAACTGCTGAATCAAGGCTGTGTACCTATGAAGAATTGCGATCAGGACATTCTGAAATTCAGGGGCTTTGCAAAACTCAGTGCAGACACCTTTTCATGGCCTTGAATTGAACCTTCTCTCTCAAATCCATTTGTAGGGATAATGCCAATTTCCTCCTAAAGATAGTCTCTATCTTTACCCTGTGATATACTACTTTTAGTTTCCTTTCCAGGGGAAGAAACTGAGGAACAGAGAGGTTAAACAATGCAGCTGGGCTCACGAGCCTTGAATCTCTCCTGCCCCTTGCTTCTTTTGACTCCCTCTCCAGAGATGTTTTAGACCTGATTCCTTTCATTTGTCACCGCCTGACACTTCCAGAGCCACCATCCCGGCCTGGTCTCCATTTCCACTCTCTGCCTGCTTGCTCCCTGCCCTGTTAGATTGGCGTCTCTAGAACAGAAATAAGTCACCCCTGACACTACTCATCCCTAGGTTAAGCTCCAGATGTGTTTCTGTTTCCTGAGCCCCTGCCTCTTGCCCTCTGCTCCACCCTGATTCCCTTCTCACTGACCCCACCCAGGACTGTCAGTCACCCAGGCCTCCTGCATTCCCTGAATCCAGCAGTTTTTTCTCACTTTAGGCTGTGGCCTGGAGGGTTCTTTGTCTATTCTGCCTGACTGGATGGACTGTCCTGTCAGTCTCATATTTCTTTCTTTTCTTTTTTTTTTTTAAAGATTTATTTATTTATGCATACAGAACTGGGGTACAGGCCAGAGGTACAGGGGTGGTGAGAGCTTCATCGGAGACAAAGTGGGGAGCAGAACATGCTGACTGACCAAGTACACTGCGGAGGGGAGCAGCGAGTGGGTCAGGAGAGGTCTGCTGCATGATGTGGGTCACCTCTGGGGCCTGGATCGAACTTGCACTGTAGTGGCTGTGGCCAGCTTGCAGTGCTGCATCCTAACCTGCTGTGCCACGTGGGAGGGCCCAGTCTCAGCTTTCTTATCATTGCTTGGGGAACTCTCCCCTAGTGGCCTCCTCTGAAGCAGCGGCCCCCCAAGCCCACTTTGCTTTGGCCCCTTATGGCTTTCACTGAAATTATGGGTTGACTGACTGCACATCACTCACTGTTTCTTCCTCACTGGATGCTAAATGTCACAGGGTAAAAGATCCAGCCTGTTGTTCACCTTCATTTGCCCATTGCCTGGCACCGTGCCTGGCACAGTGAGCCTGCAGGTAGACAGCCCACCACAGAAGGCACTGGCGAGGACCCTTGGTAACTGCTTTGGCTTTGGCTACAGCTATTCCAGTCTCCTGCATGTCTCCACTTCCTTGTCCCTCTGCAGAAGGGTGACAGATCTAGCAGAAAACAGACTGCAAACAGGTTTGCATCAGGTATCAGTTGTTGGGGTTGATGGTGTCCGATCAGGGGTTCACTACCCTCTCACCCTCCCCCCCAAGGTTCCTGGGTTCCCTCCACAGGAGCCTTGAGGACTCTCCTGAGAGAAGGTGAACACTTCCTGACAACACACTCCAGCAGGGAGCCTGGTGTCCCCAGGACTAGCTGGGTGACCTTAGGTGGGAGTCACTTCTGTCACCCACTTGCAAGTTGAGTGGTTAGGACAGAGGCATTTCTACTCTAGCTTGAGCAATGTGAGAAAAGCCTAATGTTTCTGGTTGAAATGAGGAAGTGAAGGGAGCCCTGCTCCTTCCCAACTCCCTAAAACCTCAGAGTGCAGGGCCTGCCAGACTGATTGTGTCCCCGAACAAAGGCGTGTTCTGATTGCAGCTGCTTGGCCACTTTAAAAGAGAAGAGGGGTCGGAGTGGACTTGCACAGCTGATAGAGTTTTAGCCTGTGCAGTAGGTGAATTTCACAGCAACTGAAGGGCAGGGCAGGCAACCCCTTTGTGCCAGAAGGAGGTTTCAGCTGTTTTAGAAACTAAATGAGGGCCCAGGAGAGAGGAAGCCCAGAAGGCTCACTTACTCTCGCCACAATCTAGAAAAAGGAAATCGTCACTCCTGCCTTTGCAGCTTGGGATCCCTGTTGTTGAAGGAACCACCTCCAACCTAGCAGATCCTGGGTTTCTAGGGGAGGCTGTCTGCCATACCCTGGAGGACCCCCCTGGCCCCCAAACCCCCCCCCCCAACACCACCATCGGGGCACTCTCTGGCCCCTCTTCAGGCAGGTGTGCTCCAGAGGCTGCAGGCTGGGCCACCTGGCAGCTACAGGTGCTGTGTGTGCGCTGCCATGGAGACGGCCCCAATGGTGGCAAGGCAGGCTCCCAAAGCTTTGCGGATTCAGGAGAGGAGACTGGCACCTCCGGTCTGCAGGGTAGTCTGCCTGACCAAGGAAGCCCAGGTGGGTGCCTTCTGGGTTCCTGGGACAAAGGGAGAGAGGGTCATGGGCCAGAGCGCTGGGAGGAGGCTCTGGAAGGGCTGACGGGGGTGTGGGCAGGTATCTCTCCAAGCTCCAGGTCGAGGGGGAGAGTCTTGGTCAGCCCGCCTGGCCGCCCCAGTACAGGACACAGAGATTGGGCCAGTGGGCTCTTGAGAGTTGGCTCTGTTGCCCAAGGGGAAGAGGACAGGATGGCTGGCATTTGTCCTCAGAGGAGGGACAGACCAGGGGGTTCACAAAGCCCATCGCTGTACCAGTCAGGAATGTGAGGTATCAGAGAAGGAGATAATGGACGCTAGCACAAACCGGACCTTGGCTCCCTCCTTCTTCCTGAAGTCCAAGCAACCAAGGACACTCACAGGAGCCTAAGCAGCATTTATATCCATGGCCATAGTTGGGATACAGTCTCCTCGAGTGGCACCTCGTTAATGGCAGGGCAGCTCAGGCCGTCACCCTGATGGGGGGACATGGCGGGAGCCCCAGGTGAACTGCGACAGCATAGGAACTGGGTGACATGGGACATACCACTCCACCTTTTTGAACCTGAGTTTTTCAGTTGTGAAACATGGGTGATAGACCTTCTCACAATCCACAGAACACTCAGCCTGGGACCACACACGGACAGCGCTTGATAGGTGCTCCTCTGCTCCTTTCCCCTTTCTTCCTGCCAGGCCTCCCAGCGTCTGGTCTGAGGATGGCTGAGCAGCGGGGCCGGGAGCCGGAGGCTGAGTGTCCTGTCTGCTGGAACCCTTTCAACAACACGTTCCACACCCCCAAAGTGCTGGACTGCTGCCACTCCTTCTGTGTGGAATGCCTGGCCCACCTCAGCCTTGTGACGCCTGTCCGGCGCCGGCTGCTCTGTCCCCTCTGTCGCCAGCCCACAGTGCTGGCCTCTGGGCAGCCCGTCACTGACTTGCCTACAGATACGGCCATGCTCACCCTGCTGCGCCTGGAGCCCCACCATGTCATCCTGGAGGGCCGTCAGCTCTGTCTCAAGGACCAGCCCAAGAACTGCTATTTCCTGCGCCAGCCACGGGTGTACACGCTGGACCTAGGCCCTGAGCCCAGGAACCCGACGGGGTCCCCCCAGGACATGGCCCCCACCACCAGGCCTGTGCCCATCCCCATCCCCAGCCACTACTCCTTGAGGGAGTGTTTCCGCAACCCTCAGTTCCGGATCTTTGCCTACCTGATGGCCGTCATCCTCAGCGTCACTCTGTTGCTCATCTTCTCCATCTTTTGGACCAAGCAGTTCCTTTGGGGTGTGGGGTGAGCACTGCTCCGGGACAAGGAATCAAATCATTCTTGGCTGCTGCTGGGTATGGGGGCTGTGGAGCCTCACTTGGGGATGTCTTCCATTGTAGTATTGTTCATTTACATTCCAGGGACCCATTAGGCCATGTGTTTGCTCCTAGGAACAGAAAACCCTACTATAATACCTACTCAAAGCTAAAGGGAAAAGGTGTGCAGACACCTCTGGGTATGGACCGCGGGGTCAGGGAAGGGTAACGACAGAGCTAACTAGCAAGCTGTGCCAAAGGCTGGACAGAGGTATCTGGGAACCTGACTGGCCCAATGAGCAAGTTGCATCTTACTGGAGCTGCTTCAAATTCAGGTCATCCCTCCCCCCGCCCATTTATTATTATGTTGCTAAATAACTTAAATTCTATGAACAAAATGTGTTTTCTCTTTGACTATCTTGCCAGCAATTCCAGTAAAAATGGCCGGCATTCATGAATGTACTCAACTTACTCATTCAGCAACCCTTTATACGGCTGGTATGGTCAAAGGGAGACAAGGTTGGATGACCCAGGGGTAACAGAAGACCCTTGCCAGCGACGGGGTACGCGCATTCACTTCCTGAACCACCTGCCACTCTGTGATTTATGGATACAGTTGGGTTCTTAGGCCACTGCTTGCCTACAGGTTGCTAACCCTGCAGCTTCTAAAGCCTTGATTTCTGCTTCCCTTGTTTTAATATTGCCCGGTGGCTTGGGATTTGAAATAACCTGAGTCTTGTTAAAATACCATCATTATGAGATGTTTCTTTGGGTTTGTAGAATTCAGAGTTAGAGAATAAGCTTTCAGAGTCCACAAATTGAGTTTTATTTGCTCTAAATAACATTTTGTGAGGTCAATGGAAGCAGCTTCCACAAATTTCCCTGAGAGACCTTAAAGTACAAGAAATTCCAACTAGCCAAGACACATACTTCATGTTTAGTAAAATCAAAGTCTTAAGCTCCAACGTGAAGGGAAACATTCTCCATTACACAATCGGAAAGCCGCCTAGTCATCCCTCAGGGGACCAGCACCTACCTCTCCATTTGCGCCAGCGAAGATAATTACACTGAAGCTGGGATTCAACTTCTCTCCACTGACTTCACATCTTCTTAACATGTGGCAGCTAAGTTAGGCAATGATCTCACTATGTGCTCAGAGCCCAGAGGGCCAGCTACAGCTCCTTAGGATGGGGGCTGAGGAAGAGCTGGGGAAAGCTTAGGACGATTTGCCTGTCCACTAGGGACTTCTGGGTGCACTCCCATTCCCATTTCGTAGGAGAAATTAGGGCTCCAACAAAAGTTTATTTTGTTCAGGTCATTCACCTAGTTAAGTGGTGATCTTGCGCCAAAAGGGGGCTTTCACCCTTTGAGTGGCTAATACACCGTCTGAGGAAGACAAGAGTTTGCCCTTTTGGAGCGGGAAGGCCCCACTGAACACTACAGTGCCTGCCTTCCATGTCCATATTCAGTGGTTCCAGCTTTGGGGCAGTGACATCCTCCTGGAGGGGCATTTGGAAATGGGTGAAACAGATTTTAGTGGTCCAGAGAGAGGGTGGGCTGGCCGTTACGTCAGCCGTCATAACGCAGATGTCAGGAATGGCACAGACATGCTGCAGTGCTTCGGGTAGCTCCACACAAAAATACCACCAATCCTGAAATGCAGCAAGCTTCCTGCTGGAAAGCACTAGATTCCTAAATTCACGAGAGAAGCAGTGAAATCAGCTCCCTTGGGCGTGAAGTCAGAGTTGCAGCGACTCACCGAGAGGGCGGTGTAAGGTGGGCTGTCAGCAGAGCAGGCTGTGCCAGGACACACCACAGGCTGCACGGTCTTTGTGGCCAGTGTTGCCGACACACTCAGTAAAGGCCTAGGAAACCTCTTGACAGGTCACAGCCCAGCCTCTCCACTAACTCGTAACCTTGAGTAAGTTACTTAACTTGTTCCAGTTTCAATTTTAGCTCCAAGGGGAGCTAATCATTTAACTCCTGCAATTGAGTCTAGCCAAAACACCTGGATGGGCCTGCAGTGTCCAGGGAGAGATGAGCCCTGCTCCGTGGCTGGGACTTCACCTCACCATAATCTGAGTGACACTTGAGTTATGTTCCTTAGCTGCCATCTCAACAATTCTAGTGCATATTCTACAAGACACTTGTTCTTAGCTTAGATGTTAAAAAAAAAAAAAATTTAAACTTGAAAAATGGAAGCATTGTGAGCACACTACCCTGGTTGTGTGCTACTATGCTAATGTTTATTACTGTTTTACATACATATAAGGTGTAGTGAAAACAACATCTCTTTTCACAGCCAACGGTTGAGGAAATAAAATCTATAAATATCTAAACAGGGAAATGCCCAACAGGGGACTGAGTGAAGAATTCAGAAGCTTTAGCAAATACACAGGATATACAACTACTTGGCTGTGACTGAAATCAGATTACACAGCGTTAAACGATGCATCACACGTTCTTAAAAGTTTGCAGCATAGAGCTGGACAAAGCCACTCTGGCCCTTGTGGACAGTGAAGTGTTTTAAACATTTGAGGCGAAGCCGTATCTGAGCCTTCCCTGAATTCTCCAAATCCTGTCTTCAATTCCTGTTACTTGTGGGTGCATTTACTGGGTACTTGGACACTGCAGTGGTTACACATTTGGGTCACTGCTGCCTGGCTGCCAGCAACAGTGACATGGTTCATTCCAGTCATGGGCACTTGGGCCTACAGTGCAGCAGGCTTTTGGTTTTTTAAAGAAATGAACAGAGTGCTCACTAAGGACATGGAAATTGGCGTTGAGTCATGTGTGAGATCATCTGTTTTATCTCAAACCAAAAACGAACCTCTCTGGCTCAATGGCTAGATTCAGAGAATTCTTAAGTATATAATATAACCTTTTCAAGGATGGTTTTTATAACAGGGTTTTTACTCTGTAGCTAGTGTGTAATAAAAGAAAAAAAAGTTGATGTTCAGGTGTACCACATAGTGATATTTTGGAGTCACTGCAACCTCAAGAGTAAGTTCTTTAAAAAAACACCAGAAAGGAGATTGTACATAGATGTTTGCTTTCTAAAAATTTCATTGAAACTTGACATACAGCCTAGCTCTGGGGTAAACACCAATGATGTCAAACTTCAAAGCAAAATGGAAGACATTTTCTGACAGGGTGAATGTTCAGTTCTGAGCTTCCGGATGGTCATGAACATCCCAAGTGAACACAACAGAGAGAGGTAAAATCTTCTTTACCGCATAATCCCGAGCACAGCTGTGGTCTACTGCTTCACCTCCCATTATCAAAAGGAAAGTTCTCGCTCTCAGGTATTGTTGAGCCAGTGTGGGATGAGATGTGCCTCTTTCCTTGAGGGCCTGCAGGCTATAGTCCAGCTGCCTTGCCCTGTGGCTGACATGTAATCCAGAACATCTACCATGTAAATAAATTTCAAGGATTTAAAAGTACAATCAGCCACAATCCTGAGGGCTGTGAGAGAGGCAATAGGGTAGTAAAACAATATCCACACAGTTGTGGCAGGGCTTGAAGATGGGTATTTAAATTCCAACCATGAAAAGGGTTCCCCAACACTCAGGGACAGGGCTGCCTTCCCGGAGTGGGGGCTGACATGGGAATCCAATTCTACTGAAGGTCTATACAATTGGCAAAAACATGATAGAACAAAAGCATTTCAATTCCTTTTTTTAAAAAATGCCTCTTAAGGGAGCGCTCAAGAATAGTTCATTGTCAATGGTCCTGCCTATTCAGCCATCCAGAGCTTGAAGGTCCTATCGTATGAGCAAGTGGCTATTAGCTGCCCATCAGAAGAAATGTCTAGGCCCATCACTTTGCCTTCATGGCCAGCAAGAGTCTTGAGTGGGGACCAGCCCGGGTGGGTCCAGATCTTCGCTGTGTTATCATAGGCACCAGTGAGCAAGTAGTGCCCGCCGATAGCTACAAGAGAAAAGAATGGGAGCTGCATAAGGAATTCAAAAATTCAAGAAAACAAAAGCCCCAAACTTACTAGCACATACTACCTTGAAAAAAGGCCTTTCACATTCAGAAAAACCCAACACTCTGATCTACACTCCTACGAGGTCTCCAGGAAACATGGACAAGTGCAGACTTCGGGATCAAACTATATTATATTCAGGTCTTTTGGCTCTTTCCCTGAGAGGAACCTATTCAGAGTAATATTAAGGAGTCGATGCTTAGAACTTTAGTAGGGAAAACAGTTGAAGCAAGACATGCATGCAAGTCATGCATGCAAGTCACTTCCTAGCAAGCAGCAGCATGCGCCGTCTAAAAGCATGGAAGGAAACTGTAACTTGCTTCTTTACAGAGTTCAAACTCTCCCCTGTCCCACTCCCAGATGAGGCTGAAGCCTGGTGTGCATGCATGGAGCGAAAACGTGCCCGCCTCGGCACAGTCCTAAAGTAGGCAGAAGGCTTACGCTCAAACTTGACGCCCGTCACTAAGTTCTGGTGGGCGGGGATGGTGTAGACACAGCGCCGCTGTCGAAGGTCCCACACTTTGCATGTGTTGTCGCCACTCCCAGTGGCGACGTGGTAGCTGTGGGTCACACGTACACTGAGGTTAGACAAAGAGGACTTTCGATCAGCACCTCTCCACCCCTCAGTCAATGAACTAATTTTACCCATTGGGGGAGAAATGTATTCCATAGATTTCCTTCAAGTGGCCTTCTAGGAACATGATACAACGTCCTGTGCGCAGGTCCCAAATTCGACCAAATGCATCCAGTCCCCTGGGAAAATAATACACGAATGGACACTCTGACCGCGCGACCTGGGCGACAGGCATACACGAGAAGCGCACTGCCAGCTGCCTTACCCAGTGCCAGCCAAAGAGCCATCTCGATGGAAGGTGATGTCATACACACCCATGCTGTGGCCTTCCTGATGCAGGATCTCCTCCTGGGCCTCCAAATCCCATAAGCGCCACGAGCGGTCATAGCTGAAAAACCAAACTAACCATTAACCCTCAGATATCCACTCAGTTCCTCCAATGTGCAAGGCACATGAAGCAGTTAGAGCTTAAGTTTTGCTTCTCAAACTATTCATACAACTGTATCAATGAAAAAAATCTTTTCTGGGATAAATAATATCTCAACAAATAAGCCCTTCTGTCTTAGGTGCTGACTGGGAAGCCAGGGGCTCCTAACCCTACCGCAGTGGTTATTTAAGACTTCCCTAAGAACAGTCCAGCAAAAATTCTGGTACTTCCTTCGTCACTCCCATCATGTCCTCTTAGTCATTGAGCATTTATGGGACACTAATGTAGACACTGGGAATACAAAAGTCACTTACAAACAGCTCAATCAACAGGAACAGAACAGAATCTTAAAAATGGAACTAGCTATTTATAAAATCCAGTAATTTTCATTTAGGGTGCCAAGGCAAATTAATAGGGTAAATACATAAAGTCTGCCTATTGAATGGTGGTAGAACTGTCTATGCAGGTGGAAATAAAAACTAAACACACAAACAAAAAAATAAAAAAAAAAAAAGGTTAAATGTGAATAAGAGAACACACAAGTGGCTAGGAGACAAATGACACAGTTCCCAGAACCGAATGTCATGAAGATAACGAAAATCAAAACCACAAGGTTCTAGCATGCACCTGCCAGAGTGGGCAAAACGCTAACTTGACACTGGTGAGGACACAGAATTCCAGAAACATAAACAGTGAAACTCCAGTTGAAAGTTAAACACACATTTACCCTATGGCATAGCAACTGTATTCCTAGGTATTTATTCAAAAGAAAGTAAAAATATGACAACAAAAAGCATTATAAGAGAACAGATATAGCAGCTTTATTCTGAGCAGTCCAAACCCAGAAACTGTGTCCGAATAGGTGGATGGATCAAAAAACAAAACATGGCATTCACGCAATTGTAAACCAACAAAAAATGTTAGCAAGGAACAAATGTCTTTACTGAAAGTGAAAAAACAAAGCCCGGCAGTTACAAAGCTGAATCTTCGCAGCCCTTCTGGCCTACTGGTGCCACCGAGGTGTCCTTTTTGTCAACTCTCTGCCTCCCCACAGCACAGCCTCCTGCCTGCCCTGCCCTGCGCCGTGCCGGCGTCTCTTAGCAGCCGAGAGCGGCAGACGCAGCTCTGAGGGCCGCCCGCCGCCTGCGCCATGCAGGTCTCTCTCAGCAAAGCCGTTCCTTTCGGGGCAGCTCTCCCTGCCCACTGTGTCTAAGCGAGTGTCCTTTATTCTTCTGTCCCCTTTCCCTAATAAACCTGCTTTTTAAAATAAAAAACATAAAAACACCTGAATACTCCTCAGCAATAAGGAGCTACTAACACATGCAACGACATGAACAAATCTTAAAAAACGTTATGCTGAGTAAAAGAAACCAGGTGCCAGTGAGTTCATATGGCATGCAGTTCATTTATGCTAACAGAAATCTAATCCACGGTCACTTCAGACGAGGAGGGTCTGGGAGGAGCATCAGCCCCCGCCCCAGGGAGATGAACATGTTCTGTGGACAAGGATGTGGGTCATGAGCATATGTATTTCTCTATGTCAAGACTGTGCTTCTGTCAAGACTACAATACAATGTGGACCAGAGAACAGGTACACCTCCGAACCAGTCAAGAAAGGGCAGAGTGAAACCAGTCTTCTGGCCATTAGTGACTGAAAATTCAGATTAACTGCAATTTCAAAGCAAATGTTCTTAGCCCTAACTGTATCATATTCTCTTCTGATTCAGATTTGCTGTGGCCTAAGAAAATCCTATTAAAGATGTTGAGTCTGAAGTTCTATCTGGCAGCTAAGGTGAAAAGGTTTAACAAGTGGCCACAGACTGTACCATCAGAACAACACAATGGCTTACCAGGTGGTACCCAAGAAACGCCCCGACGGGTGCCACATCACACGGGCTACACGCACTGTATGGCCTTCGATGTCTGCCACCGGCTCATCACTGAAAAGGAATCAAGCTTATTAGAGCAAGCAACTCTAAAGTTAAATGTACATGCACTGAATTTATTACTGTTGTGCATAAGTGAACCCACTCTATGTGATTTGAGAGACCAAATTATAACTTGAAACTTGTTGGAATTTTAGGGCTCACAGTAATTTAAGTCACTTTACGACGTTTTAAGCATATGGGACAGTGCCAGGAGTCACACAGCACATGCCCAAAGACCTTGAATAAAGACTGTCTTTCATCCTCAGTTCAAATACTGAGTGATTTTTTAAGGGTATTACCATTCAGGATTAGAGAAAAAAGAAACAAAAGATACTTTAATCGGACAAGCAAAATAGTTTCTCTCCATTAAAGCAGTATGTAGATTCTAAAAAGAAAAGGTATTCTGATAGACATGGAAGGTCACAGAAATAAACAGTTTTGGAACAAGAGGGTTCTAGATACAGCTGCTCCCCGCCCCCTCCCCCCAAATTTTCATGTGCCAATGAGTTACACAGAAAAAGGAACACCTCAGTAGAAAGAAGCTTAGTTTCATTTCAATGGCCTTTACATTCTACACGCCAGCAACAGAAAGGAGATCTGAAACACCAGTGAAAGGAAATAAACATGAACCCTAAAGAGGGCAATTAAAAGGGGAACTCTGTCAATGTGCACACACAGAACTAATCAAAGCCCGAGGGGAACACATATTGCTAAGTATGACCAAAGCCAATTAAAACTACTGTGCTCACAGGTAAAATCCTGGCTAAGAGAAGAGACTTAATGAGCCATTAAAAAAATCCTGGAATAAAAGCCTCATATGCTTTCCCAAAGAAAGACAACTAAGCCACTGAATTCAGATGTCTCTCCGTCAGCAAGGAGCTTCCAAAAATTTCTTGGAAAACAATAAAGACACTGGGGACAAAAAACCCAAAATCTGTCGTAGCTAGAAAACGCTGTCTGGGTCAAAGCAGCTGCTGCGGGGAGGAGGCATTTCTTTCCTGGCAGTAATATGCCAGACTGACTTTGTTTTCTTTCCTCTGTGGTGGTTTGCTAAGAATCAGCATGCTGCTGAGAACATAATCTTGAGATCATCTACCATGGAGTGCTATTCTCCAATGTCAATCTATTGTGTAGGAGGTACAATGGATCTTTCCAGAACAACTGGAGCCCAGAGACATGGTTAGAGGCAAAAATCAAGACCCAAGATTAACAAGTAAGAAAAACCTGGTGTTACTCCCTCGGTGAGAAAGAAATGCTCCATTCTATTTGCACACTTAGTTACCTTGACTCTTAGAGCATCTCTGCGGCTAAATGCCAGTTTGTCAGGTCCCAAGGGCCATCTAATCCATTATGGAAACAGAACAGTTATAGTCACCTGTCAAGGCTCCAAAGCTTCACAGAACCATCAGCAGCACACGAGGCCAGGTTGACATCTTTTCGGTCCAAGGAGACAGTGGATTTGGGATGGAAGACAATTGCTCCTACGTTTGTGTTATGGCCTGAAAGAGTGTTAAGCGATGAGTTACCTGGTTACGACCCCCTTACAACCTAACTGCAAAACAGACTATGATGAATAATGGAGATATATATTAGGGACTATGTGAGCACAGAATATTAGTGATTAACTATTGAAAAACATGAACTTAATTCAAACTAATAACATGTATTATTTCAAAAGGCACAACAGACAAAAACACCTCTGCTTTTGGTATATAGGGATTGTAAAATACTAGAGCATGTTGGAAAAACATTGAGAAAAACAGTATACAAATGAAGTCATTCTCTTCTAGTTTTGTGGTCAGAGAAAACCAAATCCAGACAAATGGCATTGACCTCGTCTGCAATAACACCAGTTCTGAGTGTCAGGCAGTTTACTGCTTGACAATTCACACTGTCAAGAAGACTAAAGTATAAACAAGACTGTCTGGAGCTTACCTCGCAGAGTGTGAAGGAGGTTGCAATCAGGAACAGACCAGAGCTTGCAAAGCCCACTCCTATCAAATACAAAGGAAAGCATCTCAGCCAGGGTTGTCTGGGAAGGAAAAGGTACCTTGGTAACACTACTAAAGGACAATCTCTGCTTACCCCCAATAAAGTTTACAGTGGCAGACAGAAAAATACAAAAAAGAGGCTTATAACTTGGAGGGTTACATACATCCAGTTCTCAGGCAACAGAGGCCTCATCTGGATTAATCAACACAGCACAGTTGCTATTCTCCTTAACTTCTGATCAATTTGTAAGGAAGGGATGACAATTTAAATTCTTTAAGATGGATCAAGAACAATGATACTACTTTCTTAAAGATAAACAGTGTGTCATTTACAAAGTATATGTTTTGAAAGATTTTTTATTTTGGTGAATCTTAACAAATTATGATTTATGATGTCAAATGTCTCTTCTAACAGGCTATTTCTACTTTATCATGACCGTAACTGCAATGTGGAGAGTGGATGGGTCTGTGTGGGTCCTTGGCTTTCTCCTGACCCACTCTCACTTTCTGCCCGGTTCAGCAGTCCCACATACACCGTGCAAGGAAGTTCACCGTGTCAATCCCACAAAAAATAACGAAATAACAAAACAACAAACTGACCACATCCTTAAGATTTCTGTGTAAGTGGTAATAAGTAGAAAACATAATAAAGATAAAAATAGTGATTCATGTTTACTGAGTCGGTGCCATTTACCAGGCATTGTCATGGCAAAATGCTTCACAAACATTTTCCTTTACAGTTTAAGGAAACAGAAGTTTACAGAGATTAACATTTTGCTGAGACACATAACTGTAAAAGAAAGGCTATATCGAGATGTGCTTAGCCTGTCAGCTCACTACGTGACCTGCTCCAGAACACCAGGGTCAGGCCCGCCACATGTCAGACTTCTGGGTTCTCTGAGCCGTCAGAAGTACTCAAAGGCTTTCTGTCTAACAAAACCACAGAGAAGTAGTATCCCTAGCTTGGCATGACCTTGAGAAGCAGAGGAAGAGGATACAGACAGACATCTAACAAATGCAGTGTATTTCCCCCCCCGAACCTGTTCCCCATGTAGGGAAAAGTCTGTGTAAAATGTGACTTACCAACAAGCCGTGGCCAGCATTTTGGAGTTGGGACTGAAGTGGCAGTAGGAGATAGGTCGGTCATCTCCAATCTGACTGCAGAAATTATTCAAAGACTTAAAAACAAAAACAAATGCTGATCATCAATATGTGAATCCAAGTTTCCTGACTATTCCACCATAAAAAAAGTTTACAGTTTTGACCCAATTCAAGGTTCTCACTAGGAGACAGTTACATTGCTGAAAGGATGGAGTTAAGGCTTATCTGGAACGCTGTGCTGCCTTCTATACGTTGACATCACTAGCTTTTGCGTCAACTAAGTGTAAACAAGAAAACGAGGGACAAACTTAAAGTACAGCTTTGACAGAATAAAAAGGAGAGTTAAAGGCAGAACCATGGGCCTCTGTTCAGTACAAAGTGCAGTAGGTTCCTGCCACCTTAACTGTGGCCCTCCCAAATGGCACCGAGCAAGCAGGGAGGAGTTATTATAGCTGTCTTTACCTTCCTGAAGGTATGTTATGCCAACACATAGAATCTAATGAACATTTGTGAAACTCTGAGAGACCAGAAAATGGCAAAAAGCATTTTACCCGGAGAGATTTGTGCAGCTCTTGCACCTGGGAGGTCCTCGTTGTCTCAGGAATCTCTTTGTGAAGACGGGCTTCCTCCAAGCGTTTCATTGCCCTGTGACAGAAACATCACGAGCCTGAGCACATGGGTTGGAAATGAGCCCACACATCTCTCTACCACTCCATTTCATTTAGGTCCTCAGTCCTTGAAACTGAAGAATAAGACAAAAAAAAAAAAAAGCTTCTTTCTTCTTCTTGAGGCTCTCCTTACCTGGGTAGTGAATAATTAGCAATCCATAGTCTAGCAACCTTTAGACTGTGCGGTCCTTCATGGTACCATGTTTGATGATACTAAAATTTAAAATAGCAAAAATATTAATTCTAAAGTCTTCCTACTCCACCCTCCCTGTCAATTCTCTAGTGCAACTGCCCAAAAAGGTGAATTTGTTCTGTAATAGGACGAATTTTCCACTGTTTCTTTCTGTAATTGTCTTGTTCTTTGTCAAAAGTTATAGTGTCAGTACCATATAGCTTTTTCGTGAATAGAAAATTCACTCCATTCATAACTACAGAAGAACCACATATTACTGCCAACAACTATTTCTAGAGAACAGAGACATCATGCCCCCACCCCTGATCCTAGCAAAGCAAATCACTGAGAACAGAAAATCAGAGAATCAGCCCCTCAGTTGCTTCTTGTTTATACCACAAAGCCAAAGATAAATGTCACCTCTTCCTTGGACTTCTTAGATCTCTCATCATCTTTTTTCGTCTTTTTTAAGGCATCAGTACCAACCACTGAGAGGATATTTCTTAATCTATAACAAAAAAGATTAAAATTTAATCAGAGTTGGGCCCTCCCTGGTGGCGCAGCGGGTTAAAGCACAGCATTGAGAAGCTAAAGCCTCCACATGAGTTTAATTCCCGCCTGCCGCGGAGGAGATCCACACGGCATGGCAGACCTCTCCTGACCCGCCCGCTGCTCCCCTCAGCAGTGTACTTCCTCGATCTGCCTATTCTGCACCCCACTCTGCCTCTGGTGAAGTCTCTCACTGCCCCTGAGCCTCTGGCCTGTACCCCAGCTCTGTATGCACAAATAAATAAATCTTTAAAAAAAAAAAATTTAATCAGAGTTGAAATGAGACTGTATAAAAGAGGAAATCTGGACCCTCCCTGGTGGCACAATGAGTTAAAGCACAGTACTATGAAGCTCTCCAAAGCCAGTGCAACATGAGTTTGATCCTGGCCAGGGAGCTGACCCACATGGCACAGCAGACCTCTCCTGACCCCCCCACTGCTCCCCTCAGCAGTGTGTTTCAGTCGACTTGCCTGTTCTGCTCCCCACTCTGTCTCTGGTGAGTCCTCTCACTGCCCCTGCACCTCTGGTCTATACCCCAGTTCTGTATACATCAATAAACGAATCTTTAAAAAGAGAATAAAAGAGGAAACTTCTCTTCCTCTCTCACCATTCGAAGCCCCAAGTGTCTTCCTTTATTTAAGAGTCAAACTGTCATGCCTAAACTTCCACTATAATTCCTTTCACTCGACCCTCTATGTGAAGTCCCTAAACTGAAATGCAAGCAATTATCCTGCTCTATGTTGAATCAACTAGCACCTAGACAGCTACCAGTTGGTCTGTGAGGACAACAAACCGTCCCTCTGGGCCACGGTGTGCCGCACATTGACTTGGGTGCTAGGTACATAGCAGCTAAGGAACAGTCTTGATTTCAAGTTGCACAGCCAGGGTGGTGGCACTTAGGAGGCGGGAAGTGTCAGGGAACTCCAGAGCATTGTGTTTCATATGACGGGAGTAAGCACCAGATGCTGTCAGGGAACATAAGAGATGGGCTCAACGCAGGTCTGGGGTCAGGAAAGGCTTATGGAGGTGCCAGCTACACCAGGTCCTGAAAGAGTCTGGTGAACAGTTCAAGCTGAGGTAAAGGCTTGGAGGTGAGAACATCAGGTTTAGAATCCCAAGTACTTTTCTTATGACTGGAGCAGAGTACAAGAAAAGATGACTGGAAACATAAGAGACACCAGGTCACAAAGAAGTCCTGGTGCTGTCCTAAGTATGATACTGTATGGTGATTAGCATCCAACTAATACAGCAGGTTTGGGAGTATCCCAACAGTCTCGATGTAAAAGCAAAGGAAGACACAAAACCAGGACATACTGTAGATACATTTCAGAAGGAACCTAGACTAGATGTTGTGGCTGAGTGATAAAGGAGTAGAGGCAGGTTTTCAACGGAAAATTGTGTTCAGGTATGAAAATTCACCACAGGAGAGGGTGAGAAGGTTCATCGAGATGGGTCACGTCTGACGTCTAAGGGGTGCGTAGGCCATGAGCCCTGGCGGCCGCTCCAGACGCTGATGGTGAACAAGGTCACGGGAGGGGATCTGAGCCCCAGGGTGGGGGTGGTTTTCTAACCACAGGACATAAAGGTGAGCCTGGGGAGGTGGGGGTGGGGGAGAAGAGGCTTCAAGGTGAGAAGAATTAACCAGAGACAGGAGGAAAACCAGAGGCACTTGGTTTTATGAGAACCAAGGAAAGAGAGTCTTTTAAAATTGGAGCAGCTGGCAGTGAATGAGGCTGTTCTTAGGAAAACGAGATAGTGACCTTAATAGAGACCACCTCAACATGGGAAGGATCAATCATTTTGTAGTGAGTGGAAGAGTAAATGAGAGGTAAATGTAACTAACTCTTCCAAGAAGCCTGAAGATGAAGAATCCATTTCGAGGATAAAAAGACAAGAGGTGATTCTCCTAACTGCACATGGCTAACCTGACACTCATACTGTGCAACCTTAAAAGCACAAGAGGGGCCTTATCTGAGGATAGTGCCCCTTTGTAAAAGCCAAAAAACATTTGCCATTTTATGTCACTGATGAAGAAAGGGTTTGATGTCTACATTTTCAATGCTGAAGAACCTATGTTCACTCAACGAAATAGCCTATACTGGGGATGGCAGTGAGGGGGAACAAAAGATGTTTGCACCCTCTTAGTCTACAAAGAAAGATGCATCCTTGAGTGAAGCTGCCTACAACTCAGACTCTGGGTTAAAATATATACACACGACACAGTAAGGGCTCTGGCGACGTTACCTGGGATGGTCTGTTAAAAGTCTGAGCTACAAATGCCAAGTGACATTTGGAACTAGCACTCTGTGGTTAAGAAGAACGAACATTTAGAAAGGGCACCTTTCTCTTCTTTCGGCAGGACCCTCTCCAAAAAGTGTGATGGGCTCCCCCAAGGCTCTGAGGCAAGCCTTGACCTCTGAGTCGTCTGTGGAAACATTGATTTGCCGCGCTCGCTTCCTCCTCTCAAACTCTGCAAGTACTTCGGCCTGTCGCTCACTGATGTGCTCTTCAATTTCAAATACTTCTCCTAGTAAAAAAGAAAACAATAACCAGGTGGTATTAGCATAATGTCAGATCTTCAGAAAGGGTATGAGAAAATTTAGTAGATATGGAGTCTGTGTATACCCCCAAAGAAAGTTAATTACCTAGTTTATTGATATTAGACACTTTATAGTATAGTTTGTTTTATAGTCTACTAAATGACATAGCTTTTAAAGACAGGAAAAGCCATCCTGTTTTATTTGGCAAGCTTATATAAACACATTGCTCAGATGATGAGAAACAAGAGTATACAGAGCACCTTTAGCAAATGAGTTAACAAGTTCTGTTATTCAGAAGCTCAAGTAGAAACACGATCTTAACTGCCAAAACTATTCTCTACATAGCCCAGTAGAGGGACACTTACAAAAATAATTACTGTGCAAATTATATTTATTTAACTATTAAAAAAGAAAAAAATATCACTTGCTAGAATAACCAAAAAGCTTTGTAATTAAATATAATTTGCACAGTACAACTTATGCTACAAGAATTAGGATGTCGGCCGGAGGTACGAGGGGGAGAGGAACAGGAAGACCTACTGAAATATGCTGCTGAGGGGAGCAGTGGGCAACAAAGGAGAGGTCTATTGCACCATGTAGGTCACCTCCTGGCTGGGACTGAACTTGTGTCACCGTGGCTGGTGACAGCTTGATAGTGCAGAAACTTTAATCCCTGTGCCACCAGGGAGGTCCTCTAGCAAGTAATGTAAAAACCTATTACCAAACCAAAACAATATCATCTTGGTGTTAGGTTCAATGGTGATACAGTAACGTTCAAAACATCATAAATGATATTAAAAAGTACTGAAGTGCATGTGCAGAGAAAAAAATTCATAGGAGGATCAATGAGAAATATGACAGAAGTCTTCACTGCAGAGAGGTCTTTCCACTTTAGAGCCTTCTGTAGTGTGAATTTCTTATGACAAACATGTATAATTTTACTTTAAAAATTAGTAGACACTAATCATTCAAAGGTAGCTTTGAGAAAGGTATCTTCAATAGTACATTAAAGAAAAATGGTTACAAGTTTTTAAATTATGGTTCTATTTATGGGAAAAAATTATTTTAAAGCATCATGAAATTCTCAGAAAAAAGATTCAATTAAGGATTACATGATATTCTATTTCCTACAGTTCAAAATAAAAACTATCACTTTTATAACTTAAAAAAGGTATTTAGTTGTGGGTAGAAAACAGGAAAACTAATAAAAGGAAGCCTTTTATTATATATTGAGCCAGAGAATCCAAACCAATGTTATATCTGTGCTAGATCTCCAAAGACAAAGGGAATCAATTTGAAACCAAATACACACTGAATGAACTCTAGTAAAATGACTAACCACTAAATGGAAGAAAAGCTGTTCTCAAAAGGGTTTAAGAAAAAGATTATCCAGGCAAATCAAAGCAGGGAAAGTATAGCCTTACAGAATACAAGTTTAAAAATGGAGTAACTCTGATACTTCTAAGTTTAGATACTTCAATACAGAAATTTGAGCACTGAAGGTAAAAAGGGACTCAAGACTTGCATATTACCAGAGGTTATGTTAATATTTCCGGCTTCAATTCCTGCTTTAAGTCCTTCTTTTCCTAAAATCCCAGACTCTCCTCTGGCCAGACGCTCCCTCTCCTTTTCTTCCAAACTTCCATAATAGATATGCGGCTTCTTCACTAGAGGAGCGACTAAGTCATCTGGAGCCTTCGTTTTGGTTGCCTGTTAAATCGAAGATCTGAATTAATCCAAGCCTTAATCTTAGCAATTGACTAAATTTTCCTGAATGATTAAGCTCATTCTTAACTTCAATCCTATTTCTCCCCCGCAAAAAATGACAAGCTGGACGCCAGTTTAGATGCATCTACACAGATATGGGGAGGTGATGCTGGTTCAACCTCTCCATCCCTTAAATGTTGCAGAAAGAGATTTGGTAAAACGCATCAACTTCTTTCCAGCAAAGGTTAACTCTGAAGTATATTCATTTCATCCAGATTAACAATGCAATCTCTTCTTGAGTTTTATAAAACGCCCAGGGTGATGTCTCAACACAGGGGCGTGATCAAGGATAACGGAAATAACCAAGTAGAAGCAAATGGGAAACTGGTTACAAAGTTACTGCTCTATACATTTCAAAAGCTCTCAGGTGCGAAACAGCAGATAGGAATTTAGGAGGCCTCCTTCCAATCAGAGGGTCTGACATGGACCTGAACCATGGCCAAGACCCTTCTCTCTTTCAGAGGCGTTTCTGGACTAAGAGGAAGATGTGTTTGCCGCTCCCGCTCGCGTCGAGAAGTGCAAACGAGCTAGAAAGCACAAGAAAGCTCTCAGGGATTAGGAAAACGCTGCCCTGTGAAGACAAGACGGAGTCTCGCCTTCCTCCACAGTCCGCCACCTCCTGGCCCCGCTTCCCAGCGGCCCCTCCCGCAGGGACGGCCCCCGCCCCGCGCTCCCTGCTAGCGTGGGCTGCGATCTGTACCGTGGAGGAGGCCCGTGAGGAAGCCATGCCAGGCTCCGGCGCCGCCAAGCCCCAGCGAGAGCTCTACGTCTGAGACCGTCCACCGCGCGCCCAGCAAAGCGGAACTACGTCACTGGACGGAAGTGGGCCGAGAGCAGACGCAGCGTCCTGGGCGTCGTGGAGCATGATGGGAATCGTAGTAGGAGAGAGACGGGGCTCAGGGAGAGGACTCGAGAGCCTCGGAAGTTCTGCAAGCAGGGAGGCTAGGAGCAATCTGGGAAGCGGTGTAGTCTTGCTTGTGGAGCCGACGATTCTGGGGGGTCGCCAAGGGTCCGGGAAGGAGTTGAGCGAGATCGAGAAGCGGTAGGTGCGTGGAGTCGGGCGGCCTGGGCTGACCTCTCGAGCGAATCGAGGGCTCCCGGCCTGCGATGGCTCCCAGCCCCGAGAGCTGGACGTGCCAGGGAGGGTCGCGTTGCCATGGAAACCCTGGCCCCGGTGGGGTGAGTGCAGCCTTGGAGGTGTGGAAGGAACGCTGTTCTCCTGGCCCCGTGTGGGAAGGGTCTCCTGAAAGCACCCTCTAAGCTGGCATTTTCTGTGGTTTGGGCTGCCCGGAGATTGAGATCAAAGAACTCTCTAGAGCGCTCAAATGAAGTAAAGACCCGAGGATTGCTTTTGTTGTTGCCTGTCTTTGTATCTGATTCAGGGTGAGGTGATGGATGGGAAAGCGGCAGGTAGACTGCACGCAGGCGTCACTACTGACACTACTGACAAGCGTGTGACTGCACGGTCCAGTATTCCGCTGGGTGCTGGGGCGTCACGGATACAGCAGAATTTTGCTCTCGTGTTGGGGGTGGAGATGATGAAAACAATGATGCTTCCCCGGCTGGATAGAGGTTCCTATCCTTCCGCGACGACAATTATAATAACAACGGATGTTGACGTTTATTAAATGGCAACGAACGTACAAGGAACTTATTCTGCAGAACCTCACTCAGTCAGGACTGCAGAGTACAGACACAGACGTGGAAACGAAGATCTAGTTAAAAGACGAAGCTAATTGGCCCAAACCAGTGGCGGTTCGCTTACGTTGTCTTCTGGCCTTTCTCCTCCGAAACCGGCGCGTTATCACTTGGTCGTTGCTTCCCCCTAGTGGCGAGTTGAGTGTGCAAAAAATTTAAGAAAAATCTAGGCTTCTTTTCTTTAAGCAAGCATTCCTCTCCTTTTCACCATACATCTACATTGGCGTCAAGGTAGCATCCGATTTGGCGCGGAGCAATTTGAAGTTGTCACGTGTCTGTTTTGTAATCGTAACATCGCCAGTATCTGTCCCATGCTTCATGGGAGAAAAAAAAACTTCTTTCAATTACATACTTCACAGTCTTAATTACATCTAGATACATGTACTAATTGCACATGCTTTTGGACTTTCACTTACATCATTCTCGTTTTTATATGCACCATGTGACCTATATATAATTTTAATAGGAGATGAATAGTTCTTAACTCACCAGCTTCTACTTCACCTGTAAAATAGGGATGGGGTTAGCAACTTCACAGGATTCTTGTGTTAAAATTGAAAAGTAAGGAATGGGAAAGGAAAAGCAAGCAGAGTGCTTAAGGAAAACCCACTTCCTTTTATTTGGAACCCTTATTTTATCCAGCAAGATATTTGCTGACTCTTGCTATCTATAGTACCCCCTTCGCCTGTGGAGAACATTAAGAGGATGTCCTCAACAGATTTTAAACCCAGTTGGAAGTTTTATTTTCTTCTTAAAATGAAGTTTTTTGGTTACACAGGCATTGCTGTGGCTAAGAATTTGGAGTGCTTTCAAAAACTTGTTCTCTATGCTTGCGCTTCACAAATCAATTGAAATAGCTCCAGGAAATCTTCCCATGTCCCTGCTTGCCCCGCACTTGACCCAGACTGAATTGGGTACCTAGCTGTGGGATGATGCCGTTGCATTTCCTTCATCAGTGTTTTTAATACACTATATGCTGCAGTTTTCTGTTTACTTGTTTTTCCCACAGACAGTATTGTGCCTGCTGGTGCAGAAGTGTTTAATGAATGACCTATCCATTCGGGAAAGACTTTAACACCTTGAGAACCCTGTGAATTGGTGAGTGAGAAGGTGTTTTCATGAGATTTTGTACTGATCTTACCATTTGACAGTGATCGTAAATCTCACAATTCTCTTATAGAGTTGATCTGTCCTCTCCCACTAACTTTACTGAATTAAGATGTGATAGTTTAACTTTATTCTCTTGATTATTTCTTTGACTGTGACTGGACATGAAATAAAAATGATTGTTGCTTAGACTTCTTTCATAGGCAGCTTGCTACTTTAAGGTCTTAAAGGGTTTTTTTGGTTTTTTTTGATGATAGAATTTAGCTCTCCATCATGCAGTGTGATAATCATACACACTGTGAATCCAGATGAGTCTTTCGTATCACCATTCCTTTTAATGTGCACTCTTACAAAAGACATTTGCTGACTCTTGCTATCTATAGTACCCCCTTCACCTGTCCTTGTATTTGTGGCTGAGTTTATCCTCCAGTTTTTCACTCTCTCTGTCACTCTCAACAGCCAGAAGTTCACTGGGCCTGGCCCTTAGTGTTAATTTCAATATGCTGCGAAGGAAACCAACACGCCTGGAGCTGAAGCTTGATGACATCGAGGAGTTCGAGAGCATTCGAAAGGACCTGGAGGTAAGCTTGCAAACCCTTAGGAATATTTAAAATAATAGCTCTAACTTTTTGGCCTCCAGATTCTTTTGTGCACAAAACAGCGTATTTGAAATCTCTATTTTGCTCTTTACAGGTATGTAAGACTTCACCTATTATCAGCTTCCTTTGACTGCTATAACAAATTACCACAAACATGGTGGTATAATATAGCAGAAATTTATTCTTTCAAAGTTCTGTAGAACAGAAATTAGTATCACTGGTCCAAGTGAAGGTGTCAGCAAGACCATACTCCCTTCAGTGGCTCTAGGGCAGAATCCGTGTCTTGTCTCTTCCCGTGTTTGGTAGCTGCATCCCTCCAATCTCTTCCTGTGATCAGATTGTCTTCTTTTCTGTCTTTGAAATTACCGCCCCCCCACCCCCAGAGAGATTAACATGTGATGACCCCAGATAATCCAGAATAATGTCCCTATCTCAAGATCCAGTAGCTTTGGGGGTCATTATTCAGCCTAATACAATTAACATATCAACACAAAAACCTTCCTCAAGCCAGTTCTACCCTAGTGTTCCCATCTCAGTAGCTATGTATTTGTTCAATTCAGAAACTTCGGAGTCATTTTGAGTTCTCCTGGACCCTTTGTAGTTAATTTTTCTTCAACCCTTTGATTCTACTCCATATTTCTGCAAATCTATCCAAACCATTTCATCTCCACTGTTACAACCCTAGTCTAACCCTGTCATCTCTCTGTGTATAATTTCAATAGCTTCCTAAGTGGTCTATTTCCATTTTTGTCTCCTTAATCCATTCTTCATCATCAGGTGTCTACAATGATCTGGAAAATTTTCAGATCACGTCACCCAGGCCCTGGTTAAAACACTTCAGTGGTTTCCTGCACTTAGAATAAAATCTCAACTCCTAATGGTTGCTTACAGGATTTTGTGCATTCTGGCCCCCCTTCGGGTTTCGCCTGCTGAGTCCCTTTGCCTTGCACTCTGTACGCCAGGCGCACCTACTTTCCTCTGCCTGGAATTTCCCTCTTTTCTTCATGTTTCAGTTCATAGACACTCCCTTAGTGTGAGGGGCTTCTTACTGTCCAATACCTTATCTAAGTTAGGGGTCTCACTCCTCTCCATGCTGAATCCATCTAATTTGGGCTTCTCAAAGCACTTGATTTTAGCTCATAGCATTTTAATTTACAGTGAATTCTATATTGTAAAACCCACTTACATTAGAAGCCTGATTGTAGAAATTAAGTATCGTCTTCACCAGCATCTAGGAGCTAACCATATGTGTTGTAAGTATAGCCACGGTAGTAGAGGTTTGTTAATAAGCCTTAACTTCTTCAGTGGCCTTCAGAATAAAGTCCAAATTCCTTAGAATGGCATACACATCCCTTTATAACCTGGTTCCTGCTTATCACTCCACTTTATCTTCCACTGCTGAGTTATCTTTACCTTTAATCTGAGCTTCTCTGTACGGTATGTCCCCTGTGCCAGGAATACCCTTCCTTTCTTTACCAGATTAACTTTCACTCATCTTTTGACCTGGCTTCTTCTAGAAGTTTTCCTTGACTGTCTCCACTGTGTTAGGCTCAACTCTCTCCTTGGGCTGACCACCCTGTCACAATAGAGGTTTGCTGTTTTCTCACATTGGGCCATATGTTCCTGCATCAGTGCCTGCAATTCCAGGCCTTTAGGAGGTCTTCACTACTAGTCTGTTTTCATTTGCTAACCTAGTAGATTCTTTGTACTTTAAGGCAGAGGACATCACCTGTCCATGAACATGGTGCCTTGTGTTGTATATGCTTCTTGTTAAGACAAATAAATTTCGCCCCCCCTTTCCTCACTACAGGAGACTTTAGTGTTCTCTAAAGCATCATAATTTTTGCTGTTCAAAAACTCATATTGGCAATGTCTTATTAAGGGTGACTTTAAGTGTGGTTTAAACATCAGTTGTAATGAGTCTCATAAAGTACTAGCATATTGAACTTTGACTCTGCAAAATCAGCTCACTTTAGTCTTTTTACTAAAGGCAATTATCCAGTGGATTGGCCCTGTTTTAGAGCAACTTGGGAGGGAGGGGCAGTCTTACCCTCAACAATGAAAGCAGTAGAAAACTGGTATTCCATTTTATTAATGAAATTGGCTTGATTATATTATGTATCAAGACTCTAGATTCTGAAACCATCAGCAGTTGTTCACTGAGGGAAGTCTTTTTAAATGATCTCATCCCATTGAATAGTTTCAAGAGTTTCTCATTTATAAAATCATAGTGTTATTTGCCTTTTAGAACTTGTTTTCATAAAGTTGTTTGGGTAGAACTTTCTCATGTTACTTATTGGTAGTGTACACTAGAGAGTAGGAAGGCCATTACATACATGTGCATGCACACGCAAAGTACTTTATTGGATTCACTATGCTACTTTGACATTAGCATTTAAATACAATTCAGAGGCAAGTGGTGAAGAATGGCAGTGACTCCAGTGATTAGCTGAGCCATTTTTCCAGTAAACTCTAGACAGAACATCTGTACTCTCTCCTAGAGAAAGTTATTATCATCTAATAGCTTTCCAGCCAGGGCATAGTGTTATGGGGTTAAGTGTTAGTGTCTCTGAAAATACTGAACTGAGAAGTAGACTTTGTGAATTCTATATTCACCTGCCATCTAAGGGCTGAACCTTTGATCTGAACACAAAATGAAATCCCCTAGCTCAGTCCTTTTGATTGATAAGATAGCACCACACCTTTAGTTTTTTGTGCTACTTTTAACCTCAGGATATCAGCAAGGCTGTAAATTTCTAGTGGTTGTTTCACCAGTTCCTTTATTTTTCTAGCTCTTCTCTACTGAAACACTGGCTCCTCTCCCTAGTCTGCTAATTCTTATTTCTTTCCAGCTGCAGGTGCTGGAGATCTGAACCTCTGTCCCTGCACACCTAGCTCCCTGCCTCCTTATTTTCGTAGCTATTTGGGTTTCTCTGCCACAGCCCTGGTCAGCCTATGTTGCAGTTATCTGTTTACCTGTCTCCCTGTTAAAAGTGTGACATTCTGGAGGATAAGGGTTATATCTTTTATAACTGTCCCTGTATCCTCACTCTGCCCCTAACCATCTAAACCTAGGATTTCAGTTTAGTGTTCCAAAGGCCTCAACACTGCCCTTTTTCCTGTACCAAGTACCGGGTAGTCAGGCCCCTCCCTCCTGAGTTGCTCTAAAACAGGCCAAATGTTTGCTGATGGAAAGAATGTTGCCTTAACCTTAAAACTCTTATGCTTTCAGACCCGTAAAAAACAAAAGGAAGATGTGGAAGTAGTAGGAGGCGGCGATGGGGAAGGAGCCGTGGGGCTGGGCAGTGACCCCAAGAGTCGGGAGCAAATGATTCATGATCGAATCGGTTATAAACCCCAACCCAAGCCCAACAGCCGTTCATCTCAGTTTGGAAGTTTTGAATTTTAGAGGTGGATGACCTTGAGTGCCAGAGCCCTGGAATGGAGATGGCAGAATTACAAACAAGATTTAGAGAACTGGGAGCTTACAGTTAAGCAGAATGTTTACCTCCCACATAGAAATATTTCTGCATGAGATTACTCCAGCTTAACTTTCACCTGAAGCTGACATTCAAACTCTTGGTTTCTGGAAAATTTGACTCTAAAAAACTTGGCTGGCCTTTGTTTTAAAAAATAAATATATTTTTGGAATGGTGTGTGGCATCTTTAATGAAGTGTAATAGTAATAACGCTGGTAACCTAGACTTTAAAAGCTCTCCATCACTGACTTTCACTTAACTCATTTATTCAACAAGCCTGCTCTGTGCCAGGTAGTGTTGTAGGCATTTATTGACATTGGTGAACAAAGCGAATTTAGCCAACCTTTCTGGGATATTTTAAATTTGGGTAATAAGAATGCGGGAGAGTAAGGGATAGAAGAGTCTTCCTTCAATTCTTACAAAACCATTATTCTAGTTTTATCTAGGATCTCAATTCTGTTAACCTTACACTCTTGAAAAACAGTGAGGCTTCCGATAGGCAAATTCTGTGTTATCTTGAAGCTTGCAAAGGTCAGTACAGAGGACAAATAAACAAAGGAGAATTGAGTCCCCTCAGCCTGTTGCCCACTTCCCTGTGTGAGGCAGAGAAGCTTGAGACACTACCCTGTGCTTCTTCCCTTCCCCTCCTAGGTCTCGCCAAGCTGAGGGCCCTGTGTGTAAGACACTGTGCTAAGTACTATATGCAGATGATCTCATTGATCTTTGACTCCTGAGACGTTGATCCTAATTTTACAAATGGTGAAACGGATGCCCAGCTATTAAGGAAGAGAGCTGATTTGAACCCATGCTTCTAAACTTGCTAAGCTGCTTTCCTAGACTTCTTTCCTTGGAAAGGAAAGTTTGCTTTCCTTGTTAAAAGATCCACAGAACTGAAGGTCCTATATAAAACTAGAATAAAGGTCTTGTAAGAACTGTTGGGTCTGAGAACGTGGGGGTGTTAGGGATTGGAGGTGGAGGTTGCAGTTCTCAGATTTCCATGTTTTATTAACAAAGAATGAGAAAAGCACCAGATTGGTGTAACTTATCTTATGCAGATGTACCCAATTTTGGAATCAAACATGTTGATTCTGTATCTTAGGTCCCATGTTCATTTCTGGATCACTCAAACTCAGGACGATGGTCAAGTGCTTGTGAAAAGATACACTTATCCAGAAGCGTGTGTACCTTTAACTTTGCTGCAAGCTGGCGTAACAATGATGAGTAGATAGTATACTCATCAAAATGGCCGCATGCCGGTTACGTATTGGGTGGGTGCTTTACATTCATGGCTCCTAATTCAAATAGGTAGCATTGCCTTTTTATAAATGAGAAAACTAAGTCTTAGAGGTTAAAATAACTCACCTGAGGTCACACTGGTAGTAGGTGGAAAAGCCAAGATTCAAACCTGGTGCTTGACTCCAAAGTCCACACTCATAATAACTAGGAGTGGTGCTGAAGGGTGAGGTGCTGTCTGCTGGTCATGGGAAGAGCAAACAGCAGCATTCTGGCATTTCCAGAGGATAGGCAAGGCCATCACACATAAGGCTCGGCAACAGAAGTTCCTAGAACTGCCTGTCTTACTGCTTGATGGTGTAAACCGAGGGAGGGGACTAGGACAAGTTAGACTTTAATATCAGATATCCTTGGTGTCTGGAGATACTTGCAGTCATGAAGACACTAGCTTCTGTGCAAAAGGTCACACCAAGTGGCATGTGCTACCCTGTCACTTAGGTAGAGTAGGAGGAGAGGGAGATGAAGACACAAAGGGCCAGCACCCCCTAAAAGTCTTGCATCTTACACACTGGTGCTAATGGGCAGACTCTGAGAACAACGAAGAAAGTAGCCTCTTCTGTTAACACCGTGGGTGGAAAGATGTGCATAGAATCACAAAATCAAAATATTTATTTTGTTCTTTTGCACGACGTTGTTAAAACATTCCTTCTACAGCAACACTGCTCTCTAGGAGCTTACAATCTAAAACAGTCAACATTAAATGTAGACCCAGTGATTAAGGCATTATATCAAAAGCAGACTTTATATCTTTAGATGTATCTTCTGAAAGCAGCAGTGGGAGAGGGCAAGGTCAAAATTAAATGACATGAGCGGGCACCTCCTGACCCCACTCCTTCTGGCTCTTTGTGGCTAGAACCTAATCAGTGCCCCACAGCCTGGAAGGGAATTCCAGACACTCTTCCAGAGAAGTAGTGAAGAAATATTAATCTTCTGGTGGGCACAGAGGATTCCCTGTGTGTGGCAATGGGGATTCAGCATTCCCCCTGCATAGGCTAGAAACAGCACCTAAGTTCCTGTAACTCTGTGGATGGCACTAGGAGAGCCCTTTACCCAGCCTTACAGACATCCCAGTGGGACAACAGCTTAAGGTCTCTACCACATCTCACGAATCTGGTTTGTGTCTATTCACACTACAGGGCAATGTCCACTGCCTCAGGAGGGCTAGGGAGAATTACTCAACTAAGGACATGAAAGGAAAAAGGAGAGCAGAATAAGAGGACAGAGAAGTGGGGAAACCGGCTTCTAACAGAGGTGAACAGTGAAGGAGGAAAAAAAATTTGCTCAAAGGAACATATAAGCGAGGCACTGATTTCAGAATGAACTGAGACACGAAATGAAAGTCATTGAGATCAATGTATGACATAATCCAAGAGCAAAAGGAAGACGCAATATTTTTCCTTCACTAACTTCTCCCTTTGGCAACCTTTGGTTATATATATGTCAGCAAGGTTTAAGAATCTCTGGAATTCAGCCTTTCATGAGACTGTGTCTTGAATACCTGAAGACCTACCCCAAACTGATGCTTCTCTCTGTGTCTCAAAGTCGTAACACTTTGTCTTAAGTGACCTTGATTTCTTTTTACCTGACTAGTGAGGTCCTTTCCTGACAAGGTATTTCATAGCAGCTCATGCCAAGGATTCTAGAGCACCAGGGTCTGTCACTACTTAACCTTGATTCTTACTTTATTCTCCATGGTTTTATTATTCCTTGGCATAGGAGACAATAATAGGCTATTTACATCTTAGTGTTGGGCTCTGTCAGTCCCTGTCATTCACTCTGCTCATGCATAGCATTGGTACTACAAGGGGTAGGAAAGAGAGACAAACACAAACTCTAAATGTTGACTCTTAGATGTCATCCTCAGCCCCCTGGGCTCATAACTCTGTCTTGGTGGAAAGCCAAGGAAGCACATGTTCCTTGCTTGTCGAGATTTAACTGGCACTTAGAGAGAAAGCGCTAACTCCAAAACCACACAGAGGCCAACAGGGTGGCTGTGCTGTGCCGCCTCTGCCCTGAGGCACAGTTGAAGTCTAGCACCAAGGAGAGCAGGTTTTAACAGACCAGCGCAGGACAAGTCACTTCACAGAGGTAGTTTGGACTGGGAACAAGACTGGTGTAGATCAATAACCGAACAGAAGAAAAACTCAATGTGATTCTTTATTGACCAGAGATTTTGGTCACTTGTGATCTATTGAGCCACTAGAGCCACAAAGATAGTCACAGAGAGGGTGAGGATCTGCCTGGTGTGGGCATGATGTCAGGGGCTAAGGAAAGCCTGGCCATCAGCAGACCATACCCTAAGCCTCTCCAAAGAGGGGCTGAGCTTATGCCCTTCCGGCAGATTTACATTTTGGATCAGAGGTCTTTCTCAACCTTCAAGCTACCTCTAAGAAACCACAGATCTTTAAAAATAAAGACTCATGATTTCATATATGCTGAGAAAAGCCACTTGGGCTATAAAGTCTTGTGTACATGTGCCCTTGAGCATCACAGTCACAGCTGGAGCTGAATAAATGTTCATGGAATGATTACGTGTTCACCAGCAGCATTTGATACACGAGTTAAGTGAGATATGCCACCACCAACCAACAACCCAAATCTCCATGCCCAATACCAGGCAGCTCGCCCACTGGTGATATCCCTCAGTTTAAAGCAGAGATTCTCAACATGTGGAGTGTCACTTGGGAACCTGTTAGAAATACCAAGTTGGGGGCTGTGGGTTGAGGCCTAGTGACTACTATTTATGAAACTTCCAGGTGATTCTGATGCATTCTAAAATATGAAAACCACTGGTCTAGAGGCAGACACATAAAAACAGGAGAAAACAATTCAAACTTTTGCTTCATTCAGATGTGGCAAACCAAGGTACCAAGTCAAAGTAAAATGCTAATGGTTTTATTTAAAAATTATTTCTATTTTCTCAAAATGATTGTCATTTTTTTGATTGACAAGACCATTCTAATCAAAATGTTTAGTGGGAACACAGCTGATGAGTCAGCCACCCAAGCATGGGCACTTCTAAAGCTCCAGTCCTGTGTTTCGTTCAAACGCGCCCTGCACACCACAAGGAGTTCAGTGCAACACATGACACCTAGAGAAAGGCACAACGTATTGCCCACTCATTGAGTCCAAAAACTGGAACTTATTTTTTAGTGTTAAGTTGGATTTTGGGTTTAGCTGGGCAAGAACTTCCCTCATCTGCCTAACTGAAGTTAATCCTTTTCCATCACTTGACCCAAGAAACCCACACCAAATTCACTTATGGGCTATTCAGGTAAAAACAAAAGAAAAATGAAGCAAGTGATCAAGTCGTCGACTAGAAAACTATCTGGATTAAGCAAGAACATATAACTCAGATCTACAATGAAGGGGGAGGGGAGGACATCTCATGGATGGCTTCACCTCAAGAAAAATGGGAATCTCAGCTCATTAGAAAAAAAAAAAAGCAGTAGAAGTGACCACCTTAGGTCAGAGATGGTACGCTAAACTCTGTTGAGTAGATGTACGTGTGGATGTGTGTATGCAAGGAGACAAGAAGCGAGTCTTCCAGTCTTGAACTGCTTGCCACTGCAATCGATAAGGCCACACCATGGAGTCTGACATTAATGGCAATGCTCCGTGATGTCCACCACCACTGCCTTCTTCCAGCTGAAGAGAAAGTAGCCTGTGCCAGCCCCTGCCGCTACAGCAATGCAGAGGTAGCCATTGTAGGTCATGAAGATGAGCATGAGGAAGTAGCTGATGACCACCTGGATGATATGCAGCACCGTCTGCAGGAGGTGGGGAAAGCTCAGCATCTGTTGCCTGGAGAGCAAATAACGACACAGCATTCAGAGACCCCTAACGTTCAGATCTGCACCCAGAAATGTAGCCACCAACTGAGTTTGCACTAGACTCAAGCTTCCCTGGAAACACATGGGTATTTCTGTGTAACGTATGTGTTTACTGGTCTCTGGAGATGAAGCACAACAGGGATGTTAGGGTTATAGGCACAGGTTAGATATGGTTACATGTCAGCAGGAGGCACCAGCCTGGGGAGGAGAAGAGTGGAAAGGGGAGTAACCCACTGGCTGACCTTCACCTTAGATCCTGAAAGGGAAGCCCTAAACCCTCCCACATTGGGATGCCTGATGCTTTCAGGGCTTCCATCTTTGCAAAGTTCACATTCTACAAAAATGGGACAGACTTGAGGGTTGGGTCACAAGTAGAAACTACTTAATTAAGGGTCAGGAGACCTGGTCACTTATCTCCTCTGCTCCTTACTATCCATAGTTCTGCCACCTTAGGTAAATTACAAGGCATTCGGGCCTCAATACACTCATTGGCACAATGAGAATAAATAATACTGTGCTTATTCCTCTTAAAACTGAATCTCAAAAATTACTTGCCAATCTGCGGCAAAAACCAATTGTCATCCAAGTGCTGTCTCAGAACACAGACCTTTGAACAGTCTTACAAACAAAATGAGACTGGAGCTAAATGCAACTGCTAACTGAAGGAGTCAACTGATCCTGCTGTATACTGTGCCCTGACTTGAATTCCCCTTCTTATTTCTTTTTATTATTTGGAAACATATTTTAGACCATGAATTTCTTCCTTCCTTCCAAGGTGACCAGTACTTACAGCTCAGAACAAACATTCCTGCTGTTGAAGGCTACCTATCAGTCCTTTGGCCTGCTCTTGACCCACAGCTCCAAGCCTCCAAAGACAGTTTTGATCAAGGGCATATGAAACCACTAATTCAAGAGGGTTTTTGCTAAAAATAGCGGCTTTGCTGTTTAACTAAGCCAGCTCTCCAGCAATTCCATCTGGAACTGTCCTGTCTTCTTACCCGACAGTTTTGTGCGTCTCCATAAGGATGGTTCCATTTGGTCCTGGAACAGGCATAGAATTGTAGCGAATGTTTACTTGTGACTTGCGCAGCAGCCTCTCTCGGGCTATCTTGAGTCCTTCATAGTACATCGCTAGTAAAAACACTGCCACAAAAGCTCCAGCCATTTCTAAGCAGGCAAGGGAAAGATTGTATGTCACACACGTGCAAAGTCATTAGCTGGCATGCTGTCCAAACTATAAATACAACACAGAAAAAGCACTACTCTGGGTTTCTAAATACATAGATTGTTCTATGCTTGCACAAGTAGAACAACTGGTTAGCGTCAGTAAAAACCACTGCTTCCACTGAAGAACACACTCATTTGATTAAAATACATAAAATCACCTAAACAATAATAATCTTTGTGTTTGGCTTCTTAAATTATGTCATTAAAAATGTCATTAAATTAGCATATTTCATTGAATATACAATGTAAAGTATGCAAGAGAGAAATAAAACATTTATTTTTAGACGCTGACTCTATTTCCTAAGTAGACATGTCAAACTGATAATGAGGTAAATGTATTCAAATTGCTGCTTTAACATACTACCTAACCTAAATACACTCTGTCTTCTATAAACTGATTTTGTAGATGCCTATTTGGGGGTCTGAATCATTTTTTATTTCAATTGAAGGCACACAAAATCAACATTAAGACACAAACAAATGGTGCCTGGCTTCTCCCAAACTAGGACTGACCGGTATTCATGGGCTATGCTAAGAATCAGGAAGGATGTAGACCATGGTTTTGGATGCTAGAAAGAGCATAGATTGGGTAGATGTTTCTCTCCTAGCTCTAACATGCTAGGTCTATGTGGTTTAGGGCTAATCATTTTTCTGTTTCAGGCTTTACTTATCTATAAAGTAGATGGATACTAGGATTAAGCCATGGTTGTTTTTTGGTGTTTATGTATAAAATCCTTTGCATATCATTCAAACTTGACTATAGTTTAGGTGTTTTTTTTTTTTAAAGTCTAGGACCAATAACTTATTAAACAAAGATAATTGGAAAAGGATGAAGGGAAATGGATTGAAAAAGATGCCTATTTGGGGGGTCTGAATTATTTTTCATGAACACTAAAACATACACAGGTTATTTACAGAAAGTTTACTGAGGACCAAAATAAATACTATGTATTCTTGCCTTCTAAATAGGTAACAGGAAACAAGTATCAATACACTGATTCAGTAATTATGCAAAAATAAGTGGCAGACTCCAAATTCTGTGTCATCTTCAATCTTGTGATTGTCACCTTTTAAAATCACCACATCGTGGCTTACCCACCTCCAGCTGTGTTGATCACCAATCTAGGGAACAGGAGCTCCACATTCTTATAACCAAAGTAGAAGGTCATAGGCTGTCAAAAACCAAACAATAAGATGTGATTGACAATCCTAAGGGAAAATTTCAGATAAGAAGCTTAGAACATTTAAAAGCAAATCTGGACAAGAGACACTCACTGAAGGAGGAGCTTGCTTCCTCATTTCAGAGAGGTACTCTCCCCAAGCACTCTTCTTTACCCCCTCCTTCAACTTTTGCCACTTTCCCTTTCCTCCACAGAGCACAAAGACCAGAACTTAACTCAGAAAAGGGTCCATTTTGAAGGAATGAAATAGAGAAGATGCCTTCTAATCCCAGTTCTGGTGTGGCTCCATAGTGCACCTGCTACATGATCTTGGGAAATCACTTGACTTGCCCGAGCCTACTTACCAGTAACTGGCCTTTAAAGCCAATAACCTAAAATTCAGCTACCCAAGTGGGGGCCCGGCTGCCTTTTCTGTGGCAACTCACCATCATCATGTGGTCATTCCCGCCGCCATGGGAGTGGGAAGGTGACGTGGTCGAGTGAAGGTGCGAAGGCGGCATGGTGTGGTCCATCGAGTGCATCCCCATGTGGTGGGAATGGTTCATTTTGCCAGCACAAGTTGAGTCCGCAGAAGATTCTTTAAGAAACATAATAACAGATAATGACTTAAGGACATGAAATCTGTTTTCTTGATAAATACTTTTTTATGTGCAACTTCATTCAATGCCTGAGGCCTCTTCTTGCATAGTAGAAACCAACAACCCAATGAAAAAAATAAGCAAAGGATTTAAATGGTCATTTTTCTTTTTTCTTTTTTTTTTCTTTTTTTTTAAAAGATTTTATTTATTTATTTATTCGTACAGAACTGGGGAACAGGCCAGAGATGCGGAGGGAGAGAGGATTCACCAGAGACAGAGTGGGGAGCAGAACAGGCAGATCGACGAAGTACACTGCCGAGGGGAGCAGCGGGCGGGTCAGGAGAGGTCTGCCTCGCCATGTGGACTCCTCCGGGGCAGGCGGGAATCGAACTCATGAGGAAGTGGCTTAAGCTTCGTAGTGCAGTGCTTTAACCCGCTGCGCCACCAGGGAGGGCCAAAATGGTCATTTTTCTAAAGATGGCCTACAGACATATGAAAAGTTGTTCAACATCACTTAGAGAAATACAAATTAAAGCAACATTGAGACACCACCTAAGCCCTGTGAAAAAGGAATGGAATAAACAATGCTGGCAAGGAACTCTCATCCACTGTTGGTGGGTAAGCAAATTGATGCAGCCCCTGTGAAAAATGACGTGGAGATTTCTTAAGAAAATAAAAATGGAAATTCCTATTATCCAACAATACCCCAATAGGTATTTATCCAGATAATATGAAAAATCTAATTAATATAGAAAGTATGTCTATGCCTATATACAAAGTAGCACAGTTCACAATTGCCAAATCATGGAACCAACCCAAGTGCCCTTCAACAGATGAATGGACAGAAAAATTGTAGAATATATACTCAAAGGAGCACTACAAAGCTGTGAAGAAAGATAAAATGGTGGCATTTGGGACAAAATGGATGGATCTCAAGGTGATTTTTGTTGAGTAAAATAGGTCAAAAAGTGAGACAGTCTCTGGATGCTTTCACTCTTCCATGGTGTATAAATAGCACATTCACATACAAAGAATAATAGGAACAAGTATTGAATGCAGCAAAAAGTATATAATGACTACCAGAAGGGACAGTATGGAGGGAGGAAGAGTGGGGAGAGGGGCAAAGGGCACAGCTGGTTTGGTACAGCATGAAATAAAATAAATCTAAGATAAGAGCTCTTGGGTTGCAGGAAACAGGTAATTTGTATGACAAATGGATGCCACTAATGAAATTTAACTGCTATACAGCTTTTTAATCATAAATGTGAGGAGATTAAAAAAAAGCAAGTGCATCAGAAAATTCACCTAATTAGATGTCCTGTGTTTAATCAGGATATTAAGAATGAATTTACACATATAGGACAACCAGACTTCAGCTAATTCAAATTTGAAGGAAAGGTCTATTGTTGCCCTAGGCAAAAAGTGTACTCGAAATTTATATCCATTTCTGCCCTGCTAGGACAACAGAGCTAAGAACACCAAAAACAAGTCATCAATTGGATATTCAATATTAAATTAAGTTTAGATAGCCTTGTATCTTCACTATCACTTTGTAGCTTCACTTCAAGTAAAAGGCCATCAGGTACATCAGCCGAGGAGCAAAACCTCCTGTAGCTGGAGTTGGGGGGGGGGGGGTGTAGGAAGGTGCTGGTGGATTCTCCTTATTTGTTCCTCAACTCCAGCTTGTGGATCAAAGTGTGCTTTAGAATTCAAGCATGTATTCATGCTGTGAGCAATAAATATTTATCAGGTTTTTAAATTGACAAACTGAGTTCAATCTAGTTCCAACAGTAATTAAGACAAACATTAGTCTCCACAAGACAAATGGAGAGAAACAACAATATCATGGCGAGGTTAGTGCTCTGAAAGAATTAAATAGGGTACTATGAGAACATTACTAAGAGGGAAAGAACAGGAGAACTTACTTTTACTTTAAAAAACTATTTAGTCATTGAAGAACTGGAGTGTAGACCAGAGGTTTGGGGGGTTGAGTTGAGAGGATTCACCAGAGGCAGAGAGAGTGGGGAACAGAAGGTGAGCCAGGAGAGGTCTGCTGCGGGTCCGCTCCCTGGGGGATGCTGAAAACAGGTCATCATGGTGGTAGTGTTATAGCTATCCCCTGTGCCACCAGGGATGCCCAGAAGAGTAATACTTTGGATATAATATTTGTAGATTCAGGGAGTTAAGAATGCTTAAGTCAAAAGCACACTTATTCGGTCATCTATTCTCCCTCTTCAGTTCTATCCCATGATTTTATGACATCAAGCTTAATAAATAGGTTCTTACTTTCAGCAAAGGACAAGGTAAAGCATCAGTTAGGATAATCAAAGTTCAATACTAGATACAATATTACTTTACAGTTATAGAGCTTAACAATTTAGTATCATTACTATTTATTGCCATAAAGGAACTAGATTAGAGATATATAATGAGATCTTTGCCCATGAAGTTTTTATAATAAACAGTAAAAAAAAAAAAAAAAAAGCCAACACACTCTAGAATACTCAACAAGAGAGCAATCAAAGTCTCAATGATGGCACAATGGTAACAATGGTAGGGGGCAGCACTTCATGGTAGATAGGAGAGATCACTGGTATCTGAGTGATGACAAATTATGATTTTTAACAAAGAATGTAAAACAAGAAGTACTTTTACATATTCTTCCCTTTAGATTTTTTTTGAAGATGCATGATTGCTAATTATTTAAGCACCTCATTACCAACTAGAGACACCTGATTAACGCAGATCTATAATCATGTCAGTGACCTAATAATTCCTAGCCCAAATCTCACAATGCCTTTTTAGAGTATGTAAAACACTTGTTTTGAAGTATAACATTTGTACAATGTACTTCACTTTCAAACCACTAGGAAACAGTAGAAACAGAATCTACTTCCTTTCACTGGCAGTGGACAAAGGATTTCTTGTAAAAATCCTAAGCAAAGTCTGCCCAATGGTATATGAATAGGAAGGCACAAATCTGGCGGAAATTTACATAAAACATACACTGTAGACACAACTCAAACCCATACTGGCAAATTATTATGTTCACTAAAGTCTTGTTCTCGAAAAAAACTCATGGGGAGGATTACGCTAAACTCAAATTATATCAAATGAGGACAAACTTCTGGCTTGTACCCCAGTTCTGTGTGCATTAAAAAAAAAAAAGCACAAGAAGTAATTATATTCTTTGTACTCCTACTTTTTTCTTTTTTATTAAAGATTTATTTATTTATGGATACAGAACTGGGTACAGGCCGGAGGTGCAGGGACGGCGAGGATTCAGCACACACAGAGCGGGGAGCAGACCAGGCAGATAGATGAAGTACACTGCTGAGGGGAGCAGCGGGCGGGCCAGGAGATGTCTGCCTCGCCATGTGGTCACCTCCAGGGCAGGTGGGGAACAAACTCATGCAGAAGTGGCTTTAGCCCCCACAGTGCTGTGCTCTAACCTGCTGTGCCACCAGGGAGGGCCCACTACTCTCACTTTTAAGTGATATGTTCTAAGTATCTAGACTCATCGTCTAAGTCAATCTAACATACTTAACACATTCTCTTTAGAAATTCTACTTAACAGGAGGTAAACTCAAGTTGTTTTAGTCTGTTTTCTTTGATAGCTTTAATTTAAGAAGATCCATGCTGAGTTTCTCCCAGAATAAAAAAGGGTACTGACGAATAAATAAGAACACCACAACAATGCAGTTCATTGTCTCAATTTGCTGGTTTACTCATGAGCTATGCTATTTTGTCTTTTGGTTCATTCTAAGTCCACTGCCAACTTAAACTATTTGCTCTCCAAGAACTTTTCTCTCTAATTTAGCTCCACCCCACTGTTTCTAAGAAATGGGTTCAAGGTCCACAAAGTAGTTAATACTGTACTTTCACAGAAGCAACTTTCTTAACTTGGAAAGCAATTAGTGACTAGAAGTTGTGCGAGAGTTTTAAGGTGGAACCTTAGCATAATCTTTGAATGTACTGAATCACAGGATTTCTGGTTTGAAAACACTCTACATCCATCTTCACTCCCATTCTTGTTCAAAATGTCCATCACTTATTTTTCTTATCCTTATTCTTTCATATCATCAAATTTACAAATTATTAACGAAGCAGAATGTTAATAAAAAATTCTGAATAAATAACTCAATGAGAACTGAAGAACAAAAATTCTTAGGATTCTGAACTTCAATCTACGATAAAAATCCACCTACCATACTTTGCCAATCAAATAGTTTTTAACTAGGTGGAAAAGACTTGAAATACTGTGCTTTCACATTTTTGTCAATTCATGCAAATTAATTTTTTCTAACAGAATTCAAGATGAACTCACACTGGAGAAACAAGCATATTTCAATTAGGTAATGGATGAGCTCAACCAGAGCTGGGTAACAAGATGTGAAATTTGGAAGGTGTTCTGATGACATGACCTGGAAAAGTTACTCAGCCTCTCTGGGAATGGTTTCTGGCCAGAAGTTGGAGAGCTACTGGGAGGGTTAAAAGAGAAAACAGACATAAAACATCAGCAAAGTACCTGACAAAGCATAGTTAGAACCATTATGTGGAAATGTGGGGATCAAAGTCCTCAGGTTGAGATAATTTCAACCAAAGAACTTTGTGGGAGAAGATATTCATCAAAAGTATTAGTTTTCTGGGGCCTTCCTGGTGGTAAAGGGGTTAAGTCTCAGTGCTATCAAACTATGGCTGGCCACTGTGGCATGAGCTCAATCCCCACTGTGGCATGAGCTGACCCACATGGCACAGCAGATCTCTCCTGTCTTACCTGCTGCTCACCTCAGCAGTGTATTTCAGTAGAATTGCCTGTTCTGCTCCTCATTCTGTCTCTGGTAAATCTTATCCCCCACACCTTTGGCATATACCCCAGTTCCTGTATGCATAAATAATCTTTTTTTAAAAATTAGCTTCCTGTTAGCTTCTGTCCTACAAAGTATTTTAGCCAATACCACTTTCAAGCCCTTTTCTGTTTATTCTGTCTCTTACTCAGAACATGTGGCTACTATCAGCACTTAGAGCCATAATGGCTTCTGACATAGAAAACTTCTTGAATCTTTATGGAAATACAAGAGAAATATTCTAGGAATTGACTACTGGAGGGAAAAAAGGCATGAATTTCTTTGGGCCTTAGTTGATATAAAATAGTTTTTTTCTCATGAAGGCTTTACACTATTTACTTTCTCAGGAACATTCATCTTATGTTCAGTTAGGTACTTTAAGTTGGCTGTGTGCCAACTTATATCTACTGACCTGAATACTATTAAGCAGAGGAAATAAAATGGCATACTGAATGTTATATAGCTTTGCATTTCTTTCTGCTTCCTCCTACCCCTACTTAATAAGTATAGTGCAGTATTTTATAAGTAGTTTTCAAAACTTCCTTATATTTCAAGAGTCCACTTCTTTTTCAGTCTTTCTTCATCAAAAAAGAAGTTTCCTCTATCCCTGCTCACCCTTATGCCTACAGACACATTATAAAGTTGAACTGGAGGCCAGGCTATTTGCTTTATTATAGCATAAACAAAAATAGCAGATTGTTATAGCATCTCTGGCAACTAAGCACAAATTTATGGACAGAAGTTAGGAAACTAGCGAGAAGGCTAAATTCTAATGACCTTCCTGAGTCTTAAGACTGACCATATATATTTTTTTATTTTACAACAGTTTATTTTTACATCATTTAGTACATCTTTTTTTTCCATCTCAATTGTAATCCCTGCAGGTTTCCCACCACCAAGTCACCCGTGTGCCATCACCATAATCCTGTGCACCCCCCCCCCCCCGTTTTTGATCCCATTCCCTACTCCAACCCCGCAAAATGTCTCTGGTATATGGTTGTTCATTATTTTTGTTATTGTCTCGCCTGGACTGACCATATTTTTTTTTATAGGTTTAGCTTAAACTTCAAATTCTCTTACTTTCTTCGTATTACACAAGGTAGATAAGAAACAATGATCCATAGAGACTATGGCCATTAGATTCCACAAACTGCCACAAAGAAGTGGCCATACACCTGCCACATGGTCTCTCTCCTCCAGCAAGGACAGATGTAATCTGGAGCCTGAACAATTCTTTTAGAGACTGCTTGCAGTCCTTCCTGATTCTATGAGAAGCAAGATAAGGAAGAACGCTTTAATTCTTAAAAAGATCTTGTTTCTCTTCTTTAAGCTTTATAAAAACAAAATCTATCTAGTTGCTCCTCTGCTTTCTGCAGTCATTACTTAGGATTGGGAATTTATAAACTCAGATATGGAAAATTCAAGGTTAAAGACTACCATAAATGCAGATTTGTGCTTCTGGATTATGTTCAGGCAATGAAGCAACCAGTTTAACGGAATCAATCCTATTGCATCTACTGTCCCAAATATGGGAGTCAGTAGATAGTCTGAGAAATACAATGTGATTAATAAATTGGGAGGTGACCATTCCCCTTGAAGGCTACAGCACTGTTCCACTCATCTTCTAGGCCCTGGCCTCACATTCCTGCTCCACACTGATCAGCAGAAATGTGACCATAACTATAGGAGCACAGCCACACTGCCCTTTAGTACTGTATCCCTCTTTCCTTAGCCAGTATATCCTTACAGTGACCAGAAGGATACTTAATTTTACCAGTTTCTATTACAAAGAGTATTAGGCTAAGTAAACCATGAATTTACAGAGCTTCCCACCCTGAACTGGCAAAAATGTATGACCTCCAAAGTTCTGCTGTATCACTATGCTAAAAAACAGGAAGTAAAATGATACAGTATAAACAGAGACAAAATAGGTCAGGTCAATAAGAAATGTAAAAAAGCCTTAAAATTCACACACAGACACAGGGACACAGTTCCCAGTTCCTCCAAGATTAAGCCTGACAAGTGATGGGAGCAGACAGAGCACTACAATTACAGATTTATAAAGACAGTTCAAACTTGAATAACTGCCTCCAAAACCTACCACAAATGTCACTACAAAAAATGGAAAATTCAAAGATCAAAAGGAATCTTAGATTTTACCCTGAAAAAAATACTTTACGAAAACTCAAGCAATCATTTTCTCATCCAACTCTTTGCCTTAGTTGATACTAAAAACAATCCCCCAAATCATCTACCAGTTCTCACTTGCTTTTTCTTCGAGAGGAAATGATGTTGGTCGAACTGGAGAAATTATTTGCAGACTTCAGTATCAGTTTTTCTCTTTTTCACTCCATATTAATGTGGGCTTAAAACACTTCTCATGGAAAGAAACCAAACATACAATCTACATAAGTAATAGCATAGTCCATGTGGTTGAATTACTCATACATCAGGCTAATGGGCTGCATCAAAAGTAACCAACTGCCAAAGACATAAAGGGGAAAACTACTTCAAACAATTATCCTTAAAATTTAAAGAGCATTTTTAATGAGTGACCGATGATCTAGGCAAACAAGAAAAGCTGCATGGATTGACAAGTTTTCACAATAAAAGAGCAGCTATGAAATAGTGAGAGTAGCTCTTGGCTAAGAACTACTTAGTACTACTTGCTAAGAATATCTGTTAGGAAAAAGGATGATGAAAGTCAAGAGCTACCCTGAGAGTCTCATTCTAACTATCTACAGGAAAGACAGAAAGCAGACTCGTGATTTGGTTCTAACCAGAAAGAGAAAGTCTGTTTTGATACTGGTTCAGGTCACTTCCTGCTCTTACACATTTCATCTTCCTACATCTCCATTCTACCTTATTAAGCTGTTCAGGCACAGCAAAGGCAGAGAAGCTGTTAGGGCAACCCAGAGCCTACAGCAACTAATGGCACAGTGAAAGCTACAGCCATGGCTATGATTTTCAAGAGAAAGAGTGTAAAGACACAATTTTTTAAATGCTCACTTTCCAGTCTCTGTATCACCTGTGCTTTTTGGGTACACATGAATGGGGCATTCCATTACCACAGAAGCAACTAAAGACGAAGGAAAGAGAATTCGGTTAAATGTGAAGGCGAAGGAGTTGGTAACTACTACATCGGACAAGTCATTTTGTATTTTAGAGTTCCATTTGCCTTAACTGTAAAACAATATGATTAGTATGTTCCACCCAGAATTAAAATTTAATTCTACAGTTTTTCAATTCAGTGGCCAGAGAACAGAATGCTGTCTATCCTTATCCTTACTACAGGATTATAAATTCTGTAGGAACCCTGTCTCCAAATTTCCTGCATTTTCTAATAGGCTGCACACTGACTACCACAAATGCTTGTTGAAATAAATTGCCTTTTTCTTAATTTCTCCCTTGGCAGCTTATTTCCATAACGCAATAATGACACACTGGACAAACCTCAGGGTCTTCTCTACCAACTTGGTGAGTCTGAAATGCTATATAATAGCTGATGGGTAGGCTTAGGAATTATTTATTCATCATCTGTAGAGCAAGAAGTAGCAAAACGCAGTTTACATGTAGAATCCATCTAGTCCTATTTATTCTCGTCATAGAGGCTTCGGGAATGAAATATTCAAGCACTTGGGAGAATCTAATATTTACGTTTTCTGGCCTAATGTGCCTGAATACATTTGTATAACATTTGCTTTGTGACACATGCAGAGGCGTCTGTAAACAAAATGCACACGTTTCTAAAAGGGTAAGAAAGGAAAAGAATAATGTACTGTCAGCTTTTGACCTTGAAGTGGTGTAAAGTGCCAACCTAGACCCTATATATGAACTAAATCTCTTGGGCACTAACCCTTGCCAAGTGTCACATGAAAGGGCAGCAAACAGAGCAAAAGATAAGATCAACTTGAAATATATTACTCTGTGCATCTATCAAACAATTCTAAGGGACCTGAGCAAATGACACGGTGAGAAACAATGGCACTTCCTTCCTATAAATCCAATACTGTCTTATTCAAGTCTCACAATACCTTTTCAGAGGATCCAAGGCTCAGAGAGTTTAAGCAAACTGTTCAACGTTATACTAGAGAGCTCTGGAAGACCTTGGCTAAACACTCCCAGCCTAGGTTTCTTTGGTAGACCTGCCTTTTTTTAATCTACACATGATTTTGTATCCAAAAATGTCAACATTTGGTCACTTTGTAATCCCAAGAAAATTACAACATTCATTCAGCTTGTTTCTACCATCAGCAGCCTTTGCCAACATGGCTTTCCTAACAGTACCCCTGTCTTCTTCGCAGCCTCTATGATATCAATGACAAATTCAGCTACACTGAAGGCAAGGCTCCATGTACCCACTCAAAAATCCCATGCTACTTACTAACTTCTACACTGTCGACTTTCTTGCTTTTCTTTTTTAAGATTTTATTTTGATTTATTTACACATACAAGAACTGGGATATAGGCCAGAGGCTGCAGTGGATGTATTGAGACTTACCCCTTGGTGCTACCTGAAAGGCCCTCAACCGCTATGCTTTGAAATCACAGATCTCTACAATACCCAATCTACCTTGCTGACTACTTTTTGTGTGTTTCAGCCAAACCAGCCCAATAGACAAAAGTTTCTACTGTTCCTGGGGCACACCCTATTTTGCTGCCTAGTATCTTGGTTCTCGTTTCTTTAGTCTGGAAACCTATCCTTACAATGTCTAGTGAAACAAATCCTCCTCATCCAAGATCTAGTAATAAGACTTCTGAACATTCATAGTATATTATGTTTTTCCTAATAACTCTGAGACTGGATCTCACAAAGACCCTGAAGTGTTTTTATGATTTTTTCAATCTGTGCTGTGTCTGTCCTCATCCTGATAGAAGACACTGAGACAAGGTATAAAGAGTTGAATGGAGGTATTCTCTAAAATCCCCTCTCACTGTCAAACTGCAGACATTTAATGAATTCTTTTTGTATACTACTACTTTTTTTTTTAAGTTTTTTTTTTTTTAAATTTATTTGTGCATACAAGAATCAGGATGCAGGCCAGAGATGCAGGAGTTGGGGGTGGGTGAGAAGATTTCAGAGACAAGAGTGGGGAGCAGGACAGGGAAATGTATTGAAATACACTGTTGAGGAAAGCAGCAGGTGAGACAGGAAGGGTCTGCTGCACTGTGTGGTTAGCTCCCTGGCTGGGGAGCAGACTTTTGGTGCAGTGGCTGGCCACACCTTGACAGTGCTGAGACTTAAGCTTTCTACCACCAGGGAAGCCCTAGTACTACTTTTTGACCCAGATAACTGACTCAAGCTCTAAATAATTAGGCCTGGAAAAGAGATGGATGAGTCCTTCTTCATTGCTATAATGACCACCTGAAATTGAAATCTAAGTGCCCTATCCCTTAATTTTTGAGTGGATTCTCATTGAGGACTAGAAAGAGAAAAGGAGGTTTCAATAAAATTTAAAAGAGAATTGGAAGGATCTTAGATGTCATTTCATGAAGCTCCTCAGGACAGATTCTGCAATAACTGTTTAAATACCATCATGGATTTGTCAGGCAAGTGTGGAAGAAGCAAACACACTTTCTAGCCAAATCCAATACAGAGGTGTTCCAAAGGAATCTGAATTGTGCCATTTGATGGTGATGACGTTGATAATAAAACCAGTATTCCAAGCTAAAGAAACACTTACACACCTTAACTATTTGCCTTGTACTTGCTCCAATTTGCATCTTACTTTATGACACAAGCTATGCAAACTCTATCGACTGACATATTCTGGATAGAGACGGAAGTGCTCTGAAAAATCAGAATTTCTACGCTAACTATGTTATGACCTCCCTGTTTGGTAATCAAAATTTTCTAAGCAACCATCAGCTTACAACCAGATTAGCCTCATAAGGCGCTGCCTGGCTCAGGTGAGCAAGCACTACCCAAGGCAGAAAATCCTCTAGAAAGCAAAAAATAATGTTACAACTGACTGATCATAAAAGCAATTATAACAAAATCAATACTGTAAGACAAGGCAGTACTAGAACATGCTAAAAAATAAAATTCTTTTACTGCCCAGACAAGAACCCAAATCTTATCACTCTACTCTTACTTCAGCTTTTATTGCTCAGTCTTTAAATGAGGAATCTTACTATCTCCCTTAGATAAATGAGGAATCTATTTATCTCCCAGAAAACTCCTCCACTCTAGTCTTTGACTTTTATTTTACCCTCTTTCACAACTTCTTGGCCTGCGACCTCACCTTATCCCCCTTCACATCTCCAGCCCGGCCTCCACCCTAGTCCTGGACTTGACTTTACCCTCTAAGATGTCTCGATGAGAATGAAGATCATTAAGTAGCATTTAAGGTTTAAAGGGACTTTATTTTAGCCAATCAACACTGTGGTAAATATAACAATGTCAGCCTTAAATTTTATGAATGTATGTACCTATCTTAACTTTAATAGATTGATTTTAAGATAATGAATGCTATATCTCAGCTAAAGGGCAATATGACCCTAAACTGTTCTCAGAAAAAAAGATTGTAGGCCCTCCCTGGTGGTGCAGTGGGTTAAAGCACAGCACTGAGAATCTAAAGCTGCTTCCGCATGAGTTTGATTCCTGCCTGCCCCGGAGATGACCACGTGGCGTGGCAGACTTCTGACCCACTGGCCGCTCTCCTCAGCAGTGTGTTTTGTCAATCTGCCAGTTCTGTTCCCCACTCTGTCTTTGGTGAAGCCTCTCACCGCCCCTGAGCCTCTGGTTTGCACCCCAGTTCTGTATGCACAAATAAATCTTTTTAAAAAAAGATGATTGTAATCTCTCAGCCTAGATCATGTGCTGATATCATCCCATTGTTTGCTCCTAATGTATAAAATAAACTTCGCTAAGAGCAGAACAGGAAGACTTGCTATTGATACTTACTTTATGCTGACTTTCTGGCATTTTGTCTGTCACAAATTTACTCTAGTCTATCTCAATCCAATCCTCTTCACATCCACATCATCTTCCACTGAAACCCATCTGCTCACTTCTCTATTTTATCCCAACTTCTGTGACTGGCCGCAAAAAAGGACGGCAGGAGGCAGAAAGGCTGAGCAAGCAGAGTTTATTGCTCCCGGACAGCAGCTGAGACAGAGCCCCTAGAGTGGGGTCCGTAGCTACTGCCCACCCAGTAAGGGGGAAGGGTCTCTTATATAGATTCTAAACTCAAGATTCCAAAGGGGTGACTCATCGCTGTGTCCTTGATTGTGAGGCCCAGTTCCTTATCACCTTCAGCTAGTCCCATCCAGGATCTCAAGGTCAGTTTATTACCACTTTATCAAGCTTGGATGCAAGGCTCAATTCTTTACTGCCCTAATTCAGTCCTTGTCAGTAAATCTTTGGTCACTCCCAACATTTTCTTGGATTTACATATTTCTTTTTGGCTTGTACCATTCCCTGTACTTCATTTTTTCTGTTTCTGAATATGTACAAATCCCTGACAATATTTATTCAACATTTATCATGTGCTCAAAATGTGTCAGAATTAGGGTAAAGTTAAAAGCATGGTCCTTGCTCTTTCACTTTATAAGCTGGATCATTCTTTAAAAGGTTTAGTCAAATAGGCCACTAATTCAATAAGGTGTTTCTCGAATTGACAGAAATATCTTTCCTAAATTTCTGTTAGTTTTCTCAAATAAATTTCAATTTACAGTTTTTAAAATATAAGACAAGTGGCCCTCCCTGGTGGCGCAGTGGGTTAAAGCACAGCACTAACAAGCTAAAGCCACTTCCGCATGAGTTCGATTCCCGCCTGCCCCCGGAGGTGACCACATGGCGTGGCAGACCTCTCCTGACCCACCCGCTGCTCCCCTCAGCAGTGTACTTCGTCGTTCTGCCTGTTCTGCTCCCCACTCTGTCTCTGGTGAAGCCTCTCGCCACCCCTGACCTCTGGTCTGTACCCCAGTTCTATTTGCACAAATAAATAAATCTTTAAAAAAAAAAATGTAAGACAAGAGACCCCATTTATATATAGCAAACTCCATAAGAGCAAGTAAGGTTTTAACCTCTACTGCCTTATTACACTTTGGAGAACTCTCAACAAGTGCTTATTTATTAAAAAAGTATTTAACTCTTACAAAACTCATCTAGATTTCAAGATCCACTTAAAAGGAGTCAGGTACAAAAAGATAAATTTCTAACATTTTTGGGCAATTACTGTAGAATAAACCCTCACTAAATATATAAACAAATAAATAGACATCGGTGTATAGTTGCAAAGAAAACAATCAAGAATATTCAAGGTCAGTATGAATATGACATACTGAGGAGAGAACAGAGAGGAGCAGAAGGGATTTGGTAAAGAATACCAAACAAGTCATTTTAGGAAGATTAAAGACTAAAAATTTTTCCCCCAAAGGCAACCATAAGCTATTTAGAGTTAATAATCAGAGGAATGATACAATCAGATTTGTATTTTAGGAGAGTACTTTGTTGTGTGGAAAAACTTGTTTGTTCTTCCCTAGCAATATTTACTGCTCAAGTTTTTTGTAAGGATTTCACAGGAAAAAAAAATCCTCACATAGCCATGGGCTATAATCCTTTAATTTGCCAGAATCCAGAAAGGCTTCTATTAAAATTTTACAAGGATTAGGAGGGACCTTCTAATTTTGGGTTATAAAATGACTTGAGGGACAAAACTGAAGAACATTCTACCTATAGCTAGTGAGAAAAGGTTATTCCTTATTCTAAGAATTTTGACAGCAACATGCCATACATTTTAGGCGAGATCTAAATCTATGGACTATTGTAAGTCTGGAAGTTTGGAGTCACTGTTCAAATGCTGCCTCTGCTAATTTCCAGAGCGAGTGTACTGGTGACATTCTTAACAAAGGTCCATGTGGACTTGAGGTTGGCAGCAGGTGCTGTGTGCAAAGGTTGCTAATGGGGTTGTGTCCAGGTTTCAATAGCTTTTGTGTCAAAAAGTAGCTTTTGGTGCAACTTGAAAGCTGACCAATAAGTAAAAATAAGATGAAAGTAGATTCAGCTCCCCCCTGGACAAGGACAGGGCACACGGCAAGTAGGGCACAGAGCTTTTCACTTGACAGCACAACCTGGACTGTCGATGGGAGTCTTCAGTGGTGATAGTTTTTAATGCCCTGTTTTAGGGACAGTGGAAATCACACAAGACTGAATCCAAGGCCGGGCCCCTGGTGCATCCATCCCTAATATCTTGTTTTTTCCAGTAAAAGCCCTTTGTCAGAATTTCTCAACCTTGGCATTACTACATTTGGAGCTGAATAATTTTTTGTTATATGAGTTGTCTTCTGTACTGTAGGAGGTTTAATGGTGTCTCTAGCCTTTACTCACTAAATGCCAGTAACAATATCCCAATTGTGACTTTGGCAAATTTGACAAATGCCTCCAGACTTGCTGAAGCCCCCTGTGGGCAAGATTGCCCTAGTCTTTGAGAATTACTTTTGATCTCTGAGTTATAGCATCTCATCTGAAACTTAGGGCTACATGAAGATAACTTCCTCATGATTCAAATAAGATAATAAATGGAAATAGAGGGAATTTCTTGTATTTGTTACTTAAACATATGTAATAGCATTATTAGCACTTGGTGAATGAATATGAAGATGAGGATGGTGCTAAATTAAGGAGGTTGAGGGCCTCCCTTGTGGTGTGAGGAGTTAAGCCTGAGCACTATGAAGCTATAGCCAGCCACTGCAGCATCAATTTGGCCCCCAGCCAGGGAGCTGACCCACATGGCACAGCAGACCTCTCCTGCCTCGCCTGGCTGCTACTCTCAGCAGCCTATTCAGTAGATCTGCCTATTCTGCTCCCTACTCTCTCTCTGTTGGATCCTCTCACTGCCTCCCCACATCTCTGGCCTGCATCCCAGCTCTTGTATGCACAAATAAATAAATCTTTAAGTAAGGAAATTAAAGAAAACTACTCATATCTTGTTTACAGAATGAACTCTAAGGGTTAGACTGAGGCTACGTGCAGTCTAGTACACCTCCTAGGTGTGTATTCAATAAATATTTTATGATTGAGTGATTGTAAGCCTAGGTCCAAGAATAACTACGTTTTCTTTTATGGCATGCTTTCAGGTACACTTTTTCTGCTGAGCCACAACAGTGCAATATATTTCCAGACCTAATTGTACTTTGAGAACAAATCTGTACTAAACAAGAGTGACTGTTCATTCTGCAGAGTGAAAAATCAAGATACAGAAAGTGACACAAACTATGCAATTTCTATCGACTGACAATTTCCGGGTAGAAAAGGAAAAGATATGAAAAAATCAGAATTTCCGCACTAACTTATGTTATGACCTCCCTTTTTTGTATAATCGTAGTATCAAAATATTCTGAGCAACCTTTAGTTTACAACTGGATTGCCTTAGCCTCATAAGGTGCTGCCTGGCCCAGACAAGCAAGTGCTGCCCCAGGATGGGAAATTCCTCTTGAAATAAAAAATATTACAACTGGCTGATTAATAAAAGCAATTATAACAAAATCAATGTTGTAAGACAAGGCAGTACTAGAACACATTAAAAATGATGATCAGAGTTCTTTTACTGCCTCACAAGAACCCAAATCTCATCTCTCTACTACCTCACATAAGTCTTCTATTCAGTTTTTAAAGCACTACTTAAGTTTTCTATTGTTTAGTCTTTAAATAAGGATCTTCATTTAAGTCTATTCAGTTTTTAGGAACTTTACTGTATCTTGTGATTTACAAGAGAATTACTCCACCCTTGTAGAGACCTTCCCTTATCCTCCAAATCTCCATCCAGCCTCCACCTAGTCCTTGACTTTACCCTCTAAGATCTCAATGACAATGAAGGTCATTAAGTAGCATTTAAGGTTTAAAGAGACTTTATTTTAGCCAATCATCACTGTGATAAATAATGTTAGCCTTTATTTTATGAATTCATGTACCTATCTTAATTTTATTAAGAATGTTATAATCTCAGCTGAAGGTCAATATGATCCCAAACCATTCACAGAAAAAAGATGATTGTGATCTCAGCCCAACTCATATGCTAATGTTATCTCATTGCTTGTATGAAATGTATAAACTTCTGCTAACAGCAGAACAGGAAGACTTGACCCAACTCCGATTCCCCTTTCTTACTTGCGCCCGCTCCCCTTTCCCCCCCTTTTTAGGAATCTCTGCTCACCGACGCAGCTCCCACCTTAACACCCTGCCTGTTCTGCCCCCCAACAACCCATGATTGGGGTCAGTCCCTGAGAAGGTCAACTGAAGACTACGATCGATCGTGTGCCAGTCAGTCTAGCAGTGGCCTGCAATTGAAGACCAGATTCTGACCTCAAGTCCAGAGCTGTGTCTACTACTTGTTTCATACTATTTTTATCTAACTTGTGACCCTGTCTCAACACAAACTTTGCTATTTTTTCTTCCAGGAACAGCCCAGAAAGACTGAGATAAGGAAACAGTTGTATTTTTGAGGGAGGCTTAGAAAGAATTGTAGACCTATTTCTATTGCGTAGGCATCCATGTGTTCTGGGTTGCCCAATGTCAAGTTACACAAGTGCCCTGTCAAGTCTAGAAAGTCTATGCACATCAAGTTGTCCAGGAGGAACTAAATCTAGTAGTTACCTACTCCCAAGTAGTTGTGGCTTACAATGTTTTAGACTATGCTAACACACAATTTGTGTTAGAATTGTTACCTGCAGTATTCTTGGTTCTATCTGTATGTAGCATTAAGTTAGGTGAGATATTCCAGCTCATTTCAGTTTTCTATTGAAATTTACTAAAGCTCCAAATGCCATTCTACTATTCTTTCTCTCGTAATTGTTATATCTATTACTATTTTTAGGGTCAGAAGCAATTTTTTAAAAAAGATTCATTTATTTATGCTTACAGAACTGGGGTACAGGCCAGAGGTGGGGGTGGTGGTGAGAGGATTCACCAGAGACAGAGCAGGAAACAGAACAGGCAGATATAGTGAAATACACTGCTGAGGGGAGCAGTGGGCGGGCCAGGAGACGTCTGCCATGCCATGTGGGTCAGCTCCCTGGCTGGGAATAGACCTTGTGCTGCAGTGGCTTCATAATGCGGTGCTTTAACCCACTGTGCCACCAGGGAGAGCCCCAGAAACTTAAGAAGAAATGTCACCACTTATTCTACTTTAAAATACAAATCCCCCAATTATCATGCCTTTGTATAAACTTTCAACGCTGAATGTTGTCATCACTTCCAACTGATATAGCCATCTTCTGGAGAAATTTAACAGTCTTCTGGATAATTCTCAGGCAACACATGGGATGGAGAACACTTAACCTTCACCTTTTACAATTTGAGAACATTAGACTAGAATCAGGAAACTTTTTAGCTAGGTTTTTCCATTGTCAAGTTAATCTTCATGGTCAGTTTACTTAGTGAAAAGACAAAATAACTCACTTTTCAGTCATGTCAATTAGAAAAGTTTACAATTGTATAACACTGTTTCAATGAGAAACAGATGGCTATTTGTCTTTCTTATATGGAACTCTATTAGTTGATAAGCTCTAGACAATCTTACACCTCAGTGGCCTAACACTGGTCAAACACCTTTAGAACACACTGTTCATAACCCTTTCTAACACTTTCCACTCTACCAACCATACAGGATCCTCTCTTTTGAGATGACCATGCTGAAGCAGAAAGAGCTCCCAGGTTCTGGGAGGAGTCTCGCTTAAAATTTGCACATACCAGTACCTGATAATCCAAGGAACAAAGGGTCATTAATATCACATGACTGGTCTCTGGGATTTGAGAGTTTTTTTTTTTTTTTTTACCCACCATGACAGAATCTCTGAGTTCTATCAATAGATGAAGGGAAAATATCATATTTTCTGTAGTTTTATTATTTCAGATTACTGTGAAAATGAGCTACTAGGAAGAGTGCTGTTTTGCTGACTTAAAAAAAAAAACATAACACCAAAACCCCCCTATGTGAAGAAATTGTTGAATGTAGTTCCCAAATAATTAATGAAACTAATATAGAATCTCAGGTAAGAAATCCAGGGCCCATCTGTCACCATGAACTCTGCCTTTTTTGAGATTTGGAGTTCACTGTGAGAGTCTGAGTCGCCCACCCAAACAAAAAAGCACCAGGAGGAAGCTGAGGGCAGGAAAGGCTTTCGGCCCAACTCACCCTAGTCAGTTTTTTTTTTTTTGCATGGTGCTACAGAGAGCTATGCTCATTAACTGGTAATACTGTCCCTACTGGTTGTGGGCCCTTGGGCAAATTACCTAATCTCTGTTTCTCAACTCTAAAAGGACCTGGTAGGACTCTTCAGGATGACTCCGAGGAGTTCACTATGGTACAACATCATGGCCACAAGAGTTAAGTTAGTTTCCTCTAAAATAGGGGCGACAATAGCACTCCCCTCGTGACAGTGCAGCTGAAACATTTACTGAGCAGACTGACACAAACTGGAGGTTCCCATGAACTCTTCTCCATGGGTTCTACAAATTTGCAAGAGTGGCTTACAGAATTTGGGGGACCCGTTTATTCACTAGATTAAGGATTGATTACAAAGAATAGGAATTAATAGCCTGCAGAAATACGGGCAAAATCCTGAACAGAGGCGCCATGGTGAGGAGGCAGCCCCTGGAGGCCCCTGGGTCCCCAACCTGGAGCTCTGAAGCTCTTGACGCTCCTCTTTCCAGTTTTTGTGGAGTTTACAACACTGGCCTTCACTGCTGACAGAAGCTCCCTTCCCTTTTCTGGAGGTGAGTGTGCGTGTGTGTGTGGGAGGGCTAATCAGGAGCCTGGTTTCACAGACAACATCCCCATACCTTTCTAGGAGCTCTCTAAAAGCCACCCCCATTAACAAAACAAGACTCCTTGCCTGTTTTATCACTTTCAAAATCCAGAGGCGTTTAGGAGTTCTGTGCCAGAAGTGGAATGAAAACTAAATATCTTATTATAAATCACAGTATCACACTTTTCTTATTTTTATTTTTGTATAGTTATCTCATCAGGATTTGGGAAGCAGAAGAGATGTGCTCAAAACACCATCCTGAACTGGTCATAAACATTACAGCGTTTTTGCCCATGTTTTCTTTTTTATATTCTAGCTTCTTGATAGGAACAAAGGGGTTGTAATTTACCCCATGATTTTAAGCTATAACACAGCACCATGCACCTTGTGGTATTTCTGAAACCGCAGCAAAGGAAACTCTTCTCATGGTTAGCTCCCAGAAAGTTTGTGGGTCTTTTACAAGTTGGCCAAATAACAGGCAGAAAGAAGGCAAAAGAGGCATCTAGCTTGAGCCACCCAGCAATAATTTTCCCCAGACCTGTGGCACTGGAGAAGCTTCTATTTGGAAAGATGGGGCCTCCCTGGAGGAGCTGCACGTCAGGCCTATTCATCTATGACTAGAATTATGGAGACACAGGACTCCATGTGTCTGGTTAGAGTTTATCACAGCCATCCCATACAGGCGTTGAGTGCTTAAACCATGGCCTATACACACGTTTCTTTAGTTTAAAATCTGAAAAGTCAACACGCATCAAGTGATCTCTTCAACTATATTCACTTAGAATCTTTTAATACTTGCTCACTTTGATTTTTATGCTTTCAGACACATCAAGTAACACTTGTAAGGAAAAAAGAAATAGGCCTTTGAGTTGCGTAGTCCTACCAGTACGCCTACCTGCAGTGATTGGTTGTGTAGAGCTAAATAAATAAGGTTCCAATTTTTTAATTGCAGTATAAAGAACGGCAATGGGAACCTCACAGGTTATCAGAGCTAGAAGTATCTTTAATTGTTGGTTTGCTACTCAAGTCAGCAATTCTACTTCAAAATATCAATCCTATAGATAAACTGATGCACCCGTGAAATATTATATACAGTTATTTGTTGCATGACTGTAACAAAAAAATATTGAAACTAAATCTAAATGTCCAGTGATAGGGCACTGATTACATTATCATATTTTCACAAGTTGGCATATTTTGTAGTCATAAATAAGTATGAGAAAGTTCTTTATATACGCCAAGGCATATTATAAAATGAGATTAACATAGTACACTATGTGTTTTAGTATGGTTCATGTCAAAACGTGTTTTATAGACAGAATGAAAGAACTAGACTAGGCATTTATGCTATCATTTGTAAAAAATTTTAAGTGGGGGCCTCCCTGGTGGCTCAGAGATTAAAGTCTCAGTGATATCAAGCTATGGCCAGCCACTATGGCCTGAGTTCCAGTACTAGCCTGGGAGCTAACCCACACCTGTGGCTCTCGTCTTGCCCCTGCTCCCCTCAGCATTGTATTTCAGTAGATCCACCTGTTCTGCTCCCGACCCTGTCTCTGGTGAATCCTCTCACTACCCGCCCCCCCACCCCATATTTGACCTATACCTCAGTTCCTGTATGCATTCATTTTTTATGGGGAAAAAGTATATATCTATTCTATGTAAACATCTATAGTATCACTGTGTGGGAAGCACAAGATGGTGCTAACACTGATCCCTAAGAGGGAAAATGGTCACTGAGAAAGAGAAGCTGGAACATTTTTTCAATAATTACCCTTGGGTACCTTTTGAATTATGAACTGTTAACTTCTTATTTAAAAACAAATCATCAAGCCTAACTCCTGGATTTTATCAATGGGGAAACTGAGACTTATATTATTCAATTTTTATGCTAATATACTCTTTAGTGAACTGTAGGCACCACATCCTCTTTTCAGATAAGGTTTCTATAACACAAGTTAAGTATGTTCCCCAGCCCTCCTATTTCTTCAGTTTGCTGGGAAGCAGCTAGTTGGGAGGGCTCCTCAGCTTTACATACCTGTTTTCTTGGCAAACAACACAGAAGCTCCTGTTTCTCTTGCCCACTCTCACCTTTCTGTACAAAAAAGATCAAGTGTACAACTACATTCTTTGCAAAATCCTTTAAAAAGCTCTTATTTGCTTGCTCCAAATAGGACAACTCAAATTTGATATGTCCAACAAACAAACTGAAAAGGCCTTGGAGTTATGCAATGATAGGAAGGGCCTAAGTCCAGTGGGGAATGCTCTCCCTATTTGACTTCTCTGATATCCTTGTTGCTGGCTAAGCCATCCCAGAACAAAGTCATCACGAGATGAACCCTTTCTGAGTCCTCTCAGAGGAGCCTCTTATAGTCACGCTACATCTCCACTGTGCTACACATAAGCGCTCCAGTATGATCTCAGAGCATCTTATACACAGCGTGACAGAGTAGAGGAAGCACTAGGCCAGACACCAGTGGCTACGGCTGAAACCCAAGTTAGCTATGTTAGCGCTGTGACAGTCAGCAGACCACCCACGCCAAACACGTGTTATAGTTTTTGTTTACAAAATGGATATAAAAATATCCTGCCAATATCAGAGTTGAGGGCCAAATAAAATATATCAATATTCTTCCTAATTCCAAGGTATAGTAAGTTTGAAATATTAATCAAACTAGTTAGCTAGTTTCACCATCATTAGATGACAAAACTGATCTCTGAAAGATATCCAGGTCACACACAGAGCTCACTTTTATGTCACAGAAAGTACACAGCCTTTTAAAGTTTGATTTAAAGAATACTATTTAGTCAGACTCATAGATATTGCCTAAGCATTGTTTTAACTGTCTTCTTGTTATAATCAAAGGCAATGGTCCTCCTTATTTAAACTTTCCTTTAGTTTTTGTTACATAAGATTCACTCCTCTATAACACAACACTGTTAGCTTGCTTGTGAAGAAGAGTGAAAACGATTTTAATAGAAAGTAAATCTAACTTCCTTTTTCACTCCCTCAATAACAGATGTCTTAATAAAAATGCACGAAAATGTAAATGAAAATGAGAAAAGTTGATGTGGTGAAAGTACTGGGTTCAGGAATCAGAAGACCAGAGCTCTGGATCCAGTCCTTGGGGCTTATTATCACTGTGACCTTGAGAAACTCAGTCTCTTCATTCATTCATTCATTCATTTAATACTTTCAGTGTGTAGTTACTGAGTAAGGGTACTATGAACCCCTATGCTCAGCCTGGTAGCACGGGAATACATACAAGTAACTAAAACCCAGTATGAACTGCACTAAGACGTATATTATACACAGGGCTGTCTAGGAGCTGATGAAAAGCCCGAGAAGGTAGGAAAAGGTGGGAGCTACAGGTGCACAGTGAGCAGGTGCATTCCTTTGCCTTTTCTTTAATAAACTGAATGACTACGTCATAGGTTCTTTAAACTGCTTCAAAATTCTATCAACCTTGACATAGTTCTAAATACCCCTATTACACATTTACAGAAAGGCATAGCCTGTCTAAAAACGGTCCTCTCTAACATCTCACTGGCTGCCAGAGGTTTGCTTTCCTTAACATGTTCCCTGCAAACCTTCTCCATTTTCTTATATTTACTTTTGCAACGCACGTTTCCATCTCATTATGCTGTATTGCATAATGTCCTCAGCCTACAAAAGCAGGTTGTATACAAAAGCCTAGAGCCTTTGTGTAAAGGAAAAGAGGTTAGGGTGGACCCTTCTCAACCCTTTCCTTCTCTGCAGGGCTTTGCATTCCTACGGATGGGCCCCTCCTCTGCTTGGGGATGTTACCTAAATCATGAAATGATAGAACTCAAAGCTATGTAACTTCAAAAGCATTTCCTTTCCAGCTCCCACTATAAGCTTTCTTTTGGCATGAAATGCTCATTTTAAAAGTATTAAGCATCAGACTTTAGATGAGTTCTTACACTTGGCCACAAGCTATAGAAAAACTTCTGATTTTTTATGGTGTTATTATGTCAAGAGCTGTGCACAGAAGTCGTGAAAGTGCAGACATCAGCAACCTGCTCTCTCGCCTCTCTCCCTCTTCCTCAATCTGGTGCCAGGTTCACCAACTCTAAATGGTGGAGTTACCTGGGTACTGCCTGGTCACTGACTCATCTGACATCTTACATTAGTTGAGGCCATCTTGTCACTGTCAACACTAGCTTTTCCAATCATAATTATCTTCCCTTTTGCAGCACTTCCCTGATGAGGAAGGCACAAAGCGAAATCAGCAATCGAGTCAAGCTGGAACAAGGCAAGGAGGAACAGTCTTAAGGATCAGAGACTTTTAAGAGTATGGTTTAAATTGTTACCTTCACAGCAGTCATTTAATTTTATTCACATTCAGTCTAGCGCTTTCATTTTTCTTAAATCAAAATTGAGACTAATTCAAAGAAAAACTGGATTGAGTTTTTTTTTTAAAGATTTATCTATGCATACAGAGTTGGGGTACATGCCAACATGCCAGAAGTGTGGAGGGTGAGAGGGTTCACCAGAGACAGTGAGGAGCAGAACAGGCAGATGTACTGAAATACACTGCTGAGGAGAGCAGTGGGTCGGTCAGGAGAGGTCTGCTGCGCCATGTGGGTCACCCGCCTGGCTGGAGATCAAACTTACGCTGCAGTGGTTGTGATAGTTTCATAGTGCTGTACTTTAACCAGCTGCACCACCAGGGAGAGGCCCTGGATTGAGGTTTTTGACAGTAAATATCTGCCACAAGGAGTGCTTACCATACCTTACTTCATTCAGTCCTCACCATTCCACGTGTGAAAGACTATTAGAACAATGAATTGGCTTACAAGGCATAGGATCAGGAAAGAAATTTACTTCTTAATTCACCTACGCCTAAGCCATCTGAACATTTTGCTTTTACATTAATTATGTCATTTAGAGTAAAAAATTCCCTTTTTCCTGCCTTTTTGTTACTATGAAGGTGCCTCACTTTTTTCCTTTTCCTAACAAACCTGACCTTTTAAAGGTATTAGATAAAAATGGCCCGGGTCTCCTTTTCAGTTTTAATCCAAAACTTCCCTATGCATATATATTGTTAGCACACTATCCTACAGAACTCTCTTAACCAATTTATCTGGCAATATACTAGCTAGCCTACTGTCCAATGAGGGGGGCAACACTTTGCTCTCCCTCTCAGTGAAGATGGGTGTTTAACAGGGAGTCAGCTGTGCTTGTCAGTTGTGTTATGTCAGTAAATATATAGCTGTGTCAAATATTAAAGAACTGAAGCATAAATGACAAGAGAAACAACAGCAGCAGCTAACACTGGCACTTATTCCTGCTAGCCACTGTTCCAAGTACTTCACATGAATTAACTCATATAAGCTTCACAAGAACCTTAGGAACAGGATATATTATTGTCTCTATTTTACAAAGGAAGAAACTGAGCAACTTGCCAAGGCTTGTACAACAATAAATGGTAAAGCAATTTGGCTCCACAACTTAAGAATATAACTATTACACGATGCAGCTTCTCCAGTCTTTGTTTCTTTGAAAACCAAGCTGAAATCTTTGGAAAAACTAGATAAAGAGGAGTCACACAGATTATACAACTACTCAACAATGCCTTGTCAGGTGAAAGCAGTCATAGACAATATGTAACAAATAAGTGTGGCTATGTTCCAAAAGCTGACAAACGACTAGGACAAGATTTGACCCTTATGCTATGGTTTGCAGATTCCTGAGACCCCACACTCCAAGAAAAGGCTTATGTTGAAAGAATGACAAAAGGATGCCCATGTTTTAAGTTAAATAAAATGTCTGTCATGTTTCTTTATATTTCACATGCGCATGAAATCATACTGTATTTGTCTTTATCTGACTCATTTCCATGCTGTTGCAAATAGCAAGATTTCCAATCAGACACACAGACCAGACTGGTGGTAACCAGCAGAGGAGGGGTGGGGGGAGCAGGCACAGTATAATATGTAAAGGAAATAGATTGTATCGTGATGAATGGAAACGAGATTTTTGGTGATCAAGTTATAGTGTATACAGATGTTGAATTATGAAGGTGTGTACACCTGAAATTTATGACATGCTAAAAAGCAAGTTTATCATAACAAAATTTAGAAAAAGGAAGTTTTAAAAGTGTTCAAGTTTGCGTGAGTTTAATATCTGTGTTAACTTACTTTTTCAGTTAAACTCCTGGCGCTAATTGCATCAGATAAGAGGTAAACCCATGTAAAATCTCTGTGCCCTCTTTCCTGCCTTTGTGCTTTTGCCAAAGCCACCTCCTCAACCTGGAACCTTACTTTCCCACTTCCACTTGGATTCCCACTCATCTGGTTAATCTTCAGGAAGTCAAACATTTATAATTACATCTAAAAGCCACGTACTTAAGCAAAACAATGAAAAATACTTAAACTTGAAATCAGGGTTTGCCTCAGAGTTTTACAGTCCCAGCAGTACATGGAAATGCTGGGGTATAATCCAATCCTTTCAAAGAATTTAGGGAGCCTTGGCCCAAGGTAAGAGCAAGTCAGTAGGCCCCTGGTGGGAATTGTTTTCCTGATTCCCAGGTCAATATTCTAATTCAGGAAGAGAGTAGCTTTTTAGATAGATCCAAGCTGCAAGTTTAAGGCCTGAAATAAGACTATGAGGATTACATTTACCATCTCCCCTTCCTCAAGTCACTAGTCAGAAGGAGCAGTTGTGGTCCCCTAATGGTGATCTTGGTATGCAGATTTATGGTGTCCTAATTACCAACAGGGCTGGTCCAGATTTTAGGAATCCTTCTTATCTCATCCCCATTCAAGAATACAAGATAAGTGTTCAAATGATCTCCTAGCATCTTTTTAAAACACCACTCACGGGTTTCAGCGATGGAGTGACAAGACTAGTATGGGGAAGAGTTGGAATGAGAGGTAGCCAAATTCACACTCTAAACAGAGCTACTGCAATAGGTTCCTGTTCTGGGGCTTAGATTCCAGTTGCATCATTTAACACTGTCAGCATCATGGCTTTAATCATCTTAATCCATAAAATAAATGCAGGAAACACACAAAAGGTCTATCCTTCAGTTTAACAGAGGAAAACTTTGCTAACAAAAAATAGCTTTTGTAGCTATTGATTCCCCTTTACCCCTCTCTAAAATCATCTTCAATTAACAGAGACACTAAGCAACCCATATAGTTCACAGCTAATATAGTACTTTAACCTTCCTGGCAGCTACCTACAAAAGCTAAGAGCCATAGCTGTAAGAAAATTAAGAAATTAAGGAAGAAGCACATATTTCACTACTCAATATAACTAAGAATAAGAATTCATTGAGCAAGAAGGCATAGTTACCGTTGACACAGGAGATATCAAGGTGAATTAAAACAGTCCCTACCCTTGAGGGGGATTACAATGTAGTCAAAGGATACAAACAAGAGGCCAACCTCAGTGTCAAATGGGTTGGGCTGACTGTGGGTCCTCACCAGCACCCGTAAGACTCAAGTGAAGGCACGCACAGAAAGATTAATAAAGGTTTTATTTACAAAAGGGGAAATGAAGAAATGAATAATAACTCAGGGAGAAAGAGAAACTGGTGAAAGCATCCTACCACTTCTGCTCAGCTGGAACCCTAATAATACTCTGAAAGCCAGCAAAAAACCAAGGACCCCTAAGGCCCACATGTCTGGTTATATAGCAAACCTTGCTGCTTAAATCCACTCTCAGTTCCCAGCAATCCTCTCTTTGTGGGTGATGACATTATGGGATTTGTAATCCTTGGTGTCTTGGATCTCTGATCTGGAGGAGGGTCCATAAACCAATCTGTGGAATTTGTTCAGGACACCCTTACCCCTCAATAGAATGGCGATAGATAGAAGTGCCAAGAGGTATGCAAATCTCAGAAGGAGCCATCAATCACTTCAATTTCAAGCTAGCAGATTAAAACATTCAGGTAAGGGACACTTGTAACAAACAGAGAAATCCTTAGGGAAAGAACTCCAGTGAGACCTATGGAAAGAATAGGGTGTTATCTGCTTATCCATACCCAGGCTAAGCCAGACCTACTTGGAAACTTTACCAAGAATTATACCAGGTTACCAAAGAAATACTTATGTAAAATACAGAACAGTGGACACTGGAAGCAGGGCAGTAGGTAGCAACTGATATTGACTTAGGTCTGTGGCAGGAAGCCTAAGCAAAACCCAGGACCAGGCTGAACCTGGGGATTTTCCTCATTTCCATCACCCACTAGAATGTCCCAGCTCTCCGGCACCTCACCTGCACAGATGGACCCTGGAGAGAGGATTACTCTCACAGTGTATGCCGGTGTAGGTATAACCACACTGTAGGAGCACATGGCCCGAAGGAAGCCATCAACCCTTCACCCATCAGCTGCTCACTCAGTCCTGAATCAAAGACTCCAGTCCCCATCCTTCCTTTACTCAATGTGACTTTGGAGTAAACAACTCAAGTGCTGAGTTCCTTCATTTCTGTGAATGCTGGGACTTCCAAGGAGACTGGGACTGGATCTGGGACCTCGGAGATCTAAAAGTCGACGCATACAAACACTAAACCAATGCCCCGTAGAATAAAAAAAATACACATAAATGAGCAAATGAGCGGTAGGGGCTTTGGGACCGTTTTGTCGACGGGAATCGGAGCCACCACGCAGCCCGCCCCAAGGTCACTCCAGGTGTGTCACTGGAGTGGACGAGCGGAACGCTCAAGTCACCCGAATGCCATTCCCAGGCCCTTTCTCCTGACGCCGCGTAAAGACCAGCAGCGCCGAGACGAGCAGCGCGAAGGGTCCACGTCCCAGAGGGGGAAGGACGACGCCCACGTCAGGGTCGCGAGAGGGGGCGGGAGAGAGACCTTACCTTCTTAGCTCGAGTCCGGCCCCCGGCGCCTGCCTCTCAGAACCTTACTCCGTCACCCCCACAAGACTCTCCGGAGCCCCCTCCACTTCTGCCCTGCTTGACGTGTCCACCACCGCCACCTAGGCCAGGCGCTTCCCGCCCCTGCCCCGCCCCCTGCCTCACTAGCCAATCCCTAAGCAGGATTTCCAAGCCCCCGCAGGTTACGTCGCCTCAGCGGGCCCGAGGGGGTCTACGTCACGCGCCGCGCGTGCCCGAGAGGCCCTACGTCACGCGCCGCGCGTGCCCGAGAGGCCCTCCCCTTTGCCTTTTCCCCACCTTCTCCCGGGGGGCGGGGAGGCGGCTGCTCGCGGCCAAGCAGCCTTGCGGGAGTTCGTCCTGCCGGAAAGCAGCCCGCCGCCACGGCATTTCACGACGTGGCCGTGAAAGACCCTGGAAACACTCGGACTTCCTTCCCGCAGCCGGGTGGAACCCTGCGCGATGTTCGGTGCGGGCGACGAGGATGACACTGATTTTCTCTCGCCCAGTGGCGGGTGAGTGATCGAGAAGCTTGGGCTGGAGAGCTGGGCAGGTAGTTGGAGGGGGCTCGATTGATTCTCGACCTCTCCGCAACTTCCGGGTCCGGATCCTGACAACAATCCGGTGCTCTCCATCCCTCGGAATCCAGGCACAGCTCGAAAGTGTTGAGTCTGACACTGGATTCTGGACCTGGCATCTCCCTTACACACACTGGGACCCTGGTGTTCACCGTTTGCTTTCTGGGTCATAATTTGTCCTGTGAAATGGGGGTGATTATTAACGGGAATCTCTGAGTTTTTATAGGAGTTTTTATTGTAGTCACTGGGATCGATATAAGACTTTTCTGCGTAGACAAGCGGTAACGCAGAGAATCATCATTCCTCACGGCCCAGATCGAAAACTAGAACTTTCCCTTCTCCCACGACCACTCTTCTCTGTCTAGCGCCTGGCACTGTTACCGGCACATAGTGAGTGCGCAGGAGGAGCTTGTTCAATGAATAACCACCATGAACTCGGCTGCATGGAAGTTGCACGCTAATGCTCAACTTAAAAAACCAAGGTCTCCATTCCTTGCCCCCAGCCATATAGAGTGACTTGGGATACAACTCATACAGGAGCAGGACTTTGTTTTATTCAGTAATCAGCTTAGTCTTTTCCCTTGTGTTGTTAGAGGACAGCTAGACTCCCTTCTGTGTGTGAGTTGCCAAGGTCTGATGCTTGAAGAATCTTTCACTGAACGTTTGTTTAGGAATGACAAATATGCCAACATATGCCCATCATTCAGGTAAAGTCTTAAGATTTACAAAGATGACTAAGCTATTGTGCCTGCCCTCAGGTGGCTTCCAGTCTTGTTGGAGAGTTCACTACATGGATGACCATCTAATGATACTGGTTATCTTTTGGTCTTACATGGGATCTTTTCACACTGAGATTGATTGGTTACCTACTTTGAAGTCCTTTTTTTTTTTTTTTTTTTTAAGATTTATTCATTTGTACATACAGAACTGGGGTACAGGCCAGAGGCTCAGGGGCGGTGAGAGGCTTCACCAGAGACAGAGCTGGGAGCAGAACAGGCAGATCGACGAAGTACACTGCTGAGGGGAGCAGCGGGCTGGTCTGGAGAGGTCTGTCACCATGTGGTCACCTCCGGGGGCAGGCCAGGATCGAACTCATGCAGAAGTGGCTTTAGCTTCTCAGTGCAGTGCTTTAACCCGCTGCGCCACCAGGGAGGGCCTGAAGTCCTTTTTACTTTTATCACCCTATGTCACCCTTGCCCCCACTTAGTTCTACTTTGGGTTCTTTTCAGTTGCTTGAGTTTCTTAGAGTTAAGACGTGCTTTAGTTCCTTTTTTCCCTGTTCCTCCCAAAATATTCACTAAAATTTCCACAAAGACTGTGCCTTTGATGTCCATGTTTTTTTCTTCTAAGCTTATTATGCATATGCATGTACCTTTTAAAAGTTTTCAAGATGTGCTTTAAATTCGCATTCTTTACTAGGTCAAAATGTCAACATTTGGAGGAAGTATGTAAAGGGATTTTATCACTCCCAAATTCCATGCAACAAGCAGTCCACTGAAAAGACAGTGGAGATAACAGTTATGCACTCTTCCAGATTCCTGACCTGAGATAAATTCTTGGTGGCTCAATTGCTGCGGTCTGGATAGCAGGCTCATAAAGGATCCTCACTTTTAGCTCTAGGCATGTGACAACGCACCTTTTCATACACAATAGCAAGTTGAATGAAAAAAGCCTCAGTGAACAAGGTTCTACAGGTAATTTTTTTTTACCCCAGTAATAACCATGAAAACCAAGTCAAATTTATGATTGAGAATGTAGGAAGTTTGACTGACATTCTCTGATTCAGCTACTTTGGTTTTCTTAAAGGAAGTACCGCATATGACAGTGAACATTGTGTCTGCTTTTCAGTTCCTCTTTTACAACTGTAATTTCCTTTAAATATACTTGTTTATTAATTTTTAAGCATCTTGTCTTAAACATGTAAATATATGACTTACTAAATTCCACTTAAGGTAGTCAGATTTACCAGAGGTGGGAGTATTAGTGCCTTCCAAATTTCCAGGTCTCTTAAAATTCATGGTTAACCTAAAAGTAGTAATTAGGAGACTTAAACGTTTTATTTATTTTAATCCCCCCCACCATTGTGACTTTGAAATGGAGAAATGTGTAAATGCCTATGAATTGCATGGCTTCAGTGAATACAGATAGGAATGAAGTGCAGTTCCTGCCCCTAAGAAACTTCCAGTCAGTGTTAGAATAAAATTAATTCAGTAATCATAATCACAAAGCATTTTTAAGGGATGTTTTATGTGTGTGTGCGTATGTGTGTGTATATATATATATTGTATATATATATTTGTGTTTTAGACTATGTAAAATGTTTGTGTAGGCAAATCTCATTAGTACAATAATGACAAATCAGTGTAGAAGGTAGAAGAAAAATCAATCTGGAACTGATTATTAGAGGCATTTTAGTTTCTGTAAAAGATGTAAAAGCTTAGATTCTAATGTTGATTCAGCTCTCCATTAGGAATGTGACTTTGGACAAATCACTCCCCATTCTTTGACTTCCACAAGCCAGTCTCTTAAATAATGGGGTTTACCCTTGATGATCTGTTAGATCTTCCCAAGATCTATGGTTTGTGTTTATTAGTATCAGTTTATAGTTGCGGGTCAGTTTGTGCACTGATTACTTACTTTCTTTCTTAGAGGGGTAACTGAGTTGAATTGACATTTTAAGGGAGTAGGATGTGTGCTTATGTTTATGAAACATGCACTACTTATTCAGTGCTAGGCACTGTACTGATATCTATACATTGCAGTATTTACTTCTCTATACTGTGCAATGTGAAATTAAGATACAGAGAGACAAGTTGCCCAACATCATACGGCTAGAAAGTAAAAGAGCCTGGTTTTGAAATCAGGCAGATTCCCACCACACCTCCCTTATGTGCTGTTTTTACTATTATTATAGGGTAAATGTTTGATGCTATGGTTTATAAAAGAATTACTTCAATAGCAATTACTTCAATAGCAAAAGAATCCCTCATTAAAATTAAAACTGATATACCATAAATATAGGTGGTAGTGTCTTTGATGAAAAAAGTAGTATGAAACTAAGGTTAGGTAAACAATGCATTACCTATCATTTATTGTTTAAATGTAAATAATGCTACAATGACTTTTCCCATACAGACTCAGGTCCTTCCCTGCTAATGTAGTTAAGGACACTATATACACTTGGGACACTTAGAATTGGAAACATGGGGCCTCCCTGAGGGCACAATGGGTGAAGTCTCAGCACCATGAAAAATTTGCAGCCATTGTAGCATGAGTTTGATCCCCCGCCAGGGAGCTGACCCACATGGCGCAGCATATCACCCCTATCTTCCTGCTGCTCCCCTCAGTGGTGTATTTCAATGGATCTACCTGTTCTGCTCCCCACTCTTTCTCTGGTGAATCTTCTCACCCTTCCCCGCCCCACCCCATAACCTCTGGCTTGCATCCCAGTTCTTATATATATAAATAAATGAATCTTTAAAAAGAAATGAAAAACTGTAGGGCCTTCCTGGTGGCGCAGCGGGTTGAAGCACAGTATTAAAGAGGCTAAAGCCACTTCAGCATGAGTTTGATTCCCGCCCTGGAGATGATGATTCACATGGCGTAGCAGACCACTCCTGATCCGCCCACTGCTCCCCTCAGCACTGTACCTTGTCGATCTGCCTGTTCTGCTCCCCACTCTGTCTCTGGTGAAGCCTCTCACCGTCCCTGCACCTCTGGCCTGTACCCTGGTTCTATATGCATAAATAAATAAATACTGAAAAAAAAAAGGAAAAATGTAATAATTTATAAGAAATTAATGCCTTTAAGGCTATATAGAGTTCATTTAAAGATATTAATAATATGAAATAAGATTTTGGCTAACCTTTTTTTTGGATTGATTTTGGTATATATGGGAACTTAGCACAAGTTTGACACATAGTGCTTAGATGAGTTGAAGTGTAGATCTTTATGAAAACTTCTAGGGAGGTCATCTAACCTAGACTTCCAGAAGAGAGGATTCACACGAAGAATGTTTCAGGCAGAGGAAACAGCGTCTTTGAAGCCTGAAGATTCAAAAGAGCTTGCCTAATTTGAGACACTGAAAACTCCTCATTGCAGAGACAAGGCCAGATAGGAAGCTGGGGAAGTGTGCAGAAGCGAGGTTTTTGAAGAACCTTGTGATGCTGTACAGTTTGGATTTTTCCCTTGGTAATATTGAGGCATTGAGAGGTTTTTCTTTTTTTTTAAAGATTTATTTATTTATGTGTACAGAACTCAGGTACAGACTGGGGTACAGAGGTGTGTGTGGGGTGAGAGAATTCACCAGAAACTGAGTGGGGAGCAGCAGCGGGTCAGGAGAGATCTGTCATGCCATGTGAGTCACCTCCCTGGCCAGGGATTGAACTCATGGTGGCTGTAATAGGTTCATAGTGCTGTCCTTTAAATCCATTGCACCACCAGGGAGGGCCCATTGTTGAAAGTTTTAAGAAGGAAAGAGACTTGGTCAAATTTGACTTTTAGAAAGGTCACTGGGTCTAGTGGGGAGAAAGGATAAGAAGTGGCAAAACCCCAGAAGGGATGCTGGTCAGGAGATTGTAGTAGTCATTCAAGCTAGATAGATAAGATGGTTATCAGTGATTGGCCCCATCACGGTTTGTTGGGGGGGCAGAACAGGCAGGGTCTTAAGGTGGGAGTGGCGTCAGCAAGCGGAGATTCCTAAAGGGGAGTTGGGAGCAAGTCTTCCTGTTCTGGTCTCAGCAGAAGTTTATTTTATACATTACAAGTAGGCAGTGGAAATAACATCAGCACATGAATTGGGCTGAGAGATCACAGTCATCTTTTTTTTTCCTAAGAACAGTTTGGGGTCGTATTAACTTTCAGCTGAGATTATAACATTATTCTTAAAATCAGTCTATTAAAGTTAAGACAGGTACATAAATTCATAAAATTTAAGACCAACATTGTTATATTTACCACAGTGATGATTAGCTAAAATAAAGTCCCTTACACCCTAATTACTACTTAATGACCTTCACTGTCATTGAGACATTTTAGAGGGTAAAGGAAAGTTGAGGGTTAGGGTGGAGGCTAGAGTGGAGATGTGAAAGGGTAAAGTAAGGTCATGGGCTAGGGTGGAGGAGTTTTCTTGTAGATAAAGAAGATAGTAAGGGAGATAGTAAGATTCCTCATTTAAAAACTAAGCAATAGAAAGCTTAAGTGAGTAGAGTGATAAGATTTGGGTTCTCCTCTGGACTGTAAAAGAACTCTGATTTTTTTTTCAATTTTATAATAGTTTGTTTTTACATATTTTTGTGCATTTTTCCATCTCAGTTGCAATCCCCCTGGTTTCCAATCACCAAATCACTCATGTGCCATCACCATAGTCCAGTGCATTTCTCTTTCCCCACTGTTTCTGATCCCATTCCTCACTCTACCCCCACAAAATATCTCATTATCATTTTCTCGCCTGTTCCATTATATTCCTGCTACGAGAGAAACCATCTGGTATTTTTCCTTTTCTTTCTGGCTTATTTCACTAAGAATGATCTTTTCCAGCTCCATCCATGTTTCTGCAAAAGACATGTGTTTCTTTTGGTTGCTGAATAATATTCCATTGTGTATATGTACCATATCTTTAATCCAGTCATCCATTTTTGGGCATTTGGGCTGTTTCCATGTCTTTCCAGTTGTGAATAAAGCAGCAATAAACATGGGGGTGCAGGTATCTTTCTGAATCAGTGTTTTTGTGTCTTTTGGGTAGATACCTAGGAGTGGGATTGCTGGGTCATAGGAAAGCTCCATGTTTAGCAGTTTGAGAAACCTTCAAACAGTTTTTCATAGTGGTTGTACTAGTTAGCATTCCAACAAACTCTGATTATTTTTTAACATGTTCTAGTACTGCCTTGTCTTACGATATTGATTTTGTTATAACAGCCAATTGTTTTTATTAGTCAGCCAGTTGTAATATTATTTTTGATTTCAAGAGGAATTTCCCATCCTGGGGCAGCGCTTGCTTGCCTGGGCAGGCAGCGCCTTATGAGGCTAAGGCAATCCAGTAGTAAGCTGATGGTTGCTCCAGAATATTTTAATGATTATACAAAAAAGGGAGGTCATAACATAAGTTAGCATGGAAATTCTGATTTTTCAGAGCATTTCCCCTCCATTCAGATTTTGTCTGGAGACAGAATTTGCATATTCTGTGTCAGATGGTCTCCTGAGCAGGGGAAGTTGCAAAGTGGATGGGGAGAAGTAAATAGACCTGAGAAATATTCAGCAGTTAAAATGGATTTGGGAATTAGCCATGGACATTGGGGAGAAAGTCAAGGTAGCTCAGACTTCAGATTTAATGGTAGATGTTTGCAGTGAGTTTATACACTAGATCTGAGACTGTTCCGAGAAAGTCCTGCCTACTAGGTTGGCACTTGACTGGCATCTGGGAACTTGATTGGTAAAGTTTCACACACTGATACAAAGCTTTCTGTAAGAGATAAGAGTAGCTCATTGTATCTAAACTATTTGTACAAATAATATGGCTTATACTGAATAGCTGTTTTTCCTTTGGGAGTATTTAGTACATGCTGGAAGTTTTTTTTTAAAAGATTTATTTATTCATACAGACTGGGATACAAGCCATAGGTGCAGGGCGGTAAGAGGCTTCACCAGAGACAGTGGGGAGCAGAACAGGCAGACTGACAAAGTACACTGCTGAGTGGAGCAGTGGGCGGGTCAGGGGAGCACATGCCACATCATGTGGGTCTCCTCTGAGGAGGGGATCAAAGTCATGCTGAAGTGGCTTTCACTTCTTAGTGCTGTGCTTTAACCCACTGCGCCACCAGGGAGGGCCTGTTCTGGAAGATTTTAATGTGTCTAGCCCCTAACAAAGAAAAAATCTTGGATATTGAATCTCTAGGATGTTCCCTGACAGATCATACTTCACTCACCACAGTTCGTTGCAGGAGGAATTAGGCATGTCCTGTGCAGTTCCATTGGGAGAGGAACCTTGGAAGCTTCCTTCTGGTTTCCTCTGATCTTTGCCCCATGCTCCAGTGTTCCCTTTGCTGATTTTGCTGTCATCCTTTCATTGCAGTAGGTCTTGGCTGTGAGTACGACTAGATGCTGAGTCCAGTGAGCCCTTCTAGTGAGTCACTGGATCTAGGGACCCAGATACAATATGTTACTCACTGAAAAGAGGAAACACAAGGGGAAGAACAGGTTTTCACCTGCGAGTAGAGGATATGATGGCTTGGCCACTGGCAGTTGTGTTGTCTGCGGAGTATCTGCAGAATGTGCCTAATTGCCTGTGGAATATGCCTCATTCACAGGAGCAAACCCTGAGCTGAGAAGACACATTTGAGCGTCAGCTTTTGGGTAGCACTTGTTATTAATATTAAGGTAAATAATTGAGGCTGCCAAGGCAGAAAGAATGTGCCATTTTGGGGACATGGACATTTAAAAGATAGACCTGAGTAAATTAGGAGTGGGATAGAGGGGCATCCCATTAGAATTTACTGATGTCTTATTTGGGCTAGCCCCTCTTCCCACCTCGGTAGGGCTTCTGAAGGTATTTCAAGGAAAGAGTTTGTTTGAAGACAAAGTAGTTATCTTATTTGGCCTTCATGCCGAACAAATAAGGACTATTTAGTAACAAAAGACTGCTGTTGGTGACCTTAGCTAGAGCAGTTTCAGTGGAATGGTTGGGACATAGGAACCATTGCAAAGGAGATGAAAGAATGTTTCTGTTTCCTTCCTTGTGATAGATAAGACCATGTATGGTGGCGTGAGTTTACAGTACAGTTTTATTTCAGGTTAGTCAACTAGTAGTGGTTAAGAATTTACAGTTTAAAAATAACCAGTGGCAGCATCTGGACCAGTCATTTCAATTTACAGAAGCTGAAACTGAGGTCCATAAGGGAAATGACCAAAGCCCTGTGAAGGATAAGTCAACTGATGCTGTTCAGAGCAGAAAGTCAGTCATGATTTCAAAGACACATAGCTGCTGCTTCCAGTATTGAACAGTAGGCGATATGATCAAAGATATATTTATACAAGATTGAGGTGAACAGCTTTTATGATGGTTCCAGGTTTGAGCAATGTCAAATGAAATTCCTTTTCCTCTTCTGTTGACAGTGCCAGATTGGCTTCTCTTTTTGGACTGGATCAGGCAGCTGCTGGCCATGGAAATGAATTCTTCCAGTTTACAGCCCCAAAGCAGCCTAAGAAAGGCCAGGGAACGGCACCAGCAGGTAAGAGGTTAGACTGAGGTTGTTATCAAGTTACTACAGTTGAATGGTTGTAATATATACCATATGGCCCATAAAGTCTAAAATATTTATGACTTGGCCCTTTATAGAAATTTGTTTGCGACCCCTGCTCTAACTTTACCTGTCACTTTGGACAGTTTTGCCACATGTGGGTGCTGGTCCTGTTCTGCAGGTCATAGCCTGGGCAGATTTCTAGTAAGCTCTGCCTTTATATTTTCCTGGTACAACACACACAAAGAAGTATCAGTAGTGTGCTTCTTTTTGATTTTAAAATGTTTGAGTTAGTGGGTGTGAATAACCATACGAAATTTAACTTTATTTTTAAAAAAATCAGAAAATAGCAACTACCATGAAATCATTATACTTTTATTATTAGTTTGTATAATGTTTTTTTATACATCATTTTGTATACATTTTTTCATCTCAATTGTAATCCCCATGTGTTTCCCATCACCAAGTCACCCATGTGCCATCACCATACTTTTACTATTTTTAAAAAGATTTTTATTTATGCATGCAGAACTGGGGTACAGGTCAGAGGTGCAGGGGCGGTGAGAGGATTCATCAGAGATAGAGAGGGAGCAGAACAGGCCGACTGATGAAGTACATTGCTGAGGGGAGCAGCAGGCAGGTTAGGAGAGGTCTGCCGCACCATGTGGATCACCTCCGGGGCCAGGAATCTAACTCACACTGAAGCGGCTGCAGTGCTGTGTCCTAACCTGCCCCGGAGGTGACCACATGGTGTGGCAGACCTCTCCTGACCCGCCCGCTGCTCCCCTCAGCAGTGTACTTCGTCAGTCGGCCTGTTCTGCTCCCCACTCTGTCTCTGGTGAAGCCTCTCACCGCCCCTGAGCCTCTGGCCTGTATCCCAGTTCTGTATGCACAAATAAATAAATCTTTTTTTAAAAAAAAAAGTAAAATCCACAACTCTGCACAATTTCTTATTTGATTAAAAAAAAGTTCAGGAAACCAAGTGTCACATAAAAATGAACAGTATGGAAGTGTCAAACTCTGTGTTTATAAGGACAGTGAGCACAAGGAACAGTACAATATCTGCAGACAACGTGAGTCCTATCTCACTGAGAATGTTTCCTACTGAATAGGTCAAATGACAGCTACTAGCTATTAATGTCAGGAAGATAACATATGAAATGAGCATTAGAAATTCCCAGAAGTGAGAGGCAAGAATTAGCAATGAATGAAAAATTATTTCAGAAATGAGGACTAAGCTAGAAGGAACTCAGGCATGAAGAGACAAAATAGGCTCTGCCTTAGGAAACAGAAGGTTAACAGGAAGAAATTTTTTTTTAAGTGATAAAAAAGATTGAAAAGAAAGTGACAAATAATAAAGGTGTCAAAGAAGATTCAATATCAGAAAAATATATATTCCTGAAACTGAAAACAAAAGCAGGAGGAAATGAACCAATACTAAAGGCTGTCATTCAAGAAAACTGTGTGTGCGGAAAAAAAAATTAGAAATTGCATATTAGAAGAAGCTCATGATTTGGGAATTCAAGAATGAGAACATACTGATTTCAAAAAGACAGGAAGGCTGTGCCAGTGAGACGATCACATGAGTGTGGTGCCTGACCGCCCTATCCTTCTGGCATATCCTTGAACACTCCTGTCTTCCAGGATAAGGCAGGGAGCAAGGAGTGCACTGGGAGACGTTTTCTACTGTGTATATGTAGTCTGTTACTAAAAAAATTAATACTGTTAAAAAGCAAAATTCAGTATCTCATTGGTTTTTAATATCTCACTGGTTTTCTTCAAAACTCACAAACCTGCAACAACCCCATGTAGCAGATAGCAAGGAGCTCTGAGGAGCTGTAGAAGCCTGTAGCAGAAGGGGTAGGGAAGAAGAAAGACACTAGGCAACAGAGCAGGCTGATCAGTGTGAGATTCCCCTGCTTCAGGGAGGGTAGGTCGGTTGGCCACTACCCGCTGCTGATGAGGCAGTACTCGATTGGCTTGACACCCCGTTTTCGGGAGAGGCAAAATGAAGGTAAATCTCAGTCTGGCGTGAAGGGTTGGGGTGGCGACAGGGCTTAAGATGAAAACCTTCATTTGGGGGCGGCTTGTTGCCTAACTTTTAACAATACAAAAAAATATATATGGATACTTTCGAAACAAGGCTTTGGTTGCCTAGTTTCCTCATCCCCAGGCAAGGTCATACTGATGACCGGTCATACTCTGATGACCGATAACAGTCAAGAAAGTGTTTATCATGAAAGCACAAGAAGAATTTTGAAACTGGTTTAATGGTTAGAAGTCAGTTTGCAGTCCAGAGTAACAGCTTTCTTTTCTTCATTCAGGAAATCAGGCTGCACCGAAAGCCACGCCCGCCACAGCAGGCACTTCCACAGTCCTGGTTGCAACAGCAGTGCACGCTTACCTGTAGTAAGTGGTGGACAGGGGATGCTTTTCAGTAAACTCAGATCCCGTGTCCAGTAAGCCTTTGTTCTTTGCAAAATGGCCACTCAGTCCTTTCATAGACAAGTATCAGTAATGCTTTTTAGCATTTCATTTATTCACAGTTCTGTACATAAAGTTTTGAGGAGCCATTATCATCTCTGTTGGAAAGTTCTTACCCCTCAACTCCTTCCTACCTTTTTTAGTGCTCAAAGAAAGCTACTCCACTGAGATAGCATGACAATAGATGTTTCTAGAATGAAGAAGTTGTAAAAGCTTTATTATAAACTGCTCACCTTCAGTGCCTTTCTGTAGGCTAAACTACTTCCCCTCTTCTATATGGCAGAAAAGGAAGCTGGTTGTTTAATTTAAGGAAGTGTTAATGTGTGTTGTTTTTCTTGCTTCTCAAGCACAAACGGTCAATATTTAAAGCAGGGCAAGTTTGGTGCTGCAGTCCTGGGGAATCACACAGCCAGAGAGGTAAGAATTGGCTCTTTGTTCCATGTATATTCAATCATATTAATGAGCTGGTTTTCATTTGGCTTGCCCAATGCCTCATGTATCAGATGACTGAAATTATTGCATTTAATGTGATTTTTCTGATGTTAGGTATATAGTACCTCTTAGAACTGCATTTTATTACTGTGCATTAAAACATCCAGCCACTCAGAATCTCTAAGCTTGATCTTTGTGATAAGGCCCTCACTTAAGAATCTGGCAAATTTTAGAGTAAACCATTTATCAAGGACAGCCCTTTCTTAGGTAAAGTTGAGACTTATTGTATCTCTGTACCTGCCTAATGACCAGGGTTTAGCCTTCAAAAGTTTGATTATAAAACATGCAATGGATCACACAGTATTGTATGATTTGGGTAAAAAAAATATGGCTAGAAACATCAAGACTGGAAATCTTGCTTCAAATTCTATTCCAGAAGGTTTGAACATTGTAGGAATCAATACAAGACATTATAAAATTTCAGAGTCCAGAGAGCGTGAAGTTCATACTTCTCAGAGACTTTTTAGTCACAGAAGTAAGATGATCATCCAAGTGCTAAGTAGGAGACAGCACTCACTGGTATTCAAGGAGATAAACAAAAAACTTAGTTATGGAAAATTGGAAAGCTATAAAAATAGTAAAATTAGGCCCCCCCTGGCGGCACAGCGGGTTAAAGCACAGCACTAAGAAGCTAAAGCCACTTCCGCATGAGTTCAATTCCCACCTGCCCGGAAAGTGACCGCATGGCGTGGCAGACCTCTCCTGACCTGCCCGCTGCTCCCCTCAGCAGTGTGCTTCGTCAATCTGCCTGTTCTGCTCCCCACTCTGTCTCTGGTGAATCTTCTCGCAGCCCCTGAGCCTCTGGCCTGTACCCCAGTTCTGTAAGCACAAATAAATAAATCTTTAAAAAAAAATAGTAAAATTAGAATAACAAACCTTCAAATATCCATTACTAGGGTTTAACAGTTATTAATCTTACTTCATCTGAACCCCAGTCTGTCCTCTTCCCCTACTCATATTATTTTGCTTGAATTCCAGCATGCAATCTTAGCTGGAAATATTTCAGCATGTGTTTTTAGAAGATAAATTTTAACATAGCCATTATGCAGTGATCACATCTTAAAAACCCCGCAGTACTTCTTTAATCTAATTTACTATTAGTGTTCCAATTTCCTTGATCATTTAAACATGTTTTTCACAATTTATATCAGTCAGTATTGCATTTGGTCACTCTGTCCCTTACTTAAATCTTTCATTTCCTTTCCAATAGAAAATAATGTGGTTTTGTCTCATTTTGTTATGCAACCAACTATCTTTGGTTATTATCTAGACTTATAGGTTCATTAAAACTTTACAAATCTGGTATTGGGACTTCTGCAGATAAATTGTAAAAATTATATATATTAAAATTCATTGGACAGTTGTGGAAATGGGGGCTAGATGAACTAAAGTTTCACTAAGATGAGCCAGTGAGCTGAGTATTTCCTACCTTTGAACTTGTGAGTGCGTAGGAGTAAACTGAGCATCAGATATGGCACAGGCAGAGACTTCTGGGGCAGAAACCTAGAGAAGCTTCAAACAGAAAATTGGTTTTCCCCCAGGGGACATTTACCCACGTAGTTCCCCCTCCCCTCATGGGACTGTGCCAGAAAAGCAAAGAGCAACTTTTATGGTCTTCATTACTTCCCCACAATCCAGTTCTAATTCTTTACTTCTTTGCCAACATTTCATTATCTACCCTCCCCTCCCCCCTTTTTAAATTATTGCCAACTTAGTAGGTGTGAAGTGGTATCTTATTGTGGTTTTACTTACCATTACCCTAATGACTAAGAGCGCTATACAGATGCTTGTTGACCATTTGTATAGCTCTTACTTAGCCCTCGTTTATTTACCAACAAAATGAAGACATTGCTAATTACATTAAAGACTAAGGCTAAAATGAGAAGAGATTAAAATGGCTAGTGAAAAGATACCAATTAAAGTACAAGCTTTAAGGAATGAACTCTGAGTTTTGATTTTTAAGCCTGTGTGGAACATAACCCCCAACATCTTATTGCTGAGTTTGCACTGCCTTTTAACTTTCTATTCTTTTTTTTTTCCCCTGCTCATCTTTGCTTGAGTACAGTATCGGATTCTTCTCTATATCAGTCAACAACAGCCAGTTACTGTTGCCAAGATTCATCTGAACTTTGAACTAATGGTAAGGTTCCCCATATTGGAATCCTTGCTTCTTTGAGATTGGTTTATTGTGAAAATGGAGTCCTGGGTGTCCATGTGGCTATCTTAACAGAGCCTCTCAAAATAGTCTTTGCCTTCCTGGAAAATGGACTAAGAGGGTATTGGTGGAGGCTGGGAGGGGCCTTTCTTTGGTTCCAGTCCAGGCAAGGCCCTTCTCTGTGCGTTTAGGCAGGTCTCCCTGCTGTGCCGCCTGTAGTTGATCATTCTAACATCTCTCTCCCCAGGCTCGGCCCAATAACTATAGCACCTTTTATGATGACCAGAGACGGAACTGGTCCATCATGTTTGAGTCAGAAAAGGCGGCTGTGGAATTCAATAAACAGGTAATATCATCTTAATCTTCCTTGGAAAAGCTGAACGTATGTCTGGATTTCCATGATACTCAGAAAATATGTGGAAAATTCAAACAGCTGTATTTTGTTAGTGACAAGTAGAAAAAAATACTACTAAGTTGGTCACTTGAACCTCTTGTATTTCAGGGAAATAATAGTAATACTGAAATTGCTTGCAAGTGAGACTAACAGAAAAAAAAAAAGAGTGTAAACTTACTTTTAAAATACTTTACCATTCCATAAATTCTCTTAAAGTATAAATGAAAACTATCTTTAAAAAATGGTGTTTTGGGACCCTCCCTAGTGGTGCAGTGGGTTAAAGCGCAGTACTGTGAAGCTAGCTGGAGCTACTTCAGCACATGAATTCGACCCCAGGCCAGGGAGGTGACCCACATGGCACAGCAGACCTCTCCTGTCTCACCTGCTGTTCCCCTCAGCATTGTGCTCTGTCATTCTGCTGGTTCTGCCCCCAACTCTGTCTCTGGTGAATCCTCTCACCACCTCTGCACCTCTGGCCTGTACCCCAGTTCTGTATGCATAAGTAATCTTTAATTTAAAAATGGTGTTTTAAAATAACTTTTAAAAAGTTAAGTGACCAATTTAGAAAATTTTGAAAAGCACCAAGAAAAATCATAATATTTCTACCCTACCACTGTTAACATGCTTCTTTTTTTCTATGTAGAAATGCCTTTTGAAAATCTTTAGAAGCTCTTTTTTCTTTATCAAACAATGAAGCTGTAAATCAGTACTGTAACAATTATTGTGCACTTACTGTTACCTGCCAGGCGCTGTGCCACGTCTGTTTATATTAACTCCATCTTCATAACTACCCTAGCAGATATACAGAGCTTTTGTTTCTGTTTTATAGAATCCTCTAAGAAATAAGGTTCACAGATTTTAAGTTATTTGGCTGAAGTCACAAGTTAATAAGTGGCAGGGCCTGATTGAATCCAGACAGTCTGACTCCAAAGCCAAACTCCTTTAAGCACTTTCATTCCTGGCAAGATTACTGACTTTGGAAATTCTTACTTCTAAATTTGTAATCTCTTTTGTTAGTGGATGCGACTGTTTGGTAAAGAACATTAGCAAGAGTGGAGTGAATATTTATTGAGCTTAAACGAAGTGTAAGTGGCTTCGATTTTGTCTTGCAGGTGTGCATTGCCAAGTGTAATAGCACGACTTCCCTGGATGCAGTGCTCTCACAGGACCTCATTGTCACAGAAGGCCCTGCTGTGGAAGTGGGAGATTCTCTGGAAGTGGCCTATACCAGCTGGTTTCTTCAGAATCACGTGCTGGGCCAGGTAAAAAAATGTACTCCTAAGTTCTTTTATAGTGTAAGAAGCACAGGGCTAACTGTGAATGCCTGCTGTTGTTCAATAGAAATCTTTTAGGAGCCCAGCTTTAGTCCCTAAGACTGCTTTGGGGCTAGACTCATGAAATGCTAATGTATAAGATCTACTAGTGTTTTTCCCATCTGTGAATGGAGGTTAGAGGCCCTTACCCTGCTACTTAGCAAGATTGTTGTAATTTCAAATCAGATAATTTGAAAATTCCTATTGATTAACAAATGCTTTATAAATACATAATAGCATAAATAAATACATGCATAATAGTTTTTTCCAAACTTGGGAAATCATTGCTTGGGAGATAGTCAGTGTGCTAACGCCCTTCAGCCTCTATGCGGTCCTGTCTTTTCAGGTCTTTTAAGAACTATTTTCCTAGTGTGTTTGACATTTTCTATGCCAGAAGTATTATGCTGGTATGTAAAACACTGACTGTCATGATTATTAGTACCATTTTTTAAAATTGGCTGACCCTCTTTACTTTGATCCAATTACAGGTTTTCGATTCTACTGCTAACAAAGATAAGTTGCTTCGTCTGAAGTTAGGATCAGGAAAAGTCATCAAGGTAGAGGCTTAAAGGTGTTCTTATGTGTTTATCGGTTGCACTAGACTTAATTTAGATTAAACTTGATAAAATTTCTAACCTGGGTAGATCAAACGAGTCTAGAAGCTTTGGTTAAAAGATCGAAGGAGAAAAATGCATTTGGGAGATTTTTACCTATCAGGTAATATTTAGGACATGGGTGCATTTCTTTTCTCAAGTCCCTACCCTTTTATTTCCCCCCTGAAACTATGATGAAATTATTAGATCCTTCCTATAGCCTGTTAGGGGAAGAGGTGATACAGATTCTTCTAGAAGACTATCACAATGGGTGCTTCTCACCTGATTGTAATACAGTGGATTAGCATTTCCCAAACCTTGTGGCAGGCATAGGAGGAGAGACATTGGGGTTGGAGAACAAGGACCTGGGTTCAGGCTGTGAATTTTTTCTTTATATTTTACAAGATACACAGTTGGTAGAGTATTTCATCTGTGTGGGTGTCACTGTGTGAGCACACATTGCTGATGCTTTGTGAAGTACTCATTCATCCATGTGGCATAAAGGTTTTCACTGTGCCTTTGATTATGACTCATTTTTCATTTGGAGGCTTTTTCTTATAAGCCATAGCAATTAAGGATAGCTGTAGTGTTGAGTCTTGATTTAACAAGTCTCTAACTTGGTGATCTTGGGCTAGTTACCAAATCTCCCCAACCTTAGTTTTCCCATCTCCTAAATGGATGTAATGCTGTTGACTTTATGAGATTATTGTGGGATTAAGCAATAATGCAAGTAAAGCATTTGCCACTTGGACAAATGTGTTTAGAAAAGAGTTTAACTCAGTCTCCCTTCAGAGGTCCAAGCCTGAAAGTGTATGAATGAAACCTGATGGTTCTGTACTTTGATGTGTCTTACAAGGAGTCTCTGTCTGATGCACTTTCCCTTTCTCTGACCCTGCAGGGCTGGGAGGATGGAATGCTGGGCATGAGGAAAGGAGGGAAGCGGCTGCTTATCATCCCTCCAGCCTGTGCTGTTGGCTCCGAGGGGGTAATAGGATGGATTCCATCAACAGACTCGACCCTGGTGTTCGAGGTGGAGATTAGGCGGGTGAGTGCACTTGCGCTACATTGTATTTGGTGAGTCCTTTTAGCTAGCTCCATGTGGTGAATAAATAAATGTGTGACAGCCAGGTGTGAAGACCTAGTTGCTGGTTTGTGTTATAAGTAGAAATGTTATAGTTGGAAAGAACAACAGCTTTGGAATCTTAACGCCCAAGATTTATGTCCTTTCTGGCTCTATGCAAAGTCTTTAGTGATCTATAGAGTGGTGATTCGTACCAAATGTACATAATTTTTGACTTATGGAAATAGAGTTTAGAAGCTTTGACTTTTTTTACACTGTCCCTGTATATGCTACTTGAAAATTTTATCATGAATATGAATAATTGCTATATTTATAACAAACTGTGGTTAATTAGATTAACATTACATACTACCCGACTCTACCCCCCACCTCAGAGACCTTGTTTAATTGTTAGGTCTAAATGTGATAGTGTTTATGACTATAAACTCCACAGTACAGCCATTAACATTTCTATTTAAGAGACAAATGAATACTATGTTCGTCTTCATTGTGGCAGCTCTTTCTGCTCCAGCAGAGGAAGGATATGCTTTTCTTCTCAGTGACACCCTGAGCTCTGCTGGGCCATTCCAGCTCTACCTCGCTGACATGTTTCCTGCTCCCTTTATCACACCTTTTATATTCTCTCTGTGTGTTCTTTTGAATTTGAGGAAACCAAGTTTGGTAATAGACAATAAACCAGTTCAAATCCATCTCAGCTGGCATTTTCTAAACATGAAAAAGCTATTTTCTTTTACTAATAATCAGAGAATAGCAAATTGACATGTTTATTAAATAAACAAAGCTAGTACATAATGATTGTGCCCAGTGTGACAAGGGTGTTGGGGGCTGTCTACTTGTAGAGTATGTAGTAGTTCACCTTTGCTGTATAAAATTTAATGGCATTTATCAGAGACCTCAAAAAAGAGCATACCTTTCAATCCAACAATTTAGCTTCCAGGCGTTGATACTTTGGAACTGATTATGTGGAGAGATTGAAAGTTATTGATAGAAGTATCATTTGTGATAGCAAAAATTAGAAATAAAAAGAATTTCTAATAGCCAGGAATTGTGAAATATATATTTTTACTAGCACAGATGTGATTTCTGTTCCCAAATCTTTTGGAGACATTTATTTCCCTATAGATAATCACAACTAAAGACATGACCGTTAAATTTATGCTTTTCAGTAGATAAAAATAATGTTGTAAATTAATAATTTTGTAACCTGGGAATAGGTTAATATATCAGTGAGTGAGCAATGCTGGTTACTAAACATTGGAGTCCCCTTTTTGTTCAAAATACACAAAGACACACACAGATAATATAGGTATGAAATAGTACCTCACCATTCCAACATTGTTATTACCGATTAATCTTATTAAAGTTTGACTGCAGGTGACTTTTTACTATTTTTTACATTTTGGGTTTGCCTGCAGTGAACAGGTAATGATGAGTATGTAAAATGAAAGGCGGGTGGAGGGGAGGGTGCCTCTTGGTAGTCCATCCCCCTGTGGTTGATCTTTCGCAGGTGAAATTTGCTAAAGATTCTGCCTCTGACGGGCACAGTGTCAGTTCCCAGAGTTCTGCAGCCCCTTCTCCGGTCCCCAGTGCTGACTGCCTCTCTGCTGATCCTGCCCTGTCCCCTCTGACATCGGTGCCTTTCAAGCCAGGGTAAGATGCCGGCTGGTGGCAGGCTCTTTTATTACCCCTAAAAATGATTCCTAGAGGATTTCAAAAATACAATATAGTTGGAAACTAATTTTAAATAACTGGGAAAAATTGAATGAGGGAAATACTTCTGTTAGATTTTTCTGACTGAATAATATTCATAGACTATAGTTTCTAACTCAGTTATTAGGAATACTTGCCATGCTCTGAAGAAAGTTGGGCAAAGGGCATAAAAGTAAAATATATATCCAAGGGAAAATGCATGAAAAATAAACATTTGAATGGAAACTGTTCGTTTTCACTAGTATTCAAGGATTATACAAACTTAGGATGAGTTAAAGTACTGTTATACAGCCATTAAATTGGCAAACTTTAAAACAATTTAAAAGTTTGTTCAGAATAACTTGATTATAGATTGTTTTCACCTCGGGGTGTATCTTCTTTGCTTTCAGAGAACCGGCTCTTCGTACCAAATCTAACTCCCTCAGTGAACAGCTTACAGTAAATACAGTGAGTCTGTTTTCCTCACCACCAGTGTTTTGAGATGATTTCATAAGCTTCAGGTATGGTAGGTGTCAGGGGGGCAAAATTCTCAGAACTAAGTGGTTACAGTAGAAATCAGTCTTTATTCATTTCCCCTTCCTTGGAAGTCAGCACAAATTAGCTCAGGCTTCTGCATAGATTGACCTAGGTACCTGCCTTTATTCTTATAAGCATGTGGCCTTGACAAAATTATCCAACTCTCTGAAATTTCGCTGGAGTGAAATTCATGATTGATTTTTCCCCATGTCTAGTTACTTGTTTGTATTCACCCAAAGAAGTCACTAAACAAATAATTGATCTGCTATGTATAAAAATTGATTAAGGCAAAGAATTAAAAAAAAAAAAAAGAAAACATTTATAATCTCAGATCTTCAAGCAACCATAAAAAAATGTCCTAGTGTTGGCTCTCCCTGGTGGCACAGCGGGTTAAAGCACTGCACTAAGAAGCTGAAACCACTTCCACATGAGTTCAATTCCCGCCTGCCCCGGAGGTGACCACATGGCGTGGCAGACCTCTCCTGACCCGCCCGCTGCTCCCCTCAGCAGTGTACTTCGTGGATATGCCTGTTCTGCTCCCCACTCTGTCTCTGGTGAAGCCTCTCACTGCCCCTGAGCCTCTGGCCTGTACCCCAGTTCTGTATGCACAAATAAGTAAATCTTCCAAAAAACAAAACAAAAAAACAAAAAAAAAATATCCTAGTGTTGATTCTGTTGTACTCTGTAGACATAGCTATTCATTTCTAAGCTTCAAGTAACTTCTGATAGCTGTTTCTAGCATTCCTCTTCTTTTTTTATATATTTTTTTAATTGAGGAAAATTCACGTAAAATTAACCATCTTTTGTCCTTTTACATTTAGGTTTTTGTTTTCTTGTTGGCACAGTTGAGTCAGGATAGCAAGATCCAGTCTCCTCCCGTCCCTGGGCACCTTGTTCATCTCAATCCCTCTTAGGTGCTAAAGCTTATATTAATTTTTTAAAAAGATTTATTTATTTTTATATATAAGAACCAGGGTACAGGCCAGAGTTGCGAGGGGTAAGAGTATTCACCAAAGACAGATGGGGAGCATAACAAGTAGATGTAATGAAATACACTGCTGAGGGGAACAGTGGGCGGGTCAGGAGAGGTCTGCTGTGCCATGTGGGTCACATGACCTCCCTGGCCGGTGATTGAACTTGTGCTACAGTGGCCTCCGATGGCCACAAAGTGCTGTGCTTTACCCTATTGTGCCACCAGGGAGGGCCCCATTTCCATTTCTTTCAGTGTTTTTTTATGCAGATGCAAGCAAACTGGAAGGTCTGTTTTATTTATACACAAAAAGTGGTGTGCTATATAATGTAACTTGTATATTTAATGTATTGCAATATATATAACAATACATGTTAGAATACATAACATGTTAGGGTGTGGAAAACTTAGTTTCCTGAGCGTTCCTCATGGTCTAGGGGTTAAGTCTTAGCACTACCACCACTATAGCCTGAATTCACTCTCTGCCAGGGAGCTAACCCCATATATGACACAGCAGACCTCTGATGTCTGACTTGGGGCTCCCCTCCCCTTAGCAGTGTATTTCAGTAAGTCCATCTGTTGTGCTCCCCACTCTGTCTCTGTTGAATCACCTCATCCCCTTTGCGCCTCTGGCCTGTACCCTAGTTCTTCCATACAAAAGTAACATTTTTTTTTTAAAGGAAAGAAAGCTTAGCTTCCTTATGTATTTTTTTGTCTCTGGACCACAGCATTTCATTGTTCTTTTGATAAACTCAACTGTTTTTGATGTGTGTCTCCACTAGCTAGGAAAAAATGACTACCCACTCATGCCCAGTGTACTTCAAGTAGATAAAGTACTTTCAACCTCTGTAAATAAGCTTAATGGTGCATGTTTACAATAGCTTACAAGTAATTTAAAAGTAGAAGTCATGATACTTTCTAAACCAAATAGATCATGTACAGTCTCAGGCTATGTATTCTCTTTTCTGAGGCCAGGCTCTTTTTTTTTTTTCTTTCTCTTTATATATTTGTTGACAAGGTAGACATCACACTTACACTCAATTAAGAGAAACACTTTTATCGTTGAGATGTTAAAGGCTGCACTTTGGACCAGTTAGTGAATGCCTGGACTTTTGGCACAGTGGCTGCTGTATGTCAGAGCTAAGAGTGAAGTGAACCTGAATTTGAAGCAAAGACCTTTTTCTCTCCCCTGACTGTTTTTTTGAATGGCTTTTGAGAAAGGTACTACCACCGAAAATGTTTCCCTCCTTTAATCTGTGCTGTAGTTTTTTATCTGTAAAATGAAAATAATTATACTTGGCAGGGAGACTTGAGTGAAATGAAGTAACCTATGAAGCCACTTTCTCTTTCCCAAACATACAGGGAATTGCTTGCACTGCTGTTGTGACTCATGTATGCTTGTAAGCAAGAAATAGTTTAATTCTCATTTTCTAGAACATATGGCAGAGGATAAGAGCCAAGGGATAGAGCTGATTGAAGGTAAAGAACTGGATTACAGTGATTTTTATCACTTTCTTCTCTTTCCAGAATCCTGATACTGTCAAGGCCAAGTTGATCTCTCGGATGGCTAAAATGGGTCAGCCCATGTTGCCCGTCCTCCCACCACAGCTGGACTCCAATGATTCAGAACTTGAAGTACGTCCCTTTGCTATATTAGAATAAACAGTGCAGACGTTGTTATCTTCTGTTCCTTTGGTTGAAATTACTTTTTGTGCCTCTAGCTCAGAATTGTTATTAAGAGAACTCACTCAAAATGACATAGTTGGGTGGGAATTTTAACTGAGACCTTATATTAAAAAACTATACAAGTTGCTGGCACTGGTAACGTGTTCCTCCTATGGCTAGGAGAGAAAGAAGCAATTCCATACATCAGCCACAAGAACTGGAAAGTTTGAAGTTAAGTTTAGATACTGTGTCAGTACCTAAAAATTACTCTTAAGACAACAAGGATGCTCAATCCATAAAAAACACTCAATTCATACTTGTTTACTGACTATTTAGATCCTTTTGGGAAATATTGTCTTCCTACTGATGTTACTAAAGATTACACTGGTGAACAGAGTATAAGGACTTTGTGATTTTTTTTTTTTTTTTTTTTTTTAAAGATTTATTTATTTGTGCATACAGAACTGGGGTACAGGCCAGATGCTCAGGGGCAGTGAGAGGCTTCACCAGAGACAGAGTGAGGAACAGAATAGGCAGATTGACGAAGTACACTGCTGAGGGGAGCAGCGGACGGGCCAGGAGAGGTCTGCCACGCCATGTGGTCACCTCCGGGGCAGGCGGGAATTGAACTCATGCGGAAGTGGCTTTAGATTCTCAGTGCAGTGCTTTAACCCGCTGCGCCACCAGGGAGGGCCCAGGACTTTGTGATTTTTTTTTTTGAAGTGTAGGAATTTTATAATCAAATCTCTTAAAACTACTTTTTATATTTAGAGCTAAAACTTTATCAGGAATTTGTTATATTATATGAGTAGCTTAAGTATGATTTAATTATTCCTTACTGGTTTGCTCTTTATTAAATAGAACTGTCCCTTAGCAACTTAATTAAAACATACTGATTTTTAAGATTTTTTTCACTTTGATGTAAAAAAGCAAATGTGATGTTCTTGAGAAATAAAGGCTTTATTTTTCACAATTTTATTTCTGTGTGTAAAAACCCTATATAGATTTATTTAGAATTTATTTAAAAGATGATAGAATTTCTGGGATCTGTTACAGGATTTTTTTTTTTTTAAGATTTATTTATTCATACAGAACTGGGGTACAGGCCAGAGATGCGGAGGGTGGGAACAGAGTGGGGAGCAGAACAGGCAGATGGATGAAGTACACTGCTGAGGGGAGCAGCGGGAGGGTCAGGAGAGGTCTGCGGCGCCATCCATGTGGATCTCCTCCCGGGCAGGCGGGGATCGAACTCATGCGGAATTGGCTTAAGCTTCTTAGTGCTGTGCTTTAACTCGCTGCGCCACCAAGGAGAGCCCGTTACAGGATTTTTTTTATCTGGCTTATGAAACTGAGATTTGGATAATATAATTCTTATAAAAAAATGTAAGTGCTGCTTATTCATTAGAATTACATATCTACAGGTAACAGGAAGAAGGGGAATTTCTAAAGTAGAATAGCAGGGATTTTAGTCCTTGAAACTGTAGCACAGCAGATTATAGTCAGTGTATATTGTGTCTCGAGATTTTCTTTCCATTTTATGAATTGGGAAGATGTTTGTAGAATACCTTTGTTTAGAATTTCAGTAGGGAGCACAGCTCTTTGATTTTCTGAAAAGAAAGAATGGGGGGCAAGCCCTAAACTAAGTTACTCAAAGACAGCATGGTAATGAGGCAGAGTGACCAGTACGCTTAGCAGATTTTCATTGAAAACCTGGAGATTATTGTGCCCCAGGGGCACTTGGAGATTGTTTGTACCTGGGTCCCTGTAGATTCTTTGTACCCAGTGTACCTGGATATTATTTAGCAGAGGAGGAAAGGCTGGGTGGCTCCTGGGGATTCCCCTCAAGAGAGTTCTCTTCTGTGGGAAGACTGGGTTTGCTTTAAGGTAGCCACTGAGCTGGAAAGTGACACATTCTGAAGAACAGTCAGTGTAGCTGCTTCAGACAGCAAAGCATCAGCAACTGATAATGCTCGAGGACATTAATTGTACTTCATAAGAAATTCCATTTGCTGTGATTTTCAGGGAGGAGGGATCTTACTCTATCACAAAATGGATTGTTCTCTGCCCATAACCCTCACTCTAAAGCTCTTGCCTTTCTGCTCGCCTTTTCTTCTTCTTCTTTGCCTAAAAACATTGTAAGCAGATTCAAGTGGACACCCAACTCAGGCTTCAAAAGTAAGGACTCCTATATCTAGTAACCAAAAGTGGTGCTTTGGCCTGTTTCAGGATGTGAGTGCTCTTCGAGGAGCTGGACAGCCCCAAGCGACTCCGTCTTTCCAGCCCTCTCTTCAGCCAGTCCATCCGGCGTTACCACAGATGACCTCACAAGGTGAGCAGAACTCAGAGCTTCTGGGGCCTTGAACTCAGTCAGCGCCAACATAATCATCACTGTTCCTTAAATTATCAAACCGCGTTGTTTTAGTATTGAGAACTGAACTAGCGTGTATACTTGTCTGTTTGTCCCTGACTGTGGCGATTTCAGATGTGAAGATATTGTTGGTCTGCTCACTGCATTGCATTGTCAGTTTTAGAAATTTGCACTCAGCTAATGAGATATCTCCCTGTGTGTAGTTCTGTACTTCCTGTCAACTCATGGGACCAGGATTGAGTCAGATGCACTCCAAAGTACTCCATTTCTTCCCACTGACCCATTGTGGAGTCTCCAGTAGAGCTGGTTTTAGGAGACTGAGGAAATTGGTCCAGTTTGGAGTGTGATGATGTGAAGATACTGGTCCCGACTCTTACTGCAGCAAGAAATGGGTAATAGTGACAATGTTTTGCTTTGTCTTAGCACCTCAGCCACCTGTTTCTGGGCTCCAAACACCCTCTGCTGCCTTAATGGCCGTCGCACCTCTGGATTCCCAACCAGCTGTATCTGGAAATACCCAGTCCTTTCAGGTAACCTTTTAAAACCATCTGTTATTAAGCTATAATTTATTGTGGTTCTAGGCAGTCTCTTTTCTTCTTGAACAATTCATAGAATACCAATTTCCCACATCCAGAGCTTATAATTTTTCCCCTTCCTAAGCCATTCTTTTCCGTCTTTTAACCAAGCAAAGGATTACCTGCCTTATAGGCTGTTGTGAAGACTAAATGCAGGAACAAACAAAGCACCTGGAATGAGACTTGGCACATAGATAAGGCCCAGTCAGTGCTGCCCGCCTCTTCTCACACGTGCCTAGACGGGGGTAACAGAATGCAGAATACCTTCTGCATTCTTCTGTGCATTTGCACTGCAATAGCAGAATGGTTCTGGGTTGAGATGGAGACTCAGTGGAAAATACAGCGGGGCCCTGCTATCTAGTTACAGGTTTTCCCTATTGGAAAGTTGAGGGCTCCTGTTTGATATGATTTGGTAGGTTACCATTTGGGTCTGGGAATGCTGTAACCATTAGTTTACTGGAATAATTTTTGCATAAGCCTAGCCCCAAATACACATAGGTTTATATGTCATTTCATTTAGTCCACACAACAGCCATGAGAACTAGTACTATTTTTGTTTTACAGTTGAGGTCAACAGGGTTCGGAGGGTATTGAGAGCTCTTGGTCACCCATATAAACACACAGGAACCCAGCAGGACAAGGTATCCTTTGGAAACAGGCAGCTTTAGTTTGGAATCTCCACAACACACTCCTTTTACTCAGTGGAAACTATGCAGAACTTGCTTAGTATTAACATTTCTTAATACCTACTTAATTAAGTCATTTCACCAGAGAGCTGGGTAGTGATCTGAGACACCTTTCCCTCACTTGCAAAATAGGACTTCAGTGCCCCGGTCCCACTGGGTTAGCAGGTAACTCTCCTGCTGTAGTGCTTAGTACCGAGCTCCAATTGCTTTCATTTCCAGCTCCAATGAGTTTGAGTCTCCTCTTAAGAGGACCCACTTTATTCAACAAAACAGAAAAGACATGAGTGTTTTCTAACCAGCTAAGACTTGGCATTCTCTCAGCCCTATGCAGGTTTGCCAGCCTATGCTTTCCCCCAAGCGTCCGCCATCACCTCGCAGCTGCAGCCCGTGCGGCCCTTGTACCCCGCGCCTCTCTCTCAGGCGCCTCATTTTCAAGGTAGGGAGCAATCCCCTCAGCTTCTCATCTTCCATTTTTTTGCTGTGCTCTCCTTCCTCCCATCTCTTTTTCATTTATACTCCAATAGTTCTGTTCCCTTTTTTCTTTCTAAACCGCTTCATGGTGGTGGGTGTATTCCCAGGGAATACACCCAAAATTATAAAGCATACATTGTATAAAAAATGATCCCAAAAAATATAAAAAAAATCCCTGTGAAACAAAAAAAAAACAAGCTTCATAAAATTGAAGTGCACATAGCGTATGATCCACTTACCCTATTTGTACAAATAAGGATTTGGAGTAAGTTCACAGGCTTGCACAATCTTCACCACAGCCCAACTTCAGAACCCTTTGCAATTCCCCCAAGCCTCTCATGCTTCTTTCTGTGTTTGTCTCCTGCACTTGCTCCTGCTGAGTCTTTAGCCTTCTGTCAGCATGGCTAGAGTTGATAGAAGATAATAAATGAGTGAAGCGCTGGAGGAAATTGGGAGAAAGCAAGATGGCCATTGGTGGATGTTCGGTATCGCCACTGAAAGCTATTTTTAAACATTTTGTTTCATTATGAAAATAATGTGTTTATTAAAAAATAAAATATTACTAAAGGGTGTAAAGTGAGAAGTTACTGTCCTTTTCCATCACAAAAAACCCTTGAGAGTGGGAAACTGTTGTAAACAGTTCACTGCTCTTATATGCGAGGACAAGTGCTTGTCTTACGTAAAAAACAGTAAATCTAAGCAGCGGGCAGGGGCCGCCTTTGTTCTGCAGTTTGTCTTTTGCCCATTTATCCTGTTGTTCGGATGGTGGAGGACTAGCAAGTCTACCCTTCCACGGCACTTGTGCTTCCAGAGTGCTGAGGGCTCCTCGAATGCAGCCTTTGGGAGTCCTGTTTCTCCTCCATGGGGAACCATCAGACCTGTCATCTGTCTCCTCTGCAAAGCCTTTCCTGATTGTGTCGACCCCTCCCAGACACCTCACTGCTATTTGTGTCCCCAAAGAGTTAATCTTGCTTTTCTCGGAGCTACTTTTGTACCCTGTCCGTTTTTTAGCACTTTAAACACTCTGTTGTAATGATCTGTTAATATATCAGTTTTCCCACCAAACTGAACTGGCCAACAACAGAAAACTGTGTTTTATTCTTGGCTGTATTCCTGGCACGTGGGACAATGCCTGGCATGTAGTTGGATAAACGGGAAGCAATCTGAGCTGCTAGTGCCCAGACAGGTCAAAGCAGGCACAGATTGCCCTCCCTTGGGCCAGACTCTCGCCAGACCTTGTTGTATCCTGCAGAAGCAGGGCTTGGTTATTACTAATTTATCTCCTCATCTCCTGACAGTGAGTTGCCCATAGCACTTCCTTCTATTTGGAAGTATTAATTTCCTCTGCTGGAAGAGCTGTTGGCATTTCCCCACACAGGGTCCTCTGCTCCAGTTCCCTAAGTTTCTTTTTGCCTGTGTCTATTTAGGATCTGGTGACATGGCTTCGTTTCTCATGACTGAAACCCGGCAACATAACACTGAGATTCGAATGGCCGTGAGCAAAGTGGCCGATAAAATGGATCATCTCATGACTAAGGTGACTGAGTTGGAGTCGGGGCTATGTGGAAAAAGTGGGGGTACAGGTGGAGTGCAAAATGGGGTAAGTGGGGTTACAGATCTGCTTTTCCTTAGTTTCCCGTGTTCATAGTGGTTGATAGTCATTTCTCTAGAAGGATAGTTATTATTTTGGGGTCCAGTTAGTAGGAAATGTAGCTTACAGTAGAAAATCTCAAAAACCTATCAACTCCCTCAAAAAGAGTGGTCAAATACTAGGTAAATTCTGTTTCTCCGTGTCAGGATTTCTCATGAGGATTTTTGGCATCCCTTTCATAGGTTGACGAGTTACAGAAGCACAGTGCTGGCAATTCCCTACTCATTCCTAGCATGTCGGTTACCATGGAAACAAGCATGATTATGAGCAACATCCAGCGAATTATTCAGGTGAGGGATGTGGAAACAGAGCACACTACCCGGGAGGTTTGCCCAGGCTCTCTCCCCAGGTGGACTGCCCTTCAAACCTTTACTCCAGAAGCAGTATGTGATAAATGTCGCACTGAGTTGGGAAATTCTGGACAATCTGTTATTGCTTAATTTGCCTCAAGTGACTCTCACTGTGTAGTCAGGGCCCTTTTTTGACCACATTGTAGAATTGTACTTTATTTTAAAGCATTGCAGTGCAGAGTTCATCGGGCAATGTGATTTGTAGCCATTAAGTATTACTTGATGTGTTGTTGTAAGTATTCGATCGTGTGGCCCTTTATTAGTTTAGTGTAGTTTCTCATCTAAAACATACCCATGTCATCTATTGATTCCACTTCAGCTGGCACTTTTCAACTTACATTACATGTTTTTAATTTAGGAAAATGAAAGATTAAAGCAAGAAGTCCTTGAGAAGAACAGTCGGATAGAAGAACAAAATGACAAGATTAGTGAACTAATTGAACGAAATCAGAGGTAATGACAGGTACGGGGCACTGGCCAGGATGGACAAAAACCCAAGCTAATGGGCATGTTTGTTTCGGGCACTTTGTTTGTATTGTGTTGCTTCCTCTTCCTGACTATCACGTGAATGACTGCTTTTCTGAGAGACATTTCCGGAGAAAGAGCTGGATCGGCTCTGATGTAAGGCAGACCTGTGTTTGATTTCTGGCTTGCCTCACTTTGTGTGTACTTTGCATTTTGATTTATTCCTCCTGGCCCTAGTTTTCTCATCTGTAAAAGTGGTATTAATACTTAAAAATCTGTGGTGCCAACTCTTCTCTCTTCTGTGTGCATGAATTTATCAACCAGAATGTCTGATTGCTGTATAATTCTTTATATTCTTTATATTCTTCCAAAAATTTGGATGGGCCAGAGGAACATATCACAGTAAATAGAATTTTGCCCTAAAAATTGTATCTCATCTCTGGTTTCTCTGTCCCCCATTTTGGGGGTGGCCGTGGGGGATTGAAGCTACCTCTTTGCTCTCTTAATTTTTCCTTTTCACCACCCACCCTTCAAAAATTCCTCTCCTTTAATCTGAAGAGTCGAAGCCTTCACCTTTGTCAAGATTTGCTTCCAAACACAATTACTATGAATCTAAGAAAAAATAAAATGCTTTCAGACTTCTTGCTGAAGGTGTGGAACAGTGTTGTACAGACAGTATGTGTGGGCTGTGCCCAACTATTCTGTACTTGGTAAGTGGTTTCCCCTCCTTGTCTCACAGATATGTTGAGCAGAGTAACTTGATGATGGAGAAGAGGAACAACTCCCTTCAAACAGCCACAGAAAACACACAGGCAAGAGTATTGCATGCTGAGCAAGAGAAGGTAAAGTCTCTGGGGAGAGAAGTGCCCAGCCAGGATGTACAGAGCTGAGGAGGGCCTCTCTGTTCTTGCCACTGTGCTTCTCAATAGACCTCTTGCCATCATGGGGATGACAGCTAGAAATCTTCGGGCAGATTCTACGACATTTGCCATGAGGGTTTCCATTTATTGAATGCTTTGCAAGGAATTGCCCCAAACAATCACAGAGCTTAGTCACTACACAGCTTATTAGACACTGGAGTTATTCTGTTCATAGAAATCACCAGAAAACTACTATGCAATGTATTTAGTGAATACATATTTTTAGTGAAATCTGAGCTTGTTCAATTTGCATCTAGGATTTTAAAGTACTGCTGTGTGACTTCAGTCAGGTCAGAATTAGGAATTTTGTCCCTGTAGTCATAAGGAAGACTGAAGCGCCTCCTGGTTTGGGAACAACTCATTCTGAAGCCCACTGCTGTTCCTGTTCCAGGGACACCTTTCCTGCAGAATGGATTCCTTCTTACCACCCCCCAGCTAGCTGGGAGATCTTGACCCTTTCATCTATTCTTTGTTCAGAGGTTAAGAAATTGTTGACATTTTGCTTGAGTTTTTCTTGAAAATGTGAAAAGCTGACCAGAATATAGTATATGGAATTTACTTACTTTCTCATGTTCTGGCAATGTGATTTCTTCCTTGTCTTAAGCTATTGTTCTTTGTGCTGGCTTAGCCAGTGTTTCCAGCCAAGGAACACCTGTGACCCTGAGCCTCAGGTCAGAAGTGCCCTGTGCTCACAGTCCAGGCGGCGCTGGGCCTGCTGCTCTCCTCATCATTGCCTCCTACTAGTAGCCTTGATGTTGCCTGGAGCCATTCCACCAGTCCCCACTGGTGTTTCCCATCTCTCCATTCTATAGCAGGGTCCTCTCTGGCATTTCTCCTCTCCATTCTGTAGCAGGGTCAATAGATGTATTTGTTCAGCTTGGCACAGTTATTAATCAGGTCTAAAATGACCAATTTTTAGGTCTGACTGACTCAAAATCACTTGGGATGCTTGATTAAAAATATATTTTCTTAGATAATTCTACTTCAGTGTATCTAGGGGCCCTAAATCTGAGTTTTTAAAAAGCTTTCCTTGACATTGACACCCAGGGTAGGAGAAGTTTGCATTTCTCAGTGGTTTCCCGTTACACTCTGGCAGAGGCACCTGGACACCTGTTTTTCAGTAAATTCACCATGTGACTCTTGTAGATCAGTGGCATCTGCGTGTGTGTTTTCCACTTAAACTTCACTGGTATAAACAAGCAGCAGGCAAGTTTGACCTGCAGCAGCGCTTGCTCTCTGCTGAATTAGCTAATTGATCCATCGAATGTTTCATTTCGTTTAACTCCAGAGTAGCATATACAGTCCGTTGAACCTGGCAGATGCTCTCTTCAAAATGGCAGAAACAGTAGTGAGAACAACAATAGTTGACAACTGACATCTGCCAAACATCCATGGGCTTTGAAGCACTGGGCTTTCATGACCACATCTGCTTGGGTATCTGCTGTTACTGTTCTTGAGGGGTCGGGTACTGAGTGCCACATACTTCACATGGTTACCTGGAAATCAGTGAAACTTTTCAAATCGGTACTCTTCCATTTTTATTTTGATCTTAATGACTTAACAATCTTGCATGAGATTTCTCTTAAAGGCGGCCAGTGAGGGGCCTTTCATCTCTGGAGACAGTTCCCTGCCTCACACGTAGCTCAGAAGGTTATGGGTAAGAGCCCAATGAATAGTTGCTATATGAAATTACTGTTCTCTAACAAGACTCATTTCTACACAAAACTCTGGAAAATGATTAAAATTGGGGGAGTATTAGATGTCATCTTATTTTACAAGGCAAGGGGCGCAAACTGAGACCCAGAGAGTAAAATACATGCTCAGAGTCTTGTTTCCAGTCAGTTGTGTTCTTTTGCTTTGGTCAGATTTACATCTTTCTTTGGTACCATTTTGCTGCTTCTAACTTGAAATCTTATTTTTCTCAATTCTTATTTTCTGCTTGTCATTTCTTTTTCAACTCTCCATGTCAACAGCAAAATTTGATACCAGTAGGGACCAGCGAGCCATCCTATTGACTGCACAGGCTTCTGTGGTTTTAGTTTCTGCTGGATACTGCACACCTTTATCTCTTGGACAAAAATACACAATCTGTTCATTCTAGAAAACTTAGAAAATACAGATAACAAGCACCATGACCCTCCCACTCAGAGGTAATCGTTTATGTATTATTCATCTCCAGCATCTGTGTGTGCTTGGCTCGGGAGTATTGTTTGATGCCGCTAATAGGCTTTTCTAGCTTAAGGACCACAGGTGAAAAGTAGCTTTGAGTGACCTTCCTTTCTTCCCTCCTTTGGAAAACTCACCCTGCATCCTCAGCCTTTGCCCTGGAGTGTGTGTGTCCCCTCCTGTGCGCTTGGCTGCAGGGGCCAAGCGTGGAAGTGGCGCTTGCCGTGGACTCCCCAGCCACGGGCGGCGCCAGACTCGGAGCGTTGTGTTCAGTTTCCCTTGGGCAGTTGGGGCAGGACAGTAAGTTAAAGCTGTATTCTACTGAGGTCAGATATAAGCCCTTTTTCTTTCCGGAAATCCTACCTACCATTATCCCCTCTGTAGAAAGGTGAAAACTGAAAGCCACTGAGCTACAAAAGTGTGTTAGAGCTCAAGCCAAAAGCATATAACATTAAAGAAAAAAGTCATTCTGAACTTACTAAATCAATAGAAGGACTTTATTCAACTTGCACTAGGAGGGAGAGATGGGCTCAAGGCCAAATGAGTGGGCAGCTAGACTTGTGAGGGGATCCACATGGGGGGAGGCTTGCTAACCTGACCCAGTAAGAATTCTTGCTAAAGACAGCCAAGGATGAACATACCAGAAGTTGGGGAAGAACTTGATCAGGATTAGGAGAGATCTATACACACACAGACACATTTTCCTGCTTCTAACTTGAAATCTTACTTCACTTTTTTTTTTTATTTAGCAGGATTCTTAGTAAAATTGGCTGGTCAGGCCAAAGACAAGATAGGGAGGCCAAGGTCAAGGGTTCAGAGGAGACTGACTAAAGACTGGTCAAGAAAAGTCTTCATCAAGTTACTCTTAGAAACTCATTCCTAACCTACTTTAAAATGCTTATGTGCATAATTTTTTTTTAAGATATATTTTTACTTATTTATATTTACTTATTTGGCAACCACTGGCGAAGCTGGGGTGTAGGTCAGAGGTGCAGGGGTTGGGAGGATTCACCAGAGACAGAGTAGGGAGCAAAATAGGCAGATCTACTGACAAACTGTTGAGGGGAGCGGCAGGTGAGACAGGAGAGGTCTGCTGCGCCATGTGGGTCACCTCCCTGGAAGGGTTCAAACTTGTGCTACAGTGGCCAGCCATATCTTGGTAGCGCTGAGACCTTTAAGCCCTGCTCCAGTAGGGGTAAAAAATATATAATTTTTGTTTAATTTCCTTTTAGGAGATCCAAAGCCTCTGTTTTTAAATGAAAGGTATAAAACTGATAAAGGTTTTTGGATAACTAGTAAACTGAGATTAGCATGGTAAATACTGTAAGAAGGGATAAGTGATAATAGATGTCTGTAAGCATGCATGTGAAGTATCATTAGGAGGCGGGCGGTAGCAGCCAGCGGTGCAACTGCATGGAAGGATCCCTCAGGTGTTGCTGTCCAGATGTCAAACTGGTCACCAGCAAGACAACCATTCACTGTCTTTCCTGGCATCAGAATTCTCTTCTCTCCTGTTTTCAGTGTGGTATTTGACACGTGTTTACCATTCCTTTTTGTTGGCCATCCTTTTAACTATCACTGTCCTCACCACCAACACCCAAATGCCCAGGATATCACTCTGGGGTTTTCCAAGTTTGTCATTGAGATTTCATCAGATGTTATTTGGGAATGTTGAGCTCCTATTTGGCTATTACAGAACACCAAGTAAGGTATATTGAGCAGTTCAAAGAAGCTGAAGTGTTCTTTTACTAGCTGTGTTCTTCCAGGATACCCCAAAGCTGTTCTCATATGACCCCTCTTTATATTACACGATTACTAATGGTATAGTACTACCAGGAGAAACTGTAGGCTCAGAGTTGACTGCTACTGAAGGCATCCAGTCTATACTTTAAAATATCCCTTTCTTACTAGAAAATACATGTTTATCATAGTAAAGCTAGAAAATACATGTTTATCATAGTAAAGCTAGAAAATGGCAGGATATAATTTCTCATACACCAGGTTGGTAAAAATCCAGAATTTGGCAACCACTAGTGAAGCTGGTAGGACTGTCGAATGGCTTAGGGAGGGGAATTTGATGGTGTACAAGATCACAGTCACATTTATTAGCTGATAGGGCCTGGAAACCTGCTGAAGGCACACCTGCACACAGATGACATGACACGTGTCCAGGATTATGCGTCGGTGTCATGGTGTATAATGGGAAATGGCGGTAGACAACCCGAGTGTCCTGCAGTAAACTGAGACATTCACATCGCAGGTGCCACGCTACTTTAAATCGGGAAGAGCTGTATGTGCCACTAGTGAGTGTATGTAGCTTGCCGCCTTTTCTGTATGAAAGGGGGAAATAAGAATCATATTGGGATTTAGATAGTCACTGTGAATGAAAAATAAGCCATCACATGGTCACCCCTGTAGGACATGGGGGAGGAGTTAGGGATAGGCGTAGGGGCAAGACTTCTCATTGTTTACTTCTTTATATCTTTTAAAATTATTGAACAATGAAACATCTTTTCCCCAAAAATCATTTACAAGACAAAAAAGTATATATAAACTGCAAGCAAAAAGAAGTATATATGTGTGTGTACATATATAGCATACCCATAGTCTTCTGTCTACATTAACTACTGCTAAAATAGGTGTCATTCACAGTCTCTTCCACAAGTGTGTTTGCAGACAGGGTGTTAACATTTTGTGAACATTGATAGTGTTCACTTTCATACCACCTTTCTGAATAGCTACACACAGAAGGTTTATCATAATTTGCTTAACCCATTTTCAGCATTTTATTTTTCTGTTCTTTTGCAATGGTGAATAGTACTACCATGAATATCTTCATAGCACAACTTTTGTCATCTTAAATTATCCTAAGGACAGATTTCTGCAGGGTAATTCCTGATTAGACACTTTGCATATTTCAAAAGCTTGATTTTGGTTTAATGCAGGTTGAAAGTCGCCTTAGCCCCGTTCCGGTCAGTTCATTTAGCATAGAGTAGTGGGGCTGGGTCCCCACTTAGAGACAGGACACAGGTGTTTAAAGTGACATCGTATTTTGCTGATATCCAGGCAAAGGTGACTGAAGAGTTAGCAGCAGCCACTGCACAGGTCTCTCATCTGCAGCTGAAAATGACCGCTCACCAGAAGAAAGAAACAGAGCTGCAGCTGCAGCTGACAGAGAGCTTGAAGGAGACAGAGCTCGTCAGGGGCCAGCTCGCCAAACTGCAGGCAGAGCTTTCAGGTATGTTACCTGTGATGGGGGCTGGGAGCTTTCCCATTTAAACGTAAGGGATTAAGCTCTTTCCTCCTTTCTTTTAATCCACTTGGCTTGATCTTCCTGAGGTGTATGACAGACTGAGGCAAAAATCAGTGTGGACTAGGATAAGCCTACATGATCGTTTGACATAAAGGACAGTAAAAGAACTGACTTAATTTAGAGTTTATGAGTGGCCATCATTTGCCTTGATTGGCTGCTGTTGCTGTCAGTATCTTTGGTGCGTAAGGTTGGCTTCATGGGCCTGGAAGAGTTCCTATGTTCCTCTAATACCTGACACAGTGAAGTTTAAGAAGCAGGTGCTTCCTGCTGTACTGGCCTCTTTCTTAGAGTTTGGGTTGCAATTCTTAAGGCTGGTATTCAAGGCCCTCCGTGCGACTGGCCTCCAGCCTGGTGCCCAGTTCCCCGAGTAGTGTGTTGACCAGTACCACCCAGGCCACTCCCACGTCAGCACACCCTGCAGTGCTTCCCTTGCTGTTTATGCTTGCTGTTCTCGGAACGTGGTGTGCCCGACATTGCCAGGATTTGCCTCCGTTCTTTCCGAAGTCTGCCTCTTTCCAAATCTTCCCTGGTTTTGTTCTAGAACATTTGGTCTTCTTTCAAGTCCTTTACCTCTGGCTGCATTATTAGGGGCGGGTGACAGCCACTGACAGCCTGAGAGGGCGAGCATGATGTGCCGTCTTTGTGAAGTCCTTTCCTCTACCTCTGTGCTAGGTCAGTGCCTGGCACAAGGATGGTGCTCAAGACGCGTGACTCAGGAAATTCATGCAGACTAGCCTGTTGATTCGTGCGTGCGTGTTAGTGCATAGACACACATGTGCTGGAGCAGAAGCAGAGTTGGGAAGAAGCCGAGTTCACTCGCTTGTTAGAGCTGACACACACTGATGTCAGCGGGTAAAGTGGCAGCTGGCGGACAGGCTCCTTGCCTTGAAGAGCAGCATCTGGCCCACGGGAGGGATGCTCCTAGATCTGAATGTCATCGTTTCTACTTTGCTGGTGCTCTGTGGCAATTATCTCAAGGAGAACCGAACATTTTCCAAAAATTTTTGGATTCGTTGCCCTTTTTAAAAAAGTTAATAGCTTTATTTGAGGGAAGGGATGTTGAAAGTAAACAGTGGCAGAGTGTTCCAGCTGCTAGAAAGTTGTGAAACTTTTACCCAGGCAGTGAGAAAAGGCCTGGACCAGTTCTAAACAAAGACCAGTCCGCTGTGTTGGGAAGGGAGTTTGGGTGGCATAAACCTCAAAGGTGGTCTCGGCGCTGGCACATGTTTTTCCCGTTGTGTATGTGTAGACACTAGTACACACTGACTTCCTACGGGCCAAATGCAGGCACGTGGGGTGATAGTTTATGGCTTGATGAACCTGTTGCTGCTCAGTGAATTGTGAAAGTGAGAAGTGCTCTGTTAGCAGGATTGGGAGGCAGCGAGGTACAGCTTTGCAGGAGCTGCTGGGGTGCCATGCGGCCCAGTGCAGCCCAATCTTGCTGCTATTAAATCCCAGAACTCCAAGAAGCCTCCGAGCAAGCACAGTCCAAATTCAAAAATGAAAAGCAAAGCCGGAGACAGCTAGAACTCAAGGTGACAGCCCTGGAGGAGGAGCTGAGTGATCTTCGGACCGAGAAGGAATCTTTGGAAAAGGTGAGTTCTGCAAGCGAAGTCACTGGCTGAACCCCAGTGGCCAGGATTTGCTGCTTACTGAGCACTTAAAGGCTGCAGTAGTGCGTGTTCATTGTGACCAATACACATAAGATGGAAAAGTATAAAAGAAAACAGAAAATTTCTCTTTTCTCCCTCTCTGATTCCTTGTTCATATTTGTATGTCTAAACACATGCATGGATTGTTTTCTTTGTGTATAAAACACAAATACCTGTGTAGAGGTCATTTCTAACAATAGTGGGATCATGTTTATTGCTTTATTTTTTTTGACGTGGTGAACATTGTACTAGTATGAATGAGGCCATTCTTTTTCGCTGCTGCAACTATTCTCTTTAGCTACTCTGCTGTGGGCTGCACCATGACTTACATCCTTACTGGGCATTGATGCTGCTCTTCTTTCATTATTTCAAATGTTGCCGCTGTGGACATTTTTGTACTGTGTACTAACTGAGCATTTTTCATAATTGCTTGAATTGCATTGGAATTCAATACATTTTTATATTGCCAGATTGTCCTCAAAGAACAGGACTGTAGGTCACACTTGCAGCACAACGTAAACCAGCTCATTGCTCCACACTTTCTAGTCGCACATCTGTCAGTTTATCATCTGAGACTGAAATTTGCTCTCTTGTTTTAATATGTATTTTTGTTAATGATAAAATTTTTACATATTCAATATCGACTTGTATTTATTCTGTGACTTCTCTTTAATATCCTTTGTCTTCTTTCCTATTGCCATGTTGGTTTGATTTGGAAACACTGCTAAGGGTATTAATCCTCTATCAGTTGGAATCTCTTTCTAGCTTGCTATCTTTTTAGAATTTTACTATCAGAGAAATACTAGCTTCATTGAACCAAGAGGAATGTTTCTTTTTGGCTATTTGGAACAGTTTAAATATAAGCAGAACAAATTATTTCTAAGGGTTCCAATAAAAATCTCTAGTGAAGTTCTTTTGACCGGTAGCAGCACCTTCAACCCCAGGCCCTTGGGACTTGTTCTTTCAAGGGAACAGTTTCTTTTATAAAGTGACGTCCTTACCACACACAATCTATATGAACATGGTCTGTTGCTTCCTTAAGACAGATGATAATCTGTGGACTTTGTGGTTTGAATGTCTCTGAGACCACCACGTCCCCATCCAAAGCGTCGACACATTTATTTTCGTACCAGTAGGCTATGAAAGTGGCCACTTCCCTGTAACACACCCCTCCCCCACCACCACCCCAGTTAGGGTGTTCCCATCTCTCAGCATGCTAGGTTCTTGTCACGGGTTTCCTCACCCAGTAACCAAGAATACAGGGAAAAGAAACTAAAAATAGTTTGCAGAAATGAAATAAGGACCCTTTGAGGTCAGTACTGCCACCATCACCCCCATTTACACCCACCCTTAAATAGCTTAAGCTCTTGATGCTTGTTTTGTTTCTAAGAACCTCTCAGAACGGAAAAAAAAGTCAGCACAGGAGCGCTGCCAGGCTGAGGAGGAAATAGATGAGATTCGTAAGTCACATCAGGAGGAACTGGACAAACTGCGACAGCTCTTGAAAAAGGCTCGGGTGACCACAGACCAAGCAGCTGCAGAGCAGGTAATGGGACAGTGGCACTTTGGAATAAAAGAAAGGTATGAAATGCTCAGTGAGAAACGCTTCGAGTTTCTCCCTCATCTTTGAGGATGACATTTTTGTAGTTGATGCTCTCACTTTGGAGAAAAGTGCAAGAAAGCAATCCAGGTATATGTAGAAGAGTCAAATCAAATAAAGAGTTTCTCTTTTTATAGTTAAGTGAAATTTATGAGAAAAATATGGATGGAAAAAATCTTTATTAAAAAAAATCTAGGTGGCCCTCCCTGGTGGCGCAGCGGGTTAAAGCACTGCACTTAGAATCTAAAGCCGCTTCCGCATGAATTCAATTCCCGCCTGCCCCGGAGATGACCACATGGCGTGGCAGACCTCTGCTGGCCCGCCCGCTGCTCCCCTTAGCAGTGTACTTCGTCCATCTGCCTGTTCTGTTCCCCATTCTGTCTCTGGTGAAGCTTCTCACTGCCCCTGAGCTTCTGGCCTGTACCCCAGTTCTGTATGCACAAATAAATAAATCTTTAAAAAAAAAAAAAAAAAGATCTAGGCCCTCCCTGGTGGCACAGTGGGTTAGGAAACAGCACTGCAAGCCAGCAGCATTTAGTTCAGTGTGAGTTCAATCTCCGCCCCAGAGGTGACCCACGTGGTGCAGCAGACCTCTCCTGTCTTGCCCATTACTCCCCCCAAGCAGTGTACTTCCTCAGTCTGCTTGTTCTGCTCCCCACTCTGTCTCTGGTGAATCCTCTCACCTCCCCTGCACCCCTGGCCTGTCCCCCAGTTCTGTATGCATAAATAAATAGATCTTAAAAAAATATAAATATATCCAAACATTGTAGGAATGAAGTCTTTAACCATGGGACACTACCTGCTAAGCACGTGTCTAGAAGCGGCCTGTTTAGGTGGTCAGGAAAAGAAGCCAGGGTGGAGCTGATAGTGCTGGACAGCTCTCTTTCTCATTGTGAGTTCATAAATTCTTGTCTGTGCCCACTCGGTGTCCTTGATTTGCTCACCTCTGGGAATTTTGACAAAAATAAATTTTGCAACCTCTCAAATGGTGAGGGCCCGGACCCTGGAAAGTAGGGTGGTGTTAGGACCCTGCCCTCAGGGGCCTATGGACAGTCACACCTTGTCCGGCTCCAGTGACTTTGGAAGTCCTGACAACTGGTGGCCTTTTCTTACTTCCATGAAAAAAATACATTTACCTTAAAGATAAAGTCTTTCAGTGTTTCCTTATCAAGTCTGGCCTGTTAGCTTATTTCTTTGGCCTTATGGAAGACAGGCTCCCCTAGACTTGACTGGACCCCCAGAACCTGATCATTACTTTTCCCTGGCAGCTCTCGCTAGTACAGGCAGAGCTGCAGAGCCAGTGGGAAGCAAAATGTGAACATCTGCTGGCCTCTGCCAAGGACGAGCACTTGCAGCAGTACCAGGAAGTGTGTGCCCAGAGGGATGCCCATCAGCAGAAACTGCTCCAGCTTCAGACAAAGGTAGGCGTTTCCCCGGGCCAGAAAGTGGAGGTGACCCCGCTTGGGGATGGGGCACAGGGCGTGGCTGAGGGGCCTCATGAAAGTCCTGGAGGTCCTTTTCTTTCCTTGAAATATCCAGTTGAGAGTTGACAGACGGCAAAGACAGCCTTATAGGTGGCTGCTGATGTCCACTGTCTGTGTCTGTGATTAAAAATCACAGCGCGCCCTCCTTTATATTTGTGACCTGATTAGGGGCAAGGCAGCCAACCTTGTTGGCAAAGAGGAAGTGATGTGAGTGAAGACTGAGTGAGGAGGAAACAGCCCGAGTCAGCAGGCCTGGGTAGGCGTGGAGCAGCAGGATGCCACAGACTTGCAGGAGGGAATGCTCGGAGCTTTCCTGATTTTCACCCATAGGCCAGTCTCCCAAGGCCACAGCCATGGTGCTTTTGTCTTGCAGTGTTTAGCCCTCGAGGCCCAAGTCACAACCCTGACTGAGCAAAATGAACAGCACATCAAGCTCCTGGAGAACAAATCCCAGGGATCTGGGATTGAAGCTGCTGCTGCTGACCCCTCAGAGAAGGTGAACTGTCACTCAGAGCTAGTTGATCGTGTGGCTCAGATTCTCCGTACATCTCTAGTGCACCCCCTGTCTGGCTGAACTAAAAATTAGCCCTATGGTGGCAAACCCAGAGGGCACTGTCTTGGGGGTTGGACATACAGGGAAGCACCTCTGAATCTCAGGAGGGCTGTGGGAGGGGACTGGCATCCTCCTAACCCATGGGGGTGTTACGCAGTGGTCTAGGTAGCAGGGGGCAGCTTCAGGCAGTTTGGGGCACACAGACCACAGCTTGCTTGCCCATGGGAGCCCTCTGTCAAAGTACTGCTCATCCCCAACATTGTCCTCTCCACTGTGGCAGCCTTTGGTGTCTCAGTTCATGACTAGCTGTGTCTTGCCCCAGAGTTCCAGCAGGACTTCCTTAACCTTCCAGACCCCTCAATGACTTGACGTTGGCAGCATCCATCTTGGTGTTTTTCTCCCCTGGGGTCTTTACGCAGGTGAAGAAGATCATGAACCAGGTGTTTCAGTCCCTGAGAGGAGAGTTTGAGCTGGAGGAGTCTTACAACGGCAGGACCGTTCTGGGGACCATCATGAATACGATCAAGGTACAGCTGTGCTCTACTGGAGTGTCTTGTGAAAGGCCTGTATGCAAGCCTGTTCATTAGTAATGGGGGTGCTTGGGTGACTTATCTGGGCTGGTGTGGGCAGCCTCCTGCGAGAGGAGGGAACAGAATCATTTTGAACTGAATGGTCAGTTGTATTAAGGAGGACTGAAGGCCTAGGAATGCCTGCTGTTTTCCTGTCAGTGATCCTGACCTCCTTTTCGGCTTTTTAACAGGTAGTGACTCTTCAGCTGTTAAACCAACATGATCAAGAGAAAGATGAAGGTAGCAATGAAGAGGAAGAAGAGCAGTCTCCGAAACCCTCTCAAGCGCAGCCCGCCTCTGCGAGTTCTGGGCTGTCTCCAGTGCCCCCGAATGGGGAAAGGCAGGAGTCACCTGCACTGCCATCCGGGCAAGAAGTCAAAGAAACTGTGTCATTGTCTCCCCAGGTTGATGTACATAGAAGAAAAGAGGAGCCATCAGAAACAGAGGTGCTCTCTCAGACAAAAGATGAAGCACCTGAACCGGCTTGTGGCCTCGTACACAGAGTTCCAGGGCCCCCAACCTCAGTTCCCCCTCAGCCTCCAGGCCCTGTCATCATTGACTCTGAGTGTGAGGAGACTCTGGCTGCCAGCCCAGTGGCACCTAAGCTTGACAGCCCATTGGGAAATGCCTGTGATGGGGAAGAATTGAGCACCAGAAAACTCTCCTTGACTCTAGGCCCCAAGGGGGAGGACCCACTAGCCGTAGGACCCAAATGTCTGGAAGGAGAGCCTCGGCCTCCAGAGCTCCAGGACGACAAGGACGCCACTTGCTCGGCTGGTCCTTGCAAGGAGCTGTCGAGCACAGAGGCCGTGTCTGCAGCTACAGGAGTAACCCCTGGGCCCAGCCACTCTTCTAGGCACCCCAGGTATGTTTCCCTGGGTAGTTTTAGGGAAAGGCATCTGCATGTAGAGGTGGTCTGGTTTTCTAGAGCTGGCTTCTCACTCCTCAGAGGCTGAATCATTCATTCGTCTGTGCATTTATTAAATGATACTAAATAGGCTCTGTGGTAGGCAGGGCAGACTTGGTTCTCCAGTTTGAGTCTCATGGCAAAGACAAACATTTTAAAAAGTATGATAAATGTTTTTATAAAGGGGTGTGTAACAGAATGAAGTAGTTATTTTATTTCATTCAGAGTAGATAGGGAAGGATTCTGAGGAGGTAACTTTTTAACATTTAGTATTTAACTGAAGGGTGGAATGGAAACTACCATGCCAGGGGTGGGAGGAAGAGATTGCTTTGAGCAAACGCAGCATGTGCAAAGATGGGAGGGAGCATGACACACGTGTGAAAGAAGGCAGAGTAAGTAGGCGAGTAGTGTTCAGCTGAAGTTGGAAAACAAGGCAGGGGTCAGTAGATTTTATGTCACTGTTGGAAGTTTGGACTTTACAGTGAGAAACCACTAACGGGATTTAAGCAGAAGAGTCATTTTCCTTTTTAATTTTGTATTGAGGCCTAATGGTTTATGACATTGTGATAGTGGTGTAAGATCACACCTCTCCAGACATATGCTACCACGCCACACCCACCGAGGTGCCCACTGGCCTCCACTGTGGTCCATTGGGCCCTTCATCCTTTGCTCTCTCCCCCCCTCTGGTGGCCTGACTCTTATAGTCAGAGTTCTAGACTGTTGTCTGACCTTTGGTTTGCTTGTGGTCCACGTACGTGAAACCATCCAGCATTTGTCTTTCTCCTTCTGACTGACTTAGCATAATCTCCACCAGCTCCATCCACATTCTTGCGAAAGCAAGAGTTCATTTTTCACAGTTGCACAGCTACACAGCTATCTGTGTTTATACTCCACATCTTAATCCACCCCCTGGTAGTTGTGTGTTTAGGTTGTTTCCATAACTCGCTGGCTACAGGTTGTGGAGGAGGGCAAGAACACTAGGAGCCAGTGTGGAGAAGGGAGGAATTCCTCAGTGGTTACCATAGCTGTTGGATTCCTATCGCCAGAGCCTGTGGGCACTGAGGCCTAGAGCCAGAACAACATTTTCTGTGACTTGATTTTCTGGATTTTTCTTTCAGTCTCTCTGGGGATGAAGAAGAACTGTTTCAAGGGGCGACTCTGAAAGTCCCAAGGTCCAAATCACAGCCCGAGGAGGAGGATGAAGATGAGGTGGTAAGGAATTGTCTGGCACTTCTAAGTCCTCACACCACTTCCAGGGGGCCCTTTCCTGCTGGCTCTGAGAAGAAAACTGGAATCTGTTGGTGGCCCACTCGGTGGGCTCTGTGTGCAGGGCCCTGTCAGCGTGCTTGGGGCTGGGAGGGGGTGGCTCTGTAAGCACAGTGGGGATGGTCAGACCCCACTTTCTCCTTGAAATGACTATAAGCCATTTGAAGTGAAGCATGGGCTGCTTAGTCCTACATTAAATTGCTAAAGCCTCAGGTTTCCTCACAGCTGTAGGGAATTTACATTTTAGAGTTGGAAAGACTTTGAAGCCGAATTTCTCAGACCCCCGCCTGAGCACTGCCTGCTTTCCCCAGGCTCTCCAGCCTGCTGCCTCATGCACTCACACCACATCCCTGGGCAGAACTGGGCGCATAGCCTCACTTTGCCCATCTTGAGTGCAGGCCGAGGGTGTGGGTCTCCGGTGAGCACCCCTTCGTGCATCTGCTGCATCTGTGCTGGGACTCCCCTGGGCTGCTGGGACACTTGGGCCGCCCCGGTGGGGACTTCACTGGGTGGAGGACACAGACCAGCTTCAGGCTGTCTCATGCAGGGAGAGAAAAGGGGGGGGCCAGTTGTGTTTCCCTTCGTGTGTCAACAAGAGTGGTTTTGCCTTTTGTCAAAACCTTGGAGAAATGGCTGTGCCAGAGCTGGGATCTAGCTGGCAGGAAACAGAACCCTTCCCTTTTCTCCAGTTTCCCGTTAGGCTTTCTTTCCAGAAATTAAATTTTTATTTTAGAACACTAATTATGAATTCTATGCCAAAAAAAGGAGGTAGACAGGTAACAGATATCCCAAAATGACTGCCTTAAATGGAGTAGGAATTTTTTAGTTAGCAGTATATTATTGGTATTAATATTAACACCATCAAGTTAACTTCTGTTTCGTGGGTACTCTGAAACCTGTTTCACAGACATTCTCATATAATCCCCCACTAATCCAGTGAAGCAGACACTTTTATCCCATCTTATGGGAAAGGGAAAAGTAATGTGTCAAAGGTTATATAGTTCGTCCAAGACAATATAGCTAGTAAATGTAGAGGCCAGAACATAACAGAAGCCAGAGGCCACATTTTTAAATCCCTTAGTGTCAGTTTAGAGATCACGACATTGATGCCCAGGAGAGATGCCAGGTCTGTAGCCAGTAGTGGGGTTGGAGTTTGTCCAGGGCCCTGACCACACCACATGGCCTCTCCCTTGGTTCTGTGAAGACTGCCCTGGGCCAGCACTTGCTCGCCAGAGCAGCGGCATTCTATAGAGGATGTTCACAGTGCTCGTCTCCAGCATTAGCCCTGCCACCCCGTGGGCCTCAATGGGATCCAGAGGGAGGAGTCCCCTGTGGCCCACCCATGCCCTCATTCCCCTGCCTGGTCAGAGGGAGTGAGAGGGGTGGGGGTGGGGGCTGGTGGGACCAGTGCTGTGGCCGCTGGGCATTCTTCCTCTCGGGATTCCCCTGGGAATGTTGCTGAGCCCCTGCATTTGTCACCATTTCATAAGGTGGGGTCAGGCACTGAGCATCAAGTGTTTTTTCACATGTGAGTATGTTGTTTCCAGCCTGTCACCTTCCTGCAGTCCTGCCTCACTTCTGTTCTTTCTCCCACTCTGCCTCTCCATGACGCTTGCCTTACAATGTTAACTGCATGAGAGAGAACTGTCATGTCAGTACATGTGCTTTACAAATAAATGACCCAAATAGCCAAACAAAGTTGGTCTTTTTGTCTGTGTTTGAAGACTGCTATTCCTAGCTTAGCCGGGAGCCACGGTATGCGCCTCAGGGTCATTCCCTGCAGTCAGCCCAAACCACAAGCGCCTTTGTGAACTGGAGCCCACAACAGACACTGGCTCACTTCACCTGAGAGGAGGGAAGTCCGTCTGACACGGGACTATTAAGGACTGACTACTCTTTCCTGTTTTGTCAGAGCATGAAGGGACGTCCGCCCCCAGCACCCCTTTTTGGAGATGACGACGACGACGATGACATTGACTGGCTGGGATGAAGAGCCAGGAAGCTGGTGCAGTTCTCTACCAGCCCCTCCCCTAGGCATGATTTTGCACAGCAAGCCCTGGTCTAGGAAGCCGGGGTGAGGTGAAGGTGAGCGTTGAGGACGGTGTTCCAGAGATCCCAGTTAGCCACCTTCCGAGCCCCGGCCTGGCCTAGCAAAGAGGAGCATCTCTCCCATCGCTGGGGCTGTCAGCAGCCTACCAGGGACCTGCCACAGGCCCCGTTTGGGAGGAAGGGCGGGTAGATTCTCCGCCGATCACCTCTCAGTCTTGTCCTCGTTCAAGCTTTTTCTTCTGTCCACTAACAGACTCCTCAGGGAGTCGTCTGCCCCCCCAGTGCTCAGCTGTTCCAACAGCAAGTCCTGTCAACCTAGGGTGAGCTCTCCTTGTAGAACCAAGGGTGGGCACACCCTGCAACCCGAGTTCTGTAGCAGTTCTGGGATATGTATCTTTTCTCTGCCTTAAACCTCATACAGAAGGTCAGTGAATATTTGAAACTAATAAAACTAAAATAAATGTCTGCAATGAAACCAGACTCAAGCTCTTGGGGGCAGGGGGTACTTGCTTCTAAGGACGCAGCTGAGGGCAGGGATTGGAACCACCTGGGTCAGTTAACATGTACAAAGCACTCTGGTACCTAACCCTGGAACTTTCATGCTCAGTCTCCAGCTGACCGTAGTGCCCTCATGGTCATCCAAGGACCTGACCTGTGGTCTGCTTGCTCCTGGCTGGCCTGCTCCTACACCCTAAGAAGCCGTGCAGAAAGGGTGGGGGGATCTTTCATCATCGTCCCTCATCTCCCTGAGGGATTTTTCCCACTCCAGAGCACTTTCCAGTTCCTCTGCACTCAGGGCCAGGACTAATGAAGAGAACTATAGTGAGACAGTATTTGTGGTTATTTTGCTTTACTCCAGAATTTTCCAAAGACCATAACCCGTTTTCAGAAAGCAGAATTTTAATAGAAATTGTTCCCTGATTTAAATGCACGTAAGCTAGGAGCCCAGATTCCACATCACCTGACCAGACATCTCTCCTGCTGGCAGCTTTGAGCCCATCTCCTGTGAGGGGGCAGGGAGCAGTGGTACCCCGTTATTAAACTTGGTGTTTGTGTTTAACTAATACAAACTGTAGTTCAGCACGTCGTCAGCAATCCTACAGAAGACATGACTGTCCCCATCTTACAGAAGAAGCTGAGGCTCAGGAAGTCGAGTAACGTATTCACAGTTACGTGGCTAGTAAGCAACGGAACAAGAACCCTAGTCCTGACCACGATTCCAGGTTCCCTGGCCTGAATAACCATCCCCGGGCTGGGGTAACAACAGTGACACTCAGGAGCTGAGCTCAACACGGCCGAGTCCCTGAAGCAGTGGCTGCCCCATTATGGTAAAACGGAGCACAAGCCTCTTGGCTCTACTGGTAAGAGCAGACACGAGGCCACTTGTCAGCTGGGTGACTGTTTCTGAGCCTCAGCCTCCTCACCCCAAAGGCAATGACAACAGCTTCTGCTCTGCCTTGTGAGGATTCAGTGAGTTGATACTGTAAAGTGCTTAGAACACCACCCAGTATGGAGTAAGCGCTATGTAGGCGTCGAAAAGAAATTCTGTGTAGGGAAAATGCCATCTCTGTGACGTGGCTCTGAAGAATGGTGAAATGCCCACTGTGTCTCACTGTACAATCAGTCCTGCTAGAGATTTGCCTTAAAAGCCCTCCACACTCTAAAAGCCTCATGTACTGGCATGTTTAAAGAGACCGTAGGAAAAGAAAAAGCCCTCTCGGGGAGGGAGCCGCGGCGGGGCAGGACCTACAAAGGGACGCGTGCGGCTCAGTGGCAGCCCGCCACTAGACGCCCACGCTGTGTGGCACGGAGCAGCTTCCCATTTCCTGAAGAACTGGAATATGGGGAGAGTGTACTCATCAACCCTATACTTCCTGGGAAACTTACTGTCAAATTAAAAAGTGGTTTTGCCAGACTTGCTCTCCCCTCAGGAAGAGCCGGTCTGGACAGCTGAGCCAACAGGGATGTTGACAGGCTACATGACGATTACTTTCCTCAGTGTGGCCCTGGTTCATTCAGTGTGTTACAAGAACAGAGTGACTGCAGACCAGGCTGGCATTGTGGGGTGCCTGCCTGTGGGCACAGCCTTTCAGGGCTGGGCTTCCCTGAGCACGAAACTGTTGTTCTCACAGCAGACAGACTCAGCCCTTGGCCAGCCACGCAGCCAGTTTCGTTCCCTCCAGTTGTTACAGGGGTGCCGCTGGGATTGGGACAAACAGAAGGCACAGACTACTCAACAGTGTGTTCCCTGTAGTTCCCAGGGCTCCAGGCCGCCTATTCTGTAGCTCAGGAGGCACCTGAGCACAGGTAGTCCACAGCAGCTGTTTCCTGCCTCTTGGGCTCTCCTGGCCTTTCCTCTAAAGAAAGGCTCAAAATCTGGAGAGTCCTATCCGAGTCTAAGAATGTAACACTTTGGTTTGACTGCTATTGCACCTTCCATCACTCTTCCCCAGGGCGTCTCAGCATGAAGGGAATGGAAACTTCCCCACCAGACCCTTGGCCAGAGCAGTCATCATAAAAGGAGGGCGCTGAGTTCTGAGTACCATTCAGTGCGTTCTCTGTTCTGAGGGCGCTAAGGCCGTGAGGCACTCCCCACACCCCAGGGAGGGCCCAGGGAGGCCTGGGCCTCTTCCTCCTGCAGACAGTGCAGCCCAATGGGAGGAGCTCACTCTCCGAATGCTCTTCAGCCCTCATTTTTGCACCAAAAAGGAAAAGAGGTCCCATCAGTTGCTGCCATCCAGCGTGAATAAAATGAAATCATTTCCTTAAAAATTTAGTATTAATGTGCAAAACTGCCAACCAGAGTTCATTTGGGAAAGTGAAAAATCATAGTCTGTGCACATGACCCAGAGAAGAGGTCATCTTCCCATGTTCCAAGGCAGAAGGGCGACAGAAAAGGAGCCAGCTTGGTCTCTGTCCCCCAGAGACAAGAGGTCCAGAAGTCCAGTGGAAGAGGCTCCTTTAAATAAGGCACACATCAGAGCAGAGGATCCAGGTTCCTTACTCTTCACCACCCAGACTTCATCTCCCTGTCTTGAAAATCTTTGGAAATTCTAAATTAAAATTGGAGCTAGTCATTGTAGACTCAGCGACCACTGCCCCTACGTTTCGTTCTCTTCTGGTCTCAGCAGCTCTAAGGCGCAAGGCTAAGCCTGGGCCCTATGCAGGCTGGCAGTGGCAGTGGCCTCTGAACTGCAGCTGGAAGTTTCCAGAAGCTGGGAGCACAGTGAGGAACAGCCGTCCAAGACAAGACATGGGCTTGGAGGTACAACATCTGGAGCAAGAGGCTCCATCCTCTCCAGCCCTCGACGCCTGCACAGCCCTCACCAGCTAGTCCGTGCCGAGAAATGGGTATGCTAGGTAGTAACCCACAGCCGAGCCCAGGACCACGCCAAAGAAGATCCAGGTGTTGTACGTCATGACAGCCAACATAATGAAGTAGCCGATGACCACCTGAGCCACGTGGATCAGAGACTGGCCAAAGTGACACAGAAACCACCTGGATGAAAAGGAGAACCAAGTTAATGTTGGTGATGAGCCGTCAGGGAGTAGGAAACTGCAGTTACAATCTTAGCCCAGGAGAGACTTCAGTCTGCCAGAAGCTGTCAGTAGAGAGGGGAAGGGACTTATACTAGGAGCCTTTCTGCTGAGTTTCCTGGCATCCTAGGCAAAAAGGAAGGAAGTAACCTATCATGCCGATGTGGGACAGGACATAGTCTGAGGCAGAGTCTCCCCCTCTCAGTTCACCCCCCATGTGGGAGGCAGTGTGCTAACGAAGAGCACGGACTTGGCCACAGATCAGTCCCTCGCTCTGCCACTTACTAGTTGTGGCTCAGCACAAATGTCTCCTCCTCTCTCAACTCTATTTTCTCATCAGTAAAACAGGTGTAAGAATAGTTTCCTGGCAAGGCAGTTTAGCTCTCTGAGATACTCATGTAGGTGGCTGGTGATGGGAGCAGGCGAGCTTATTCTGCACAGGTGAGGCTGGAGCTGGGGAGCCACGTGGTTGCCCTCTGAGGAGGAAGAAGAGAGGACAAGGTGCTCCTCCGAGGTCATGACTGCCGACAGCATTCTTATTTACACGGGGGCAGAACCCAGCCTGTGTCTGGAAGCCTTAGTGATGCCGTAGGCCCTGTGAGATTGGGAGAACCAGGGGTTCACCAGACTTCTGATGCACTGAGCACCCCGTGGCTATTCACACAGAGGTCTGGCTTGGACTTCAGGAGACCCAAGGTTCGGGCTCACTTTACGGCTTACAGAAATGCATGTACTTGGTCAGGGCCTGGTCCTCAACTTCCTTTCCGTGAAGTGGAGCTAGCTAATGCCCTCGGAGGCCAGCCCACCCCTCAGGGTGAATGTGAGGGCTCTGGGGGGTCCACACTTAGGCTGTTACCTGAGGCAGGAGCCGCCGGCTGGAGCTGACTCTGAGCCCACAAGATCCTGTTGGGACTCTTGGATGACCTGGGGGCTGTCGGGGGCGGACATGCCCACCAGAGCCCGGTGCAGCAGCTTGGCTTTGCCGACCTTGATCCCTTCGTACAACACAGCCAGGAGCAGGATGACCAGCACGGAGAGGGCCATGCCTGTCGAGGAGAGCTCAGCTGTGGAGACCTGGCTGGCAAGTGCTGCTCCTCTCCCAGCAGCTTCCTGTGACCTGGCACAGGAGGCAGAGGGCACCTCCAGCCCTATGGCCCTCTGGCATTTTCTTCCCCACCCTTGTCAGGCTCAGAGCTTTGCAGTCACTCCCTGGTCAATCCTTTCTCGGTGGGTTGACTTACTGCAGCATGGCTTTGCGAGCAGGTAGAGAAGCCCCTTGCTGAGGAAGGAGGGGACACCCCCCCTCACCCCAGCAGACAGCACAAATCTGTCCAGACTTCTTGCTAAGAAGAGTAGGTGTATGTATAGCACAGTTCTGTTTATTGGTATATGCACAGAAGAGTCTGGAAGGAAGGTGAGGGAGCCAAGTAGTTATAATCATTTCAGCAAATTAGCACACAGGAGGTATTACCTCCCTTTCACCTTGCCTCCTAAAGTTTCTTCTGTATGTTACTTTTATAATATGGAAACCCCAGTAAGTTAATTTATAGAAACCATTAAGTGCTCTCCAGAGCTGCTTTGTAAAGTTAACCACTGTTACTTTTATTTTACAAATGGAAGAGGAAATGCTCTAGCTACCGTATTTTATTGGCCTTCCAGGAAAAATCATCTGCAAAAGGTACAGGTTTTTAAAACAGCAAAACACAGGTAACTGCATGTACGTAAGATATATTAAACAGTGCAAACAGGTAAACAGTGGAAAGTAAGCCTTGTTCTCCATTTCCCCTCCCCAGAGCACCTTCTGTCACAGCAAATTCCTGGGTGGTGGCCCAGGGGTCCCCAAGGCAAGATGCCACCTCACTGCACCCCACCTGCTCATCCTACAGTGCCCACACGCCTGCCCTCAGGTGGCAGGCTCCATGCCCGTCTCCCCTCTAACCCAGGAACCATCCCAACAAGTACAGAAGTGGCATTGTGACTTCCAAGGCTAGGCCTTAAAAATCCCCTGCACTCCCACCTTGGTCTCCTGGACACTCACTCGCTCTTGGATGCCAGGCTCCCCGTCACGAGGAGGCCCAAGCCTAGGAGACACGGTAAGGAGGCATCCAACCAACAACCTCCACTGAGGTCCTAGCAGCCACCAGCAGCGGCCAGGGGACATGAGCGTGAGGAAGTCTGCAAGAGGACTCCTGCACCAGCCACTGTCTGACTTGACCTGCCTGAAAGGCTGAGGACCGCTTGGCTAAGCCCATAGAGCCCTCATAAAACGAAGGCTGTCGTTTCGAGTCACTAGGTTTACCTTGCAAAAATTATTGGCATGGCACCCGCTGTCGGGATGGCTGACATATTGATTGGTCAATCATATTGCTTGGTCCCTGCAATGATGGACATTTGACTAGTCTATTTTTAAGGCAGTTATTTAAGCTGAAATAGCTCAGTGCGCAAGTCTGTCTCTTAAAGAAAAACGCTTCTTGAAATTAGTTTCTCATTTGAGGTCCAAGTCTCAGCAGCTACTGAACAATGAGCCCTGAGTGAGGGAGGGGCCAGGAGGCAACAGGTTGCTTTGACCTAGTTCTGACTGACATTTCCTTGCTGTGTGGTCCCCGACAGGTCTCTTCTCTCGGGGCTTCAGTTCCCTTCTCTGTGAAAGGAAAAATGCTCATGGGCCTTTGTGAGGTTCTGTGAGATAATGGAATTTTAAATGCAAAGTTCTGCTCAGTGTTAAACAAGAGGCTTCAGGCCCCCTGCAATGCTAACAGGGCAAAACCCAGGCTTTGCAAGGCCTTGCAGCCACAAACCTGAGCTTCCCAATTCTTACCTGTAGGGCTGTGGACACGCCAGAAATCAAACAGAAGCACCACCTTGTCTGAGAAGATGAAATGCATCTGAAAGAGAAGGAGCCTGCATCACAGGGGGCTTAGGGCACTGGAAGTCACTGTCCCTGCTGTTCTCCACAGCTTTCTGGAAAGGCTCAGAAAAATGCCCCACAGTGGGTGAGCAGCAGCGCTGTAGCTGAGAGGCCCCGGCTCAGGGAGAAGGGACGTGTCCATCCTCAGTGGGCCGCCCAGGTTCAGGCTGTCATGGTGCTCTGGGCTCATCTGGAGATGCCCCCATGTGCCCTCCAGACCCAAGGGGAAGCACTAGACTGAGGAGCTCAACTGACTTGTTCTACCCTTTGGGCTCCAGCCATTCTGCTCTGGCCCCAGGGCAGGCTTCCCCATGGGGAGACCACATGGAGCAGGAAGGCATCCACTTCACCTAGGGAGACCCAGCAGCATTTATTAGTTGGGGATGGGGGAGCCCGCCTGGGGGGATGGTGTTCACTCTACATCTGTTTTCTCATTCACTAAACATTTGCTGAGCCCAAATCTGTGCCCAGCATTGAGGACAAAAGTGACCATCTCTGCCTTTGCTGAGCTCAAAGAGCCTGCCACCGGGCTTCTCACAGGTGATCTCACTGACGGTGGGACAGGGGGCCCATCCACAGGAAGGAACTGGGGGGGGGCTGGGCCCAGAGAAGTGAAGTCATCGCCCAAGTCACAGCACTAGTGAGTAGATAGCACCAGGAGACATCCTGGGCCTCCCGCGTGGCCTGGCTGCGATTCTGCGCTGCCTTCTCACTGGGGTCGGCAGGTTAATGACAGTGCTTGGCAAGATTCAAGTCAGTCCATTCACCCTCTTGTCACTAGCTAGGCCTTCAGTTGGCAGAGGTGGTTCTCTCAGTCAGAGCTCACCCAGCTGAGGTACGGGCAGAACTGGGGTGAGCGGGTGGAAGTCTTGGCCTTCTGAGGCAATGGCCAAACGTCAGCTACTGAAACATCGAGAAAAGGTCCTTAGGAAGGTTCGTTTTACTGAGATAGAGCTGACATGCAGTACCCACTACACGTGGCCCAGAATGACCCGAAGTTTGCAAATGTTGTCAAAGGATTCCCACAGTAAGTTACTGTCTATTGCCACACGTCGTTACGTTTTCACTCTTGCCATGAAAACGTAAGATCTAATCTGAGCAACTTTCATATGTACAATATAGTATTAACTATAGTCACAGTACAGCATGTCACATCCAAGACTTGTTTATTTTCTCAGAGTTCGCAGTTCCTGGCTTCCTACACGTTTGCCAGTGAACACTGGCAAATAAAGATTTCCTTGTAAGTCCACCTTGTAGGTTTGGCTCTGCTGAAACTCAATGTGAAATCCTCTCATCTGGTGCAAGCCAGCCCCTCTCCCCACTTCACATCTCATTTCCAGATGAGAAGATGAGTCCCAAAAGGAAAAGGGGGTTACCCAAGACCTCATAAGATAATGGAAACCTAGGCAGTCATTTAGAAAGCATGTTAAAAAATTTAAAAGTGAGAGCACCTTTTTAAAATCCCAATATGAAAAGTGGCCCTTGCTCAAGGTAGAAAGCTCAAACATAAGAAAAAGTAAGACTCATTGAGTCCTACTACCGAGAGATGTTCCTCATTAAGACAGCAAGCAGTATCTGCCGGCCTGGCAAAGGTTCACAAAAGGCTGAGGTGCATAAACAAACTGCACAGAGAACTCCCCGCTGGGCAGAAGCCCCCAGCACTGGAAGCTGCACCCCTATGCCCCTTTGCCTCTGAGTTCACTTGATAATGCAACTGGCATGACAGGAATGTTCCTGAAGGCTAATTCATCAGAAAGAATGCAGAACTGGGTCCCCTCTATCATCCTTGGGCTAGGGCCAAACTACTCTGCCATGGACCTGAACACCCACAGTGAAACTGCATCAACTAAACATTTACTTTCATTGTGCTGGGCATGTACACTCACTGGAGACAGACGAGTGGCAGTCCTTGGCCCCCGCGGAGTTAACTGTCCATTAGGTGGGAGATGATTACAGCAGGGTTATGTAGTCAGTGAGCAGGAGGCATGGGAAGAGGGGGGGCAGGCGGGGAAGGGTTGGGGTCTCATTCCTGGCCCAGGGCATGGAGGCCCATAGGAGATACCTGACCCAGCCAGAGCAGGTGTCTCCAACAGCTTCCCCAGGAGGCAGCCAGCAGTAGACTGACATCCTCTCTAGTCCAAGCCAAAAGCACCAGTCAGGGAGTCGGGTTCTACCTCACTAGGGAGCGAGGAACCCAGAAGGGACAGACTCCCCTAATCTTGACTTTTCACTAGAAGAAAAGATTCCAGAGGAAAAGATTCCAGCCAGCACACCCTGATTTGAGGCTGCAGTTTTCAACCTAAGGGCCTGTGGCTAGATAGGCAAGGGGCAGAGCTCCAATCTGGAGTCCCCCTTGAGAAACAGGCTTCCGGCAGCTGAGTTTAATTTATCTGTGTTCTCCAGACCCCACCCTGGGCAGGGGAGGGCTGTGGAGCGGAAGCAAGTAACCCCTGGAACAGTTCTCTTATCTTCTCACTTGGGGAAGCATACCCTTTGGTTTATAAATGAAGACGTTTTTCCTCAAAGACTTGGGGGGAGGGGGGAGGGGATGGTGGTGCGGGCGGTGGTGCGGTTAAGGTACCTGCCCTGCCCCTCGCAGGTTGGGAGCATTTCCCAAGTTCTTCCCATGTTTCCCCCTTAGAAAACTGGCAGGAGGGTGGGCACTTAATATAAAGACCTGTACTTGTTTCATGCATCCTAAATTCTGCAACATTCTTCATAGGGTGAAGAAAAAAAAAAAAAAGCGCACGATTTCTTCAAAGACCAAAGTGCCTGGCAAATTGTCTTTCTCCCCAGCGCAGGTGAACCGTGCCAAGAAAAGTAGTTCATCTGGAACGCTATTTCTGATCCCAAGTGCAAGGAGGACGGTACGAAGCTGGGTCTGTTCTCTCGTCGCCCTCCTCCCCGCCAGAGTAATCAAACCACGAACTTTTCGGAGGAGGAACTGGACAAGAGGTGTGTGCGCACTCGGGCTTCCCTAGAGCCTTCCCGGAATCTTCTCTCCAGGGCAGTGCGCCCACGGCAGGGGATCCCCGGACTCCTGCGTCTCCACCCACCTCGCCCCCACCCTCACCTGCGCCGCGGCAGGTCGGGCCGGACTGACTCCCTGCAGAGGCGGGCAAAGAAAACCCCAGAGCCACCGCCAGCAGTACAGCCCGCGTCTTCTCCCCGATCCTAATTCCCACTGTAGGTAAAACTGCCAACTTACGCCCCCGCCAGCCCTGGGCAGAGGCGCGGGGCCCCTCCGGGTGCCAGGGGCGGCCGTCCACCCCGCGTCCGTCTCCCTCGGCGGCGCGGGGACTCACCGCCATGGCCAGGGCTGGGGCGGGATCCCGAGTCGCCAGCGTCCTCACGCTCCGGTCTCCGAGCTCGGAGTCCGGCCCGCCGCCGCCGCCGGCGATCTAGCGGACCCTCGGGCACTTCCGGGCGGGAGGCGCCGAGGTCGCCGACACCTGGCGGTCCCCCCTTCCCCTTCGCCGCCGCCGCCCGGAGCATTGTGGGACTTGTAGTCCGGCGCGGGCGCAGCCTCCGCCTCTCGCCCGCGGGCGCACGTGCGGGCCTCGCGGGCTGGGCCCTGGGCTGGCCCCTCGCGTGGGGGTCGGCGCGGGCGGGACGGGAGACCTCCCTCGCCCCAGGGCGTCGTGGCGGCGGCGTCCACCCCCTCCTCCTTCGGCACTTGGGGCATCTGCCGCTCCGGAAACCAACGTCAGCCCGAGCACGTCAGAACTCCCGCGTTTGGAGATGAGGACTTGGGGGAGCGCAGGTGACCCCTGCCCCAGCCTACGCGCTTAGGTCGGCGTGGACGCAGGAGGCGCCTTGGAGCGCCCAAGTCGACTCTGCAGCCCAGAGACCACTATCCGTGGGCTGCCCCAGCCGACTGGCTGAGGGGCTGCCTGGCTCCCTGCCCCCCAACTCCCCACCTTGCGCCGGTAAGACTGAAGGGAGCGAGCTTTGGAAGCTGGTACAGACGCTGAGCCTTTATCCTGCGCTTAACAACTGCAGGGCCTTGGCCCCTCATTAAATCTCTTTGAACCTCAGTTTCTTCATTCTTAAAACAGATTTCATAAGGCAGTTGTAAGAAAGAAAGCGGGTTTTATTAAACAAGTGTGAGAACCGTGTGAGGGATCTGTCCCAGGTAGACATTTGCTCACCTGGTATTAGTAGACGCCCCCCTACTACCTAAATGTGGGCTGGTAAATTGGGTCCCTAGAAGGTTACTCCGTAAAGGCTGTTGTGCCCCCAGCCTGGCCTGGGCCAGCTAATTTCTGTGGGGTTTCTGCCCACCTTCTGGGCTCCCAGAGCCACGCAGATCTGCAGATCTCACATCCTGGCTGCCGTAGGTCATTCTGGAATTAAAGTAACGTCAGCCTAGAATTCAAACCCACAGCACACGCCTGCTTGTGGAAGCAAGCACTCCTTATGTTTGCCTCGGGAACGTCAGTCTAGGTTTATGACATGCAGAACTAATGTCCCTCTGGCCCTTCCTTCCCAGTCATTCACTATTGTACGAGCGCGCATTAAAGTGTAGTTTGTTGCAGGCACTGTGAGATGCAGGTACACCGTGGGGGACCAGACCCTGCCCCGGTGGCTTACATACGACTGGGGCAGGGGAGGGCAGACAGGTACCAGCCTGCCAGCACAAAAACGCGTGGGGGCTGCAGGGGCGACACATTTGAGTTCTTTATCCTCTGCGTGGCGGCGGTCCACTCCTTGCTGTCCATCCTGACCAAGCCTCTGGGGGAGATGCCAGGCGCTGCTTTAGGAGAGCTCTGGGCAAGGGGTTCTGCCCAACAACATACCCTTGATGTGACATGGTGTTGATTAGC
>NW_004567107.1:15539758-15543853 GCF_000260355.1 Condylura cristata
CCGCGCGCGCTCAACGCCGAGCCTCGGGCCCCCGACCCCGCCTGGCGGAGCCACCGGCCCAGCGGGCGACCTCCTGCAGCCGTGTGGTCCCTTCCTGTCTTACACTTGTCTCCGCAATTATCATGTTTATTGCTCCTTGTAATAAATCTTGCGCAGTGTCAACACGTTGACCTGAAGAATGAAAAGTCTGACCTCTGGGCACAATAGCAACAAATTCGGAACAAATGACATAATGAAGTCATGCTCCAGAATGTTTTTGTTGACGCAAGGAATACAGTGTCATTTTGTGTTTAGTCTTTGATTTAAAGGATGGTAAAATTGCTTTTTACCTTGTTGACATTTTGATTTTCAGGGTGTTGTCCGTTCACTTCATCCATCTAGTTGTTGGGAGACTTTCTGAGGAATAAGGCTTTAAGTAGCAGTTAATTTTTAGATACAGGAGTGATACCGGAATTCAAAATCCTGAGCTAGCCTGTGTTGGCTGCGAAGCTGTTCCTTAGTGACACAGCTTCTAAGAACCCCCATCTGAATGGCAGTGGGAGTTAAGGGAATGTCTGGAATGGGGCTCCCTGAGGTAGAGTATGAGCAGGTGCTCTGAGGTCCAGAGGGAAGCAGGGAGGGAGGTGGGAGGCCAGAAGAGAACAGGTAGGCCCAGGAGAACAGCTGCAGGGTGTTCCAGAAGCATTGAGCCCTTAGAGCTTCAAGATTTGGGGAGTTGGGTGCAATCTTTTGACTTTAGCTCCCCTGGGAAGCAGGGGTAAGATTTGCTCTTCACAGAAGCAGACTCCTGTACACCACTGCTCCCTCTCCAGTCCTCCAGAAGGTTCGCAACACAGCTTTATTCATCAGACTGTGTTTGTTGGCCTGGTCATGATCAGATGATCTTCACACTTAGTTTGAACTTCCTCATGTGTTATGAACCCTTAGCTGAAAGTTGTCAAGTGTCGCTTTTCTTGCTTAGCCAGCTGAGATGCCCCTCTTTCAGCTCCCCAGGCAGAGAACGGGGTCCAGATCACAATCCCAACTCCTAAGAGCACCCCACAGTCGGCCAAGTTGTCATATGACAAAAGATTGTCTCCTTCCAGACTCAGCTTTGAGAATTCATCAGCACCCTTCCTCCCGAGGAACCCATCTGTCCTCGTCCCTGTCACACACCGAGTGTCCCTGGACAGTATCCCCACTCAGGAAATGAGCCCTCAGCTCATCTACGGTCAGTTGATGAAAGGGAAACCCAACCAGTCATCTCTCCTTTTGAGGCTCAACAGAGGAAGGTGAGGTCTCAAGAAAAGGCCCCGTGCAACAAGTGTTTCTGCTGCAGAATATCACACCCTGATGGGCAGGTAAGGCAGGGTGACACCCTTGGACATGGGTGAACAGTCCCCTCTCTGGCCCCCTGTGAGGGTGACCGCCAACTGCCTCTTCAGGGTCCAGTGAGCTGCAGCTAGAGGTGAGTTTGAGGTTGGAGCTGGACAGAACTTCTGCAAGTTTTCCATGGAGCTCCAAGTACTTGGCCTCCACACGTCCTGGCGCACCGGTCAGTCTCGAGTTAGGCAGAGTGTATGTACATGCTGGGTGTGGTCCAGAGAGGGGGTGCACACTGAGACGGGCCAGAGTGTGGAGACAGGCTTACGTGTCGTGTATGGCATAGCTGTGGTGGGGAGGGGAGGTGAACTTTGTGCACGTAGGCTAGAGAAATCTCCTTCAGGCCACAAACAACCTGAAGGCCATGTTTAAAGTCAGGACATTTTCTGGGACAAAGCTTTAATGGCACTCTCCCAGAGCGAGGACTGCCCTGACCGCCCCCTGGTCCTGCTCACTTCTCTTCCCCACAGCACACACCCCCCTCTGTTTTCTCCCTAGTCCTTCCCCCACTCAAGTGGAGGCTCAGTGAGAACAGGATTTCTGCGAGTTTGCTCAGGAAGGCATCCCCAGTCCCTACAACCAAACATCACCAAGCGGACTGTATTATTAGCAGGTTTTGAGTGAAAGGATCAGCAGAAAGATGCTGTGCTTCCTTGCTGCACAGGAAGGAAGTGGCAGCAGCAGAAGCAGCCTGACTGATGGGTTTACTGCCTGTAAGAGTTGGCGCAGGTTTGGGGTGGTTTGCAGAACTGAGAGATTTTTTTTGGAGAAGCACCAGAGAAGAACTACAGGGTTCTTCGCCCCCAACCCAAAGTGAAACCTCAGCGTAGAAGGACTGAGGGAACCAGAGCCGGGGGGTTCCAGCTTTCAGTCAGTTCACAGGAAAAGGCCCCAGCAGCAGTGGCCTGCTAACTAGCTTCTGAGGCTCAGTCACAAGACAGTTTGGAAGGATGACAACGGTTCAGGAGTTTCACCAGCAGTGTGAATACACTAGACTTAAAACACTATATTTCACTGTATACTTTAAAATGGTTGAGACAGTGAATTTTATATCCTTCCCTGTTGAGGCTTCAGGCCATCTGGATGAAACTGCTTGAGAGTCCACGTAAGGGCTGTCTGATCAAGCCCCGCTTGAATTCCTGTCCCATACGATCTTGAGCAAAATACCATGGTTTTAAAATTGCTAAGTCTGGGGATAAAGTGTTAAACATTAATAGAAACAAGAATACTTAGAATTCAGCTGATTTCTTTCTCTTCCCCAGTTCACTGTGTGGCAGTGAGGTCAGGTCAGGAATAAGGACCTGACATGTCCTTAACATTTTCTCATTCTGAAGATGTTTTAGTTGACCATTTGTTAAGGTATCCTGCCTTCAAGCAGAGGCTTCCAGACAGCTCAGAGAAAGGCACTAGAAGGTAAATGAAGTAAGCGAGGGAGAAGCACATAAAGAAGAAGAGCAATGTAGCTGCTCAGAAGAGCGTGCCAGCACAGCGGGCTAACATCAGCTACACAGGGGTGCTCACCTACCGGCAGCTCTAGCAGCTTGTGGGGTGTGTGTGTGGGGTGTGTGTGGGGGGCTGGGGGGGTGTTTCCCAGGCCCCCGGAGGCTAGACCCTGGGCCCTCAGGGTACACCAGGAGAGTCACATGTGGGCAGTTCATGCTCTCCAGGCCAGGACTTTACCTGGGTGGGATAAGGACCTGACGTAGGCTGCGCTACTCATGCTGTCTTATGACAGGGTCTGGGCAATGGGGGGAGACTCCCGAGAAGATGGAAGCTGCTTGGTTCCCAAAACAAAGGGGAGTTTTGGTTCCCAGGAAAACACAGTAAGGGGAGTCTCCATAGCAATGCCTACTGAATACCTTGTACTTGTTCTTGGCTCATAGCAATTGTACTTGACCATCAAGCAATTCTTGGCCCTCCTTTCTTTGTGGCCTAATTGGACATCGAGAACCGGTTACAAAAATGTTTCAACAATTGACAATGATTTTTTCTCAGCAAGTTACCTTAGCATAAATCAAGTGTAGATTGTCTTTATAAATATGGATAGAGTATGATTAGGATTTACTTCCTCCCGGGACAGTTTGGAAACTGAGAAAGGATTGTTCCTAGGAGGACTTAAAAGATTTGCTGCTTTATTTGAGATGCTGACTGATCATGCTGAAAAAATGGGAACGCTGATTGTTTTTGGTGGTTTTCTATGATCAAAAGAATTTCTTTGTAACATGTAATCACAAAAGTTTCGGTGTAGCCATGGAAGTTAATTGTTAAAGATTTTGCTTCAATGCCTGTACTGATGTAATCTTTATTTAAACAATTTCCAAGCCGTGAGAATTGCTGAGGTTTGCGGCAGGAGATACTTGCACCAGCTAGAATGTCAGTGTCCGCCTCATTGCTCATTTCGCCAACGCCGCCTCATCCTTCGGGAAAAGGACCCCTGACCGGCCACCTGTCAGAGCTGGACTTTGACATCTGGCGTGGTCTCCAACAAGGACCTTCCCAATGTTCTAGAACTTTAACCCTGCAAATGAGGGGGAGTCTGAGGAGACCGGCCTTCAGAGCTCCGCAGCTGTGACATGCTGCAAAGGTGATGTGTTTGATTGTAGGAACTGGGGATGCCTTCCTAAGCAAACAAACAAACAAAAAAAATCGCATAGGGCCCTCCCTGGTGGCGCAGCGGGTTAAAGCACTGCACTGAGAAGCTAAAGCCACTTCCGCATGAGTTCGATCCCTACC
>NW_004567107.1:15543953-15559047 GCF_000260355.1 Condylura cristata
CCCCTCACAATTTAAAAACCTTCCATTAAAAGTATTCTACTTATGGCCCTCCCTGGTGGCGCAGTGTGTTGGAGCACTGCACTAAGAAGACTAGGCCTCTTCCGCATGAGTTCGATCCCTACCTGCCCCGGAGGTGACCACATGGCGTGGCAGACCTCTCTTGACCCGCCCATCAGCAGCGTACTTCGTCGATCTGCCTGTTCTGTTCCTTCCCCACTGTCTCTGGTGAATATTCTCACCTTCCCCATCTCTGGTCTGTACCCCAGTTCTGTATAATAAATCAATCTTTAAAAAAAAAAAAAAAAATCACAGAAATCCTTATGGGCCAGGCTGTGGGAGGCTGGGAGCTTGGGTTCTGAGCCCTGCTGTGCCTGGGACTATAGTCGGAGCCCAGTCCTGTCCTGCCGGGGACAGCTCCCTGCATTGGGTCCACCACCAGGCCCAGGCGGCTTCTCCAGCTCCTGAACATGAGCCCAATCATCTGGGGCTGAGGGGCACCCACAGGACAGCTTGGGGGCCTCTTGTTGCCAGTTTCCTTTGCTCTGGGAACCAGTGCAGTGCTGGTTTTCTTTCTCCCTGCCAGGGTGTTTCCTGTGCTGCACCCCACATTTCAGAAGCCCCAAGGAGTACAGGGTGAACTTTAGGGCCTCTATGGTTGCCATAACAAATTCCCACAAGTTTGGCGATTTCCAACACCGCCTATTTGTTCTCACAGTTCTGGACAGCAGACATCTGAAACCAGTTTTACTGGGGTGAAGTCTTCCAGCGGACTAAGGGAAGAGTCCCTTCCCTGCCATTTCCAGCTTCTACAACTGCAGGCCTGCGTTCCTCAGCTTGTGGGGGCTTGCTCTATCTTCAGAGGCACAGTGGGGCAGCCTCAATCTCTGCTCAGACCTCACACTGCCTTCTCCCTTCTGTATCGTCTCACTTGGCATCCCAGTGAAGGGCACTTACAACTACATTTTGAGCCAGTCAGCTAATCCAGGATCACCTCCCCATTTCAAGATCCTTAATTTCATCGCACGTGAAGTTCCCTCTGCCATGAAAGGCAACATACCACTCCCAGGAATGAAGACCTGGATATATTTTAGCACGTTCTTCCGCCCAGCACAGGGGCTCTCAACACTTGACAGCAGGTTTGCTAACAAGGGCCTTGTGCTGAACCAGAGCCAGCCACAGGCTACAGACAGGTGAGAAAGGCAAAGGGTTTGGCTCTGGCCTCTCCAGGAAGGCAAGTTCGGCAGCTCTGGCTCTTGAAGTGGAGGCGCAGAGGGCAGCATCTTTAGGAGTTCTTGGCACAGCTCCCCATCAGGCTTCACAGAAAACACCTTGACTTCCACCCCAAGCAATGGCAACTACTCCCGCTGGCACATCTGCCTCCTGCAGGAGCCTGAGGGCCCCAAGAGGTCTGTCACAGCTGCAGGCTCTGAAGGCCGGTCCCCTTGACTTATTTGCAGAGTTAAAGTTCAGAACATGGAACAGTCCTTATCCCACCCAGCTGATGACGAATAGATTCACAGATGTTTAAAACTTGTGGTAAAACAAATTGGAAAAACATGGAAGCAGCCCAAATGCCCAAAAGTAGATGACTGGATTAAAAAGATGTGGGACATATATACAATGGAATATTACTCAGCAATCAAAAAAGAGAAACAAGTCTTTTGCAGCAACTTGGATGGAACTGGAAAAGATCACGCTTAGTCAGATAAGCCAGAAAGAGAAAGGAAAATACCGGATGGTTTCACTCATAGCAGGAGTATAATGGACCAAGCGAGAAAATAACAAGAATAATGAACAGTCATATACCAGAACATTTTGTGGGGGTGGAGTGGGGAATGGGACCAAAAACGGGAGGTGGGAAGGGAAGTGCACGGGATTATGGTGATGGCACACGGGTGACTTGGTGATAGGAAACCTGCGGGGATTACAATTGAGATGGGAAAAAAAAATGTACAGTATGATGTAAGAGTAAACTGTTATAAAAAAGTTGTGGTTAAATATGCAGGACCTGCCAACTTAACCCTTTTAAGCATTTTAGTATATACACATTGTTGTGCAACCAATTCCCAGTATTTTTTCATCTTGCAAAACCAAAACGAACCGCTCTACCCGTTAAACAGCCAGTTCCTGTGTTCCGGCCTCCGGCCCGAACACTCTCATGGTGCTTTCATTTCTGTTTGTCTGCTCTGGTTTCCTCTAGACATGAGTCATGCAGTACTTGTCTTTCTGTGACTGGCTTATTTCCCTCAGCATAATGTCCTTAAGCTTTCATCCCGAGCACAAAGGCTTTGTAAAGGTGATCATCAAGACTCCAGAGTGCTTTTGGAAGCGAGAATCAAGTCGGGTTTGAAGATGGTGGGTTCAGTGTTAACTCTTAACTCTGGGCAATTTCACCAGAGCTTCCCTTTCAGCAGCACTGGGCAAGAACTGGCCATCCCAGCCCTCAGTTCCTGTGCCCCTGCTTCCCCACCCTGGTGTGAGGCCCCCGCCGAGTCCTGACTGTGTCCCAGATAGCTTCCACCTGTCCCTGACTTCACTTTACTTCCTAATCTGAGACGGAGGCTAAGCCAAGCGGTTGCAGCTGATCTGTGCAAATACCCTCTGCAGCAGGTTTTTCTCCCATTGGTAGAATTCTTGCCAAACATCAGATTCTCATCCCATGTTTTCTTAAAACAGGCCAAACGGGCATCTTGTTAAGCTCGCTTATTATTTTGCTGTGTAGATTTTGGCCTTCAATGCATCCTGAATCAAACAGTCACCTGATCTCGGAGGACCAACCCAACTGGGAAAACATACTCAAGTATTCATCTGACCAGATGTAACTGCTGACCTTTGACCATTTTGACCCCCCCAAAATGGCATTTGCCTGCAGGTCTCCCCAGGGCCAAGCTGGTTGCACAGTTCTCTTCCACATCTCTGGGGCCCATGGGGAGGAAGTGAGATACAAGCCACCTGGTTGGGGCGCAGTAGCCTCAGGGAGCTGCTTGTTTGCCCCGATAGTAAAAGTTGTTTGGTGGAGGGGAGGGGCAGGACCTGAAAGTTTGCGTTGGTCACAGTCCAGGTGGCAATGGCCAAGTGGCAATGGGACCCGGTGACTGGGAGGACATCTTTAAGCAGCCCCCACCCCTTTGATTCTGTGGGTAGGGAATCAAGTCGGGTTTGGAGATGGTGGGATCAGAGTGGGGTCCTTGAGGTAACTCTGGGCAGAGTTTCACCAGAGCTTCCCTTTCAGCAGCCCTGGGAAGTTTGCCCCGCGATTTTCTCCACGAGACAGAGGCCTTAGTTATAGCCAAAAGGGCAGGTTTAATATGAAGAGAGAAGGTAAAGAACACTTGCACGGACAAGCGGGAAAAAGAGTGGTCATCAAAGGAACAGATTTGCTAAGAAGAGGTTGTGTAGTCACAGGCCGGCAGCCTTGGCTTTGCAAAGGGAGAAAGCAGGGGGAGAGGAGATCTGTGTGGGGGTGGAGGGGGGGCAGGCCAGGCCATGGCTCCCACTAGGCAAAAGGAAAAGGTTGGCAAAGAGAAACACCAGCATAGCAGGCAGGAGGGCTGCTGTCTCTTAACAGGTGGAGATTGTCCCCACATTAGCGGGATGGGGGTGGGGGCTAGTTTTGTGGGTTAGCTTTTAATTTTGAATAACTGCCCAGAGTTTGAGAAGGACCAGAACTTCGCTATCAGTACTCCATCTCCACTTCCCCGCCTCTGGTCTGTGCTCTCCATTGCCTAAGAGTTTTCATTTCTATAGCTGGTTCAGCTAGTTACTTCTATGCACACCCCCAACTCCCAGCATTGCTTCAGCCAGGTTTCTGGGCTCTTGTGCCCCCTTTCCCAACTTTCCTACTGGACCTCCATCAGTACGCCTGGAGGCAAGGAACAAATCAGAGGCCCAGACTTGGGTCAAGTCTGTTCTGAGCAACCCCCCACACCCACCCCACAAGAGTCGCTCTGCCGGACCCCAGCCCTGCAGCTTCCACTCAGAACTTGGGCGCTGGAAAACGGGCACCCGCATTTTCCGCTTATTTTGGTCGTTTCGCAACCACCCCAGGCAGGGTAGATGCAGCTTCAATTCTTGCAAACGAAAGAATTTTAAAGCTTTACGGTACGTTTTTTACAGGCTTATTAGTTCTGAATCAGGAACACACTTTCTTTCAGCTTTTCTCTGGCTGCCTCTTCCCTGAACGGTCTTCGTGATGCCCCCCAGCCCCTATAGTTTTTCCCTGGCTGTCGCTTCCCCGTGCGGTCATTATGACGCCGACGCCCCCGAAACCCCCCCCCCATATCATAGTCAGGCCTCACCTCGCCTGGTTTTTATCTCCACCTCTCGCTGCGCAGGTGCGCACATTTACGCATGCGCACACACCCATGCTCGGGCGTCCACCTTCAGACACGCGTGCCCCACGCCCAACCAACTTCTGCGCCAACGTGATCAGGGCCCCGCAGGTGATAGCCACAGGCGCTAATGGCGTAAAAAAGTCTGATTAATTCACTTACTTTACATTGATATTCCCACAGATGAGCGCGTCTTTAGATGAGCGCTTCTTTTTTCAAGTGATTAGTATTAAGAAATACTTCCTTTAGCTGGCTGAAGGACGTGTATGAATTTGGCAGTCAGAGTTGGGGTTTGCCCACGTATCACATTACAGTAGCAACTCGGGAAAATCCAAACAGATGATAAGCAGCTGATACAGCTTGATGACTTGGCAAGTTTGGGTCCCAGATAAAGCCACCGGTTGAGCTATGGCCACTTAAAATGGCATATGGGCATAGGGCTGGGGATTTCCTGGCACACAAAGCTTTGTGCTTCTTTTATTGGCATGTTGAGTAAAAACTTGGGCAGGACTAAACAGGTACGCCAAAGTCATGGCTTGGGTCTTGGCTAAGTCGTGTCCAGTTGCACAGCCATCTCTACATCTCAGATCCTAAAACTGAAACACGGGCCTTGTAAAACAGAGGCAAACCTGCCTCCTGCAGAGGGGTGCTGTGGGGAGGAGCTGCAGGGAGGCCCCTGCCCCCTCCAGGGGTGCTGTGGGATGAGCTAAGGTGAGGCCCCTGCACCTGCCCCGGGGTGCTGTGGATGGGAGCAAAGATGAGGCCCCTGCCTCCTCCAGGGATGCTGTGGGGGGAGGGAGCTAAGGTGACGCCCCTGCCCCCCCCCCCGCAGAGGGGTGCTGTGAGATGAGCTGTGGTGAGGCCCCTGCCCCCCCAGAGGGGTGTTGTGGGGGGGGAGCTGTGGTGAGGACCCTGCCCCCTGCAGAGGGGTGCTGTGCCATGAGCTAAGGTGAGGACCCTGCCCCCTCCAGGGTGCTGGGGGGGGGCTAAGGTGAGGCCTCTGCCACCCCCCAGCCCCGCGCCCCGCAGAGTGCTATGGGGAGGAGCTGTGGTGAGGCCCCCGCAGAGGGGTGCTGTGGGATGAGCTAAGGTGAGGCCCCTGCTGCCCCAGAGGGGTGCTGTGGAGGGGAGCGAAGGTGAGGCCCAGGCCTCACAGTCAGATAAATGACACTAAGGAACACACTCGAACTGGCTCTGCGTGCTGCCGCCTGGCACTTACTGCCACGGGGACTCAATTGCCCTTTCAGGCAAGGGCAGACACTGTAACAATAACTATTTGTGCTCTGCCAGCTGGGCGGGGTGCCCTTCTGCACTGCATTCATCTCTGCAGTGGGGGACTGTCAGCCTCTCTATTCCTTTACATGTGGGAGAATCATTCCCCAAAGCACAGCCGCTTCCCCACCTTCCACACGGTATGTCGTCATCAATCTTATTACCAACTCGTTGAGTCCACCCCAGCAGATGACGAAAGGGTGCATACACGATGAAAAGTCTGGGAAGGTTCTAGCTAAAGACATGACGGGGAATCTTCCAGAAATAAAAGGGGAGTGAAGGCCGCATCACCGAAGAGCTGCTGTTGTGGAGAGCTGACCTCTCAGGGCTGATGGTCACAGCCCCCTGTGAGCGGAACACTGCTGTAATCCCGACCTACAGATGAAGAAACTGGGCCTGGTGTAAAGCAAAGAACATAGGACTAGGAGTCTTAGCAGTTAAAGCTTCCACGGTTGTCACCACCATGGCGACTGCCTGGTCCCATGATCTTGGGCCTCAGTTTCCCTACTAGTGGGGATTAACTTCCTTTAATCCCTGTTTTCTTTTCTGGCACTGACACTCTGTGAGCCTGTGCCTGACTCTGAGAGAGCAGAAAGCCTCTTGCTTTCTCACCTGTGAAGTGGAGAGGACCGTCAGCACCTAACTGATCTTCATCTCAAGGCTGTTGTGTCCTGGAAGAGGGACTGTGCTTAAAAGCTGAGTGTGTGTCTCCAGGCCGCCGAGCCCCTCAGCCTTCCTGAGATAGGCCCAGAATCGGCATTTCCCCTCTTAGCCAAGCCAGGAACGGACAGAAGCAAAAACAGGAATTATTGGACAACCTGACCTCATAGGGCCTAGGAGGCCATCCTGTTCATTGCTTTCCTTGGCTGGGGAAGCAAAGCCAGCAAGATCAGCGCTCTCTCCAAGGTCATCTAGAGGGCAAGGGAGAGCTGGAACTGCAGCTGTGCCTCCTTGACTCATTGTCAGGCAGTTTTTCTGTAGATAATAAGGGGTTCAGCAGGCAGGAGAGAGGATTGCAGCTCCCCACCCCCACCCTGGACCCCATTCTCTCCCTGGGGTGGATTCTCCCCTAGCCACCTTGCAGTAATCCATCAGCATAGTGGCTAGTAACTACTCAACCCCACAGTGCAGCTCTGGAGAAAAGCGCTACGGTTGAAAGAGGATTGGCCATTGCGTGGAGCTGGTATTCACCTCGATCAAGGCCAAAGCAGGAGCACCAGAAATCTTCTCGGAGACAAGACTGGCTTGACCATTTTCCTTAAAAGGTTATATGTGCAAGGAACTGGGTTTGCTTTGTTTTGTCTTAACCTACAACATGCTCCAAAGAAAAATGACCCTTGGCCCTGTGGAGAGAGAGAAACTTCCCTCCTAAGTAAGGCTTGTCCAAATATCACAGACCATGTGGATCAGTAACCTCAGGACACATGTCTTATTTTCTCAGTGCTTTGCTTTAACCCGCTGCGCCACCAGGGAGGGCCCACGTGTCTTATTTTCAAGGTCTGCTTGTTAGGTGAGCTTGGTTCCTGGACCAGCAGCATAGGCATCACCTGAGAACCCATGCCAAAAGCAAACCTCAGGCTCCGCCCACCTCCCCCCAGGTCCTCACTCTGGGGCATGGCCAGGCACTCAGCTTCAGTGAGCTGATGCAGGTGCAGGTTTAAGAAGACTGCAAAAAGGTGTTCAGGTGGAGGTGGTGAGGGGCTTCTTTTACCACAGGTGATACCCATCCTAAGATAAAGCGCTGTAGTGGTTGGCAGTTACCAGATTTCAACAAAAAAAATTTGTGGAAAAAAAATGTGTGTGTGTGTGCCAATACAGGATTGAAAAAGAAAAACAACTTTCTGTTTTGCACATATTTCCTAAGATACGTCTTATCTGGAATCAAAAATTAACCCCCTGGAGAGGAAGCACCCTCAATCATTTCCCACTTCTGACGCATAGCTAATGACATATTTTTTCTTGTTTCCAAGATACTTTGTGAGGCACGTGAATTTGGGATGCATAATAATTTCAAAACCAAATTGATGTTTTGTGGCAGATTTGTTAGAATTTTATCAGTTATATATTCATATAACTACATCGTTTATAATATGCATAACCAATTACAGTTACAGCACATCTATACAGCAATGCAGGCATACGTGAACATATTACAGGTGTCTGTTCCGATTGCGCTGAAAGGATAGCAAGTGAGGAATTCAGGTTCAAGTAGCAGGACAGAGACGGCTCTGGGACGCTGGGACTGTTGCTTAAATGCTGGCTGAGCCCCATGGGGGTTGGGCAGCCCCTCCCTCCCCCCTCCCAAGTCTCCTCTTTACAAATGAAAAATTGCTTCCTGGCATCCCGGGGACACAGCTCGGACTTGGCCACTTAGCAGCTGTGGCCTTGGGGCAAGACGCTTGCCTGCTCTGAGGCTCAGTCCCCCAGGCTTCTGGGTCCCCAGAGGGGACAGATATAAAGGGTGTGGGGGCCTCTACAAAGCAGGGGCCAAGGACAGCGCCCACTCTTGAGCCCCACCCGCTGAGTTCCCGCTGCAGGACCCCTTCTTTGGCTGTTCCTGGTCCTATCACTCGAAAAACAGCAGAGCCCATGTTCCCTGGGGTCCCCCACCCAACATGGGGTTAATCATAGGCTGGTTCCAAGGGCCAGTGAGAGGATTAAATGACAATAGCAGGAGAGACAGAGGACTGTGCCTGGCAGAAACATCATGTTAGGTGGGGACAGGGAGGGGGCCCTCACCCCGAGGGTGGGGATGCAGGTCCTCTTAGGGACTAAGGGTCCCCAAAAATTCATCTAAGTTTTGGAGGAAAATAGGTTTTGATGCTGGAGGTAGGCTTCGCGGTGTGTTCAACGTGTGTCTGGGCATGCAATGCTTATACTTCATGTCACTTTATGTGACATGTTCACTGCTTTCCAAAGGGGCTTTCTGCTTTTTTTTTTTTTTTAAATACTGCTAGGGGTTACCAAAAGAAAAAAAAACCACAAAAATGTTATATCTCTAGAGAAAAGTTGCCCCAGCCTGTGTCTGAGGCAGGAAGGGCAACATGTAAAGTCAGGCACCAGTATGTGCAGGGACGCAATGCGAGGCTGCGGCGGAATCAGGAAGCCCAGCGTGGGTGGGTGGAAGAGCCTTCTGGCTCCCTGGCGCAAGGTGACCTTGAGGTCACAGGCCTGTTGTCCCCTCCCTGGGACCCTTTTATGACCACCAAGCTGAGACGCAATGGGGATCCAACGAGGCACCCCCTGTTCTGTGCCCATGACCGAGGTTGCAGCACACTCCAGGGAAGGAGGAAATATGAGCAGCTGTTCCCCCTTCTCTGGCCGGAGCTGGTTCCAACTTTCACGTAGGGGGCTGGGAGCATCTTTTTGGCTTGTTACTGAATTCTAAGACATCTGGTTTGACCAACATTTGGGGAAAAAAAAAAATTCAACGAGGCAAGGGAAGCCAAGGCCGGGCCAGAGATACTATTCTATTCCCTCTATTGTAACCAGCCTCAGAGGAGAGGAGAGAGGTGGGAAGTGTCAGGAAAAGGTGGAACATGGTTCCAGGGGCCTGTGGGGTCAGCAGGCTCCAGAGTGGGGCCCATGCTAATAGCCCGATGCACACCGCCCCCATACCTGCCTCCACCAATGTAACCTGGTGGAAGCTCCTTGCAAGGCCCTGTGGGGTGCAGCCCTGTCCTTTCCTGGAGGAGGGTCCTTCGCTGACCACCAAGAGCCAGGCAGCCTGGGCACTGGAATGCAGAACCACTAGGAGGCGCTGTGAAGCAGCCTTGAGGGAGACACTGCAGGTGTGATCCCGGAGAAGGGGGCCTGGACGCTACCAGGATGGCCTGTCCCTCCTTGAGTCTGCACCCCGACTCTTGAGGGTCACCCTTTAGAGCACTTACAGCAAGAAATCTGCAGGGAGGGAGGGGCGCGTGACCGAGCAACCCGGGAACAGGCCCTGGGTGGGGAGAAGGGTGGCCCCACCTCTGTCATGTGAGCACCCAGGAGTCCCATCACCTGGCTCCAACCTCCTGCATCCCAAATCCCCTCACTTCCCAGTCCCAGTATGACCTCCCTCAGAGGTTCCTCTGCCCCCAGACCCCTATAACCTCTTACCCAGGTGATCAGGAATCCCCAACTTGCCCTTGCCCTTTACCCCAGACCACACCAGGCTCTGAGCCCCGCACACGCCCCATGCGATGAAGGCAGCCCTCCCTCCTCCCACGCTCTCAGGGTCCGCCTTCTCACAGAATCTGCCACTTCAGGGAGGCCCCCTCAACCCTGCTCTAGGCTCTCAAGTTCCCTCTGACTGCAACAGACAAGACAGGATCTGTCTCTTGTTCTAGAGAGAGCAACCCCAGGAGACGCTTGGCTGGAGAGGATCTAAAGGGGAGACAGGAGCAGACCCCACCTCAGGGAGAAGAGCCCCTGCCCAGGCCAGGGGGTGCAGAGGCCTGGGACTAGCGTCCCAGTGCCTGTCAGCTGCGCCGCCGAGAAGCACATTTAAATGCTACGAGAGTTTGTTGTGGGGCTTCCTCCAACCCCCAACAGCCCAAGCCCCAGGAGAGGGAACACAGGTTGCTTCTCACCCACCCTGGGCCCACGGGAAACCAGATGCTTTTACCAACGAGGTGTAAACCTCTGCGGACTCAGGGTCATAGACCAGACCCTACAGAGTTGCCAGATGTCTGTGCAGCTAATGCAATGAGTGTGTGTACCCAAGGGCATGTTCTCCACCAAGCAGGGGACCCTCAACAGAGGTGTGAGTTCTACCTCTGCAGACTGGAGCAGAGTGAGGCTGGGCGCCCTTCCCAGCAATGCTAAGGTCAAGGACGGGGTCATGATGCAGGGAGCGCCAGGGCCCAAGAATAGCCCTGGTGGTTGACTTGTGACTCGGAGAGTCTGGGAGCCCAGGACTGGCAATCAGTGGCGAATCCATGGCTTTGGAGCCTGGCACCACCGAGCTATCCCCAGGGAAAGTAAAGCAGAGTGAGGCCTTAGTTCCAGATCCTCCTCCAATGAAGAGAGAGGACCAAAGCAAGGCAGGCCTGCAGTGGCAGACGCCACCCGCCACCCATGTCCCACCCTGATTGAGGGGTCTTTCATCACAGTCAGGTCAGTCATCCTCCGGCCTGTCCACCCAGATGGAAATCTCTAGAAGCAATGTTTGCACACATGCAACACTATTACCCCCTCCCAGCATCCTCTCCTGAGCCGCGCCCATTTCCCTCGAGGAGGAGACACCAATATCCGTCACTTTTTACCTGTGCCTGCACGCCCCAGGCTCAGTCTGGGGTTCACTTTCAGGGTAGGCCAGGGTTGGGGCTCAGAGCCGGGAAGGGTCCCCTCAACTCCTGCTGAGGCTACTTTGCTGCTCACACAGGGGCAAGGGGGGGGGCTTGCACATCCCCGTCTCCCCCATTTCTAGGCTTCCTCACACCCCCTAAATACATTTTATAAAAAACAACAGAAATTACTACGCAACATCCACAGTGTCTCCTGGTGAGATATAAACATCTCCACCCAACGACACAGATAAACCAGATTTTGTCCTACTCCTGCCCCCGAACATCCCACAGCCGTGGGTGGGGTGCCCGGGAGGTCCACAGGGCTGACACCACAGTCCTCTGTCAGCCTTCTGGTCGGTTAAGAGATGAGCAGCTTCTTGTTTCACAACATTTTAGGTGGGAGTTTGGGGCGGTGGGGCCCTGGGTCCACGGCGGCCTGAGAGGTCAAATCCAGGAGCCCTCACCCCCTTGGGGAGGTGGCCCTCTCTAGGCTCTACCACATCCTGCCTTGTGGCTCAGAAGCGACCAGACACCCAGCTCTGTGGTGGAGGGACTGTGTCAGCAGTGAGTGTGCACCCTGTGGGGGAGGGGGGATCTGTATTTAGCCAAAGGATATGGGGTGCTTGTGACATTTACAGAGTGAGACCCACAGGCCCAGGCACCTGGGGGCGCTGACATCACAACTAGGAAGACAACACTGGTCCCGGCCACCTCCACACCCAGGAGGGGGTGGGGACAGGAGTAACTTCCAGGGCAGACAGCTGGGGCAGGTGCTGTGGTGGGCCCTGGTGACCAGCACAGCTGCTTGAATGGACCAGGCACCTGCACGCACCTGTGCTTTGACCTTGACCACGAGGTCTCCCCAAGAGGGGCACTTTGAGGAAGGGAAGCCCCTTGCCATGGAGAGGTCCCTGGGCTGACCTGGGGGCATTACTGCAGGTCATCCCGCTGCCACTGGCAAGAAGCTCCTTGTGCAGTGACCCACGCACCTTGGGGAGAGGAAGAAGAGTAGAAGGTATGGGTGGCGAGTCACCTGCAGGTGAACAATGGGCACCGTGGGCTGCAGGGTCTGTCCTGGCCACGTGCGTCACTCTTTGAGCATAGAAAGCCTACAGGGAAGTTCAGGCCGGAACACCCTTCTTTGCAAAGAGACGGGCCTTACACCTTCTTCATGGGCCTGGCAGGTCTTGTCTTTGGTCCGGCCAAAGGCTTTGGGCTGGAGAACTGTGTGATTCTGTCTTCAGTGGAGGCGGGAGACCTTCGGGGCACTGGCAGCTCAGGTGGATGCAGCTGCCTTGGGTCACTCTTGCCACATCCAGTAAGGCTGCTCCACCTGCACAGCCACCCTGCAGGGCACCGCCAGGAGAGGGTGTTGGAGGCTCCGCTGAAAGAGAAGAGCCACAGGAAGGGAGTCACAGGTGTCAGAGGGCCCCATGCACTAAGCTGAGAAGAGGACCTGTGTTTCAGGGCCCTCCCTGGTGGTGCAATGCGTTAGGATGCAGCAGGTGGGCCATAGCCACCTCAGTGCGAGTTCAATCCCCAGCCCTGGAGCTGACCCACATGGTGAGGCAGACCTCTCCTGGCCTGCCCGCTGCTCCCCTCTCGGTGCATCTCGTCAGTCTTCCTGTTCTGCTCCCCAGTCTGTCTCTGGTGACTCCTCTCACCCCCCTGCACCTCTGGCCTGTACTCTAGTTCTGTATGCATAAATAAATCTTAAAAAAAAAAAAAGGACCTGTGCTTTATGTCCACAGCACAGTTCAGGGCAGCCCTGGTGGTCACTAGCGAGTTGTTAGTGCCCAGCACATCGCTCCTGCGGTGGTCACCAGCTGGTTTTCCCAAGCAGGACAGATGCTAACACTGCCCACTGAGCAGATTTGCAGACCCACGTGGACTCACAAGCAGCTACTCTATTTAACGGCTGATCCTGCATCACCATCACTATTCTGAATCGGGCCTGTGGGGATCCCTTTAAAAAGGCTTCAGCTTTCTTGGCCATGCACCTTGATGGCTACACAAGATGCCATCATAGCCCTCCTGCACGTGCCTGGCACACTCCTCATGCTTCACTCTGCAGGGAGACCTGGTTCTCTGAGTGGAGGGAGTCCTGAAACAGCAATGGCCAAACTGAAGTCGCTGCTTCTGGTCTTCCTCGCCACAGTGACGAGTGTGGGAAGGAAAGCCCACCTGCACCGGTCGTGACACGTCCCATCCCCCCCTTCCTCGCCCCCCTCCCCCGCCCCCACACCCCGGGCAGTCATACAGGTGTCTGCTCCACGTGGCAAGGAACAACGGTGGCTGGTGGAAGCTCCGTTATTTCCACCCAAACAAGAGACCATGTCACATGGCTTTCCTTTGTCCCCAAATCATTCAACGGGAAGGCCCAATATTTGTATATTTTGCCTTGGTTGCAGGTGTGTCTTACCTTCCTATTAATCTGTGTTGGGATTTCTCTCCAAAAGCAACGCCAAAAATTAGTACATCAGCTTTGGGTTTGAGCTTCCAGTTGCCTCGATAAAATGCATACTTTTGTAAAAATCAATGTCGCTATAATGGTATAGGAGAAAGTCAAGAAGACGACGGGACAAATCCAGAGAAAGTTCTGTGCTCAGTATTTCTGAAAATTGGGGGGGTTCTCAGCCTTGGGCCAGTTCCTCCTGAGCAGTCAGGGCCTGGAGTGGGAACTTGCTACTCACTCTTTCCGCAGGCCCCAGGAGTGGTGAGCTCTAGTGCTGGCCCTCACCGGACCGCTCCAAACGGGGCTTGATTCTCGCCCGGGAATTGGCTTCGCAGCCGCTGACCCAGTACTCGGACCTTACCCGACCCCTTGCGGCGTCAGTTGGTCTCGGGGAGAACCGGCGCCCTCTGCTGGCCGTTGGTGAGCAGCGAACGAACTCCGCGTTCCGGGTGTCCGCGCGTCCCCCAGCGGCCATCCTGCAGAGCCACGGACATTCTCGAGGTCCGGGTTCTGAGGACCCCGGGGATGCTCTGCTCCAGCCAGACCTTTTCTTTTTCCTGGGATGTGCCTTCCATCATGGCTGTGAGCAAAGGAATCTTCATGCCACTGAGATATCTGGAAAGGATTCCCTCTCTGTCGTGCCCAAATAACAAGACCCGCCTCAAGTTCTCCTGGGAAACAGGAGAAAGCATCAAAATACAGAAGACCCAAAACAATAACAGATTCGTCGCCAGATCTTCTTCCACTTGCAAGACACACTCAGAGGAGTACAGGGCTGCCTGGGAGTAGACTGGGTACGCCACCCTGTAGGCTTGATCACAATCAGGAACAGCTAAGCAGAAGATAAAAGTTAAAAATCTTTGAGTCTCACTGGTGGCGCAGAGGTTAAAGTCTCAGCACTATGAAGACCCTGGCAGCCACTGCAGCAGAAGTTTGGTCCCCAGCTGTCCCTGCAGCTGACCCACATGGCACAGCAGACCTCTCCTGTCTCATCAGCTGCTCCCCTCAGCTGTGTATTTCAGTAGTTTTGCCTATTCTGCTCCCCATTTTCTTTCTGGTGAATCCTGTCACCCTCACCGCCATCTCTGGTCTATACCCCAGTTCTTATATAAATAAATAAAAATAATTTTTATTTAAAACCATTTACCTGTACAAGGAATCTTAGATTTTTAAAATTTGAGAGGTTTCTGCAAAATGCTAAAATGCCTATGGTTTCAAACCCTATGAAACCAAATGCTGCATTCTAGTTAGGATATGTTTCTAGATTGATTTAATTTCCTTTGCTCTAGTTTCACTCTGAGCTAGGACAAAGTGTGTTTTTCACTTAATAACAAATTTAAAATTTCTAAGTGGATATTTTGATATGGTATGCCTTGACATTGTCTTCTAAGATAATTATTCTTAATATAGATATATAATACATTCATTGCACTTCATGAAGTACTTTTATTAATTTCAATAACATCATTTAATTTGATCCTTGAAAAAATTTGAGATATAAATTGGGTATAAAAACAGCTCTTAATTTTACATGGAAACCTAGAGCCCTAAGCTCACCTTTGCAGGAAGGTGGCATAACTGATAAATTTTGTGCTCTATCATTTCATAGTCACACTTAAACATTATGAGTGTAAATATGTATTCATACATACCAAAGAAATATGCAAATATGAAGTTCAATCACAGTATGTAAAATACAGAGCAACAAAGCTATCAGCTTGATATAACATATATTTTAACAGCTGAATAATTTACATCAA
>NW_004567107.1:15559147-15565499 GCF_000260355.1 Condylura cristata
TTTTCCATCTCAGTTCTAATCTCCATGGATTTCCCATCACCAAATCACCCATGTGCCATCACCACAGTCCAGTGCACTCCATTTTTGATCCCATTTCCCACTCCACCCCCCCTAAAATGTCTCTAGTATGTAGTTGTTCATTATTACTATTTAAAAATAACATATTTTTTATTTATAATTCTATTGTATTCTTCAGTAGTTGTAGCTTGATTATATTTTGTGCATTTACTGTTGTTTATATGAAAAATGGAAAACATTGCTTTCATTTTGTTCATGTAAAATCCTGTTGTTCAATATCGTTGATAAGGAAAATCTAATTCTTATTACATTTCAAAAGTGTTAATTTACCTTCTGATTGATAAAAATAGGTTGGCAGTGATTTCAATTTTCAATTTTGGAAGTAAAAATAACATATTTTAAAAAGATTTATTTATTTATGCTTACAGAACTGGGGTACAGGCGCCAGAGTGTGGTGGGTGAGAGAATTCACCAGAGTCAGAGTGGGGAGCAGAACAGACAGATCCACTGAAACACACTGCTGAGGGGAGTAGGGGAAGGGTCAGGAGGCGATTGCTACCCTATGTGGGTCAGCTCTGTGGTTAGGGAGTGAACTCCTGCTGTGGTGGCTTAGGAGAGCTTCAAAGTGCAGTGTGTTAACCTGTTGCACCACCAGGTAGAGCCCTTAAAAATAATATTTTTAAGTAGAAAATCTTCTCACTTACCTGTTTGGAATTCATCTAAGAATTACTCAGATCAGGCAGTGAAAAGAGCATACAACCTGGCTCAGAGTGTCAGTGAGTGTGTTAACAGAGTGCAGCCAACATTTGTGTTTCAGACTCTTGATTTTCAGCTGAAGGGGTTTCTGGGTTCTCACATGCCATAATTTTGACAGTTTGGACAGAAGTAAAGCTCACTGTTCCACACATTGAGTGAATGGATGAAAAGAAGCTAAATGTCATTATTCATACATTTAAAAATATTGAGTTTTGGTAAGCTATAATTTACAGAGTACACACATCATGGTTTTTTGTTGTTTTTTTTAAAGTCTTTTTTAAAGATTTACTTATTTATACATACAGAACTAGGGTACAGGCCAGAGGCGCAGAGGGGGTGAGAGGCTTCATCAGAGACAGAACAGGGCAGATCGACAAAGTACACTGCTGAGGGGAGCAGCAGCAGGTGAGACAGGAGAGGTCTGCTGTGTCACATGGGTCAGCTTCCCGGCAGGGATGAAACTCATGCTGAAGTGGCTGCAGCCAGCTTGCAGTGTTGTGTCCCAACCTGCTGTGCCATCAGGGAGGGCCCACATCATGGTTTTTAAGTATACAATTTCATACTTAACATATTTAGTTTTAGAATCATCATAGTTAACTAATGTTAGAACATTTTCATCATCACAGACCCCCGCACCCATTAAGCTACAAGACCACTATTCCCTCTGCTTAGCAACAGGCAACAGCTGCAACATGTTGGATGTGACAGTTCTGACTACTCTGGATGTTAATATAATCAGAAATGTGGCCACTTGGGATTGGAGTTTTCCACTTAGCTATTCATTTTCAGTATTCATTCACCTTTTAATATGGTCTCCTTGCTTTTTACATCTCATACTATTCCTAGTTTTCAAGTTTTATCTTAAATGCTCATCTGTAGTGGAAATCTAAATGACGATTATGGAGAGAATTAATAAAAAGAAACTCCACCGGCCCTCCTTGGTGGCGCAGTGGGTTAAAGCGCAGCACTAAGAATCGAAAGCCACTTCCACATGAGTTCGATCTCCGCCTGCCCTGGAGGTGACCACATGGCGCGGCAGACCTCTCTTGACCGCCCGCTGCTCCCCTCAGCAGTGTACTTCGTTGATCTGCCTGTTCTGCCCCCCACTCTGTCTCTGGTGAATCCTCTCACTGCCCCTGCAACTCTGGCATGTACCCAAGTTCTGTATGCATAAATAAATAAATCTTTAAAAAAAAAAAGAAACTCCACCATTTTATAATTTTCTGCAAGATTAGATTTGCTGTATTTAAAGTATGAGAATGAGAAGAGAAAATATAAGGTGTGGTTGTGCAGAAAGCCTAACTGCCCACTTTCCTTTAGCCCTATCAATGATCCTGAAGGCGCTGCAAAAATCCACTGGCTATATTCCTTACCTCCCTCAAACATTAAAGAAAATGAATTTCATAATATATCCCAAGTCTTTCTGCCCATGTCACTTCCAACTCTGAGGAACACTAAGTTGATAGACAACTAAAATAATGCCATGGTCTAGTTCAGCTCATTTCAGCAAAAGCAGAGCAGCTGAGATTGTTTTTTTGAGCTAGGAAACAATATATAAGTGGTTAATAAGAGTCTCAAATATACTTTCTCTTTGATTTTCCTTGGGCAATATCAAATGAGGTGAAAACACAAAGGAACAAATGCAGCAAAAACCAAAAGGAACCCCAGAAATCTGACTGTAGAACTGAAGCTACCAGAGGGGGAAGGTAAGGCTAGGCAAGGAATTAGGGAGGGAGCCCAGTGAACTGGGGTGAAAGACTATGGATGCTTGGCAGTGGATGTGCTATGGTAACATACATCTGAAGAAGGGTGAACTTATACCCCCAAATCACATACAGTGTTATAAATGAATGTCACCACAATTAAAAAAAATACAATTTTAAAATACAATAAAACAAAAAAAATTCCAGGAAAATTTATTAATTAAAATGTGTGTAATTTTTTAAAAAGATTTATTTATTTGTGCATACAGAACTGGGGTACAGGCCAGAGGCTCAGGGGTGGTGAGAGACTTCACCAGAGACAGAGTGGGGGGCAGAACAGGCAGATCAACGAAGTACACTGCTGAGGGGAGCAGCGGGCGCATCAGGAGAGGTCTGCAACGCCATGTGGTCACCTCTGGGGCAGGCGGGGATCAAACTCATGCTGAAGTGGCTTTAGCTTCTTAGTGCAGTGCTTTAACCCGCTGTGCCACCAGGGAGGGCCCCAAAATGTGTGTAATTTTAAGTCAAAAATAAAAATGGCGCACTGACGGAAATGAATAATAAGAAATAATTACTCAGAATATATATACTTGGCATATTTATTCCCATAAATGAAGTGTTTAAATGCAAGGTTGTTCTATGGAGAAGAAGGAGGAAGAACACAGTGATTTTAATGACAAAAATGGAACAAGGAATCTAAACAAAACAGGCATTTTACCAAAGAAGATACAGAGGCAGCAAACAGCCACTAGAAAGGATTTGTACATTGTTTATCACAGGGAAATACAAGTAACAGCCACAATGACATTTCACCTCATACCAGTTAGAATGACTATATCCAAAAGGGAACAAGAAATGCTGGTGTGAGTGTGGAGAAATGAACGTTCTGTGCACTGTTGGTGGGCAGTGAATTAGTTCAGCTACTATGAAAAATCAGTCTCTCAAAAATTTTAAGTTCACCTGTCAGGCAATCCAGCAATATCATTTCTATATATGTATATAGATAGATAGATAGATAAATAGATATAGATAGATAGATAGATATACAGAAAATATGAAAGCACCAACTCCAAAAGACATACTCATTGCTCTGTTCTTTGTGCACTATTTACAACAGAAAAGGTGTACAAGTAACCTAGCTGCCTGACAAAGACAACGGATAAAGAAGTGGTGGTATTTATACACAATAGAATATTACACAGTTATTAAAAAGGTGAGACCTTGCCATTGAGGAGATTATGCTAATGAATGATTATGCTAATTGAAACATAGAAGAATAAAACATACCAGAGGAATTTTTACTCATTTGTGGAATAACAAGGAGTGGGGGCAGGGAGGAGGGAGTTAATGAACAAATAAAAGAAAACAAAACAAACCCTTAGATTCTGAGGACTGAATGGTAGTTCACATGGATTGGGGTAGGGTAGCAGTTATAGAAGTGACTGGACACTTGGTGGGGTGTGAGAAACTATCCTTGAAACTGTAATGCTGTAAACCAATATTCCTCAATAAAAAAAAAAAACAGGTGACACCAATAAATATAAAGCATCTGGAAAGCACAATATGCTTTCTTGCAATGAACATTCAACACAAAAACAATGGCCCCTGCTGCTGCTGGTCAAGAAAAATGCTGAGAAAAGAGCAGTTTGAGTTTTCGGGATGACCAGCAGCATATCCCCATATAAATTATTAATCCCATCAAGACACACCCAAGCTGTGGGTGTGGCCCAGCTGGCTATATAAAGCAGGCCCCCTGCCCAACTGCCCACTGGCCACTCTTCTCCTCAGACCTGACGGTTGTGCTTCGCCAGGGAGCCCAGAGGAAATGGAGGGGACCACCAGGCACAGGAAGCCAGGGAGACACGAATCCCGCTCCCAGGACCATGACAGAGATGCCACTACTAGAAGTCTGTCCCTGGATGAGAGAGCAGAGAGCCATCCTTATGTCAGACGGAGAAGAGTCTCACAGATCAGAGAGGGCTTTCACTGCACAGGAGGTAGGCTTCTGGACTCTGGTTTGCAGAGCTTGCTTTGGGGTGATGCTTGCCAGGGCTGGGGACCACTTGGACTTGAATGTGCTGCCAAGCAGCAGATCCCACACTGCAGGTGGGAGGGAAAACCCCAGGTGAGGGTCAGAGGCCTGGTGGTCACTGGCTCTGCACTGCAGCCCACCTCGTGGTTGAGACTTGCAGGAAGGGCCCTGGGCAGCTCTGGTATCCATGCAGTGTGTGGGGAGCTGAGGGTAACCACTATTTGGGGGTGGGTCCAAGTGGGATGAACCCCTGCTCACGCTTGGCACCTCCTCTAACAGATGCTACCCCAGAAACCACGAGCTGGGGCACGACCACTCATGACTGTCTCCTTTCCACCCACAGCATTCAACGGGCAGAGCCAGGGGGCCAAGGGCTCCAGGCAGAAGCGGGGGAGAAGCCCCCAAGGCTTCCCCAGCACTGGAAACAGAGAAAATGGACCCTGGGGAGAGCAATGGAGAAGGCACTCACAAGGGAGCGGGAAGGAAAAGCCTAGCTCACTCCGTGCCGGAGGTCACCCCAGACGAGGTAGGTTCTGGGCCTTGCAGGGATGGGGGTGTGGGTTCAGGACTCAGTGGCAAACCCAGCACCCAGGGGATGGAGACAGGCACCATTCTGGGGAGATGTCCATTATGCCCAAAAGGGCCAGGAGGGGGACCGTTTCCTCTCAGGTCTTACTGAGGGTTCTCAGCAGATCCCGCAGGGACCCCAGTCAGGCAGGTGCTGGGTCTTGGTGGGGACCTGGATGGAAAGGGGTGGCCATGCCTTGTCAGGGGGTTCCAAGGGCTTGGAGGCACCACCCGAACATCTCCCTTTCTCTCTCCTTGCAGATTCTGCGCGCACCCCCAGGCATCTCACAGCCAGAAGGAGCTTGTCCAGATTGCCAGTGAAAACCAGCCATCGGGGCCGCTACCAGGACAGCTCAGAGACCAGGCCACCCTCGCCCAAACGCTGCCCCCCTCCCCCGTCACCGGAAGCCTTCAGGCGTCTGCTCTCCTCCAGGCTCTTCACGCACCTGGGCGCGCTGGAGGAGACCCTGAGGGAGCTGCAGACTCCGGGGGGCGCCTTCCTGCGGGTGCCCGGGCCCCCCGGCGCCACGCAGCCCACGGTGTCTCAGCGCGCCTGGCTCACCTGGCAGCTGGCGCACGCGGGCGCCACCCTGCACTGGACACTGGCTGCCCTGGACTCGCTGCTCGCCACTGCGCAGCACTGGCCCGCAGCCCCACAGCACCTGCCAGCAGCCCCGCTGGCCCACACGCCCTGGGCGTCCTGGGGGCCCTGGCCATAGGGGTGGGTGGGGGCGCATCCATTGTCCTTGCCCAGCCCCTCTGCCCTAGAGCCAGTGCTGATCCTGGGCACCCACGTCGCCCCCTCCCACCACCCCCGGAGGGCTTCCTGCAGCGCTTTGCCCCTCAAGGCCACCAGGTCCCACCCAGGAGCAGGACAGGCACCCACCTGTCCCCGAAGCGGCTTTAAGCAAGTGCGACTTCACGCAAGCGCCTAAGGGACCCCAGCCCAGGAAAATGGGATCGTTTCCAGAAGACAGACTAGAGGGGCTGACTGAACGAAGCAGACCTTTGTTTTGTTTGGGGGAGGTGGGGTGGGGCTGTCGGGGCAGAAGTGATGCGAATCCCACTCTTCACCATTAAATGTAACCTGTCTTACACATTGAGCGCGTGTACCATTTCTTTATTTCCGTCTCCTTGTGCCACCCCCTGTTTGGGTTGGTTTGACCTAAGAATGAGTTCCTCCCGCGTAGACTCTTCCAAGCCCAATGGGGCTGACGTCTTTGCCGAGAGGAGTGTCCCGGCCACTACTGCACTACCTGGTGGGGGTGTGGAAAAC
>NW_004567107.1:15565618-15570076 GCF_000260355.1 Condylura cristata
GGGGGGAGGGGAAGGGGAGAATCCAGGGAAGTCCTGTGAGTTGGAACTGTCTTGGATTCTACATACTACTGAGATTCTACCAGCGTCAAAATTACATTTCCTCACTATTTCAAAACTTTGGCACCCTGATTCAGCAGCTATTTGCTAGTTTTTCAGCCTCTGAATGCTTCCCCCCACCTCTTTACTTGAAAATAAATCTGAAATCTTCAAGCCTTTTCCACTGATAGAACCAAATCAGAACTCGGTATGTTCTTGCCCACCAGGCCAGGGTGGTAGCAAATTTGGTTCTAACCCTCAGATTCTTTATTTTTGTTATTCCCTTTAAAGAAAAATTCGAAGTGATAGTGCTAATGTTTTTGTTTTTATTTTTATAATGTTTATATATAGGACAGTTGTAAAACATATTATCAGACATACATGAAACATTAAGAAGGATCAAATGCACATTTAAAAATATGACTTGTGTTTTAGGGATATATCATACATGTGCTGAGTAACAGGGGTCTCCCTAGTCACGCAGGGGTTAAAGTCTCAGGGCTATCAAGGTATGGCCCGCCACTGACCCACAGGGCACAGCAGAGACCTCTCCTGTCTCCCCAGCTGCTTCCCTCAGCAGTATTCAGTAGATCTGCTGTTCCGCTCTGCACTTTGTCTCCCCACTCTGTCTCATGTCTGGCACCTCTGGCCTACACCCCAGTTGTTGTATACATAAAAAAAAAATAAATCTTTAAAATAAAATGTGGTGATTAACAGTAGGCCCAGCCCAGAAGGTATAGTCGTGGGTAAACCATGCTGCAGACAGGGACCCCTGGCGACCATGACGTAAAGTGCAGACAGTTGTAACAACTGTACTACCTAGTCGGGGTGTGGAAAACAGGGGAGGCCATTCAGGATCCCCGTGCAAGGTATATGGAAATCTCTGTACCTTTCCATGGGGGGTGGGGGGGTGGATGGAGAACTTGAACTGTCCTGAAAACATAATCTCTTAGTAATAGAAATAAGAAGAAATTACTGACAGTAAAACATTTCAGAGATGGGATAATTGAAAATACTTCCATTTTTCCACATAGGTTGAATTTTAAAATTCAGACCGGGAGTAATATATTTTTAGGATAAAATCTATACAAAATAGTAAATGGGCAGGGTTTGCCAATGCAATGTTAAAGTACACAAAAGTTATTTATTTTTGTATGGTTTTTTATTTATGCTAACAGAACTGGGATACAGGCCAGAGGTGTGGTGGGTAAGAGGATTCACTAGAGACAGAGTGGGGAGCAGAAAAGGAGAACAGGCAGATCCACTGAAATACAGTGCTGAAGAGAGCAGCAGGCTGGTGAGGAGAGGTCTGTCACGCCCTGTGAATCAGCTCCCTGGCTGGGGATCAAATTCATGCTGCAGTGACTTCTGAGAGCTTCATGGTGGTGAGACTTAACCTGTTGCGCCACCAGGGAGAGCCCACAAAAGTCACTTTTATGTTGAAATTAAGTGAACATAAATCCCTATGATGAACAGTGGAGTTTGCTCTGAGGATGCTTAGCACCTGCCTTAAAAGCACTCCGCCCCACCTCCACCTGAACATTATTCCACATTGTTTCTCAAACTTGCCCCTGCCTGGGCCTCACTGGAGGGTTTGTTGAAACAGACAGCCTGGCCCTGCCCCAGGGCACTACGGGAATATAGGTGGGGCCTGATTTATATTTGGAACAAATTCCCAGGTGATGCTGATGATGCTAGTCCAGGGGCCACACATGGGAGCCACTCATCTGGTGGTAGAATTTAAAAGACATGGTCCTCCCTGGGGGTGCAATGGGTTAGAGCACAGCACTAAGAAGCTAAAGCCACTTCCGCATGAGTTCGATCCCCGCCTGCCCCGGAGGTGACCACATGGCGAGGCAGACCTCTCCTGACCCGACCGCTGCTCCCCTCAGCAGTGTACTTCGTCGATCTGCCTGTTCTGCTCCCCACTCTGTCTCTGGTGAATCCTCTCACCACCCCTGTACCTCTGGCCTGTATCCCAGTTCTGTATGCACAAATAAAACAAATCTTTTAAAAAAAAAAAAAAAAAGACAAAGGCAGGTCTCCTTCACTAACCCCCTGGTGCTGTAATACCTGTGCAGCTAGGTACCCTGACAGCCTGACAGGAGACGTTGGCCCTGGAGCGTCCTCTCCGTCTCTCTCTGCATATCAGAGCGGACTAGATAATTCTCTGCTTAGCAGTGCTGTAGGTAGAAAATACATTTTTTTAAATGTCAGATAGTGATTTTTTTTTCTCTTTCTGGAGGATTTCTGGTGCACCTGTGGATGGTGCTAACAAAGGTGCCGCCACAGCAACAAGGGAGGGGCCCGGTGCTGCACGCACAGAGAAAGCCGCTGAGGAAGGCTGGCCAGTCACTAGAATGAGCTGCTTGGAAAACGTAACATTCAAGGGCCCTCCCTGGGGGCTCGACAGGCTAGAGTGGGGCACTGCAAGCTGGCCTCGGCCTCCTCAGTGCTGGCTCGATCCCTGGTCCGGGGATGATCCACATGGCGCGGCAGACCCCTCCTGACCCGCCCGATGCCCCCTCAGCAGTGTACTTTGTCAGTCAGCCTGCTCTGCTCCTCGCTCTGTCTCTGGTGAATCTCTCACCGCCCCTGCACCTCTGGCCTGTACCCCAGTTCTGTATGCATAAATAAATCTTTAAAAAATTTTAAAACATTTTAAAAAGCATTTTAGTTAAACATATGTTGGAATTTGTTTAGATGTAGAGGGGATATTCATGTTGTCCCAGAAAAGTTTGGAGAAACATGCGTGTCTTTCTTCTCTCAGAACTAGCTGTGACAGAAAGGGAACTGAGAGACGGTTTTTTTTTTTTTTTTCAAAGATTTATTTATTTGTGCATACAGAACTGGGATACAGGCCAGAGGCTCAGGGGTGGCGAGAGGCTTCACCAGAGACAGAGTGGGGAACAGAACAGGCAGATCGACGAAGTACACTGCTGAGGGGAGCAGCGGGCGGGTCAGGAGAGGTCTGCCACACCATGTGGGTCACCTCTGGGGCAGGCGGGGATTGAACTCATGCGGAAGTGGCTTTAGCTTCTCAGTGCTGTGCTTTAACCCGCTGCGCCACCAGGGAGGGCCCGAGAGACGGTTTTAAAATAAGATTTTATTTATGTATGCACACAAGTATTGGGGTGCAGGCCAGTGGTGTGGGGGTGAGAAGGTTCACCAGAGACAGTGGTGAGTAGAACAGGCAGATGGAGGAAGTACACTGCTGAGGGGAGCAGTGGGTATTGCACCTGAGTAGGATCCTAATATTCTAATTAAGGTCAGGATTGTATCTGGGAAGGATGGGAAGCAGCTGCCACACCCAGAAGACAAGGATCAAAGCACAGGAATGGGACTGTTTCAAGCAGAGAGAGGAACCCATCAAGCAACTATTCTTCAATGTTTGCCAAGTCCTTAGTTTTCTATTTGCTGTTAAACAGATTATCACTGGCTTGATTGGATTAAAACAGCAAAGGAGTGCCCACTCAGAGGCTGGCTGCTCTGCAGAGGAGACACAAGGCTGAAACCAAGGCGTTGGCTGGGTGGTGTGCTAACCTATGCCCTACTAAGCTCCCACAGGTCATGAACAGAGGGCACCTCCATGCAGTGATAGGCCTTTGTTATTTTGCTATTTAGAGACCAGAAAGCACTGTTGTCTCCCAAATATTGCTCTGCTCTTTCCCAGCTGCCTCTCCACAGGTCTGCTGACAGAATTTCTGAGTTAAGGAAGGCTCCCACTCTCTAAAGTTTACTCACCTGATTGAGTCAAGCCCACAATGAGTTACTTTTAAAAAAAAGGGGGGGACCCTCCCTGGTGGCACAGTGGATTAAAGCACAGCACTGGGAGGCTAGAGCTACCTCAGCATGAGTTCAGCCTCCGCAAGTTCCATCCCCACCCCACATGGCGCGGCAGACCTCTCCTGACCCGCCCACTGCTCCCCTCAGCAGTGTACTTCCCTGATCTCTGTTCTGCTCCCCACTCTGTCTCTGGTGAGTCCTCTCACCGCCGCTGTACCTCTGCCTATACCCCAGTTCTGTGATGGATAGATAAATCTTAAAAAAAAAAAAAATATTTTATTTATGCATACAAGAGCTAGGGTATAGGCCAGAGGTACGGGGGATGAGAGGATTCACCAGAGACAGAGTGGGGAGCAGAACAGGCAGATTGACATAGAACAGGCAGAAATACACTGCTGATCCCTGGCTGGGGATGGAACTTGTGCTGCAGCAGCTGCCAATAGCTTTATAGTGCCCTGAGTTAACCCCTTGCGCCACCAAGGAGCCCACATTTTATTTGTTCACTCAAAGTCAACTGATTTGGGTTTCAGCCTGGGAGAGTTATCATTAAATATATCCCTTGAAAATGTGTTAATAAATCCCACAGTTTCCTTTTGCACTGTTATTGTTGTAACACCAGGGGGCAGAAATAATGGG
>NW_004567107.1:15571271-15601386 GCF_000260355.1 Condylura cristata
GGGGGGGGTCGGGTGGTCACAGATGGTCTAATTGGGATCAGTGATTGGAGGGTCACAGCATTCTGGGAAGATAGTTGACTTGGAAATTGGTGGAGTTCAGCGGGAGGGCCTTGGTGGGGAGGCTGCGTTCTGAGGGGCCTGAGGAGTGGTGAGGAGGGGCGTCTGTGGGGGTCAGTGAGTGCTACTACCATTGAAGAAAACCCGTGTTTTGAAGCAACTGCGGTATGTGGGGGATTATGACTGTCACTGAGCCAGCAGGCTATGGGATCAGATATGGGTGCTTTGTGGTGGATCAGAGATTTCGAAAATCTAGGGCAGTTGGCAAGTTGGGATGTCTATGGGAACAGGTGAGTATGGCTGCTAGGTGGTTAGAGACTGGATTGTCTCTGTCTCTGAGGTTGAGACATCAGTTAGGATGTTATTGCAATAATCAAGGGCAACAGGCGGGGATGGTTTAGAACTGGGTGGTAGCAATGCCTGACGTGAAAAGAAATCTGATTTATAATACATCTGGAGATGAACCATTAGGTCTTACTAATAAATTGAAATGGAACACGAGGGAAGAGGAGAATCAAGATTTGGCCTGAGGAACTGGGTAGATGGTAATTCTACTTTCTGAGAAAGGTTAGTATTGAAGAAGAACAGATTGGATGGATGAAAATTGAGAGCCAGAACACAGGTCTATTTTGGCCATGTCAAGGTTGCCATTACCCATCCAAGCAGAGATGTTGCATAGTCATTAGAGATATGACTCTGGTCCTTAGAAAGGTCTGGACTAGGGAATCCGTATTTGAAAGACACCCGCATGAAGGTGGTAAAAGTGGATGCTACCACCCAGAGAAGGAAGGCAAAACAGGAAGAGAAGGGCCAAGGATGGTTGAGGGTCAGCCTGACATTTTAGAGGTCTGGTACAGAGCAGAAAATGAAACGATGAGGGGGTAATTATGAAGTAGAGGCTAATTATGCCAGTGTGGTGAGAAAGAAGCTTCGAGATACATGGTTTTCAATACAGTGGAGCTATCATATTCTTGTGAGTTCCAGCACTGTGACTACAGAAAATTTCACTTTGGTGTGATGTAGCTCAGTGTTTATTTTTATTGATTAGAGCTTTATCAGGAGAGTGGTAGGGGTGAACTCCGGTTGTTAAGCTTTGAAAGGATAAAGAGTAACAAAGCAGAGACAGCAGATGTAGGTAACAGGAATTTTGTTGAAGGGAGCAGAGAAATCAACATTGGATGGGGCATGGAATCAAGAGAGGGTTTTCTTCAGATAAATATTAAGGCAATTTTGTTACTGGGAATGATCCATTAGAAAAGGGAGAAATAGAAGGCACAGAAGAGAAAGAGGTCAAGTCCTTGCACGGGTAAAGACCGTGAAAAGGCAGTTGGGGGTGAGATCTGAGCACCAGGGGAGAACTGCCCTCTGGCGAGAGAAGGGACACTTTCTCAGTCTTAACAAAAAGAAAGACAGTGTGGGTTTGGAAACAGGTTGGTGGTAGATGTGGGACAGGTCAAGTCATCTGTTTGCATTTATTTTAGCAGAGTGGGAAAAGAATTCAGGATAGAGAATTCAGCGGGAAAGAGGAGAGGTTTTAAGTGATCACCTAGGAAAGAGGAATGGGGTGAGTGTTAGGATGCTTACTTGAGATATGGGGTAAAAGCCTGAAGTGAGGCCACACAGCACAATTTAATTTTTCCCTTGTAATGTTCAGTGTAAGATTGCAGGCAGAGGGGCCCTCCCTGGTGGCGCAGCGGGTTAAAGCACGGCACAAAGAACCTTAAGCCACTTCTGCATGAGTTCGATTCCTGCCTGCCCCGGAGGAGACCACATGGCGTGGCAGACCTCTCCTGACCCGCCCGCTGCTCCCTTCAGCAGTGTACTTCGTAGATCTGCCTGTTCTGCTCCCCGCTCTGTCTCTGGTGAATCCTCTCACCCTCCACATCTCTGGCCTGTACCCCAGTTCTGTACGAATAAATAAATAAATCTTTAAAAAAAAAAAAAAAAGATTGCAGGCAGAGCTTAAGAGGAGACTACAGTTTTTGTTGTTGTTTTTAAAAGATTTATTTATGCATGACAAACTGGGGTACAGGCCAGATATGTGGGGGTGGGAATGGTGAGAAAATTCATCGGAGACAGAGCGGGGAGCAGAACAGGCAGATCCACTGAAACACACTGCTGAGGGGAGCAGCAGGCGGGTCAGGAGAGGTCTGCCACGCCATGTGGTCACCTCCCTGGCCCTGGATCCAACTTGTGCAACAGTGGCTGTGGACAGCTTCAGAGTGCTGCACTTTAACCTGTTGCATCACCAGGAGGGCCCAGAAGAGACTGGGGTGTTTTTTTTTGGGGGGGGAGATTTTTTTTTTAAAGATTTATTATTTATACATACAGAACTGGGGTACAGGTGAGAGTGGAGGACAGAACAGGCAGATCGATGAAGTATACTGCTGAGGGGAGAAGCAGGTGGGCAGGTCAGGAGAGATCTGTCAGCCATGTGGATCACCTCTGGGGCTGTGGCTAGCTTGTAGTGCTGCACTTTAACCTGTTGCACCACCAGGGAGGCCCCAGGAGATTAAGGTTTAACCAAGGTTGAAACGTAAAACAGAAGAGAGACAAGGTTTTCAGTTCAGTGTCTATGGTGCTAGAACAGAGAATCCAAGCAAGATAGAAAATTAAGGCTAAATGGAGGTACTAGAGAAGGTGAACTGCAGGGTAGGAAATGACGGTCAGAGGGTGGCATGTTTAAGCAGAGATTTGGGAGGTGGTTCAGGGATGCCAAGGACCAAAGAAGGGGAGACTGATGGAGCAGGTGGCTGTGTCTGGGCAGGGAAAGAGAGTGCTGGATCTCTGGGAGAGAGACGAGCCAGGGTGTGGGGTGGCTCTTGTACATGGATGTAGAGCTCTTGAAAGAAACTGAGGGAGGTGGAAGCTGGGGCTCAAGTTTGCACTGAAGGAGGCACTTGAGGAACCTGTGGGACTATGCGAATGGAGAGTCTGAGGGGCCAAGTAATTGGAGAGACTGTTGCTGATGTGGCTGGAGCTTTGTTGGGATCAGCCATTTTGGACTCATATGCTCAGTGGTTAGGGAGGGCTGTGGGGCTAAGTGGTGGGAGACCAGTGGCGCTCAGTGATGGGGTTATCAGGAGTCAGTGGCTGGAGGTCGGTGAGGTTAGCGATCTGTGACATATGTAGCTAATTGGTTGGTGTGCGTGTGTGTGTGGGGGAAATGGTTAACCTCTTATGTTAAAACAAATATTTGGATGCATGTTTATTAATATAAAAATTGTCCAGTGTCTGTGTCATTCTTCTCTGGCCTGCCTAATAAAAGCACTTTAACATGCTTGAATTTCTCCGCCATCCCTAACCCACTCCCAGTTATATCACTTGAGTCACCTTGACCTTGACTAGGACTTCTTCCCCAACCATGGATCTTTTCCTTTTTCCAACTTGGAAACTTTTCTTACAATATACCTCTTGATTTTTAAGGATACTTTTTTGTTACAGTTCCACAATAACATTATTATACTTAGATGCAACTAGACATTTTATTGGTTTTATTATCATAGCTCTTATATATCCATAAGCTCTTATATATTTTTAAATATTTCCCAACCTTGAAATCTTTTTTTTTCTTATCCAATTTTCCTTCTTTTAAAAAATCATTCCTTTTCTTCTCCTTTTACTCCTCTTCTCCCTTTCTCTGGTTTCCCCATCTCTCCCTCTTTTTTATTTCTAAATTTTGCAGGTAATATTCTTTCTGCATCCTTACATACCTAACACACCTTACTTTTGCTTCCGAACATAAGTGATTTTTTGAATGATTATAAAAACCAAATGTCTCAATTCTGCTGAAGAACACAGTTTGTATTTAGTCTTTAGCTTTCATTATTACAGAAGAAAAGGCAAAGACTGGTTCTGTTTATTTTTTCTTGGTTAGTTTTCTTTCTCTTTGATATTTGTATGTTTTTTAATACTCTTGAATAAACACATTAATGATAGGGACTGTCTTAGTTAATTTGGGATTATGGAATAAGCCAGAGAATGAGTGGATTATTATTACAAAAGAAATTTATGTCTGACTGGAAGGCTGGAAGTCCAAGATCAGGGTGCTAGAATATTCGGGTTCTAACGAGAGTCCTGTTCCTGGGAAAGCAGACTTCTCATTGTATCCTTATTGGGCAGAAAGAATAGAGAAACAAAGCTCTACCATAACTCCTGGCCACTGACCACGAGGGCTAACCCGCATGACCCAACTAATCCTCTTGACCTCCCAAATGTCCTGTATCATGCTACCATCACTAGGGAAGTTAGGGTTTCAACATGTGAATTGTGGGGGCTGAAAGCATTCAATGCACAACAGGGATGTTTCTGAACATGATTCTTAATTTCTCAAAAAGTTTGCAAAGTTGCCTAAAGACATTCTACATACAGATCATATTTGTATGATCAACAATGAGTGGTCACAGTAAGAACAAGTTGCTATTATTTTGTCCAAATCACTCACTAATGTGAATGACATTAGACTGAACAGGAACATGATGTTACAGGGATTGGTAACATTCAGAGATGTGACGATGGCCTTTACCCAGAGGGAGTGGGAGCAACTAGATCCGGCTCAGAAGAACCTGTACAAGGATGTGATGCTGGAGAACTACAGCAGCCTAGCCTCAATGGGTAAGGGTTCCTTTAGAGTTCACAATTCGTTCATACCTTCTCTCTGAAGTCTTTGATCAGTCTGATCTTGATTTTTAAGGGTTTTATGATTTTTACAGATCAAAGAGTTATATACCTTTTTGGCATTAGGCTAGAAATTTGTGCCCCTGCCTCCAAAATGGAAGGAGAGCACAGATGAGGTTCATAGGTATCTGCATTATGAATTTTCAGAAGCAATGTATTGTCTGTCCTTTACAGGCTCTGATGCTGAAATTAAAGCTTGATTTCTGGGATGGCTGTTGTTCTAATACTTTATTTCTACCATATCTCTGGGCAGGATATGAAACTCCCAAACCAGACATGATCTCCAAGTTGGAAAAAGGAGAAGATCCATGGTTGGGGAAGAAGAAAAGGTCTAGTCAAGGTCAAGGTGATCCAAGTGAAATAGCAACACCCAAGCAAATAGAAACCAGTGGAAGTAAGTCCCTAGTTTTTTGGTTGCAAATCTGGAATTCTTTAAAGAATAATTTATTCTTAAATTACTCCAAAAGATCTCAGACATTTCTTTCTTAATAAGACGTAGCAGTAGAAAACTGTCAGAATCTCCTCGAGGAAGAGAAGGTCAATCTCCAAAGATTCTCTGACCTTGGAATTCTTATGTCTATTCCACCTGTGACTCTGTGTACAAATGAATTTTTAAGAAATCTATCCACAAGGTCAGAGCTTCACAATGGTTGTAAGTCATCTAATTTATGGGAATTTGATTATAACACTTGTATCAGTCAGCTTAGGCTAAGTTATGCTCCAGTAAGGACTGGTTCCAACATCTTAGTGACTTATAACTAGGAAGATTTATGTCTCACTCAGACTTCAACCCTATTCCACATTATCTTCATTTGGCAATCTATATATAATGAACAAAAAGTGCCTATTTGGCAAATTCTGGTCTCAAGACATAGGAAAGAAGAATGAATGGGTGGATTGACCATGATAACTTTTAAAATCACTGATTGGAAGTGGTCTTGTTCTGCTCACATTCTGCTGGTTAGGGCAGATCACCTGCTTGTTTCTGAGATCAAAAGAGGTATTAACATATAATCTTTCCACAGGGAGGATTCAAAGACAATGCAACAAGGTTGGGAGGTATAATTTTCCCACAGGAAATAATACACTGTTGTGTTCCACACCACCCCAGTTATGGTTGGAAAAAAGTGAACACCAGGACTACAAACCTTTGGTACCAGCCCCTCCAATGTCTAACCAACCCTTCTTTATGGCTGTTTTTCCTCACACTCTCCATTGTTCAGCTTTCAAGAGAGCAAGGTATGAGGAAAAGGCAAAGAACTTATATACCCTCTTCAGGATTACCATTCTTCCCAAATATTTGCATATTTACCAACCTGAAAGCTCTCCAAAACCCTTCCTTTTTGGTTTCTATGGTGATGTCTTCCCATTGGGATGGTTGACTAACTCAATGGCCACAGGCAATTTAACTCAGCCTCTACCCCCTCTCCTCTCTCAGGAGACCAGTTCTGCCCTCTAATCACATTGGTTCCCCTAGTAAGCAACTCCCATCCTCAGGTATTTCCCCCAAAACCAACTCATTAATAAAACAAGAGAAACCTTTACTACCCCTTACACTTAAGAAATTCCAAGGCTATCATGAGCTGTTAGGAACTGCAGATAAAGAAAAATATGTTTTGTGTCAGAGACCAGCTCCAACTATTGAGGTGTCTGGAGGCAAGACAGGCAGAACCCTAAGGTGGGAAGGTGTCGGCAAGTGGAGATTCCTAAAAAAGGGGGAAAGGGAGAAAAAGGGGAAAGGGGAGCGAGGAAGACACGGGAGTCAGAGTTGGGTGCAAGTCTTCCTGCTTTGCCTTCAGCAGAGGTTTATTTTTATACATTAGGAGTAAGTAGTGGGATGATATCAGCACAGGAACTGGGCTGAGAGATTACAATCATCTTTGTTTTCCCTAAGAACAGTTTATGGTCGGTCGTATTGCCCTTTAGCTGAGATATAACATTCCAAAATCAATCAAGGTTAAAAACAAGTACATAGGTGCACAAAGTTTATGACTAATATTACTATAGTGGAGATCAACTAAGATAGAAGTCCCTTAAACCTTATCTACTACTTAATGGGTTTTTGTTTTTCTGCCTGAATCATCCTGGGAGACAGAAGAGGAAATTCCTTGCTAATCAAATCTCTGAATAGGAGACATAGGTGGATTTCTTTATCTAAAGACTACATAGTAGAATCCTGAAAAACTAGCCAGAAGACTTTTGTGGATTCCTTTAAGGTGTAGCAGGTGGAAAACTTGATTAGTTTAAAAACAGGCAACCTGGATGAATTTCCACATCAAAGGCCAAACAATAGGAAGTTTGAGTAATTCTTAAAAAGCTGAATAGTAGGCTAGGTGAGATAATAGAATGATAAGATTTGGGTTATCCTCCCTCCGGCAGTGAGACTTTGCAAAAACAGCCCTTTTGCTTTTAATCAGTCAGTAGTCAAGTCACTTGACTTCAGGGGAATTTTTTCACCCTTGTGCAGTGCTTGCTTGTCAAGGCAGGCAGGCCTTGTGCAGCCAAGGCAGTCCAATTGTAAGCTGAAAGTTGCTCAGAATATTTTGATATTACGGTTATACAAAAAAGGGAGGTCATAACATAAGTTAGCGTGGAAAGTCTGATTTTTCAGAGCAATTCCCCTCCATCCGGATCCTGTCTGATGACAGAGGTTGCATAGCTCGTGTAAGTTTTGGTCATCTGAATGACCAAATATGTGTGTGTGTGTGTGTGTGTATTTTTTCTGTAAATCACAATATTGTATACCTAAAAAGCATCAACTGTTAATATAATCACAAGCTTATTTAACGTCACCTATTTGCTATTCATGTTTATTTTTTCTTCTATCCCAGGTTGCAAAGTTGTATTTAGAGTTAAAAACTATGTCTAATCACTATTTTTTCCTGTTTTTACTATAGCACTTTCACCCCAAGTAAAGAGGATAGGGAGATTTGTACTGGTATTTCATTCACTATGGGATACTAAGTTTGAATTCAACACCAAAACTTTCCTCCCAAACAAAAGTACAAAGATTCACAAGTGTGTCTTATTGAATTCCTTTCTAGAACAAGTCCAGCAAGATAACAACCAACTAGAAAGTCACCAGAAATGTCAAAGCAAACTCTGTAGGGAAGTTGCATTCAAGAAAAAAACTCTCACTAAGAAGAAAGGCCATGAATATAGTCCAATGGGGAAAAAACATACAAGCACAAAACATGTTCCTTCAAAAAAAAAGCTACTCAAATTTGATTCACCAGGGAAGAGCTTGAAACAGAATTTAGATTTACCTGGCCATAAAAAAATCTATGCAAAAAAGAAAACTGATATAACAAAAGAACACAGGAAATCACTTAGCCATAGCTTATCTGACATAAAGAAAGAAAAAACTCAAACTGGCAGGAAACGTGAACAATTCATTCATCATAGCTCCTCCCATGCTAAGGTGGACAGAATTCAAACTGGAAAAAAACAAGAGAAGTCATCAAACCAGAGCTCATCTCCTACTAAGTGTGTTAAAACTCAAGCTAAAGTGAAACCTTATGAATGTAATGAATGTGGGAAAGTTCTCAGCCATAAGCAAGGACTCATTGATCACCAGAGAATTCACACTGGGGAGAAACCATATGAATGTAATGAATGTGGGATAGCCTTTAGTCAGAAGTCACACCTTGTTGTACATCAGAGAACTCACACTGGAGAAAAACCATATGAATGTATTCAGTGTGGCAAAGCCCATAGTCATAAACATGCCCTCACTGACCACCTAAGAGTTCATACTGGGGAAAAACCCTATAAATGTACCGAATGTGGGAAAACCTTCAGACACAGCTCAAACCTTATTCAACATGTGAGATCTCATACAGGTGAGAAGCCCTATGAATGTAAAGAATGTGGAAAATCCTTTAGGTATAACTCTTCTCTTACTGAGCATGTGAGAACTCATACAGGAGAAATACCATATGAATGTAATGAATGTGGAAAAGCCTTTAAGTATAGCTCATCCCTCACTAAACATATGAGAATTCATACAGGTGAGAAACCATTCCAGTGTAATGAATGTGGGAAAGCTTTCAGCAAGAAGTCACACCTGATTATACATCAAAGAACTCATACTAAAGAGAAACCTTATAAGTGTAGTGAATGTGGAAAAGCCTTTGGACATAGCTCATCTCTTACTTACCACATGAGAACTCATACAGGTGAAAGTCCTTTTGAATGCAGTCAGTGTGGTAAGGCCTTCAAACAAATTGAAGGCCTCACTCAACATCAAAGAGTTCATACTGGGGAAAAACCCTATGAATGTAATGAATGTGGAAAAGCCTTTAGTCAAAAGTCACATCTCATTGTACATCAGAGAACTCACACTGGGGAGAAACCCTATGAATGTAACGAATGTGGAAAAGCCTTTAATGCAAAATCACAACTTGTTATACATCAGAGATCCCACACTGGAGAGAAACCCTATGAATGCAGTGAATGTGGGAAAGCATTCAAACAAAATGCATCTCTTACCAAGCATGTGAAAACTCATTCAGTGAAATCTCATGAGTAAAATTAAGGGGAGAAGTAGTTTCTTTGAACTGAAGGTATTTATTTAATCTCAGAAATGTTCTGAATGTAATGGCTATTAGGATGTCTTTAACAATTAATCACATCTCATTATACATGAAATAATTTGAAAGTGAATCTGTACATGGAAGCATTGTATGGAGAGTTTAAATTTGATGTACAACCTTTTATAGAAAATGTTCTAACAATATTCAATTATTGTAAGTGACCCATATGTTCAGGTTGAAATATCAGGCCTTTAAAAATCTGTGAATAAGGTGAATAATCAGAGCAGTAGAGAAACAAATTACATGTGCTAATAATTCCTGAGCTGTCTGGGTGTTGTTTCTTAATCACACATATGAGAACTGAAGTTACACATCTGGTTGTTGACATTGTAATTGTGTATGGCCACTGAGTGAGTCTCAGCTTTGATGTTATCATTCTCCTCTTATATGTTTGTTAGCTTCTGCATCAGCATAAAATTTTATAAGAGGGTTACAATTTATGGGAAAATGTTAACAAAACTAAAATCAAATTAAAGGAACACCTCAGGATACATACTGTTGGTAGGAAATAATGTCCAATTATTAAGTGAAAAAATAGTTTGCTGAATCATGTATATATATCAATAGTATGTTCCGTCTTGTATACAGATATGTGTGTGTTTGCCTATCTCCTTTGTCTCTATTTGTATGCGTCTAACTTCATTTGAAAAAAATACTGAAAAGTTTAATAGTGGTAGCAGTTAGACATAGGAGTACAAGAAGTGGGGTCCAGGATGAGAGGGAGAACCCCTTTTTATTTTATATACTGTGACTTATTTTAGCATAGACATGCATTTTTCACAATATAAAATCCTTTTAAAGCTCATAAGCCAACCCTAAAATTTCACTGAGTCACTCTATGATGTTTGAAAAGATGTTTCTATGCCTATTCATGAATGATGCTGAATTAAAGTATGTAGTATTAACTTTTATACTGAATTCACAAAAATTTTTCCTAGCAAACACAAGTTCTTTCATTAAAATAATGAATTACATCTAAAGCCTAGTACTCTTCTTCTGTCTGCCTCAAAGTGATTTTCTGAACAGTCACTACATTTTATCTCATTTTCTAGAGCCTCACACAAATGCCTCTATCTGGGTTTTCAAATGCACTGAAACAAACACCACTACTCCTTGTTCTTGCCTGATGGTTAATGAATCAGTACGCTCTTTCTTAGTAGGTCTTAGTGAACTCTTTCTAGACATGGTCTCAGAATAATTCTTACACATGCATCTGGAAAGACTGAGTTGATTTGGGTTGGCACAGGGACATATTTTCCATTGCCTAGCTACATTTTTTATTTTACTTTTGAGTCATGATAAAATACACCTGAACTATTTTTAAATATTAATTGTTACACTAAAATGTTACAGGCGGATAACTTGTATACGTGGCTTTGTTATACAAGGTAAGAATAATGTTTGGTGTATGTTTTACCTTTTACATTTTCACAGCACACTTACTACATTACTTCATTTGTTGGTCAGGGTAAACATTTGAGTAAGACTTGTCTAGTCAAATTCAGATTTGCTCAATAAATATTGAACCTAAATATTAATCTAGCGTAATAATGGGCACAAGCAAATATGTGGCTAAATGTCATCTCTGCAACTATTTCGCACGCAAGTTCCTGCTTTCCTTATGATTTTCAATTCTCTTATTTTAAAGAAACAAAAACATGTAGATATTGAGAATGGAGAGAGAGATTGTGTGTGTGTGCGTAGATTAACTCATGGATTTGTGCCCTTATTTTCAAGTCAATTTTATTGCTCAGGCAAATAAAATACAGCATGAAAATCAATCCATAGTGCATTACCAAGTGAAAGTCTGATACTGCACAGAATGCAATTCACTGTCCAAAACTGTATAAGTTCTTTACTTTTTAAAAGGATAAAACAGTTGCATTCTTGGCCAGGCTGGAATTGTGCCAGGCTGAAACAGTCAACAATACAGGTGTTAATGAACAGTTGAAATGAATGCTAAAAGTTATCCTGTGCTGTGAAAAATGATTAAAAGTTATTAATGAGTGAGGAAATGTCTAAAAATTGTTGTAGATGAACAACAAAAGGAATAGAAATATAGTCTAAATCGATGATACTCAAACTTTAGTGTGCTTAAAATTGCCTGAAGGACTTGTTAAAACACAGTTTACTCAGTTGTACTGAGCTGCCTACTGTTTATATAACTATCTAATTTTGGGAGTACGTCATACCTCCATACGTTCCATACTTCACTCACCCTACACCAAAACTGCAGTACCATGCCCTTTTCCCTCCCCCCATCCCTCTCTTGCTGTCCCCAATATATTTTCCAGAGTCTAAATTGCTGTGCTTTGTATAAAGGAAAAAAAAAAACAGGATTTGAAAAACCAAATCAAGATTTTAAATATAATTAAGAGAAGTTAAAAAATAAAGTCTTGGTAGTCAACATTGTTCAACATCCTATTCAAACATAAATCTGTATGCATCAAGCCACAAAATGGCAATCCTTCTAGGAGTAGGATTATATATCCTATGACATATAATCAAGATGTACTATGTTGTCAGAAAACAGAGAAATTGCTAGCTAACTGATTAAATAAAGTATTGGATCCTTATAGAGTAATATGAAGGAGGCAAGCAAAGCAAACCTGGAAACTCCCAAGCATCGCCTGAGCTCGCTTTGCAGAGCATGCTGGGAAATGTAGTTTGGGCGGCTGCGGGCAACGTGTACTTCCTGGTTTGGGCATTCCGTATGGTGCATCCCTTTCCCAGTGGAGCTGGTGAGTTTGTTCCCTAACTCTAGCTCCCGATGGGCCAAGGAGAGGGTCTTCAGCTCCCGACTCTCCTCCACCCTGGTGGCAGGGGAGTGAATGTGGATTGGCCGGGTGGCCGTAGCCAGTAAGAAAGGTGGAGATGGAGGCTGGAGAGGTCGGTTACTTGGTTGGGGGTGACGCTCTGGGCTTGCAGACCCTTGCCGGAGCCCTGGCAAAGCATCCCAGCTTTTAAAGGTCAGTGGTGTGAGCTCTCACCTTTGGGTTGTGGAGCAGGAGTCACGAAGACAGCCTGGGGCGCTTGGACCTTTGATTGTGGTGGCATCAGTCAGGCAAACACTCAAAGAGGGGTAGAGTATCCACAACTTGGCAGGACATTGCAGGAAAACTGACCTAGGAACTTGGTGGCTCTAGACAGTCAGTTCTTTGCTTACCTGAAACACACATCCTCTCTAGAGGGATCTGTTTTGTTGGTGAATGTCTGAAACATTTGCTGTGAAGAACTGTGGCATTCATTCCCTGCACTCCCTGTGACAAACAGCTGATCTCATTCATTCTTTGAGATGGCCGTCGGCCTTTCCGTTTTACTCTGCTGGGAAGGAATCCACCTAGATTCATTCTGACCTTGTATTTAGGGAGGTTTCTGGTTATATCCAGGCAATCAGACAGGGCTTCATAATGACACTCCTGTTTTCTCAAGGAACATTTTCTTTTTCAGTTGTATCTTATCAGGTCTCCACTGGAGTGAATGAACTGGCGTTAACGGAGGAGAACCTGACCGGGCCTGTGACTGCATTGTTTTTGCACCTTAAGCTGGCTTTAAGATTAACATCTGAAGTTTGAAAATTGACATGATGTTGCTGAAAGTACAACTTTGTGCAGGCTTTTGGAGGGTAATTATTTTTTCAAACAATCTTCATTTAGTATCTACTATGCCAGGCACTAGCCTAGGCACTGAGTATGGTGGGGAATAAGAAAAGGTCCAATCTCCATTGGAAAGGCAGGTGAAAATTCACTTTTACTTTGTAAAAGTAAACAAACACAAGACCATATCCAGCATTATTAGTGCCAAGAGAAATAGAAGTACCAATAAAGAAGACCTGAGACAGTAAGGTCATAGAAGGCCCTACTCCAAGGAGGTGATATTAAAGTAACTTGAATAGGTATCTGGGGGTATGTGCTTAATTCTTGATCAAGAAGTTCTGTTCTAGGAATCTGGATATCAGGAATACAGACACACCAAATTAAATGCACAAGGATACTCACTAGAGTGCCCTCTCTTGACCCATCTCGTTCCATGCTAGCTCACAGCAGTAAGTGTGATTTTTTTGGATACTCAAATCTGAACATGTCCTTTACTTGTTTAAAACCTTTCATTGAATTGTACCTTAGAGCCAATCCAATTAAGCCCGCAATTATCTGATCATTTCCTCTCTATAGATTTTTTAAAAAATTTATTTACTCATGCATACAAGAACTAGGTACAGGCCAGAGGTGCCAGGGGTGAGAGGATTCACCGGAGACAGAGGGGGAAGCAGAACAGGATTGACCGAAATGCACTGATCTCCCACTCTTCACCAACTTCAGCCTCCTTCCACTGCATTCCAAGCTACTCATCAAAAATGTTATGATTTTCCTTTCATCTCTAGAAGAGCCAGAACAGATCCAGGCATGGACATTACAGAGATCTGGGGAAGACTGGGGGGTGGGGGTGGGGGTGGCGCATTCCTTAGCATCACCTGTTCTTCTAACCCACAAAGATCTAGACTTAGCCCAAGTAAGCTATTTCATGTGATCGTAGAATGAGGCTGACCGCACACCCAGCTCCCTGTCTCTGTAGATTTCTGCTGCAGAGTGACCAAACACGACCACTCACGGAGGGGAATCAGAAGGTCACGGGTGGGGGGGGGAGTTCCGAGAACACAGAGGCAATTAAAGTGTACCGATCACTAGTCACCATACTTACTTTTAAGACATTATTTTATTCAACATGACTTTATTCAACCTATTTTAATCTTTTGTAGTAGGACGATCATCTGTACTAGAGACAGGTCCTGTTTCTGAGGCAGTGCTCTGGAGTAACTTACCTAATCCATACACCATATGAGTAGGGAACAAACCCCTTTCCATCCCCTCCCCCTCCTCTATATCTGGGCTACACTCCTTCCTGCCAAACATAATGGACTTTTTGGTTCCAAGTCAGATCCACAGTCCAAATGTGCTTCCAGACAGACACACTTTAATGCATCCAGTATTTTTTTTTTCATGTACCCTGAGAATTTAAGGTCACTAAGTAGATCTAAAAGCAAAGAGATGCCAGATTTCAAAAGGGCACGAACAATCCTTGGGATCCTGCCAGTGAGGAGACAGGTCATTTTACAGAGTGGGAGGTGGAAGGGTGGTGGCCATCGGCAAAGCTCCAGACCCCACAGATATATAGACTGAGGCACAGGGAGTGCAAGGCACACCCCAGGGCTGTGGAGACTGAGCTGTCCTGACGAGATGAGGCTGCTGCTGCTGCTGCTCCTGCTGTGTCTGGGGCTGACCCTCGTCTCTGCCCGGAAGTCAAAAAACCCGGTTGTGACGAGCAACTTTGATCTTTCAAGGGTAAGAGTTGGTGGAAGTTGGTGATGTTCCATTTCAGGGAGGTGGTTCGGGGAGTTCTGACATGAGTTGGACCTACAGGGGAGCAGGAATCCTCCACATAGTAAATATAAGGGGTGGTTTCAGACCCAGAACTAAAGATAAGAGCTCTGCATTAAAAGATGACAATCTTGGACGACTTCTGTTCTCACTGCAGTCGGTGGAAAGGGCCCTCAGGGGGTTCCATTGTTGGAGTTTTCATTCCATCTTCACATCATTTGAGCCCTGGCCCCACATCCTCTTTCCTCCTCTCTTCTCACCCAATTATTTCACTTGTGTATTGCAGATTACAGGGAACTGGTATTCCATTCTCTTGGCTTCCGACCAGAAGGATAAGATTGTTGAAAATGGTAGCATGAGGGTTTTTGTGAAAACCATGGACGTGTGGCAAAATGGTACTCTGTACCTTGTCTATCATGCAAAGTAAGTGTGGCTATTTGTACCTGGGGAGTGTGCAGTAGAAGACTGGGGATGGCCCTGGGCCTCTTCACGCCCACACACAGACACACACATACACACCTTCTGGCTGTGTATCCCAACTCAGAGCTCCCATCTGGTACTCATCCAGCGTTTCTTCAAGCTCGGACTTTTCTAAAGTCAGAGAGAAGATGGGTAACAGGAATAAATTTAGAGTGGGATAGAGGCGATAAAGGATAGAACTATAGGAGGATCATGTCACATGACAGTCCAGCATAGGTCTAGAGCATAGGATTTGGAGTCAACAGCCTGTCTCTCTTGAATCTCTTTGACTGGTTATATAGCCAAGAAAATTCATTTCTTTCCACCCCAATTTTCTCTTGGGAAAAAGAGGGTGATAACTCATGGTTTTTGTGACCAGGTAAGGTCATGCTTATAAAGCTCTTATGAGAGCTTTACACATGGGAAGCTCTCAGCTAATGATCTCAAGACAAGTTGTTATAGTAGTAGTGGTAGTAGAGGTGATGGACTCTGTCAAAGTATCAAACCAAGTGAAATAATGAACTATGAGAGAGCTCTTTGCAAATTGTATGAAAAAAAATATTCAAGAGTTAAGTGGAACCAGAGATCCAAGGTAGGATAGACTGTGAGGGTCGCCTGTCAGGCCTCCTGGCATCATTTCCTTCTGATTTCACAGGGAAAATGGAGTGTGTGTTGAAATTCCTATGGTTTGTGACAAGACAGAAAACAACGGTGAATTCTCCCTTGACTGTAAGTATACAAATGGAGTTCGTATACTAGAACCTATTTTCAGCTGCAAGAAATTTACTAAGCTCCAGAATCTTCAGCAATTTGATCAATTCTGGTTAATGCCTATGTAGGTAATATAAAGGGAATCATCTAATAACCAATATCCTGAAGTTGGGAGGAGTTTGTGTGTGAAAGTCAAAGTCTCACAGAGGTTGTGACAGAGGTAGAGAGTCTGAGGGAGGATGAGCAAAGGTGGATTGAGCTGTGGCTAAATTTTTCTGCCATCAGTAGTCAATCTATCATTTTCCTCTAGAAGTTACCTCTCTGAAACCCAGAAGATACAAATAGAACAGGTATCGCCCCTCAATCTCTTCCAGGTTATGTGCTTGGGTTCTTCTATGAGGGAAAGTAGGTAAGGGCTCCTGGCCTCTCAGGGCCCAAGCACATTCTGAGCTGTGTTCTGTTTCCTCCACAGATGATGGATACAATCTATTTCATATAGTTGAAACAGACTATATAAACTACCTCATGTTTCATCTCTTTAATAGCAACAATGGCAAAACATTCCAAACGATGGAGCTCTATGGTAAAGTATTTCCTTCTGACACTCATCATTGTGTAGGCGAGAAGGGGAGCAAGACTCAGGGGTCCTCTCTTTACCCTGGGATGCCCCTCATTGTCAGAAGTCAGATGCCACCCTTGGTATCTCTCAGGCTCAGCGAGGGGCAGATGAGTAAATCTCTCATTGTGCTGGCAGGACATCCTAATGCTGTCAGATGTAAACAGTTATGCCCCATGCAAACACCAGCAGGTGCCTGCCTCATCCAGGAGCGCGGGAGCCCCATCTCTCTCATGAGCCCAAGTGGCCAATACCTAAGATGCTGTTGCTCTTTTCATAGGTCGAAAACCAAATGCAAGTTCTAAACTCAAGGCAAGATTTGTAGAAATATGTGGGAAAAATGGAATTGGTGCAGAAAATGTACTCGACCTAACTCTAACTGGTATGTCAAGCCGTCTCTGGCTTTCTCCTCCTGAATTCCCAGGTTACTTAAGGGAGAAGGAATTACACTGGTGTATGTGTGTACACGCACCCATACCCAGTTTCCTTTTTCCTAACCTGGAGAACCCCTGGGCTCCCTGGGAAGCACCCTGAACCTGGCGTTTGACTGCTCTGCTTTGTTACCACAGATCGCTGTCTCCAGGCCCGGGAGAGCAGCTCAGCCCTTACCTCCAGGTTGGTGGTCTCTGGTGCATGGGATGGTGGCCTCCAGAGGCGTTAGTAGTTTGTACCCAAAGGTGATGAAAATAATTTGGTAGGGCAATCCCTGGTGGCGCAACAGGTTAAAGCACAGCACTATGAAGCTAGATGCAGCCACTTCATGAGTTTCACCCCCGGCCAGGGAGGTGACCTTCATGGTGCAGCAGACCTCTCCTGACCCGCCCACTGCCTGTTCTGCACCCCACTCTGTCTCTGGTGAATCCTGTCACCTCCCCTGCACCTCTGGCTTGTACCCCTGTTCTTTATGCATTAAAAAAAAAAGGAATTTGATAAGGGAGCTTGTGAGCTGAGCTCGAAATCTGGACTTGAAGGGGGAGTATAGGAAACACTCTTTATGAGCTTTGGGGAAAATAATCTCATCTGGGCAGAGAACGGTCTAACCTGGTTGTCCTTCAACCCGGAAAATAGACGCCAAGTTTCTCATTCATGTCTCATCTCAGTTATTGTGGGCCAGCATTCAGACAATGTCTTGGTGATTATGGCTTAGGTAAAGTGAGCATCTAATAAAAAGTGAATGATGGCTTTTTGCCATCATTCTCCATTCAGCATAAATTTTCAGACTTCCTGCTCTGACAGTGGCAGAAACAATGCTAAGATACTCCTTGGCGTCCTCTCTCTTTCCAACAGACTCAGGGACTGTTCCCTCAGACTGAGGGGAGCTTAAGATAGGAGCAGCAGTAGAAAAGAAAGTATTTACTCTCCACCCTCAGTCTAGCCCACAGCACAGGTTACAGTGCTGGTTGGCATTTATCTCTCCATCATTTTTCCATCTGGGATAGACATTTTCTTTGTCCTTAGTTCAGTCCGAGAAGTGCTTCATACGTCTGTGTTCTCTTTTTCATCGGTTTGTTTAGTGCCTAGTGGGCGCTTCTCTGCCATGTTCTGCACCGCCTGCGAGATCAGCCATCTGCCATCTCGTCTCCCTCATAACTGCATGTGAAGATACTCATCTGCATCTCCAGGATCTTTCCTCATTGTCTAGCAAGCATCATCAGCTCACCGAGAATCAGAGGTTTTCTCCAAATTTTTATTTTCTGGGCCATATGCAGGAGAAGACTGCCACCATTGAGATCTCCCTCTCTACCACCAATAAATGATTAGCCCCGCAATGCTGCCTCCTGTGTGTGTGAGGCTGTGGGCCTGACAGGGGGTGTAGTGCATGAGGGGATCCCTAGGCCTGCACCCTTGATTCAGTTCCAGCTTTTCAGAACCTTTCCTGAGCTTAGTGTCCACCTTTTAGTCATTCTCAGAGCCTTTGAGCGCTGCTTGCCCTTTGGCTACTTTTTAGAGACTTGAAAAGTTATAAGAATACCAGTCTTGGCCCTCCCTGGTGGCGCAGTGGGTTAAAGCACAGCACTCAGAAGCTAAAGCCACTTCTGCATGAGTTCCATCCCCGCCCCAGAGGTGACCACATGGCACAGCAGAGCTCTGTACCAGCAGTGTACTTTATTGATCTGCCTGTTCTGCTCCCCACTCTGTCTCTGGTGAATCCTCTCACCACTCCTGCACCTCTGGCCTGTACCCCATTTCTGTGTGCATAAATAAATTAAAAAAAAAAAAGAATACCAGCCTTGGGCCTCCTTGGTGGCCTAGGGGTTGAGTCTCAGTGCTATCACCTCCAGCCAGACAGGGGGGTGGACTACATGACACGGCAGACCTCTCTGTCCCGCCTTCTGCTCCCCTCAGCAGTGTACTTCATCGAGCTGCCTGTTCTGCACCCCACTCTGTCTCTGTGAATCCCCTTACCCCCCACACCTTGGGTCTACACCCCAGTTCATCTACAAAATAAATAAAAAATAAACCCGACACTCTTGTTCTAAGAATCTTTTAAAAAATAGAAGAAGAAGAATATAAGATTTGCCTTGCATTTCTCCATCCTAGAATTCTTAGGGGCCCTGAGCTAGACGGCGCTCAGGCCAGTACCATCTTGACCTGCTTCAGGACATGACTCCAAACGCCAGCTGCTCTCTATCCTGTCTTACAAGACAGTCAGGTCCTTTCACACTTCCGGGGAACCTCCTTCAGCCACTGCTCCCTTCTCCTGGGAATATATGGAGATTCATACTCTGCAGTAGGTACAGTCAGGAGGCAGCAAGCAAGGAGGCTAACTGAGCAACTTCTTTGGGGACCTTACAGGCATAGGAGAGAGGGAAAGTAAAGATCCTCATTCACTATAACCTTTTCCAACATCCACAGGTAAAACACTGCACAGGGCAGACATTACAGGGAGTTGGGGCAGAGCGCCACGTGGGTGGAGGTCACGCCAAAAAAAACTCAGGCATCGTGGACACAAAGTAAACACCTGACATCCCCCATATCTTACTCTGTCCCCCAGAAGAAAAGAATAAATAAATTTACTGTTCCTGAATTAAGCACTTGGCCTGGTTTGCTGGATTATGGCAAAAAGCTATTTGGAAAGTCCTGTTGGTGTCTCTCATTTTAAGTGTTGGCATTTCAAGGCTGGAACAGCTTGTGACTCATTCTCGTGTTTGCTTAGAACATCAGCAGTGACCGGCGAGCCAAGAGGCCTTGGTGATGAAGGGAGCCGCTGGGCAGTGCCACATGTCAGATGGCAGCCCAGAGGGAGGCACAAAAGGTCCCCCAGGTCAAGAGGACAGCTTGGGCTCCCCCAAACCCACCCTCCACATCAGGCATTTCCTGCAACTGGGGAAGAAATGCTGAGAACACTCAAAGAGTGAGAGGTCTGTAGCTCAGAACAGGGCGGTCCTTGTCAGAGGACAGGACAGAAAAGACAGCGAAGGGAAGGAAAGAGCCGACAGCGGGAGTGGTGTGGAAGCAGGCCAGGGCAGCTTCCACCTCTGGGGGCCCAGCTTGTAGGCTCACCCATGTGGGCATGAGGGCAAGTTTCCCACTGGCCAGGCAGGGATGGAGCTGAAGACACAGAGCTCTGAGCAGTGGGGGACGGAGCCAGAACCCAGAATGAATATGAGGTCCTGCCTCTTCCCTGGGCTGAATCGCAGAAAGCAGCCTTTCTGAAAGGGGGCGCCACCACCTCTGAGGGGCTTCCCTGCTCTCCTGGAGCTGGCTTCAGTTCAGTGACAGGGGACTGAGACCCATGCTCCAGGCTGGGTGGTTATATTGGACGTAAACAATGTCCTGAAACATCAGCATCAGACACGGTTACTCTGAGGTGGTATAACCAAGATCACTTTGCAGTCCACAAGCAGACGCTGCTCTAGGCTAAAGTGACGGTGGCCACGTCTATCAATTAGTTTTATCCTCCTAGACGTCTGGATGTCTTATAAGATTTCTTGAAATATCCAATGACAGAATTGGCCCCACTATCTGACAGCACCCAGCTAGAATGTCCTTAAACTCCCCCTCCGTCCCCCCAATCCTCAAGTAGGTTCTTCTTCCCACTCTTTTCCTGAGACTCCAGTGGTTCCCTTGTTTTCCCTAGCTACAACTCCCCCACGCCCACCAGTCCATCTACACATCCCTGGTGGTCTTTGGCCAAGAGTTTAAGACTGTAAGGACCAAAACACTGGCCACTACACTCACATGCCACCTGGCATTCTGGGAAGGCCACACAAAATCACAAACACAAAGGCCTGGCTTACTCCTGTAGGGGCTAGGATATGGGGTGCCTCCAAGGATTTCGGCTGAACAAGTAGAAGACTGGAATTGCAATTAACTGCAGTCTCCTGGAGGAACTAGTTTAGTGGAGAAGGATCAGTGTCTCGGTTTGGACATTTCATTCGTTCACGTAGCTAGGTCTCTACAAGACAGAGATCCAGCATAATCCAGCTTAATGGAGATGAGTTCATTTCTCTTTCCTCTGAGTGGTCGGATGTAAGCTTTCCAAGTCAGGTGTTATGGAACCTGCTTTGGGCCAAACAAACTCATCTTGTCTCTAACTGCAGTCTTGAGACTTTGGGGTGAAAATTAAACAGACTGAATCAGCAGTTCAAAGACCACAAAGAACAAAAACATCCCCAGATAATAGCCCCAACTCGCAGCCCTGTGTCTAAAGACAAGATAGGTGACCTTAAGGACTTTTTGGGCAATGTGGTCTCCGACTGTCCCTAGCACAAGATGCTGAAACTAAGACTCAGAAAGGAAATGGCCTAACGAGACAAGCTCAGCCTGCTGCACCGCGTTGCTGATCTCACAATCTTGATTTTAGCCCAGTGATTTCATTCCTAGTAGCGGTTGTGTTACACTTTAGCATACAGATGAATCTCCCTTCCTTCATGGGTTATTCTACAACCTGCTTTTCTCCTACCTCCAAGTAGACAAGAGACCCTAAAGACTATTGAAAGTAAGTGGTAAGAATGAAGTGGGGGTATGTAGATGTGTGTCACAGCCTGAGAATGAGGCTAGGGCGCAATATTTCATTGACAGAGGTTTGTTTCAAATGAGTATTTGAGGACTTAATATTTCAGTCTTTCCCTTCTCACCTGGTTTCCTTGGTCCACACACACGTGGACCACACCAAAAGCCCATCCATTCCTTTGGGCCAGTGGACACAATGATTGACATGGTGATTTTATTGCTTCCGGTGGGTGTCTTGAAAGAGAACTTTGGCCTCTCACTGTGCTTGTTTCAAAAAAAGTCTGGTAAGTACAGTTCACAAGGACAGACCTCTTTCCCACTTGTCCTTTTAAATTTCCCCCATGTCGGGCCCTCCCTGGTGGCACAGCAGGTTAAAGCACAGCACTGAGAAGCTAAAGCCACTGCAGCATGAGTTCGATTCCCGCCTGCCCCAGAGGTGACCACATGGTGCGGCAGACCTTTCCTGACCCGCCCGCTGCTCCCCTCAGCAGTGTACTTCATTGATTTGCCTGTTCTGCTCCCCACTCTGTCTCTGGGGAAGCCTCTCACCGCCCCTGAGCCTCTGGCCTGTACCCCAGTTCTGTGTGCACAAATAAATCTTTAAAAAAAAAAAAATTTTCCCCCATGTCACGACTCTGATGGTCCACCCCATGGAATGTGGAATGCCCCTTGGTCATGCACCCCCATCATCACTTCTACTCTCGAATAAATTGCCTGGTTATATTACCGCCTGATTACTTCTCTTGGGTCCACAATGGCAATTCTGTTCCAGGCAGTCACTCGGGAACCCAGTTCTATCTTCCTTTTTTTCTACCAACATTGTTCTTATCTGTTTGGTTAAAGCCAAGTTGCCAGTGATAAGGAACAAGAATATGCTGGAGATATAGTCACGTACCCACTGTCTTCTGTGACCATTGGCTCTGGGCAGCTCTTGTTAGCCTTGTGGTCACAACTTAGTTCCTGCTGTGCTGGCTTGAAAAGACTGAGGATTAACAGGTCACCTGCTTTTGCTGGAGGCCAGAACTGAATTATTTTTGGCAATGCAAATTCCTCAAAAACTTAGTAAACTTCTGTCATTATTTGCCTCTTGAGTCTCTGTGTGCAGCTAACCACACTCACCAAATCTTATCAGGACAGATTTAAGCCTGGAAGCTGGTATTTTCTAGGTTGGCCCTTATGCCCTGCCCACTCCATTTTTTTCTTAATTTAATGGTGGTTACCTTTGAGGTCACATACAACAATGGTGGTAGGTAATGTGGATCCCTTTTTTTCTAGGAGAATAAGAATTAAAGTCAGGGAAGTAAATCAGCTTCAAAGAGCCTCACAGAGTAATACTCCCAAATCAGGCAAGAGTGAATTAGGGCTATTCAAGCGATTACATATGCCATACTTCCAAGAAATGAAACTGTGGGCCCTCTCTGGGGGCGCAACGGGTTAGGACTCAGCACTGCAAACCAGCCACCTCCTTCAGGCTTGGAGGTGACCCACATTGGGCAGCAGACCTCTCCAGACCTGCCCACTGCTCCCCTCAGCAGTGCACTTCCTTAGTCTGCCTACTCTGCTCTCCACTCTGTCTCTGGTAAAGCCTCTCATCGCCCCTTTTTCTTGGCATCCAGGTGGATAGAAAAATGAACCCTGTATTAATTTTCCAATTTGGCTATAACAAATCACCAATTTAATGAATTAAAGCAATACAAACAGTCTCTAGTTTTCAAGGCCAGAGTCTGACACGGGACTTTCTGGACCAAAACCAGTGAGAAATGTTCATTTTTGTAAGTTGACTTAGCTCAAAACCACAATGAAATAGTTGACTAGTTATAATCAAATTAGTGCTAACACGTGGCAGATGGGTCATATAACGCCTATTTCTTCAAATCCATATATTTATCTTTTATATTTTATACTCTACTTACTACTTCAGCCAGGAATACTATACAATTGAAACTGTATTTTCTATACCAAGAGCTAGCAAACTGTGGCCTAGAGGCCAAATCCATATTTTTGTGTGGACCAAGAACAAAGAATATTCACAACTGATGTAGTACTAGAGACCCTCATTTTCAACCTATTAAGCAAAATGTTGTTCAAAAAGAGATTTCTATTCTTCTCATTAGTAGACCTGTATTCTATGCCCCATTGATATACTCAATGTACAAAAAAATTAGAATTTTTTTAATTCTTTGATTAGTACCTACATGTATTTTACTTTTTGCCTGCAAAGTCTAAAACATTTACTGTCTAGTTCTGTGGAGAGAAGCCCGCCCACCCCCTTTCCATGACCTTTACCCAGGGTGCTTTTACTATTTTATTGTGCTACATTTTACCTGAACTAAACAAGTCTGCCAAATTGAACCAAAGTGTCATCAGTAGCAAGGACAATAAATTATGTCACTGTGGGGTCGAGAAATTTTTTTAAACTTGTGCTGTTACTGTTCCTCTTTAAACATCGTGAAAAAATTACTCCTGAATGTGGAGATTTAGTTATATGTCCAACTTCTAGCCAGGACCAGGACACCCTGCGGTTCTTCTAGAGTTTTTAAGGACAACCATGAAGACAGATGCGTCTCTATTCTTAGCGTACAAGGCTTTGTCATTTGATTCTCTTGTACCAGAACAGACCTTGAGTTGAAAGCATCCACTTCTGGAAAAAGGCCTATCAAGATAGTAGCTGCTGTTCTTCAAATTTAGCATTTCAGAAAAGTACTTCTGTTGCTTAAAAAAAATGATGATGGATCTGTTTTGGTTATTAGGCTAATAGACAAAGGCTGGCTCGCCCTAGGTAGAGACAGACATGGAGGATCAGCTGGGCCATGACAGCCTGGCCTAGAATTCGGGCCCAGCCAGCAGCGCTGAGCATTACCCAGCTGCCTGCCAGGCTTCCCACACCTGACACAACTCCCTCACCCTGGTGTCCATTAAGCCTGAGTTAGTCAGGCCACGGTTTTCCTCACGCCCACTGAGAACGGTCTCACCTGTGAGCCCTCATCCTTGCTGTTCCTTTTATCTGAAATCCTCGTCCCCCACATAATGGAATGACTTACTACCTGTGACCCCTGACCCTGGTCGGGTGTCACCTCATGCAGGAGCCTCTGAACCCAGTATATATTAGCCCTCTGTCCTACCTTCCTTACCCGGCTCTCAGGTTTGCTGATTGGCTGTGCCTGTCAAGGAGATGGAACAGGAAGTCTCAGTGATCACACTAGCTACCTGGCCGCCCATCAGGAGGAAGTGCAGGGTGATCCTTCACCCCAGACAACAAACATTCTCTTCCAGTTCTCAGTTCTTTTCCAACTCAGGTCTCCCTTTTGTGCTCAAAAACTTTCTCCCATGTGCTTGGCAAAGCAACACATCCCGGCTACGGGCCTTTGAGTATACAGAATCCAAACCAGGGCCAGTTTTACCTCAATTTATGGCACCCATAACTGGAGGTTCTCAGGGAGGAAGCAGCCTCTTCCTGTAGCTGGGTTGTGGTCTTAAGCACAAATGGGCCAATGACAACTTCAGAGCTACAGGAACTGAATCTCAGGGGAAGCAGGCTGCTGGGGTCCCGTGGCTGGGCATCCCGGCTACTGTGGATGAACACCGCTAGCGTACCTCACTCTCTCCAAGAAAAACCAGGCGCCAGAGATCTACCTGGCACGTCTTGATGTGAAGTCATGCTAAGCTTGTGTGGCCCAAACAAGACAACATGCTGGCCTGATGTGGTGTCACAAATCCCCTTGGTGTTGCAGCATTAAATGGTGGAGCAGGTGGAAGTCAAGTGTAAACACCCTTTGGTCTCTTCCCACTAGCCTCGCCTTGCGATTAACTTACTCCACCTGAATTCCTAGCTCCTTGGAACACTGTGTTACATCCTCGCGTCCCTCTGGGGGACAGTGCCTCAGAAACCAACACCTACCACCCGCTGAGAACACACCCAGCTGGGAAAGCCAGGCCCCTGACTGAGTCGCTGGGACCCCCTCAGCCTGGAATGCGACTCTGCATTCCCTCCCATCCCCTCACCCTGACAAAAGCCCAGCGTTCCTGCCATTCAGGGAGCTGGGGTTGGGGCGCCTTTCCCACTGGCTTGGTTGGTGGTGTGTAAAGTGTAAAGACATTTCTTTTGGTTCAGAGTTTGGCTTTCTGGGTATGAGCTGAGTTTCCAGTGTGTCTTGCGCCGGCTGGAAGCTGGTCACTTGGCCTGACCCTCGCCAGCACCCTGACTGATGATGCCAGGAAGTACATGGGAGTGGACTGGGCTTACCTCTCTGTAGTCTCCCAGGCACCAGGAACCCCACTGCCAACAGATGGAGCTCACCTCTCTGTCCTTTGAGCTGCTAAGGCCGAGGATTAACAAGCCAGTGGGCGGGGCTACACTGCTTAAATACCCTCCTCCTGCCCTCAGCTGGACTCAGAGCCCGACTCAGGCTGCAGGTGGAGCCCATGACCGGGGTACATGGAGCGCGAGCAGAGGCCCTGAGCCACGGGCTTAAGGGGATGGTCAGGTCTGCAGTTTTTAGCAGCCACGCTGTGAGGGGCGATGGTTCAGCCTCCCTTGAAAATACTGGTGCTCTGGAGTTAAATTGTGACTCAGGCTTGTAAAAAGGCTCATTTTCGGTTTCCTTGGTCCATCCGTGTTAAGCCTTTTGCTTAACCCCTTGAAAAAGATGCAGTGTGTTGTACATGAAATAAAGCTTGAATCAGTCGAGACACGCTGTACGTGTCCTTCCCTCACCAGTCATGATGTAAGATTTGCCCACATGCATCCAGGAAATCTAGTCCCTTTTTTGTTACCACTTCAGAGTAGAGGGCAGCAAAGCAGAGCAGGAAAAAACACCACTCATGCCTGTTTTTTGTAAACAGAGTGATACTGGGTCAAAGCCACCCTTCCGTGTTGACATTACGGAGGGTTATTTGAACTGTTATAGCACAGGTGATTCGTCGCAACAGAGGCAAATGTAAAATCTTCACTGTCTAACCCTTTTGGAAAAATAAAATCTCTCTGCCCTGAGGTATTCCATTGCATGAATTTATCCATAGAAGGGCTGATTGATATCTAAGTTCTTTTCAATTTTAAATATTAACTGATGCAAAATAAAGATTCCAGTACAAGTATGGAATGAACCTGTTTGTAAGTGAGGGAATTCCCCTAGGAGGGCCATAACAAACCTTTCACATCTTTCATCAGATTAATTACAATTTACCCTTTCCTTCTTCTTCTTCTTTTTTTTTTATGCATACAGAACTGGGGTACAGGCCAGAGGTGCAGTGGCAGTGAGAGGCTTCACCAGAGACAGAGTGGGGAGCAGAACAGGCCGACTGACAAAGTACACTGCTGAGGGGAGCAGCGGGCGGGTCAGGAGAGGCCATGTGGTCACCTCCGGGGAGGGGATTGAACTCATGCAAAAGTGGCTTTAGCTTCTTAGTGCTGTGCTTTAACCTGCTGGGCCACCAGGGAGGGCCAGTGTTCATTTTTGAACAATGTTTACTTTTTTCCGCCCCCCCTCAGGCGTAGACCCCACAGAATTTCCTCCCCCAATGCACCCATGAACCATCACACACCTGTGCTCTTCCCACCCTCCTTCCAATTTCTCGCCCTCAGGAGATGAGCTTTTAAAGCAGGACAAATAACTTCCTGAGCAAAGTCAGCTTGCCACTGATAAGAAAGAGGGGTGTGGGGGACTGTCTCAAGGTCCCCCCTGGGACGAACTAGCTGTGCTTGCTCCTATCTACACCTTGGTTACCCAACATTTATATACCGCCACCCTCACAGACACCGGAAACCATCCCTCCAGAGAAAGAGGACCCAATGTCAAATTTAGTGTTTTGCATTCTGTTTGAAGCTCGAGATCTCGAAGCGGTGTGAAGTCTCCATCAGTTCCATGTTGGTCACGGGGTCTATAAACTAAATCCTAAAACACACGGGTAGGAAAGTAACAGGATAAGGACAAGAAGAGCTTCCACCCAGATGAAAGAATTAAAAGCACACCGTCGCAGTTGCCATTAGTCCAACTGCAAAGCCAAATCCCCATGATTATTTAATGAATAGTATTGTTCTTTTTGGCCTTTTTCGTGGATGAGTCATTTTTGAAAGTAAGTAATGTGCGGTATGAATAAAATTCTCAGTTAAGAAAATGATTACAAGGATCATCAACTTTTATAGAGAATTACTAACTAAATGAAGACTTAAACTCAGATAAACTCACGCCAGTGCCAAATTGATATTAATATAGCATATGATACATTATAACTATGACCTTCCCCCAAAGCTCTCCACCACCATGGAGCACTAAAAAGAAAGGTGATTGTAAATGGATGAGCCTATCAAGGTGAAAACCCACAATTTAAATGTCTAATATAATCTTGTGTCTTTTGATTCCTCCATGTTTGGGCTTCTTGAAGATGAATCACAGAGCATGCATCAAGATGACATAGGGAGCCCCCAATCCATTAAAGCCTGGTGCTCAAAGAGAATGATTTTCGGGCAACTGGGCCGGTCGCTTTGTTAAATGCGGAGCTGAAAATATACTTTACAATGGCGCCATCTGCTGGTTATAAACTTAAGCATCACCAATATGGGGGCCGCTGAGACGAAGCGTCTGTGGGCTCACGGTGCTCTGACACTTCAGCCCTCACCGCTGAGGCTGTGAATAAGAAACTTGACACCAGTGCCAAGTGACAATGGAAAAGGAATCCCAAAGTGGAATCAGAGGGCACCCCAGAAGCTGTGTTGTCTGGGCCACAAATGTTGACTACTACAGGAAAAATAAAGGCTGTCATCGAAAATGTTTCAAATTCTTCGTGGACGGTAATGGGCTGAGACAGGCGATCCTGGGTTCAGCTGTGGCGAGTTAGAGTTAAGTTTGGCTGGTATTTTTAAAATTAAAGATCTATTTTTATTTAATTTATGGATATAAGGACTGGGGTGTAGGACAGAGGTATGGAGTGAGTGGATTCACCAGAGACCGGGTGGGGAGCAGAACAGGCAGATGGACTGAAATACGTTGCTCAGGGGAGCAGCGGGGAGGCAGGAGTGGTCTGCTGTGCCATGTGGGCCACCTCCCTGGCAGGGGATGGAACTCAGGCCCAGGCAGTGATAGCGCTTAGATTTAACCCCTCCACCACCAGGGAGGTCCAGGGTTGGCTGGTATTCATCAACACTGCTTATACATAACTTTGTTAGAGGACTAAACAATAACAAAAACAATCCTGTTTCTGTTTGCTTTTATAAGAAGTTCTGTTCTGAAGTTTCTGTAACAAGTGCATTCTGATATGTTTTTAATGTGTAATCAAGATACTTACGTTGCAAGTTTCAGAAGCAACTATATTGCTTTTGCAAAGGAAGGATATTTAGAGATGTTGGCTCTTAATTGTTAAACATCAAGCCTGTGTTAGTGCAGATGATGAAAGAATTGCTTTAAGGGGATTATTCCTGGTAGCTCTCCTGCCTGCCTGCGACTATGCAGGTATCTCTCTGTTTTCTTTTTCCTTTTCCTAATAAACCATCTTGTCAAACGTAAAAAAGAAAGGAAAAAGAGAGGATGATTCCTTATATTGTACAGTTGATTGTAATAGTTGATTCAGCAGCTACACTAATATGTGTGGAACCTTGATCTACCAAGTCCAGGGTTCTTAAAAGCTTTTGTTAGGCACAAACAAAGGAGATAGATAAGGAATTCCTGACACAGAAATACTGAACTTGAGCTCTTTTTCTGTTGCTTTGAGACTATGTATTTCAATCAAAGCTCTGTATATGAATTAGCCCATTAAAGTATAGAGAACTGAATGTTTTCAGATACCTGATCAGAAAGTAAGAACTCCTGTTCAACAGATTGCTTTCTCTTAAATACATTTCATGATACATAATGAAATGTTTATAATTCCTAATATGAAAGTAGCTCAGGTATTAATACATTTTCCACTCCGAGTACATGACCCTCCAAAATAAATGATTCTTGTGGGGCATTGTGCAAGTTTAGCACGGACAGGGCCTGTGCGTCTCTCCTGGCTGATCAGGCCGAGCCCGCTGGTCCACAATCCCGAAAGCACATGCGTGACAGGTGGCTCCAGGCCAAGGAAGATAAGATCAAAACTTGAAGCCAAGAGGAAGAGAACGATCATGAAATCTCTCTGTCTTCTGTGTGTACAAAGTGTGCTCATCTGTTGTGGATCATTTAACCATACAGCTTTATATGCCAGGGGTTACTTTAAGTCATAAACATAATCTTAATTCTGAGATTAGAATGGCCACTGCAATACATTCACCTAAACAATTATGTGTTCACTGCAAAAATAGGTCTCTGCCCTTCCCCGTGGGTGAAGCCACTGCAGTGGGACTCACTAAGAGGAAGCGTCTTTTCCTCTTTTCCCCACTTGCCCCTCTCAGATTCCTAAGGGCAGCTGCTAGCCTTTCTGAGATTGCAGAGTAAGGAGGACAGACAGCTCCATGCGTGGCTGATACTATCTTTGGCTGCCTTTGGACTTGTCCTCTTTGCAGCTGGCCCTTGGGTTCCCCGCAGGCCCCTCTGACTTCCACGCTCAGGCAGAGGTCCAGTCCCTGGCTCCTTTCAGCTCACATCTTCTTCCCACCCAGCCCCGCACAATCTCCTCTGGAAGGCCATTTTGGCGGGTAGAATTCATATTCATTCTGGCTAACAACTCTGCATCATTTCTGAGATTGTGTGGGCTTT
>NW_004567107.1:15601486-15608162 GCF_000260355.1 Condylura cristata
AAAAAAATTTATTTATTTATGCATATAGAACTAGGGTACAAGCCAGAATTGGGGTGTGTGTGAGAGGATTCACTAGAGGACAGAATGGGGAGCAGAACAGGCAGGTGTACTGAAACACTCTGCTGAGGGGAGCACCAGGCGAGTTGGGAGGTTTTCTGTGCCCTGTGGGTCACCTCCCTGGCCAGGGAGGGCCGGAGGCAGTTATTTTTCAAAGGTAAATTCAACCCTGTTCCTAGCCACTTTAGCTTTCTCAAGGGTGAATCTGACACCAGCTGTCTGAGAAGAGGCTTTCAGACCTCCGGATGGGCCTTCCCTGAAGGAGAACAATCTGAAATAATAGAGTAGCCACAGTAAGAGAGGCCGCAAGCAGACTTGGTGTAAGCGGAAAGCCTAGAGTCTCGAATGAGCACTCCGAGCGCAGGGTATGACTTCCAGGCCACTACGGAAAAGAAAGAGCTAACGCACGAAAGGCAAGAACGCTGTGGGAACCCCATCTGAAGACAGATGCTCTGTTCAGAGCAGGAAAAACACCCCGACTTTTTTACCTCAGGATTCTAAAAGAATACATGCTCCTAAGGTGAGTCACATTCGGTTTATAATTGCAAGGTCCTGGATCAGTCTAGGGCTGATTGGAGAAACTATTCCTACGGAAATAAGGTACTTCAGTCTTCACTCTGAGCATATAACTTTGGGGTGTTATTCCAAACGTGATTGTGGAATCCAGGAGGGCAGGTGTTTTGATCTATGTTGCTTGCCTGCAATATTTCGGTTATAAAGAATGAACCTCACCCAGAAGGAAGCCAGGTACAGGGAGATGATCTCTAGGCCTTCCTGGGAGTGCCTGTGTTAAGTAGGGGACTTGGGCCACCCCAGATAGTCTGTGATTATGATGGAGGTTTGGATCATGCTGTATTTGCTCCACCCCAGAGAGGTTAGAGGCTGAATGTCAGCCATAAAGGCTGTGGTCATGTCTGTATGGAAGTGCAGTAAAAACTCTGGACACCAAGGTCTGAGCGACCGCCTCTGAGTGGCAACACTCCAGGTGTGTTCCACACTGTTGCCAGGAGGTGGCACTATCCACGGCGCCACAGGGAAAGGACAATTGCAGGTCCCAGTTTTGGAAACTTTCTGGACTCTGCCCTATGCATCTCTTCCCTTAGCTGAATTTAACCTCCCTCCCTTCCTTTTTTATCCCAGGATTCTAAGAGAGTAAGTGCTCATAAGGTGAGTAACGTTCTGGTTATAATTGCAAGGTCCCTAGAACAGTCTAGGGCTGATTGGAGAAGCTGTTCCTATGGAAATAAGGTACTCCTCTCCCTTTCTCTCCCCATTAACACGTTACTTCTCTTAGACATTTTAGGGTGGCCGTTTCCTGCCACAATGTTCTGAGGGTGGAGAGTTGTTGGACAGCTGTTCCTATGGAAATAAGGTACTCCTCTCCCTTTCTCTCTCTCACCTTCACCGACACCTTCCTTTCCTAGGGGAGACCATACCTCAGCTGGAGCTGGCCTTCAGCAACCCCTCTGTATTAGGCCATGTCATTTATGACCCCAGAGAGTAAGTCTATAGATGTCAGTTTGAGGGCTTCTTCCGTGTTCTTCCTTTGTGGAGACCAGGGACATCTCCCTTCTCCTCCTGCACCCTGCTGTCCTCCCCATTAACACGTTACTTCTCTTAGACATTTTAGGGTGGCCGTTTCCTGCCACAATGTTCTGAGGGTGGAGAGTTGTTGGACAGTTGCCACAAAATCATAAGCAGAACAAAACCTCAGTGTAGTAATGATACCCAGCAGCCCTCAAAAAGAACTTCCTATTCCTGATTTCTATCAATTTCTTTGTAGCTAAATTTTCTCCCATGAGGCAATTCTGGCCTCAGAAATTATGAGGAAATATTGGCTCCATTATCAGAGTGTGGAATCAGTCAGTGCTATTTCAACCTTTTGGTCCTCAACAGACCAAGATAGTTGTGGTCAGAGAGCCTCAGGTGATGCAAAATTTTGCTTTGGATACACATAATCACTCACCACGAATTTCCACTTCAATCCCAGGATTTTTTTTTTAATATTTATGTATTTATTTATTTATGCATATAGAACTGGGGTACAGGCCAGAGGTGCAGGGGCAGTGAGAGAATTCACCAGAGACAGAGTGGGGAGCAGAACAGGCAGATCGTTGAAGTACACTGCTGAGGGGAGCAGCGGGCGGGTCAGGAGAGGTCTGCCACGCCATGTGGGTCACCTCTGGGGCAGGCGGGGATCGAACTCATGTGGAAGTGGTTTTCAATTATTCGTGCTGTGCTTTAACCCGCTGCGCCAGCAGGGAGGGCCCAATCCCAGGATTTTAAAGACAACTTTGACTTTCTAACTTCCCTGGTAGGTCAATTCTGCATTTGTGTAATTCAGACATAATATAATCCCTCTATCTCCTTTACACTCTACAGAACATTGGCTTGCACCCCCTCCATAGTCTAGGGAAATCCAGAGATTTTCAACGTTCCCTACAAGTTCCTGAGGGCTACATATCAGGTTGATTCAGCTTCGACTTCCTTGTGCCTTTCTGTGTTCAGCTTCTTCTATAAATTTCACTTCCACAGGGCCCTCCCTGGTGGCGCAGTGGGTTAAAGCACAGCACTGAGAAGCTAAAGTCACTTCAGCACGAGTTTGATCCCTGCCCCGGGAGGTGACCCACATGGCTGGCAGACCTCTCCTGACCCGCCCCCTGCTCCCCTCAGCAGTGTACTTCGTCGATCTGCCTGCTCTGCTCCCCTCTCTGTCTCTGGTGAATCCTCTCACCCCCCCTGCACCTCTGGCTTGTACCCCAGTTCTGTATGCATAAATAAATAAATCTTAAAAAAATAATTTCACTTATACAATTCCCAATGTACAGAATTCTCATTTATACAATTTATGTTTTAATTTTCTCAAAAATCTGGAACAAGTTGAGCAACAGAAGCAACTTCACAGGGAACTTTCACCACACTTGAAAGCTCCTTTAACTGCCAACTAGTAGCTGACGTCTCACGTAAAACAGTCTGACGACATCACCCCCTCCATCCACAAGTGGGCCCTCATCCGCCCTTCTTCCGCATGCTGGCTCTGTGTTGGTCTCTCAGCTGCATCTGGCCTATCTCCTCCCCTGCAGCCTCCTGGCCCTTTCTCTGCGCTGTAGTATCCTGACCCATGGCTTGCTTCCTCTCCATCTTAATTCTTCCATTCTTTCCCCTAGGCCCTCTTCCCTCTCCATGGGAAATTTTTGCCAAGAACCACACTTGAAGTCTCGAGATGCCTTACTGACCACCCCACACGCCACCACTGGCTTCAAGGCTAGGTCACCAGTGCCCTGGAGAAATGGGCACATCACAGAATGAATAAACAATGATGAAAGGGGAAAGGAGCATCTCTCTCCCCAGGTGGTGCCCAGGCAGTTTTCAACTAGACAGTGGTTCAGAGGTTGACCGTGACGGTAAGACTCACTCACGCCCACTCTCTTGGCCATGTAAACCTCTGGTACAAAGGTCCTAGGTTTAAAGACTCAGATGCTAACAGAAGTTTTGAGTGTGCATAACCTCAGCCTCGGGGCAGTAGACAGGGCATAATTCCCACTAACAGTTCAGTCAGCTGTTTGCTCACTCATTCAGTCATTCACTCACTCATTCATTCAAAAAGCATTTATTGAGTGACTCCTGTATACCGGCATGATGCTCCATGGTAGGAGCCAGGTGAGGCTAACAGAGAAGCACGATCTCTAACTCATGGCCCTCTCAGGCATTAAACAAAATTTCATACACATACCATCAAATCATAACAGTGGGGAAAAAAATCCGTAAATGGAAGATACAAGATGCTATGAGAGCATCTGATAAACCAAGCTAGAATGTTCAAAGCAGTCTTCCTTGAGTGCAGTGTGGTCGAGTTAACATCTGAAAAGAAGGTAGGTCCTGATTGGTTAAAATGGACGTGGAAAGTCATAAGCAGAGACAAAGGTGTGGTCAGGAGCCTGTGGGGAGTTTGAGGAAGTGAATGATGAAGTCCAGTGTGGTTGGGTCACTGTAGGCAAGGGGGAAGCAAAGTGACATAGGACGGAGAGGTAGAGCAGGTCTGTAAGACTTATGGTCATGTACAATTTTGGTCTTTATTGCAAGAGTAACTGGAAGTCAGTGAAGAGTTATAAGCAGGGGAATGATACAGTCAGTTATGCACTTTATAAGGGTCACTTTGGCCACAGTGAGACTTATGTTATAGAGGACTTTTAGGGAGGTAGAAATAGAGAGTTAGAATAGAGCATGAGATAGTAGCTTAGCACTTATACTGAGTGGGTTTGGAAAGTTCTGGTTATTAGAAACTCCTTCCTTATATCAAGGCAAAAACTATGTCCAAACACCCTAGTTATTTAAAGAAGGTAAGTCAAAATGTAACAGGATAGTCTCCAGGAAAAGAGGAGATTCCAGGTTCCCTGCCCCACCCAAAGGAGGGTGGAGCTTAGCAGGGAGGAGAAGAATCTGGAGAGGAGACTGAAGAGAAAGGAAGCAGGATGGAGAGCCAGGAGACCTGAGGGAGGCACGTGGAGAAGAGACGTGTGAAGAAGGCTCTTGTTTCTTGCCCCTGGGCTGTTTGAAACAGATGTGGGTGAGAGACCTGTGGGAAGGTAACAATGGCAGCATTTATCTTGACTTTGTTTGCTCTTTTCCTCCCAGTCTTGCCTGATCACTTCTGACCCTTTTCTATGTGTTCCTGCCCAAAGGGCTTTCAGGCTTTGCTTTTGGGTGGACTTTTACCCACTAGGGATGGGTAACTTTGGGCATTTTATTTAGAATTATATTCTTTGTCTTTTCTGTATTGAACACTGATTGTATTAAAGTTCCTTTCCATTAAAAGTTTTATATATATATATATAAATATATAAATATATATGTATAAATATAAATATATATGTATATATTTAAAGATTTATTTATTTATGCATACAGAACTGGGGTACAAGCCAGAGGTGCAGGGGTAGTGAAAGGATTCACCAGAGACAGGGTGGGGAGCAGAACAGGCCAATGAAGTACACTGCTGAGGGGAGCAGCGGGCGGGTCAGGAGAAGTCTGCCGAGCGCCATGTGGGTCACCTCTGGGGCAGGAATTGAACTCATGCTGAAGTGTCTTTAGCTTCTTAGTGCTGTGCTTCAACCCACTGCGCCACCAGGGAAAGCCCTATATTTTTTGTCTTGATGTGGCCAATGGTAGAACCTATTTAGAGCGGGCAAGTGTGGAGGTTATGGGGTGCCCCTCTCCCTGTCAAAGATTGGGCCTCCCTGGTAGTCTAGAGGTTAAGTCTCAGCACTATCACAGCTTTAGCCTGAGTTTGATTCCTGGCCAGGGAGCTGACTCACATGGCACAGCAGATCTCTCCTGTTTCATCTGCTGCTCCTCTCAGCAGTGTATTTCAGTAGATCTGCCTATTCTGCTCCCTGTTCTGTCTCTGGTGAGTCCTTCCACCCCTCTGAACCTCTGACCTATATCCCTGTGCTACACAAAAATGAGCAAACAAACAAACAAACAAAAAACTGTCAAAATTTGCTCAGAGTTAAGTAGGATCATGATTGAAATTGTCGTTTAGAGTTAATGACATGGAGTTACTGATGATCTCAGAAAATCTGTTTTTGTGATATATAGGGCTGAAAGATAAAACAGAGTGGATTACAGATAGAAAGTAAGGAAATGCAACAAGAGAATATACACACATCCTAGAAGCAAGGAAAACAAAGGAGAATATAAACAATAGAACCCACATCAAAGTGAGAAGCTTCTGTGCAGCATGAATAGATGTGGCCAAAAACAGAGACACCCTACTGAACAGGAGAAAATATTTGCATCACATACATCTGACAAGAGAGTGAGTGATATGGAAGATCTACAAAGAGCTCATACAACTTGACAAAAAGAAAACAAACAACTCAATCGAAAATATGGACAAAGAATTAATTAGGCACATCCCCAAAGAAGACATTCACATGGTCAATATTACTTGTCAACAGGAAAATGCAAATCAAAATGACAGGGAGATATCACCTCACACCTATAAGAATAGCTAATATTTAAAAAAACAAAAAAAAAACAAGGTGGTAGATATACACAATGGAATTCTATTCAATCATCAAAAAATAAACTCATGCCATTTGTGGCAAGGTGGGTAGACTTGGAAGGGATCATGCTAAGTGAATAAGCCAGGAGGAAGAATACAAATATTGGATGGTTCACTTATATGTGGATATAGAGCAACCAAAAAAGGGTCAAAGATAAACTCTAAAATCAACCCTTGAAAGCTTATTACAGCTACGAAGCATTTAGAAGGGGAAGGGAAGAAAAGGGGGAAAGATGGGAATGGTGGGGGGAACAAGCAGGGGAGAGCATAAAGGACTATGGTGGAGAACTCTGGGTGTTTCAGTGGTGGGAGAGCTACAGTGATGAGGGGAGAAATCCTATACTGTCCAAAAATTAACAAAGATGTAAAACAATGGTATTTAATTAAAGAGAGCGTGAGCTCTGAAGAGAACAAGAAAGGTGGTTGGTGGAGGAATGGGGTAAGGGATAGAGTGAACATAATTTTTTTTAAAGATTTATTTATTTATTCGTACAGAACTGGGGTACAGGCCAGAGATGCAGAGGGTGAGAGACTTCACCAGAGACAGAGTGG
>NW_004567107.1:15608297-15613426 GCF_000260355.1 Condylura cristata
GGAAGAAGCTTAAGCTTCTTTGTGCTGTGATTTAACCTGCTGCGCCACCAGGGAGGGCCCTGAACATAATTTTTTAATGGGAGAGATTGTGAACTTATTATCATCACTGAGCTGCTTAGAACATCCTTTGTTTAATTTCTGAAATCACAACTTTGCTCCAGAGAGATCCAGGAATTAAAGGCTATTTCAGTTACTTGCATGGTGCTACAGATGCAGCACGTCCTGGAGATGGGACCCGCTCAGCTGTGCCTGCCTCTCCATTGTGAACATAGCAGCCTGGAGTTCCCAAGTTCATCACTGGCGGGTCCTTCCTCTCCTGGGGCTTTCCTTGCCCTGTGGTTCCCAGTTAACTGTCATCGCTACGGTTGGAGCAAGTTTTCCAACTAAGTGGGCATATTCCCTCAAAAAAGCAGTTTGACTCCAATTCAAAATTTAGAGGTTGTTGTGAAAGTTGTCTTGAACTTACGTGAACATATGACAGAGAAATGGAAGATTTCATTGAAAAGTCATGGTGGCAAAAAGCTGATCACATCATCATGAGAACTTAGATGTGGCAAAATACTAGAAGGAAATGCAGCAGAAGAAACTGAAAAATTTCCACTCCCAAACTATGTGGTTAGTGGATGTATTGATGACATGTCACAAAACACTTTAGAGGGTTTATGTAACTAGCTGAAAATAATGGCTCTCTACCTGGGTTGATGGGGTAACACATTTCTCTAGTTACTGTCATGCTATAGTATCTGTAAGATTATCAGTGACAATAAAACTCAAGAAAACGTTTCTTTCTGCTTCAAAGGACTGATCGAAAGAAACAAAGGCTAATAGAAATTTAATATTTGTTCTGCATATTTTGGAAAAAAACACATCTTAGGGGAGCCTGTTGGCATTTATACAGATGGGGTCACATCAGTGACAGGCTTCAGGAGAATTTCTCCTGTTAAAAACACATATACATTCCCTGATGTTGCTACAACACAGTGATTTTTCAAGAGGGGCTTGTGTCAAAACTTCAGAGATGAAAATGTTAATGCTTTTGATGATGCCACAAGAAATGCTCGATTTTAACAGTTAAATTTTAGAAAGAGTGAGGAATGTGGAAAGACCTCCCGCCCACCCTATAACTAACAGAAGAAACACGACTGCAGAGCAACAGTCCACATACCATTCCTCATGGTGAGATGCCTCAGTATCTTGCACAGTAGAAATATTGAAAACACTTTTGAGCTTACTTGGATACAAAGATAGGAAAATCAAAAAGTAAACCAAAGTTTCCCCAACCTCACTGCTGATTAGTGTTAGAGTTTACTTTCTTTGTGGATAAAGGGAACCACATATCAACAAATGGGCTAGTAAGTAAGGCAAAAATTCAGAGCCATAGAAAAATATCATTCTCTGCTCAAAAGGGCATCAACAGTTTTCCTGGGCTATACTATACCATCTACAGTTTAGGGATCATGTCAGGGTGCCACGGCTGTAGATAAAGTTTTATGCAGCATCATCTAAGATCTGAAAATGACCTCAGAGTTTCTCTAGAACAAAAAACTTGAGAAATTACTTGTAAGAGTGAGGCAAGAGGCCTGGATAAAGAGTTTGAACATTGGAAGGGAAGGGCAAAGTTCTAAACTAGTAATTTCAGAGAATTGGAGGGATTTGGCTAGAGAAGCTGCATCCATTCCTGGGTTTATGGGAGAATTTGCAGAATTTGGAAGCGTATAGTGGTGCCACTCTGCCCTCTTGAGAGACTTCCTCCAAGGGTCCTTAACTTTTTGGATGGCAGAAAATGGGGTGCAGCCAAGGTTGACATACACTGAAAAGACAGAAGAAGCAGAGAGTTTGATGTTCAAAAGAGGGTGTTGAATGGATGGAGCCAGAAGGGACTATGCCTAGTGAAATCAGCCAGAAAGAAAAGAAAAATACCAATGGTTTCACTCATAGCAGGAACATAAAGGGCCAGGGCAGGTGGGGGAGAGGGGTAATAATAACGAACAACTATATGGAGAGACATTTTGCAGGGGTGGAGTGGGGAATGGGATAAAAAATGGGGGCGGGGAGGAGTGCATGGAACTATGGTGATGGCACACGGGTGATTTGGTGATGGGAAGCCCAAGGGGATTGCAACTGAGATGGAAAAATGCACAAAATGATGTAAAAATGAACTATTATAATTTTAAAAGGAGATGGGGACAAAAAAGAGGGCATTGACATGATGCAGCATGAAATCTGACAGTAGAAGAAGAGAAAAAAGGAGAAAGCTCCTGGTGTGGAGAATCATCTATTACTGTAGATGGCATTTCTATAGCCCAACTGGACCAAAGAATCATGAAAGCAGAAATCATGAATGAGCAACACAGGAGAGAATGCCATCTTCAGAGAACAGGGGATGCGTGAATGCCTGACCTTGGAAGTGGAACAGTTACAGCTGATGGTCAGAACTAGGACCCGAGCGGTTTGTGACTGTTGGAAGGCTGAGATCATTAGAGGCTAAGACGCTTTGGATTTAACTTGATCCAGCTCTCTCATTTGTGATCGGCAGAAAACCCAAATCAAACTGGCTTTTTAAAAAAGGGAAGACAGAGCTTTTGTTATTATTTGAAGGGTAGTTTGGCTTTGGGTGTAACTCATATGATGTCATCAGGAGCTGCCGTTCCCCATCTGTCAGCATTCATGCTTTTTTTTTTTTTTAAAGATTTATTATTTCTGCATAGAGAACTGCCATACAGGCCAGAGGTGCAGGGGCGGTGAGAGGGTTCACCAGAGACAGAGTGGGGAGCAGAACAGGCAGATGGACTGAAATACACTGCTGAGGGGAGCAGCGGGTGAGACAGGAGAGTTCTGCCATGCCATGTGGTCACCTCCCTGGCCAGGGATCAAACTTGTGCTGAAGCAGCTTACTAGCTTCATAGTGCCTGCTGTTGTGCCACCATGGTCCAGCATCTGTGCTTTCTATGGGCTCCTATCACAGGGAAGCTCTGCTCCAGTGATGCAAAACAGTGGCCAGCAACTCTAGGCTGCATACTCACCAGTCCAGAAAGCCAGAAAGAATAACTATGTCTCTCCCAATTTAAGCCAAAGTCCTGGACCTCATTCTTTTGGGTCCAACTTTGCATCACTTTTCCATTTCTGAGCCAACATGTAATCACAGGTGTGTGTTGCTGACTAGCCACCCCTGATTCTCACATTGACTTGGAGAATAGCTCATCAGAATTAAAATGGGGTGAAGGGTCCTTATATGCTAGCCAGGAAAATAAAGGGAGAAAGACATATCTTTCTCCTCCAGTTTTGGTCAGGGTGTTTATGAGGCCATTAAATGGGTAGCAGAGTTTGGAGTGGAGAGGAATCCCATAAAGTCAGTCTTTGAAGAAAGAAGAGGCATAGCTTGGTGTCAGTGACTGTGTAAAACAGAACTTGGACTGTTGGTACAAGTGCTTTTTGATAACTCTTCAAACTCAAATATAATCGTCGGCAAAGGACTTTATATCCCTCATAGCTACTTGTAGGCTGATGCTTTTAAATGGGTTGTAAAGGAAGGAAGGGAATGAGAGAAGAGAGTCATGAATAAATAAGTCACTGAATTTGAAATTATCTTAGAAGTAGGCTTGTAGTGTTTCATGGAAAGTAATCAACAAAGGAATGCCTTGTTAAAATGTTATCTCTTCTATTCAGTGTTATTTGAAATGAAGAGATATGGGAGATAGCATCGACACAAGTCACAACCTAGATTTAAAATCTGGCTCTGTGTGATGTTAAATCATCCAAAAGATTTAGCCTCCAACTCCTCATCAATAAAAGTAGGCAATGTTAGGGTGGCACCTTAGGTGGGAAAGGCCAATAAAACCATTTCCCAAGAGGATCACGGTGACATTCATTATTTTGATAAATGTATTATAGATGGCACCTAGCTTTCCATTAAAGAGAATTAAGAACTTCATTCATCCATACATGGAGTGCAAAACCATTTCCCAGATACAGGCCTATATCGGACAAGCTAGAAAGGCAGATAGATAAGTCCAAGTGCTAACTTATCAAATGAGAACTTATTTAGGGTATTCAAGTCATTAATACATTTTCTTCAGTGTGCAGCTATGTTAGCGGGATACGATCATAACTAAAAGATTGCTTGGACTGCCTCTTGCATGTAGTGATGGGCCAATGACTGGAAACTGAAAGTGTTTGGGGAAAGGATGTCCTGAACAAACTCTATAGGTTTTGTGGACTCCACCCCATCAGAACTACAAATCCCCTCAACACCAAAGAGAAACACGTGGGGACCGGAGGGTGGAGTTAAGCAGCCAGGTTGGGATATAAAACCAAACTTGTGGGCTTCGGGGGTCTCTTGAACTCATGGCTTGCAGCTGGTCTCTTGGCTGTTCTCTGGCTTTCAGCATGCTATTGGGGTTCCAGGCCAGCTGAATTGGTAGGATGCATTAATCACTCTCTTCCCCTGAGTTATTCATTTCCCTTTTCCCTTGGAAACAAACCTTTTTGTGTGTGCCTGCAGCTGGATCTTAAGCACACAGGTGAGGACCCACAGTCAAGGAGCCCAGTTCACATAGGAGTGCTATGTAACAAAAACACTTGACTGGTGTCAGTCAATTTGTCTCCATGTCCCATTATACACACATGTCTCAGGGGACATCTTATTTTCCACAGTTGTAATATCCCTGGGACAGACCTTCCTCAGGCCTTAAAATATGAACAAAGAACAACACCACTGCAGTAGCCTTCCTGACAACTTCCAGGGTTTCTCTGATCCCCCAGATCTAGGTTAGATGGCTCAACTCCCCATGCCCACAGCCCAAGATTTCAACAAGTGCTTCAGGGCAGTATGTTCTTGTGGCCTCCTCCTGCACTTGTTTCCTTGTGATCTAGTGTAGGTCAGGCAGAAGGACAACACAGCTGCTTTTGCTGATTTCCATAAAAATGAAAAGCAAAGAAACCCCACTCTCAGAAGACATTAATGAGTAGGCTTGACTACACAACTGAGGAGGCAGGAAGGGATGTTCTCAGGAAGAATTAATTTATGGGCTACAACAAGCTATTGAAAACCCTTATCAGGGTCCTCCCTGGTGGCACAATGGTTAGGACGCAGCACTGCAAGTTGGCTGCAGCCGCTTCCGTGCAAGTTC
>NW_004567107.1:15613814-15662956 GCF_000260355.1 Condylura cristata
CTCTATCTCTGGTGAATCCTCTCATCCTCCACATCTCTGGCCTGTAACCCCAGTTCCGAATGAATAAATAAATAACTCTTTAAAAAAAAGAAAGAAAGAAAGAAAACCCTTATCAGAGGTTCCTAGACACCTTAGATTTGGAGTCCTGTCTGGACAGCAGGGGCCTCTAAACTCGCTCTCACACCAGGGGATTCTCTGTCCTGGGCTTTCCCTCCAACAGCCTGTGTCACTTCCTCCACCTCCTTCCGTCTCCCTGCTGTCCCTCCCTCCCTCTTCCCCCTCCCTCCCCTCCTCTGCCCCTCCCTCAAGAGCATCAGACCAGTTCTTCTCTTTGACTCACCACAGAGACATCCACCCCTCCTCTCTGGATCCTCCTCCACAGCTGAAACCCAAGCCTGGGGATTTCACCTCCTCACTGATCAAAGTGTTTCCCAAACAAAGACTGTTCTTTTCAGATATTTGGATATTCCGATAAGAAGATGAAAGTATTTCCTACTTGATTGTGAAGGGCCTGGATATACATTTAATAAGTAAGTCCCATCCACTCCTCTTTTTCCTCTCCATGTATGCAATATATTGTTGATCAACAGCAATGTCATCACAATTATGGTTTTTTTTTCCTCTGCCCATGTTCCTATGTTGGTTGAGAGGACACTCTGAAATAAAACTCCCCATGATCCGTATGTGAAAGCTGCCAGCTTTCAAAGTTTGTTTCCCTAGCCGGCTCCCCAGCTTGCTAACTATATGATCTTGTGTAAACTTCTTAACCTCTCTGGCCTCAGTTTCTCTGTGCATTGGGGACATGGGAAGATAAAATTCACACATTCATATAAAGTGCTTCATACATACGGCTGGTGATAGTTAGCTGTGACTTTTTTATTGCTCTTTTGCTCAATTAGTGTGATGTTCAACATTATAAGGCAAGAGCATTTAACCTCTGCACCTTAATACACCCACCTTGGGCTAGACCCTGAAGTGGCAGTGTCAGGGTTCAACCTGGCTCAGAGACGATGCCCTGCTGGGGGCTTGGACCACAGAGAATAACCAGGCTTTAACTCCAGCCAGGCAGACCAATTGGGGTTCTGCATTCACCCATGAAGGGAAGCATGGTAAAATATGATCCAATCATAGTAGCCTAAAGGGGAGAAACAACAACTGGCCAGGTCTAGCACATTCCGGAGTCACGTGATGCCAGGTCCCAGGCCTGGAAGATGCCAGGCTGGTGAGCCTCTTGATGACCCCATTCCTACAAGACCTGCCCTGGTGAGAATCTCTGTGTTCCCTGAAGTTTCCTTGGACATTCCCCCAGGGGATAAAATTTGTCTTCTAGGGCCTGTGCTCCCAAGAATAGGCGGATCCTCAGTTAAGTGGCCAGAGCCTGGCTCAGGCTATTTTCCTCACGTCCTGTCGATTGCTGAATGCCATCTTCCCCCACGACCTTCAGATCCCCTGGAGTCTCTGCCCCTACAAGGGACAGGCTGGTTGGACTGCTTTGCTGCAGGCTGCGGCTAAACCGGATTAGGAGTGAGCTGGGGAGGCAGACAGGGCCTGGGTGAAGCGAAACTTACCAAGGTGAGAGCGAAGAAGAAAGAGCTGAGAGAGCTTCGAGAGCGAAGAAGGGCTTTGAGGGGGCTGCCAGGTCAGCTCCACAGGGCACAAGTTAATGAGAAAACTAACTGGGTGTTTCTCTTTGCAAAAGGCAGAATTGTCTGCACCTGAAGGGACTGGACATGTAGGAGTTGCTAAAATTCAACTGTAAAGCCAAGCCAAACCAAAAAATAACTAATAACCCAATGGAAAAATGGCCGAAGACTTGAATAGACATTTCTCCCAAGAAGACATACATGCATATACATGACTGTAAGAATGCTGATGGTCACTAATCCCCAGGTAAATGTAATCAAAATCACAAAGAGCTATCACTTCACACCTGCCAGAATGGCGATTAGCAAAACAGAACCTGCAAGTATAGGTGAGGATCTGAGAAATTAGAACCATGTGCACTGTTGGTAGGAATACAAACTGGAGCAGGCCTTATAGGAAAAGTATGGAGGTTCCTCAAAAAAATTCAGGTAGAACTGCCATGCCATTCAACAGCCCCACTTCGAATTGAAATCCGGTTCCAAGAAATACTAGCGCTGCTGACATGCCACCCAGCTACCTGCCAAATGATAGGTTGCTTTTAAGCCCACCAAGTGGAACCTGGCAGCCTGCCCTGATGCCGGGCACCCGTCCTCGCCCAAACCGCCCTTCCAGGACCAGCAGAATGTTGCTCTTGGCCCAGGCCCAAGGGTTCCTTCCCAGCGGGGCCTCAGCCCCTAGGCGACCTGCGGGAGGTCCAGGCTTGCCTCCTGAGGACACCTCGGTCCTCGTTCGGCGGCCGCGCTTGCTGGAGCAGCGTGACCGCGCGGCCCGAGGGCGGGGACGCCCGGGCCGAGACTCTCGGCTTCTCTCCTGCACGCGGCTTCCCTGGGCGGTCGCCAGCGCCGCTGCCGGGCCGCCGGGGGCGGGGCGCGGCTTTTCTGGTCCTGGAAGGAGTGGCCGCGGTCGGGGCGTCACTGGGCCCTGGGACTGGCTGCAGTCACACGCGCCGGCGCCCGGCTCCGCTCGCCTCGCTCCGCTGCGCCCCGGTGACCGCGCTCACCTGCTCTCGCCTCTGGGGCTCCCGCGAGGAAGCGCCTTGCATCGCCCTGCCCCGGACAGAGGCTACATGGGCACCCGGGCCGCCTGCTCGCGGAGAGGCTCCCTGCCTCGCCTGCAGGTGAGGACCTGGATCGAGCCCGTGGTGGCGTCGACCCAGCTGGCCGTGTCCCTGTACGACGCAGGGCTGCTGCTGGTGGTGAAGGAGTCGTTCGGCAACAGCCCGGGGGTCTTCTCCAACCACAGTGCCAGCTCGTCCCCCCGGGCGTCTCCGGAGGACCAACAGCAGAAAGCCATCTCCAACTTCTACATCCTCTACAACCTGCTGGCGGGCCTGACGCCCCTGCTGTCTGCCTACGGGCTGGGCTGGCTCAGCGACCGCTACCACCGCAAGATCTCCATCTGCGTGTCGCTGCTGGGCTTCCTGCTCTCGCGTCTCGGGCTGCTGCTCAAGGTGCTGCTGGACTGGCCGGTGGAGGTGCTGTACGGGGCGGCAGCGATCGGCGGGCTGTGCGGTGGCTTCTCCGCCTTCTGGTCGGGGGTCATGGCCCTGGGGTCCCTGGGCTCCTCCGAGGGCCACCGCTCTGTGCGTCTCATCCTCATCGACTTGATCCTGGGCTTGGCGGGCTTCTGCGGGAGCATGGCATCGGGGCATCTCTTCCAGCAGATGACTGGGCGCTCCGGGCACGGCCTGGTGCTGACGGCCTGCAGCGTGAGCTGCGCGGCTTTTGCCCTTTTCTACAGCCTCTTTGTGCTGAAGGTGCCTGTGTCGGTGGCCAAGCCCAGCAAGGCACTGTCCTCGGTGGATTCCGTGTGTGGCACAGTTGGCACATACCGCACCCTGGACCCAGATCAGCCCCACAAGCAGAGCGAGGCAGGGCACCTTCCAGCTCCTAGCAAAGCCAAGCCCCAAAAAACTGTCATTGCCCTGCTCTTTGTGGGTGCCATCATATATGAACTGGCCGTGGTGGGCACGGTGGATGTGATGCCACTTTTTGTGCTAAGGAAGCCTCTCAGCTGGAACCAGGTTCAGGTGGGCTACGGCATGGCTGCGGGGTACACCATCTTCATCACCAGCTTCCTGGGCGTGCTGGCCTTCTCCCGCTGCTTCCGGGACACCACCATGATCATGATTGGGATGGTCTCCTTCGGGTCCGGAGCCCTCCTCATGGCTTTTGTGAAAGAGACATACATGTTCTACATCGGTGAGTCTGGGCTTGGGGAGGGAGGATGAGGGCACTGCTGGCCTCCTGTGTCCTGGGGGGCTGACACCAGGGATGTTGGGGTCCAGGGTCAGCACCAGGGAGAGCACTGCTACCTAGGGGGTATGAGGGGGACAGGATATTGTGAACTTGACCTACTGGTATTGTGCTGTGTGCTGTGTTAACTCTATCACCCATTGAAATGATCCCAGAAGGGTGTCTGGGAAGGAACTCCCAGAATGAGGTCAAGAGTGGGGTGGGGCCTCCCTGGTGGCACAACGGGTTAAAGCACAGCACTATGAAGCTACCAGCAGCCACTGCAGCATAATTTGATCCCTGGCCAGGGAGCTGACCTGCATGGCACTGAAGACCTCTCCTGTTTCACCTGCTGTTCCCCTCAGTTTTTCAGTAGATCCACCTGTTCTGTTCTGTTCCCCACTCTATATCTGGTGATCCCTTTCACCCACCACATAGCTGACCTACACCCCAGTTCTTGTATGCATAAATAAATAAATCTTAAAAAAAAAAAGAGTGAGGTGGCCAGTGGTGGCCAGAATCAGTAGCAGGAGCTTTGAGATGACCATGGATGGATGGAAAAGATGGGCTTGGGATTCTATTCAATTTTAAGGGAATGAAGCATAATTTTATTTTATTTTTTTTAAAGATTTATTTATTTATTCATACAGAACTGGGGTACAGGCCAGAGGCTGAGGGGCGGCGAGAGGCTTCACCAGAGACAGAGTGGGGAGCAGAACAGGCAGATCGACGAAGTACACTGCTGAGGGGAGCAGCGGGCGGGTCAGGAGAGGTCTGCCACGCCATGTGGTCACCTCCAGGGCAGGCGGGGATCGAACTCACGCGGAAGTGGCCTTTAGCTTCTCAGTGCTGCGCTTCAACCCGCTGCGCCACCAGGGAGGGCCGAAGCATAATTTTAAAGGAATGAATCTGCTGTTGGGGCCAAGCAAAGCCTTTAAAACATGGATAAAAATTCTCCACAAATTCTCCCACAACCAATGTAAAACCTTCCCTCAAGGAAACAAAATGAAGTTTCCATAATGAAGACACAAGTCAGACAACCACCAGAGGAGAACTGCAGACCAGTTATACTAGTACGTTCTATAATGATGGAAATGTTCTATCTCAGTTCTGTAGCCATGAATCATATCAAACAATTGAAGAAAGAACTGAGTTTTAAATTATTCTATTTTAATTTGTTCTATTTTAATTAAACAGCCACACATGGCCAGTGGTCATCATGTTAGGAATCACTCTCAAGGCTGTCCTTCAGAAAAAATACCTAACAAAATGGCAAGATTGCTTTTGGCCAGCTCCTGGGGAGATGGACACCCCCTCCCGTTCCCTACCACCACGTCTCCCCTCACCCACCCCACGTATGCAACACACACACTGCAAAGGGAGAAATAGTAGAACCACAGGGGAGGAGGGTGGGTGGCAGTTGTATTGGTGGCAGATATTTCTGGGTGGAGTTTCCCAAAGCTCCTGGGACCATTTCCCAGAAGCGTTTTGAGTGGCGACAGCAGATACCTCTCAGTGACATCAGGGCCATTTCCCTTAACTCTGCCACTACAGACACACTTCACCATCCATCATCATGCCAACCATGCCCGCTACCTGGCAGGCGGTCTCCAGCTCTGTCAGAACGGGGGGAGTCTGTGTGGTCCAGGAGGGCTGCAGGCTGCCATTGGAGAAACCACTTCTCCCAGGGCAGGACACCCAGTGAGGGTGGGGGTGTGGGGAGAGGGCTCAGCAGGAGACTTTGGCCTGACTCATTGGCCAAGCCTGGGCTACCATGAGCTTTTCCCATGTGATTCCTTTCCAGCACGGGCCGTTATGCTGTTTGCCCTCATCCCCATCACAACCATCCGGTCAGCAATCTCCAAACTCATAAAGGGCTCCTCCTATGGTGAGTCTGGAAGCCCTATGCCACTCTCTCTCTCTCTGGGCCCTTCCAGAGCCGCTTGGCTTGAGGCACAGGTTTGGGCTTGCGGAAGATACCTGAGAGCTCCAGAAGCAGCCTGGAGTTCAACAGGAGCTCATAGTTGTCCACCCAGGGCAGGAGGGAGGGAGCGTCTCAGTCAGCTGCCACCCAAGAGCCGCAGGAAAAGCTCACAGGTTGGAGCAGGAGGCAGTGACATGAACTGTGAAGATTAGAGGGAGTCCTGAGGAGGGTGAGAGCTCCCCAGAGACAAAGCTAGCAGGCAACATGGAGACAACAGCAACGTGCCTTCTTGGTAACTTCTGTTCCTCCCACAGGAAAGGTGTTTGTCATCCTGCAGCTGTCCCTGGCTCTGACGTGGGTGGTGACATCCATACTGTTTAACGAGATCTATCAGCTCACCATGGAAAAGTTTGTGGGCACCTGCTTTGTTCTCTCATCCTTTCTCTCCTTCATGGCCATCATCCCGATTGGGTAAGAAAGGAACAGCTGCTGTGGTTTGTGTCAGAGTTGGGGCTCAGGCAAGACTGTTGGATCACCCCCAGCTCATTATCATGAAGTACAGTTTTAGGCAATGAGGTCTGGGTAGTGGGGTCTCTCTTACCAAGGAAAAGCCCTCTGGATTATTGCTTCCCCAAAAGAATAATCTGGAATTCCCCAGTCAGAGTACTGAACAGAGGGCCCCAACCAGGAGGCTCACTTCCTGACAGTTTTGTAATATGATTTATTTATAGGGGCCTGCTATACTTCCTTATAATCTGAGGCTGCAATGAGAAATCCTCTTGAACCACTCAGGCTTCTGTTTAGCTCCATTTAAGTGAGACTCATCCTGTCACACTTCTAAGAACTTTTCCCCCCACGCTCTCCCACAGCTTAGCACTGTGGTCAGTGCCCCTGAAAACTGCTGGCCCCAGGACTGAGTGAGCTCCCCATAACTTATGCAATTCTCTTGACCTCTCTGGGAGATTTACACACCAAGATGTACACTTAAGTCTGGCAGCTAAGAGGCGGGGTGGGGGCGAGGCTTAGGAACAAAAGAGAGATGCTCCCAGCCTCTGGGTGCATACGCTAGTCCCTCATCACCACAATGGGCCTCATGAAGTGTGTTCAGCTGAACTTGTCTACTGGAAATACATTGCAAGCCACAAGTGTCAGCCACAGATGTGACTTTAAGTTTTCCAACAGCCACATTTAAACATGAGAAAACAACAGGTGAAATTAATTTTAATATCTGGTTTGACCCAATGTCATTTTACCATGCAAATAGGTTACAAAATTAATGAGTTTTTTTAAAACTAAATTGAATGTGGTATGTATTTTATGCTAATGGTGCTGCTTAATTTGGACTCTATTTGAATGCCCATCAAGTGTCAGTGGCCAGTGTGGCTAGCGGCCACCACAGGAGCTAGAACAGCTTTGTCCTTGTCCTGAAATGCCTGTATCACTCTCATCAGAGGAGAAAGGAGTGGTTGTAGTACTTAGCAGTAGAAAGATGAGTGCAAAGTGCAAATAACCTTCAGTCACTGCATATTGGGATCACCCGGAGAATGTAAAATTGAGTATCTGGCTCTCCAGCCCCTACAGTGAGATTGTCAGTAGATCTGGGGTGCAGCGTAGGCAGAGGAATTTTAAAAGCTCTCCATGTTATTTTAATGCACATCCAAGATTGAGACTCTCTGGTAGAAAGTATTTCCCCTATCCTTCCCTTCCACAAAGTTACTAAATCAATGAGATCGTGAAAAATTCTCATTGCTAGCTAAGGCCAAGAATGGACTCTCTGTCACTGAGAACAACAAAAAGAACTAGTAGAGCTTTCAGATCACAAAGCGGCTTATCCTGACCACATTAAAACCCAGGAGGACACTTCAGAGCCGGGAGGCTGGGAGGAGACGTCCATGGGTCAGAGCTGCCAGCAGCCCGTCTGCAAGAAGAAACAGTGGTCCCATCCCTGTGACCCAAGTGAGCCAATTTCATGTTACTTCGAGAAACTACCCATTCCTGCTTACATGCAGTAAGGAGATGCTGAGAAGTCACTGCGTGGCTCTGCCCCTCCATAACCCGCTGTACCCAGCACGCATGCGCTCACCTACTGCCTGGTGCTGCGTAGAACAGACAGACGCCAGGGAGAATCGCCTCATCGTCCCCAGAGGAAATCTACAAAGCTCATTCTTTTGAGCCCATTCCGTTCTTCTCCTTCCCACACCTTTTTGTAATGATTATAATAGCAAACACTTAAACAGCCCTTACTGAGTAAAATGCACTGTTTAAAATATCTTATACATTTAATTAATTTAATCTTCCCAAACAATCCCCTGGGCTAATTACTATTATTATTTCCATCTTGCAAGTGAGGAGACGGAGACTCTAAGATATTGTGTCACTTACCAGAGGTGATAGAGCGAGTGAGAGGCAGGGACAGGATTTGGACCCAGGAAGTGGCTTGATTCCACTACCTGGCATTGCTTAGGAATGTCACCAGGTCTGGGCGCCTGCTCTCATCCCCTTAGAGAGACTCACTGCCCTGGTCAACTGCCCTCTCCTGAGTTCTGCCAACCGGAACTGACACCTCACCTACCACCTTCTCACTCCTCTTGCTATTTTTAAAAAAATTATTTATTTATGCATACAGAACTGGGGTGCAGGTGAGAGGTGTGGGAGGTGAGAGGATTCACCAGAGACAGAGTAGGGGGAAGAACAGGTGGATCAACGAAGTATACTGCTGAGGGGAGCAGCGGGAGACAGGAGAGGTCTGCCCACCATGTGGCTCACAGGGGTGGGGGGTTGGGGGGGCAGGCCAATCAAACTCACACTGAAGGGGCTGTGGCTCCCTTGCTCCCTCCCTTTAACCCGTCGTGAACAGAGTCCAGTCTGCTTGTGCTGTCTTTCCTGTTCACCTGCCTGCCCCAATCCAGAGCTCTCACTGAAACCATGAATGACACTTCATTCCTCACCCCTGTTCCCCCTGAGCCCCCAGCACAGCTGGTCACTCTGTCCTTGGGGTGCTCATCACTGCCAGTCTCCTGGTTTCCCTCCTGGTGACCTCTCTGGTCACTTCTTTGGTAAAAGCCTCCAGATGGGAGAATTCTGGGGGCTTCTCTTCTGGGTTGTCTCTTCACAGTCTCTAAGCAAACTACCTTTAAAACTTTGAATTATTGAAATTGCCCAAATTGCTTCTTCTCAGGGAAAGCTTTGTGGAGACTTGCTATCACTGATTTCCCACCTTCCCTGGTGTTTCCTGAGCCTGCCCCCCCCTCCAGTCTTCTCATCTCGTTAGATGGCACCCCCTCTCCTAGAATGGAAATCTGAGCCACCAATGTCCTCTTTCTCACCTTCTCCTACCACCTCCCCATCGGACCTCATGGATTCCACCTCCAGAAGTTACCTCCACTCTGCCATTCCTGTTGCCCCTCACTGCAGCATCCCCTCATCCAAGGCACCTCAGTGACCCACTGAATTCACCTCCTCGAACCCCCCCTCCCCCATGGCAGCTCTTGATCCCCTGGAGCCAGGGAATTTACTAAATGATTAAATCTGGTCTCTTCGTTTCCTGCTCAAAGCTCTGCCTTTGGCTTTCAATGCTCTTAGGAGAAAACCCAGATGTTTCACGTGGGACCAGCCACCCTGCCAACCTCTCCAGCCTCCTGCACTCTGCGCCCTCCGCTCTAGGCCTAGCCTCCCGCACGTTCTTCCTGCTACGCTCCCATCACCAGTTGTGTTCTTGGACACTCCTTCTCCAGGGATTTAAGAAAACCCTTCTCAACCCAAATGAGTGCCTTCTACCCATGCACCCAGGCTTCCTTCCTGACAGCTGCGATCATTTAGTGATATTGTTCCAGATGCTTATGTCACAGTCAGAGGGGCAAGAACACCACATACTTAAGAAGGAACAAAGGCATTTGTTTAACGAGTGAGGGATCTATCAGGAGAGTGTGGCAGCTAACCGGGGTCCCTGCTACCCCCACACCATCCCCTAGAGCTGCCTACAAGTAGCTATGAAGTCAGGGGCCAGCTGCGCATGTGGTTCTCCCTGGGGTAGCTGAGACTCAGGGCTGCAACCCCAGCTCCCAGGGTCCTGGCCAGAGGACTCCAAGACTGAACTCCCCTCATGCCAGCTATGTAATAAAGCGGGTTTGATTTTAGGTATGGTAAAATTCCTTTCCTGTTAGAGTCCTGTAGAACCTGGGCAGGTGGAAAATCAGTGCAGGTTTCCACAGAACTTTCCCTGAGGAGGGCTGGGTTGAAGCTCCCACCCTCCAGCAGCGCCAGGTGCCAGTTGGCAGTCAGGAATTGCTGGGCTCCAACTGAGCACACTGGTTCCTGGGAATCAAACAATGAGAACACCCAGGATCCCTGAGACTGCAGGACTGGCCAAGGTCATGCAGACCTGATACTTCAGCACAGAGCTTCTTGTTCCCATGCACCCATGTATCTATACACGTTTTGGAACAATATGATCGATGGAGGAGATAAAGGGCTATGGAAAGGCAGAGATGAGGCAGCTAATTCTGCTTGGGATTAGAAAAATCTTGACCCTGAGATGCATATGGGAGCTTATCACCAGGTAGGGGTGATATGGAAAGTTTCCAGGAAAAGCAGTAGGTAGATGCAAAGCACTCACTGTGTTGGGGAACGATCCTGACGTGAGAGAAGCTCCCCTGGGCATGTCTTCCCACTGCATGGAGCCTCTAGTGTAGCAATGATGAGGACGTGGCTAGTGACCTCACCCTCAGTGGCCAGGAAATGACACGCCTCTGCCCCAACCATCCTCTTACAGTTCTCTATGTTGAATATTCTTACAGCATAGGGGCCTATAAGCAAGCCTCGTGGTCGCAGTATGGAGACATCACAGAGAAATGAAGGTGCCGACCCAGAGCGCTGGACATACCAGCGATGGCTGGGCCCTGAGAAGACCGACGAAGGGCCGGGACTGGCAATCAAAGTACCCCACTACCAAGACACTTGAGTTCCAGAGTTCACCTACCATGGTTCAGGGGTATCTGGGGGTGGGGGTGGGGAACAGTACTTTCCTGGTGATAGAAGAACTTTCTCAACTTTCAGATGCCCTGTTAGGTAGAGACTATATTCTGCAACATGAGCACCAAACTCAAGGGTGACACCAGCTACACATGCAGCCACACTAGACACTGGAAGGGGCTTCAGACAGCGGCCCCTTCTCTTCCAGGAGCCGTCTTTGAGGGCACCCAGGCGTGGCTGATTAGTCACAGGGGCCGTGAGAGGTCCCTCCGTGTGAGCACCAGCCGCTTTTAGGAGCCCAGAGGTCTGGCCATGGATCCCAAGGCCTGTGGCAGCTCAACTTCTCGTCTTCTCCAAACCAAAGCCCCTATTTCCAGCAGCCCAAGGGGAGGTTTCGAAAAACCTGCCAACCCTGCACATCAGCCATATTTTGTACATTAAAATAAAACCTTGAAGGAAAAAGTTTGCTTTCTTTCCCAAGCTCTTGTGGCAGGGAGTCAGGAGTTCAGGCGCTTGGCTTGGGGGTCATTTTTGTTGTTTTTTAAAAAGCAAATTCCAAAGACTTCGTTCAGTGGACGATTGAAGCGAGTGTTGTAAAGGGAGAGGGGAAGAGGGATGCTAAGAGCCACTTGGTTTTGCAGTACTTATTTTTACAGCCCACTGTACTTACATATAGAAGAGCAGATTCGCTTCTTAATAAAATCCACATTCATAGCAGTGTGCGACTCTTTCTTCCCCAGGTCAGATCCCCTCTATAACTAGTTCTGACAGTGGGCACCACATGGAGCTAGCGAATGCACTGAGATCCCAGCTGTGGGTTCCCTCGGCAGGAAAGGCACACGGAGTAAGGTCCAGCACTTGTAAGTGCTGACATCTGCCAGCCTGCTGCTATCGCACTGCCCTGCTGGGGACACTGTCTAGTGGGTGCAGCAGAGGGGACGGGACAGCAGGGAGGGCTTCCCAGGAGACCAGAACCAGGGCTCCTTCCAGGCAGAAAGAATAAATGGGAGGTTGGAGATGAAATATTCCAAGATACCGGAGCTCATTGTGAAGGGGCCCAAGGGGGATGGGGTGTATCAGGGAGATAGAGCGGTGAGAGGAGACAGGAGTCACAAGAGCAACATAAGCGCTGCTGACAGGCTTTCTGGAGGACATGGAGTATTTGCATCGCATCTCCGAAGAGGCGCTCCAGCCGCCGGGAGGCTGAGTTGGTGGGAGGCGGAGGGCGGAGGGAGACTGGCCTGAGGGGGTCAGCAGTGGTGGGGTGGGCGGAGGAGGGGGCTGGCAGTGCCTAGAAGCAATGGGGGTGGAGGAGAGCACAGCCACTTGGAGAGATATTGGAGGCTAGCTGTCAGCCGCAGCCGGGGATGGGCCGACTGTCGAGGGTGAGGCAGGTGGACGTTCAGACGCAGGAATGACTCAGATTTGGAGTTCAGGCAACTGGGAATGATGCCTAAATGTGGCCGATTTAAAGATGACGGCTCTTCCCATAACAATCCTTCCTGGATGTTGTCCTAAAAAATTTTAAGCCATCATGGTTACATCTAGACAATAGGCAGTGCCTTTGTCTTCTGTAGAAGATGTGGCCTCTTCTCAGAGAGGCATCGAGAGCCGTGGTGGTTTGCTCCCTCCTCCTGACCCCTGGGCCCCACCCAGCCCCTGCCCAGGTCACGATCCACAGTGAATTCCATCACTGACTTTCCACTCCTGCTCCGGGAAGCTGGCTTTCAACGGCTAAAGAAATGTCCTCTTGGGCCCTCCCTGGTGGCGCAGCGGGTTAAAGCACAGCACAAAGAAGCTAAAGCCACTTCCACATGAGTTCGATCCCCGCCTGCCCCGGAGGTGACCACATGGCGTGGCAGACCTCTCCTGACCCACCCGCTGCTCCCCTCAGCAGTGTATTTCGTTGACCCCACTCTGTCTCTGGTGAAGCCTCTTGCCGCCCCTGAGCCTCTGGCCTGTACCCCAGTTCTGTATGAACAAATAAATAAATCTTAAAAAAAAAATGTCCTCTTGTCCACGATGACCCTGCCAGCCTCCTGCAGGTCTCACTTGAGTTGGGCTTCCTATTGGCTCCTAACCTTAAAGGTCTCAGGTCAGCAGTTTCCAAACTTTTCTCCTCTCACCAAGTCACTCAATGTTCTAACCCGGGGATTCTCAAGTGTGGCTCCTGGGCCAGAGCATCAGTGTAAGAGGTACGGAGGGCCCCACCCAACTCAAACCCAGGGCAACCATCAGTGCTTTCTTTGCCCCAAGTATGAAGATCCTGTACCCTAATCTTCTGGGGCTGGCTATTTGAAGACCTTAAGCTGAGTCTGGCTCCTCCTCCCCGAGCACACTTAATTCTTGAGGCCCCAGAAACCCAACCTTCCTAAGGAGTCTGCTCGGGAAGACTCCAGAATTCTCTAACAATAAACTCTTTTCTAGTCAATATCCTCACCCAGTTCCCTCCAACATAAACCCAAAGCAAACTGTTCTTCTCCCCACCCATCAGCTAAGCCTCCCCCCTCCCTTCTGTATTTTGTACTTTTCTCCTGCCTGATTTCCTTTCTCTGTCAATGGCCTCACCTCCCAGCTCCCAGGCTGGAAATCTCCATGTCCTTTCTGACCTCCCCCTCCCCACAGAAACTCCAGCACCAACTCCTTCCCGTCACTTTGGCCATCTACTCAGGTGGTCTAACCACAGACAGCACACTAGCTCCATCCTCTTCTTAAAAAGAAAAGCCTACCAGGTAGATTATAATTTTCAGTCTTTGCTTCTCCACAGGCCCATCCTCAGTGTGTCCTCCCCAACGTCTTACAGAAGGAACTACCTCGTGTCTATGGGTAACCATGACGGGCAGTTTCAAGTCTTCATGACAAAGCACCAGGAAGGATTGTTACGGAAGATGCCTCCACATTCAAGTTGGCCACATTTAAACAAGTCATAGGTGGAGTTTTCTCAAAGGGCCTGTCACCTGCAGACACCCAGACTATTGCTAGTTCTCTCAGCAGCAAGGGTGTCCTCATTTCAAAGATGTAATGCTGAGCTCAAGAGCTGTGACTTTCTCCAAACTACGTAGCTAGGTAAGTAGAAAGCTGAGATTTGATCCTAAGCCTCTCTCTCTCCCCCACATCCCACCTTGCTGCCTTTTTATATAAGGCTTCTATTAAAGATATCCTCTATCAACAAGCCGAGCTCCTGACTGATTTAAGTCCGTTTCCTGTCCATTGTTACGATCAGGTAAGTTTAACAAGGAATCTGGCCTGTAGTTTGCAAGACACTCTGACCAGCCATGATGTGTCTTTCTTCATAGCAGTGCAAAAGACAGAAAGTCAGGAAATACTGGACTGGATGCTGTGCTTTGCTCTGGGATAGTCTAGGAAGAAGCCCTCTGGGCTGGTGCCAGCCAGATGATCATGCAAGGACACCAGCTAGTTCCTTCATCTCCCCAAGTTGTGCCAGCTTGTCAGATGGGAGGGTAACACGGGACTCGCTCCAAAAAAGTATTAAAGCCATGCAATTATGTATTTTTCCAAGTTGCTTTGTATATCCTTGTTCTTGTGGGCAAACTGATACCACTTTAGAGTAAATAGGAATAAAAGGCAAGCTGCTTTTCCTGCCCATGAAATAGTACAAATGAGGACATCACACATGATAAAGAAAGCATCTTTTATAGGTTTATTGGACCATTCCTTTAAGTTAATTGAGGTAAAGAAACCGTTACAAATTTACAAGCTAATAGTTTATCAAGCAATACAAATTCTTTTATTTACCTCAAAATGTAATACTAATCCCATAGTAAACAATGAACAGAAGTTTTTATACACAGATATATGAAAAAAAGTGGACAAAAACCTTGTGCCAGCGTCAAAATGCAACAGAAACTTTTTTTTTTGTCTCTTTACAATCTCTGGGCTCCATAACAAGGGGAAAGAAGGTAACATTCTTTTTGAAGTTTGTAGCATCACAAAACAAAGACTCCATTGGAAGTAAATCACGTCTCAGGTCACGCATTGGGGAACACTTTTTTTTTTTCACAGCTTTTGATTTGGCTTAATGGCAACATAGAGAACACGGAGGACTTGATCCATACCTCAGAGGGTTTTAAATTTTAAATGTAAAGAATGATTTCTAAAAATAAGAAGCACAGTCCATCCTTTGGACATGACTTAAGCAAAAGTTTTTAAATCTCTTCTTCAACTGTTAAAATACAAGTTAGAAAGTTTGCTGGCAGTTGACTTCATGGGAATATATCAGATGCACATAATCTCTCAAGGCATTCCCAGCTCCAGGACATCAGGGGACCAGGCACACGGGACCAGGGGAAGGGCGTCTACTGGACAGGCCGGGACTCAGGGCCAGGTGAGCATGCCACGTGCGAGCTGCTGGTTAGTTATCTGATGAAGGCCTGGCTCCACAGCTGTCACTTCATCATAACATTTCACATTTTTGTTTGAAATCTACCTTCCTCTCCCCATTTCCACGCTGGAGAGTGGAAATGATCCTCCCAGGATCATTTGTGACTACAGGGTTGGCCTGAAACTAAACCAGCCTGCCAAACAGGGGCATAACAGGTGTGAACAGGTGTCACCAGCTCTGACCAGCCTACAGGGAGCCCGGTATCGCCTGGTAGGGACTGGGTAGATGTGGGAAGAATGTGTGCAACACACAATCACTGGTCTCATCTTAAAGGCTCTGTTAAAATGGACACAATTCTGTTCAGTCAATACAGTATGTTTTGTTTTTGGCATTTACTTTGACCTGTGGAGAATTTCTGTTTGAAACAAGCTGCTCTGAGTCCCCACAGCATCTTTTATAAAGCTGTTCTGTGGGATCGGGGAACACCTTTTACTCAGGGCCTAACCTACAGAATTCTTTGTGTCTGTGTGAGCTGCCGACGCTGATTCTGCATGCCCTCTACAGTTGCCCTGTGCCAGAAGTTACTGGGTTCATCTTTCACACTTCAAGGCAGACAAACCAAACACACTTCGGGGTCCCTGTGTTTGCCTCACATTATCAAAAATAGCATTTGGCAATAGCAGTCCTCAGCTTTCTCCTCCCAAAAGGCATCCCTAATTCTGATCCTCACGTTCTTGTGTCTTTCCTGAAGAGGACTGAGAACTGCCTGTGTCAAATCTTACCATGTAAGCTGAACGACTGAACTCCTTTCTGAAAACTTTCTGTCCAGAATCGAAAAAACACTCGTTGAAGAGTAAGGCGTATTTTGATAGGTGTTGAACAAATCTCAGGGTCGAGTTAGGCTTTTAACAGTCTGTGACATTTTAAAGTCTGAATTTGTTGGATTTCAAGTGTTAAAATACACAGGATGCTAAACAAACCAAGTCTCTTGTGGATTTGTTAAAGTCATTTCTTTCAAAGTATTTATTTACAGGCTATCTATAGCAGTAATCATTACCTGGATAACAAAATCTCTGCCACACAAATGGATTAGATAGCCGTACCTGGAATGCATTTCAAACATGAGTGGTTAAGGGTGATCAGCCAAATCCTTTGCAACTAAGCCCTCTCCTGCTAGCCTAGAGGGTTCTGTGGGTGTTGCAGTCTGTGTGCCTCGGAAAAGAGCAGGGGTCCTTCAGACGAAAAAAACAAACCAGCTCCAGGGAGGGCTGATGGAAAATCAGGTTCCTGGGCTTTTCACTGAACATCAAAAACCACAAGGAATAGAGTTCCAACACACCCAGCGCCATCTGTAAACCTGGCTCAAGGGATGAATTTTCTTCAAATGTACTGCTAAGCGCCACCTGCCCTCTGAAAAGAGCGTGCCTAAGAAGTTCGCGGGCGTGTCTCCACTGGGATCTCTCTGTGGACATTTGAAAGTAGGCGGCCAACCCAAATTCCCAGCATCGTTTTGTAAATGAGGGTGGCTCCAACGTGTTACCCCAGTCTTCTCATTAGGTTACCCAGTTTCCACACACCTTGAAAGTATGTGTCTAAGGTGGGGTCCAGAACTCGGGTGTCCTGCCCTGACCACAAGCGGCCCACCTTCTGAGCAGAAGCACTGTTTAGGGGAGACAGAACAGGGCCAGGCCTCTCTACCGCAAGACCCAAACAGATGTGGCTACACAGGCCTTGGGCCTGGCTGGTGTCTGCCTCAGCAGCTTGGAATAAAGCACAAGGGATGATTATTCTGCAGTCTGATGAATGGTGCCAAGCCAGAGAGCCCACGGCGTCAAAGCTGCAATGCAGGGCCAACACAATTGAACTCTGGGCGTTCTGAAGCTGATGTCATCCGAGAGAGAAGCCCCCTTGCAGACGGTGGCTCAGCCATCAAGCCCTCCCTAAAGCAGGACTTTCTGTGGTCCCATCACTAGAGGCAGCCTCACCAGAAACAAGGAGTAAGTGTGCACTCAATTTCTTCATGTAGATGGCAACTGAAAAACATATTCCTATCAACATGGCAGCGCCCTCCGGGTGTGGCTGAGATTTGGCAAGACAAGCTTCTGTTTCATTCACCAGGATCCCTGGAGTCATGCTGGTTTTTGTTTTTCAGTTCAAGAAAGGTGCCTGGTGAGGCCAACCAGCAGCACCAGGAAATACGAGCCAACGGCCTCCATAATCGCTTTGACCTGAGTTCACCAGGAATCACTCTGAAGCCATATTAAAGGATAAAACCCAACCCAAGCCAGGCTGTGGAGCAGATTCCCTGCTCCCTTCACTGAACAGCTCCTCCTTCCAAGGGAGGCAGGAGTGTGTGACCAGGAGCGGCATGAGCTCACCTGCTCAGATCCGCACAAGCGTTCTTCAGGGCCGTTCGCATCTTTGTGTTTCTAAGAACTCTCCTCAGCCCTCGCCTGGCTTTTTAAAAACTGGCCGAATGAAGCCTTTCACTCCCCAGGTCCCCGGGGACAGTTGAAGGGATGACATTCACGAAGACTGCTAAGTCTTGAGTCTCAAAACCTGTCTATGTCTGTCTGCCCAGGCCAGGTGTGTCCCCAGGCCAACATCTGGAAAATAAAAAACTAGGGAGAAGCCGGTGATCTCAGCAGCTCCACTCTGCGGAGCCAAGAAGGACAGGGTGAGGAAGCCTCTGGGAGGCCTCTTTGGCACAGAAGTCTCTGAGTTAACCTTCTCATAGGGAACCACCTTTATGCTGATCCATGAAGAGGTGAAGGCTTGGGGCTGCCAGCCCCCAAGGGGATGGAGGGCACCTTGCGGTGGGAGGGGTTGAAGCGCCTCCTTGAGGATTACAGGTCCCTTCCTCTGGGTCAGCCTCCTCCCCTCCTCAGACACCAGTCAAGAAAGGGACAAGAGTCTCTTCTCTAGAAAGATCATTTTTTCCAAGGAAATCTGTACCATTCACTTGCTTCCCAGCTCCGCTACCAATGCTGGGGACCAGTTGCCTTGCTCAGTGTGATCTCTCTCTCTGGTGTCTTAAAGCACAGGAAGGGCACATAGGACCAAGCAAAGAGAGAAATTCCCAAGAGATCCTTTCAACAATGAGGGTGAATGACTGCCTCCCAGTGTCCTCTCCATATGGAACTTGATGGTTTTTTGTTTTTTTTTACTTTTTTTGAAAGGCTGCCTTCTTTCCCAGCTAATGCTTCCATGGAAAAGTCCCTGGATTTCCCCTGGACTTTGCTGCAATGAGCAACAGATGCTGGTTTTGCTGTACCCTCCCCGGCGCTGGTCCCAGCATTCTTTATGCTGACGTTTTAAAAACACATTTCCACAAGGCAAAGCTTCACACCTGACGAAAGGTGAGTATTTGCTGCTGGATTAGTCCGGTCTTCTGCCAGGTATCGAGAAAGCCATCAACCCAGTATTAGACACACCCCGATTCTGTCAGGCTGGACCACATATCTAGACCCACACCAACACGATGTAGAGGTAGAATGAAACACTGACTCGTCCCTCGGGGCAGAGGGACTGTCCCTACCCTTCTGCCTAGTGAAACATTTCTAATTGTACCACACTGAAAATGCACATCAATGGATTTGGATGCTGCAGATGGGGTCTAACAGTACCGATTGTTATCAAGGTTATGTTTTAAACTGCAACTTTTTCAGAGATGGTAAAATAGAGCCAAACTGTTCTGTACCATCCACTTATCAACCTCCCAGCTGTAGCTAATGCAAGGTTAAGTCTATGGTCAGAAGGGGTATCAAGGGCCTCCACATGCGGCCTGCTGACAGATACCTCAGCACGGCCGTTCCATTAACCCACCCCACACGATTCTATGGGCATGGCAACTGATGAAGGGCCATTAGTTACATGTAGCTTTACTTCGGGAGGGAAGAAATGAGCCAGAAGACAGATCCTTTTGGCCTACCTGGTCTGTGTTGATTTGAAAAGTAAACCTGGTCATAGTTTGACATGCAGACGTTAGCTGCAGCCAGCAGCCCTCAGGAGTTAGGCCGCAGATCGACGCTTCCAGCTTAGCCAGCAGCCAAGAGCGGCTGCCTCTGACACCCGGCAGGCCCGTGCAGGTGCTGACCTTTCCTCCGGACCAGGAAATACTTAAAGCACTTTATGTGGAACATTCACACTGACTTTACCAATCTTGACGGTGTCGTAACAACATACTAGCCTCTCACCAACAAGCTGCCCATACACTCAGTGGACGTCACAGGAAACATTAAGCTAGAATTTTTGGTGAGGTAAAGGCAAATTGCACAAAGCAGACGACAGAGATAGGTTTGGTACATGCCCACCGGTCTCAACAACCGGGGTGCTGCTGACCCAGACCACAGACACTCCTTGACGAGCCTAGTCTGATGACATCTGACAAGCCAAAGAAAAACATTGAAGAACTTCACAGAGAAAAAAATGCACCTTTTTTTTTTTTTCATTTTACACAAAGACAGTTTGCAATCTACTGCATTCTAGTGTCAGAAACATGTTTGGGGGGCCAGGGAGTAACCCTCCCACAGCTCCCCAAGGCATAAGGACAAAAAGGCTGGCCTGCTCGCGCTGCCTTGGCAGGGATTAAAACGGCATGGTCTGAACCAGAAACCATAAACAGGTGTCCTTGTCGCAAGCAGGCGGCAGGCCACGCTCACTGGTTACAGGCCACTGAACATTAAGGACGTTGCACAGAGGTGCCAACCTCCTTCTAGGCTGAGACAAGTCAGTGCCCGTTGAGGGCAATTCCAGAGCCACCAGGGAGCCAAAGAAAGCAAGAGCTGCTGTGTAGGCGGGTCCGGGCTCTCTCCCACAACAGGCAGCTCAACGTCCCGAAGAGCAGACTGGCATGAGAGGGCAGAATGTCCCTGAGGGTGGTTTGGTCCCCGGGTCTTGAATCGTCATAGTGTTCCATCAGGCTCCTTCACAACATGGAGGTATGCTTCTTTTGCTGAGAGATGATTATAGCCTTACAGACCCACCCAGGAATAAATACTAGTTGAAAATAACTGTCGGACAAAGGAAGGGGAGGGGGAGAAAAAAATACGCAAAGGAGAGATGTTTCTGTGGTTGTCTTCCCAGTGTGCCACCCGTGGCACAGCAGGGACATTCCGGTGTGGGGTGCTGTACCCCATGTAGTAAGTAGAAGAGTCTCTGTCCCAAGAAGGAACTTACTTGGCCTCTTGCTTCTCCTGCAGCAGTGGAATAACAGACTCCCACGCCATGAGGCACTGGAATGACAACACACACACACCGTGTCAGCACCGAGGTGCAGATTTCAGCTTCTTGATCTGTCCCACCCTTTCACCCGCCGTCCTGCTGGGTCACCATGAACGGAGCCTTCATGGATGATGCGCAAAGGAGAGTTGACAAGACAGTGGCCTGCACACAGTGACCATCAATACATGGCTTGGGTTTGAGTCCTGGGACAGGGGACAGTGGGATCAGTCACCAAGAGGAGTGAGGAACGCATGTGACCAAGTCGGGTTTGGGCTTTTGGGGAGACTGCGGAAGAGCAGAGGGAGGGCAAAGGGATCAGAGAAGAGAGCTGCATTCACTGAGTGCCCACGTGCCAGTGTGTGCTGGGTACCCGGGTGCCCGCTGCTTCACTAAGTCCACAACAGCAGGGAAGGACGTCCCACTGGAAGGACCCTGAAGGGTGGGACCTTTATGGACAGGGCACTTAGGCGCATGGAGACACTGCTGCCTTTGGTAAGAGACAGGGCAACTGTGTTCAGAGAGGCCTTACCTGAGGGGCACAAGGGGGCCCTTCCACCTGGCACAGTCAGGGCTGCTGGGGACCAGCCCCTGTCCCCACGCCAGTGGTGTGTCAGAGAGGGACATTTAGACTGGACAGGGCAGACCAAGTCCTGTGAGTTCAGTCACTCACAATCTGGCTAACCGTGAGCAGACCTTGCTCAGTTGCTGCTTCCGAGTCATAAAACCCACTGGCCAGACAGTATTCTGGTGAGGGTTGAATGAGATGGCCTCTGCACCCTGCCTGGGCCAGCTGGACACACCACAGGGGCTCCATCAAAATGGCACCAAGAAAAGCAGTCAGCCACCCTCTCTCCCCCTTCTCAAAAGGTCCTTTCTAAGGCCTGGTGAAAGAAGGCCAGGCCCCGACTGCTTCCTCAGCCCTCCTCTAAATGAAGGTGTGGACACACGGGCCCCTTCAGCGGCCAGGGCCACCTTCGCCTCTGAAAAAGAGGAATTCTTCTAGCTGGGTAGGGAATCGCTGAATGAAGCAAGTCTGTCTGTTGAACTATGGTCAGGACTATCAAGATGCACCAGCAGAAATGATCTGGAGCTGTGCATTCTAGGAGCAAACCTTGTCTGCGCTGGCCTAGCGCCTCAGGGTGTCTAACCTGATGCCCGTAAATCAAGGCCATTTGTGAATACAGCTGTTTTCAGTAGTTTTCCTTGGCAATCCTACATACCTGTAGTTCAGGTATTCACAAATAGCACTTTAAGATTTTTTTCTTGAATTTTAAGCCAACTGTATTTTGGCCACGGGCCCTTAGGTTTTACCAGGTGACAGAGGGACCCCATGGCACAGCGCAGGGAAAGGGCCCTGGATGCAGGGTCACAGCCAGCAGCTGTGGCTGCAGGCCAGACAGACTCTGGCAGCAGCTCGCCGCCGGGACCCACAGGCATCTGGTGAGCAGGGTGTGTGCAGGGAAGCCTCAGTGGCACCTGGAGGCCGCTGCTGCCAGACCCAGCCGGCTTCTGCACAGCAGGGCAAGGATGTGCAAGGGCCGCTAAGTAAAAATGAACAGGGTGGCTGTGGCTTGGCCAGGCCCCACCTGCAGCTTCCCAGCGGCCTTGCTTAAGGCCCAGCTCTCACAAAGGCGGCCTAGACGGCAGGGCTGTGGTCCCAACCGCAGGCTCATTACCTTCTCATAATACTGGATGTTCTTGTCTGCCATCCCCATGAGCAGCTGCCGGAAGTCCTGCCTCTTGTTGTTCTGCCACCGCTCCATGTCAGCCTTCAGGTCAGCGTTGAAACACTCCATCCGGTCCTGACATTTCTCGACATCTGCAGGCACCTGCAAGTGGAACCAGAAATGCGTGCTTTGTACACGAAACTTCTGTCATGTGTTGATGCTTCTCTGCACGTTGGTAGAAAGCCATGGGCCTCATTAAATGCCGTAAACATACTCTCCCCTCTGGAAGCATTTACTTGAAGGCAGTTAGGATTTCAATCTAAAAAGGAATTCCGGGGCTCTCCCTGGTGGCGCAATGGGTTAAAGCACCACATTATGAAGCCCTACGAACCCACTGCAGCACAAGTTCGATCCCCGGCCAGGGAGCTGACATGGCACAGCAGACCTCTCCTGTCTTGCACGCTGCTTCTCCCCAGTGTATTTCAGTAGATCTGCCTGTTCTGCTCCCCACTCTGTCTCTGGTGATTCTTCTCATCTACCAGATCTCTGGCCTGTACCCCAGTTCTGTAAGCATAAATAAAATCTTTAAAAAATAATAAAAAGGAATTCCAAAAAAAAGCTATCCTGGCCCAAATCTTCAAACCCACCCTAGCACAACAGAAGCGCATGGGGAAATAGCCCCAGTATACAAACACAAAGAAGAAACACCATAATTTAGAGCTCTAGACCTTTGGTTCCTTCTGAAGTCTGTCTATACCTAAAAATGTCTGTGTACACTCGGCCTTCTTCTGCATAGCACTGTCCACCTTATGAGGTATTTTTAGGTTAAATGATATAAGATGCACAAAACATGTGGTATGTAACATATATTAAGAACTCAACAATTATTTCTTAGCTCTTATCAATATTAGTACTATAAATCATTAATCAAGAGTCACTTGCAGTCCCTCAAGTCAAAAATAGTTTGAGCTTTAGTCCATGTCTTATAAAAAGACATTTTTAAAAATTTTCCAAATTATAAACTATTATTAAAATAGGTTATCTTGAGCTTTAATGCTACCTTTTACCTCTAGGCTACCATGGGAAGCCCAAGATTTTTATGAGAATCAGAGAGACTCAACACCAATTTCTATTGGCATTGAGGGCATCCTGGGCACCCTGGTATCAGGGAGATGCAAGAGACACCAGAAGGAAGATTAGATCATCCTGATGGAGCCAGACTGACACATCAGGCAACCAGTTATACGTGAGAAGAAAGATACAGGATGATGGAGAAGAGCTGGAAGCTTCTAGACTGGGCACTCAGGGCCCACAAGTCACCAGGGCTCAGGGAAAAGGTCCATAGCCCAGACAGGAGGTAGCTGCAGCTGGGCAGAGGTGAGACCTCCTTCCACTTGTAGGTTTGAAACATCTCAACAACAAAACCAATCACATGATTTTAAAATGAGTAAAGGCCTTGAGAAGACATTTCTCTGAAGAAGCAAATGAAAAGCTGCCTCATGTCACTAATTGTCAGGGAAATGCAAACCAAACCTACATGAGAAACCACCCCACACCCCAAACCAGGGAGTAACAGGTGTTGGTGAGAAGGCAGGAAACTGGAGCCTTCTCCTTTTACACGCACACTATGGTGGGTATAAAATGATGTAAAATGATGCAACTGTGGAATATGGTCTAGTAGTTTCTCAATAAAAAATAGAATTATCAAAGGATTCAGCAATTTCTGCTTTGGGATATACACCCTGAAGAATTGAAAATAGAGTTTCAAAAAGATATGTGTACATCTATGCTCATAGCAGTATTATTCACAATAGACAAAAGGAGGAAGCAACTTATGTGTCTGTCCACAGGTGATAATGGACAAACCAAAAGCAGGATACACACATAATGGAATATTATAAAGCGGTTAAAAGGAAGGAAATTCAGACACATGCTCAACCTGAGTGAACCTTGCTATCATGGTTCATTCATAAAAGAGCTGAGTCACAAAATGACAAATACAGCATGGTTCCACATATCCCCGTAGTCAAATTCATACAAACAGAAAGTAATATGGTAGTCACTAGGTGCCAGAGGAAGGAAGGAATACAGAGTTCCTGTGTAATGGGTAGAGTTTCAGTTCTTCAAGAGGAAAAACATTCTAGAAGTTGGTTGCACAATAATGTGAATTTACTTAACCCTGAACTGAATACTTAGAAAAAGATTTAGATGTTCAAGTATGTGTATGTTGCCATAATTTAACTTTTTTAATTACATAAGGAATGAAGGAGGGGGCCGAGGAGGGAAGGGTTGAAGGGTAGAAGTCACAGAGAGGTCTATGTTGGTAGAGTTAGTGAAGGAGTCAGCACATCTCAGCTCAACAGGTGGGCACAGAGCAGGAAGTCAATCAGAAGAGCTAAGCCACAGAATCCCAGAGATACGGGGGGCTAGAAGAGGAATGAGAGGCAAAGCTTAAAAAGACAAGAAAAAAAGGAAGTGGGGTGAAGCGCCTGCGTGAGCCAGTCACTGGAGCTGCCGACTGTGGAGAGGAGGCAGACTGGCAGCACACACTCGGGCTCCTTCTTGCCACTTGTTTCTTTTTCGATGCTGTCTTTATGAAACCGATTCGCTGGCCAGCACCAGCTAGCACCCCTTCTTATCTCCATGTCCTAGTTTTCTGTCTGAGGTACTGTGCAAGCCACATTACCATGTATCTGAAGGACAAGGAGTTGGGAATATCCAGTGCTAATGACCAGGGGCCGATTGTCACAAGACACCAAAAAGGGAAAAAATCGCCAGATAAGGCTCCAGAAAACAAAAACTCCTAACTGGAAGGTTGCATTTTTCACACTGGCTGTCCTATCTCTCAGGAGAACATCAGGATAAAACACGGGCTGCTGGCGCTGGTGGGTCATGGGGGACGAGATTAGGCATGTTGTGTACTGGGGAGCAGGGTGCTAATGTAACTCACTAACCATTCGTTTAAAATGGACCATTGTGTGCTTTCCATGTGCTGTTCCGACAATATAAATTTCTGCCTTGGTTTCCTCCTTGGAGCTGGGCTGGAGATGCCATGTCACTGGCCTCAGGAAGACAGTAGGTTGATGAAGCCCCCCATGACTGTGTAAGGCAGACCCGGTCCCAATACTTAGGGGAGAAAGGCTCAGGAACCACGTGTGTGGTTGATGAGGGATGTGACCTCTACCTCGTGATTCTGGTTTTCTCACCCCAGCTGAGATAAGGGCTGCGGTGGAGAAAACTGGCAAAACACAATGTGTCCTCACTTGCCATGAGTGTCTGCAAACAACAGAAGCCCTTACTTCACTGGGAACTCCACACTAAGAAATCTTACATCCACTTCTGCCCTTAAGATCAGTTCCTTCTACTCACTAAATCTTCTCCATTCCAGGATGTTGGTCATTCTGGAGGCATGGGGCTTTCAAAGGCTCACAGCCTTCTTCAAGAGCTTTTTTCAAGTGACCCACCATCTTCATCCCATCCCCACTGTTCAGCTGAGAAGCCACAGCCCAGGACAGTCACTCCCTGCCCCCACTACCTTCAAGCCACACACCTCCTCACTCCACAGTGACACAAGTGCCTGACAGCCTTTGCAGCCAACACTGAACTCAGTACAAGGCCACCAGGTTCAGGGCCTAAAACAGCCACCCTCCTTTCTACCTTTTAAAGATAACTGGAAGATTTTTTTTTTGCCTTTTTTTTTTATTATATAAGTTTATTTTTACATATTTTTGTACATTTTTCTAACTGAGTTGCAATCCCCTTGGCTTTCCCATCACCAAATCACCCATGTGCCATCACCATAGTGATAACTGGAAGATTTTTATAAAGAGTTCTCTCTTGACATCCCTTCTTTGTTCATTCTTATTTTTGTTTAAAGATTTACTTATTTATGCATACAGAGCTGGGGTACAGACCAGAGGTGCAGGGGCGGTGAGAGGATTCAGACACAGCGGGGAGCAGAACAGGCAGATCAATGAAGTACACTGCTGAGGGGAGCAGCGGGCGGCTCAGGAGAGGTCTGCCGTGTCATGTGGGTCAGCTCCTGGGCGGGGGATCGAACTCATGCAGAAGTGGCTTAAGCTTCTCAGTGCTTTAACCCGCTGTGCCACCCAGGGAGGGCACTCATTCTTATTTTTAACTACTAACACTTGAATATAGTAGCATTAAAAAGAGTCAAATACAGAATCGACTAAAACACGGATGTTCTTCTAGGATCAAATTCTGAGACTTATACAGGCTGTGAGCCCGACAGATGCAGCCCCTACATGTGCCTGTCATCTCTCTAACTGCAAACTCAGAATGAGGAAAGCCAAGACAGGCAAAAGCTCAGGGGGAAATCATCTCAGGGTCTGCTGAGCTTCTATGACTTAGAGCAAAACTTTCAACTCCAGGATCTGAACACTGTCTTCAGCTCAGGGCCTCGAGAGTGCCGACCCTAAGCACATGCTGAGAAGCAGCAGACTGTGCCGACCCTGAGCACATGCTGAGAAGCAGCAGACTGCCACAGAGCTCACCTCTTTGCCCTGAGGGTCCCCTCCACCATAAAATTCACAGCAAAGCTCACGCTCAGGGCCCCAGGGAAGCCAGCAGCCTTTGCTAGCTCTCCATGGTTTCATGCTCAATTCTCCTTCACTCTTCAGCAGAGCCTGCACAGCAGCACCTCCAAACAGGCTTCTCAGGCTTGTTAACGTGTCCAGTTCCAATTTTCTTGTGAACACCCCACCTTCCGGCAGGAATCTGTTGCTTCCCGCATCCTGCAATGGGCCTCGGCCATCCCACCTCTGCTTGGTGTAGAATCAGCCCTGACCCACTCCTGACACCTGGCGTGCATCTCACTAGCAGCTGTTCTGGAAAGCGGACCTCAAAACCACTGACAAGGAGCACAGCAAATCCTTCAGTACTCACGTCCTAAATAGGTGTCTACCCGCTGCTGGCAGGCTACCAGGGAAGATGGGCATTTGGGAGAAGCAGGAAGGCAGGGCCACCTGGAAACAAGTGTGCCCAGGAAAAAACCTTTAACAGACAACACAGAAGCCCTCAGTGGCAAGAAACCCAGAAAGCAAAGTTCTCAGCATCCCCACTCGAGGTGATTAGAGAGAGTGCAGGAAGTGGAAGCTGCACATGGGTGTGTGACCACATCAGACACGTTACAACCTCACAACCACCACCCGCAGGAATCCCACAAAGGTTAATGAGTGCGTCAGTCCCTGCTGGGATTTGATCGGACTGTAAATCCGGGGCCTTCTACTAACCCGCGGCCACCTGGATGGGCTGCTGCCCTGTTTCTGCTGCCTGCACTGTTGGGTCACAATCGCCGGCACCACACTGTCACACTTGGTTGTGAAGTGTCACAATTGCCAAACATGTAGCAAAATTAGTTTTGGCCTGGTGTGGTGCCCCGCCAGAAAGCATTTGTTTGGCAGGTGTGCACAGGGGGTGGGCAGGTTTGGAATCTACAAGTCAGTCTCACTGGCTGGGAGGACTCTTTTATGTCAGAGGCTCACAGGATGGCTCCGTGGCCAAGAGTTAAGTGCTGCTCATGGAGGTGAGAACAGCAGGTGCAGGAAGATCTCCCGGGAGGAGGAGGAGCATTATCCAGACCAACAAATCGGGCAGAGCTCCAGGTTCATGAGGTGGAGCCCCAAGTTCAGCTGCATGGAAAGCAGGAGCCAGAAACAGCTGGCCCCTCTGCTCTGCCTGCTCCAAGGAGGATGCGGGTCCCAACAAGATTTAACTTGGCCCGTTACTCATCACCTCAGCTCCCGTCTTTGGAAAGGTACTGTGGACAGGGCTGAGCAGACATTAAAATGACAAAAGTGGCCTCTGAGAAAGCTTATATTCAATGCTGAGCAGGTATGACCTGACAGAATGATTTAATTCTGGGTCCTCAGCTTCCAGCGTGGGCCAGCGGCAGAACTTGCTGCTATCTCTCCTTCCTGACCCAGCCACGAAAAGTGACTGCTATATTTATATTTGGGAGCTATATGGTTAGCATGAAATGTTAACATCTAGAAAACAGTATCCCAGGCCATTCCTTTAAATGACACCAAGACATAAGCTTAGAATATCACAGGAGCCAGCTACAGGACAAAAAGGAGCACCCCCCCCCCCCCCCGCCTCTGGCCATTTCCCAGCTGCAGCCATGGGGTGAAAGGCAGGAATCCTAATCCTCACGGCCTCGTGCTCCCTAAGATGCACACAGACTCCGCTTTCTGGGGGTCATCCCTACGGGGGACACAGAAGCAATGCAACAAACATGCATTTAGTATCTGCTCGCTGTGCCCTGACCCTGGATAACAACACTGCCATCCACAGAGCAGGGCAGGCGACAGCAACCTCTGTGCCTGTTTCCTCACCCATGGATGGGGAGGCGCAGCGCCCCCCTCTGGGCCTTCTGGGTGATCCTGTGCCGCCTCTGACATAAAGAGCATTGGAGAGCATCTCAGCATGCTGCATCTGGGCTTGGGTTGCCCATTTCCAAAGCTGGTTCCTCCCCAGGTCGATCCCAGCTCGGTGGCAGCCAGAGCCCCAGCCCAGGAAGATAAGCGCTTCGTATGCTCTTGCCATGAAATCTGGGCCCCTACTCACCTCTTTTTCTAATCAAATACACCTTCTCAATACATAAAGGAGTGGGGTTGCCTAACGGGAGTTGCGAGGGTAACCCCGATACTGCCCTTGCGTCCCCAAGCTCAGCGCTCAGTGCCTGGGTTGTCCATCTCTCAAAGGGGCATAACAACCCCCGGTGGGGACCTGCCTGATCTAGAGACTAAATGAGTAACATAAAGTGCTTACTAGCCCATCATCAGCACTGCCACACTGCTGCTAACAGGACTTCTTTTTTGAGTCCTGGCTGGGAGAAGAGAAAGGCAACAAAACCAAGCCACTGGCACACTGAACAATGGTTTTCCTGATCTAGCCCCAGAGCGCTGGGGCTGCGCACGTCAAACCAAGCTGCTTCTCACACTTTGTGGGAAAGGACCACCTCTTGCTGGCATCACACCCTCCTGCACCCCCCCACCGTGCAGTGTGCCCACCTGCTGCCCGCCACTCGTGACAGCACTCATCCTGGGTGGCTGAGGAGTGTCACGTCTCGGTCAGCACTTCCCTCACACGGCTTGGGTACAGCTTGTGGGCCAGTCGGCCAACCCCACTTTGCCAACTCTGATCTAGGTTGTTCTCTTCTGTCCACAACATGCTTTTATGGCAAAAGGAACAACCTGTGGCGTTCCTAGGAGATAGCAGAAAGCTCATGGCCAAGTACATATATGGAGTGCACCAGAGACATAAAAGGGAGCAAAGAGGAGCAACGTGACAGCCCAGCCTGGGGGCGCGGGGCGGTGTATTTGAATGCATCTGGGTCCCGGAAGCGCCCCTGACCTTGGGCCGGTCTTCCTTTCTCAGAACCACCGCTTCCAGTTTGGCTTCATACTCAGCTTGCACTTGGTCCCGCTTCTTCAACACGCTCTGTGGGGACAGAAGGGAGAAGCAGGTAGCAGCACAGATTTCACAAAGGAGCTGCCAGTCCTAGGCAGTTGCTTCTTCACCACACCTTCCCCAAGTCAGAGCACCCCCAAGCCCAGCCATGTGCTTCTGGAACTGCCTGGCAGAAGCAGGCGTGAGGCGAGGAGGAGGGAGCGAGAACCATGCTGGGGGCCCGAGCTTTCTAGAGCTTTGCAGGCTGATGCTGACAGTGACAGAATCCAAGAGCCCCATGGAGCTGTCCACCGCCACGCTGGTCAGAGGCCTCTCAGCATCCCTGTACAGGGAACTGGGCTGTGCTGAGTGTGGAGGGAGAACGCAGGGGTCTCTGAACCATTCACGGAAAAGTCTAGGTCATCGGGCCTTTTCCATTCACTGTGCTGACCTCTGGGTATGACTGGACCAGGTGATGAAGTGTTACAGGGTAGCCCAGAATGGACTGGGCCACCTGTCTGTGGGGCCTCACCAGTGTGTTCACAATTCAGTTATACTGCATACAAAAGGGTCAATAATGGGTTATTTACAAAAGGGGAAAGGAATAGGAAACAACCCAGGGAAAGAGCGTGGAATACAAAGTAACTGGAATACCTTAAGGCTAGGCTGACTGAACACTCTGAGCCACGTGGTCAGGAGGGCTGCTTCCCCAGCGAGAGCGCCCGAGATGCAATCATGTCCTATTTATCCCCCAAATGTCCCAGAATTCCTGCTAGCCCCGCCCTTGGGTCCTCGCAGTTCTCTCCTGGGTACTGCTGGGAGTTGTAGTTTCCAATCACTGGAGTAAGTGTAGGATCCAGAAAGCTGGAGTAGGAGGTGGAGTCCATAAGACTCTGCAGAGTTCCTTTAGGACATCCTTCCCCTTAACAGAAGGAGCTAAGAGGGACAGCCCCCACCTGAAGGGTGAGGTGAAGGACAGTACATCACTGTACAAGGCTGCTGACGCGTGATGGACAGGGCTGGAATTCCAGGCTATGTGCAGTGAGCAGGTCAGAGGGAATGGTGAATGGGCCCATGGGCAGCAGCCTGGACAGAGCAAGGGGAGGCAAACCAGGACCCCAGGGTGGGAAAGATAAGGAGACAACTACAAGATCAGCACCCAAGTGTAACGGTCTCCCTAAGTCTGTGCCCTGGACACCTCCGCTGCCTCACTCAGTCCCAGCTCGGTCACTAAGACCTCCATTAGGGGGCCTCCCTGGTGGCACAGGGGCTAAAGTCTCAGCGCACTCAAGCTATCGCCAGCCACTATGGCACGAGTATGATCCTGGCCAGGGAGCTGACCCACATGGCGCAGCAGACCTCTCCTGTCTCGCTTACTGCTCCCCTCAGCAGTGTATTTAAGCCCTGCCTGTTCTGCTCGCCACTCTGTCTCTGGGGAATCCTCTCACATACCCCACCCCCACCTCTGGCCTGTACCCCAGATTTTGTATGCATAAACAAATAAAAAATATCTCTAAAAATAAAAAAGACCTCAGTGAGGACACCCATGTCACACAAGGTTTCTCTTTTTTCTCTTTTAGTAGAATCACAAATGGCAAATCAAGAGTAAAGAGAATTTTCTTTCCCACTAACTCAGAAGTCACAAATTGCCATGGAAGTTTCTAATCTCACACTTTGCCCATAGAGACCTTCCAGAGTGGGGACAAAAAGAAGCCATTCCTGGGCCAAGGAGGGGGCATCTGTGTCTCTGACAATGAGCTAAAAGGGGCTGAACGGGAAAACTGAGAAACACCTCCTAACAGGCTGCGTCAACAGAACATCAAATCCATCCCCCCCGAAATTTACTTCAAGAAGTGTTTTGCCATGAAAAGAACACGAGGTACAACTGGCAGCAGCTATTTTTCATTATTTGCCACTCACTTTTCTCCTAAGTGCTCGGAAGTTCCCTGCCCACGCTCACACCCTGTGAGTAGGAAGGTTCACACTGCTGTTCCCAGAACTTTATGCCCGATGGCCTACGAGCTGCAGTCACACAGAGGCCGCTGGCCCCACTGGCCACTAACCCAGTGAACTGTGAACTTTTTATTTTTAAAGATTTATTTATTTATGCATACAAGAGCTGGGTGTAGGCCAGAGGTGCAGGGCGTGAGAGGATTCAGGAGAGACAGAGTGGGGAGCAGAACAGGCTGATTGACTGGAACACACTGCTGAGGGGAGCAGCAGGTGGTCAAGAGAGGTCTGCTGTGCCCTCAAAGACAGGGATCCACGGTGCTGCAGTGGCTGCGGATAGCTTCATGGAGCTGAGACTTAACCCCTTGTGCCACTAGGGAGGGCCTGAACTGTGAACTTCTGAAATGTCACTGGTGAGCCTTGAGGAAATGGGTTTACATTTCTACGTAGTTTGTGGGACGGCCCCTAGGATGTGCCAGAGTGGAATACTGATTACTCTGAATTAAACAGTCCTAACAGCAGGAATTTTCTGAGCCTCCTCCTCTCTATTCCCCCTGGAAGCTGGGAGTCATTCCATGCGATGGGAACCCTCTCTACAGCGATATGAGAGACAGCCTGTTGTCAAAGACAGGAGGAGTTACATAAACATGCTGCCTAACTCACTGTATTAGTTATCCAAAACAAAATTTCAAGAACTTTTTTAGCCTGTCTGTTCATCACAGATTTATTACTTGCTTGTCTGAAAGCTTTGCAAACTGGCCACTCAGTCGGCACGGTCATTATGGCACTTTTGGGATGTATGACATTTAATTTGGTATTTTTCTTCTGTCAATCTGCCTTCTATTGACTTACTTATTTTCCTGTTATGAGGACACAGAAAGATAGGAGGAGGTTCATTTCCACACCACCACATTTAAACTTAAATTATCACATATGGCTGGTGGGCCGCCATAGCGACAGCACAATTCTAAAAATTTAAAGAAGACAAGGGTCCTTGCTGGATTTCACAGAGTCCAGGAAATAATCTGAATCTATTGGTCAGTACCAGTAGTAGCAAAAACCTTATCCTCCATCCAAGAGAAAGAAACACATGATGCTCATTGTGGAGACCAAGTGTGTCTCCCTGAAGAACAGGAGCAGCAGAAAGGGTCTCACTGCCCAACAGTCCCTTCAGAGGATGCCCCCCACACATGTACACTAGAAGAATGAGTCACTCCAGGGACACGGCATCTGTGGCAAGAATGTCATAACTAAAGCTAGCAATACTCTTAAAACAAGGTCTTAGGAGTCAGTCAGCAGTGTGGGGCTTCCTGCCTGCCATTCAGTTCCGAGTCCTCTGATGAGGTTGTCCAGGCCTTGATGTACGGAGGGACAGTGACAGGAGATGTGTCAGTTCCACAGCTCAGACAGCTTACATGCAGCTCTTCTCCTTACCCGTAAGTCAGGTGGGAGCCCAGGGTCCAGACATATTGCCTGCCCTGATCACCTGGGCCTTCTCTGGGCCTTCTTCTGTCCCCTCAAGTCACTGCCCACCTCAACTGGAGTGACCAGCATGCCACCTTCTTATGCAGGCTGACAGCAGGTTTTGTGCTAAGACTCCTGCCACAGTAGCCAGCAGGGAAGCAGCAGCGACCCCACAGGAGGTCAAGGGTGTGGCTGGAACTTCACAGACCACGGTCAGGCACAGGGACCGGTTGCTACTGACCTGACAGGCCCTGCCTGCTGTGCTGCAGGAGAGCTTGTGCTCCCAGGCTGACTGCTGTCTGGTCGCCCAACCCTGGAACAGGTTCTGAAGCGAGATAAACTGTCTAAGACTGCCACCCGTGTTGAGAGACCTGTGCATACTGGCCTCCCTCCCCAAACAACACAGGCGGTGCTGATGCAACTGGTCAGACCAGCCCCTGGCCAGTGGGCCTGAGCCTTCAGTGGTGTGGAAGGGCAACATCACCATCAGCTTCTCACCGAACTTTACCGGGTCCCTGATACGAGGGGGAGCTGTCAACCAAAAAGCCAAGTGCACAGTGACACCTGAGTCCCTCAGCCCCACCTCTGCACAGCCAGCCTACCCCATTTTCTGCCTTGATGATTCTTCATTTATCTGTCCAGGGGTGAGGGCCCAGCAGAGATGACACACACGGAACACTTCCTGGGCTCACAGTTGAGAGCAGCAGCAAACAACCCACAAGGAAAATGCACTGACGGGTGGCTTGTGAATGAGGTAGCGAACAGCAACGAGGGTTTTGAGGGGCGAGGGCTTGGGGGATGGTGGAGCTACATACGGGGCCAGGGAGACCTGGATGAGTAGACGACTCTTAGTCAGAGATCTGGGGTCCATGTGTATCACCTGCTGTATCTTAAAATGCAGAGCATTTCATCTGCTTTGAAATGGTCTTGGGTACCTGCAACCTGACCACCTTTTCAAACGTAAGAAGGGTAAATGTCACTGCTTTTTGAAACAAGTAAGTGGCAAGGAAAATAAATAGCCAGAGAGGGATTTTAAAAGTTTACGGACCATCGGCCCTCCCTGGTGGCGCAGCGGGTTAAAGCACTGCACTACTAAGCTTAAACCACTTCCACATGAGTTCGATTCCCGCCTGCCCCGGAGAAGTCCACATGGCGAGGCAGACCTCTCCTGACCCGCCCGCTGCTCCCCTCAGCAGTGTACTTCGTCGATCTGCCTGTTCTGCTCCCCACTCTGTCTCTGGTGAATCCTCTCACCTTCTGCATCTCTGGCCTGTACCCCAGTTCCAGATGAATAAATAAACAAAATCTTAAAAAAAAAAAAAAAAAGTTTACGGACCATCAACCATCAATGTGTTGTTGTTTTTGGTGCTCCAATTTGGAAGGAAACCCATAAAAATGGTGTCTGGAGAAAATTAGATATTTGAGGAAATCAGCAAAAATATTTTCAGCTGTGATAGTTTTCTTTTTTTTTTTTTTTAAAGAATGCTGGTACTTTTCGAGATATGTACTATGTATTTTTGTATGAAGTGATGTCTAAGACTTGCTTTAAAATAATGAGGTGCTGGGGGTGGGGAGTGGGCGGGAGCAGAGCCGGAATGAGGTGGCTAAGAGCAGGGAGCTGTGGGGTGGCTGTGGGTGCCAGGGACTGCACATACCCGTCCTTGTGGATATGTTTGAATGTTCCCATCATAACAAGTTAAGCAATGGAAGCATTAATAAGTGTCATGCAGGAAGTTTACAACAAACAAATAACCATGAAAGTAGCAGGACAAAATCACTTGAAGTTCAGTTACAGATACAGTCTGTGGTCTGGCTCCCGTCAGTCACACTGGATTTTTTCCCAAAAAGTGCCACCATGATCACGGTCATCGGGAAAGTTCCACATCTCCTCTGCACCCCCAGAGCACAGTCCCCTCTCTCCCCCTGGCGAGGCTGTGGGCTGTCAGGCTTGGTGGAGGAGGAGGAAAAAGTAGTCCCTAAATGGTCAATGTCGTAATAATGAAGCCATACGTTGTGCCCTAATTTTAAAAGAAATCAGTCACAGTCATTTTGGAAAATAAAGAAAAATGTGGAGGAGAAAGAGAAATGCATCCCGCTTGTGAGAAAAAGCTCCGCTTGTGGGCAGTTCTCTGTCCTAAAGACTGCGGCATTGTTGGTTTTTATTTTATTCTCATTTGCTCTTTATTACCGAGCGCTCATTATCTGGGTAAATTCCTTTTAGGCCCACAAGCAAGACATCACGCCTTCACGCCGAGCTGTCGCCCTAGAAACTCAGCGCCATTTCCCATTCTCAGTCTCCCTTCCTGTTACTCAGATGTTGGACATGATGGTCTCATCCTTTCATTTTCATATTTTTCCTCATCAACCCTCCGTCCTCTTCTTGTTTCAATTTAGATGTGATTTCCCTTTTCTAATTTTTTCCCCATGAACTATTTTTCCATTTGAATTTTTAAAGATTCTTCTTTGATGGTGGTGACACAATCTCCTGCCTTCCTAAAGCTATCCATGTTTTCCCCCCTGGAAATTATCTCCTCCCTCAAGGATGTCTCACTCACTCAGCCTGGAGGTTTTATATGTATGTATGTATGTATGTGTGTGTATGTATGTATGTATGTATGTGTATGTATGTATGTATGTATACAGAACTGGGGCACAGGCCAGAAGTACAGGGGAGGTGAGAGGATTCAGAGACAGAACGGGGAGCAGAAGAACAGGCCAACTGATGAAGTACACTGCTGAGGGGAGCAGTGGGCAGGTCAGGAGAGGTCTGCTGCGCCATGTGGGTCACCTCTGGGGCAGGGATCGAACTCATGCTGAAGTGGGTTTAGCTTCTTGGTGCTGTGCTTTAACTCGCTGTGCCACCAGGGAGGGCCCTCTGCTTGGAGGGTTTTACATGATATTCCTAATAAAGCTTCCTAAGCATTAGGTGACCCTGTCTGCACATTCATGAGGGAGAGATGCTAAAAATCCAATTAAAAAGTCTCCTCACACCAAAAGGTTTTTGACATTCTCTACAAGCACTGTGGGGTGGCGAGAGGGGGGGGCCCTCCCCCCACATCAGATTCTTTAAATCTCTTCTCTGGCTCTAATCAGCTTTGCTAGAAAAGGCTTTTTCAATCTTGGCAGTGAAGAAAGGAAGTTGAGAGCCAAGCAGGGGAAGATGACCAAGTCTCAACATTCAACAACCTTTTAACTCAATGTTCTGGTTTTAGGATTTTAGCTCCTCTCTCAACCACCCTGGTGACCTCCCATACCCCATTTTACCCCTTCGAGAGTGTCTACTTCCAGCTCTTCCCCAGTGGGAGTGGCCCCTACGTGAGGAGAGGGCAGAATCCGAAGCTGCAACTGCTTCTTAAACAGACTCTGATAATCCACCTCTCCTTAGTCTGGGTAGCTGGTTCTGCTAAGCCTTAAGCCCTTTGGAGACTTCCATAACGTAAATGAGGGGACTACTTAATGTCATCCTTTCATCATCTGCAAAGGCAGCATTTTACAGTCACCTAAGCCCCTTATTATTCTTCATTTGCTTCTGTGCCAAATTAGACTGTGATTGTGTTCTCTCCTGTTGTTTCTTTTGTTGTCTTTTATTGATTTTTAAACATTCTAGTGTTTCTTGGGTGCAGATTCATGTAAATGAAAAAGCTGAAATACATATTCAGTCTATCACCACTGGGGAGCTCACAGTTCAAACGGTCCCACGCTCTATCTTAAAAACATTTGATTCCATTGTGCCCATCTCTAGACCTGCTTCAAATTTTCAATAAATTAGATCCTCAATATATACTCATTTCTGTTTAGAAAGGTATAGACCCCCACACCCCTCTCTCAACTCAAGCTTCCAGGAAACCTCTTTAGTTTTAGAAACAGGGAATGGGCCACCAAGCACAAACTAGTAATTTCCCCACAGTCTGACCCATCAGCCCCCCCTTGTGGGCCCTGAGAGGAAAGGTTGATCATCCTCTGACTAAACACTGGACATTCAAACAGAGCTTTCCCAGCCAGTGGTCAGAGTATCACCTTTAAACCCAAACTTCCAAGTGCACACGCTGCACGTCTAGGTTTGGCTATGCCGTGCAATACTCCAAAGGTACTTCCAGGATTCGGGTAAGGATTCTAAGATGCTATGGTGCAGCCCACCACATCCTAATTACTTTTCACACACGTAATCTATAAGATGTAAACTCCCACATATGGACTCACCTACAGATACCTACAGGGTGTTAAACTTGCGTCCGGGGCCTGCAGGTAACCTGGGTACCCCGCCAGGCACTGTGCACTCTCTCCCCCACAGCAACCTTGGAAAGCACGTCATCAGCCGTCTTTCTAGTACAAGCTGTCCTCATTGTTCCACGCTCCATCTGCTACATGCGACCTGATAACAACCCTACTTTTTCTATGCTTTCGCTCTACCTTCAAAGGGAACAGAACGTACCCAGTCAGGATGTGCTCAAAGACAATTTGAGACACGGTCCTGCAAAAAGCAGGAACTGATCCTTCTTAGCAACAGTTAAGGCACAGATACAAGGTCTTTAGCACAGATACAAGGTCTTTAGCACGGCACCATAAAAACAGAGAACAGACCACAGGGCTGTTTCTTTATCTGTAAAACTGAGCAAGTCAGGTAAGATGATCCCAAGGACCTTTCCAAAGTAAGAAAGGAAGCCCAATCGTAGCCTCTTAGTAGATGTCCTATGACCTTGAACTTCCAGAGCACACTAGTGAGACGCTCCTCCCAACCATTTTTTCACTTCATTCACAAACTCGGTTCACTCTATGTTCCATTTCTATATCATTTCCTCAGTCTATATGTTGGAATCTGCCCACCTTCGAAGAAGGAAACTTTTACTGCACCCTAATCATTTTTTTTTTTTGCACCCTAATCATTTTTAATTTTTTTTTAAAGATTTATTTATTTGTACATACAGAACTGGGGTACAGGCCAGAGGTTCAGGACAGTGAGAGGCTTCACCAGAGACAGAGTGGGGTGCAGAACAGGCAGATTGACGAAGTACACTGCTGAGGGGAGCAGCAGGCGGGTCAGGAGAGGTCTGCCACGCCATGTGGTCACCTCCGGGGCAGGCGGGAATCGAACTCATGTTCAAGTGGCTTTAGCTTCTCAGTGCTGTGCTTTAACCCGCTGCGCCACCAGGGCGGGCCGCACCCTAATCATTTTTAATAACGATTATCATGAAGTGTTAGATGCATCAGAAGTCAGCTTACCTTCATGCAGTCAGAATATAAGGTATATTCCCTGAGCACAGGTAGAAAGTCCTCCGTCATGTCATCTGTGAGCTCCTCCAGAGCGGCAGAGCAGCTGCCGACGCAAGCCGACACCCCCTCCAGGGGCTCCGCCAGCTCCCCCTCCAGCACGCTCCACGTGGAGTACACGGGCCCGTATTCTCTCAGCTCCACAAGGTACTCTAGAGGAGGAGACGCCCATCAGGGTCTGTCTGGGTAGCAGTCACTGGCATTGCTGCCTCAGAACCCACCACAGCCAGGAGCTCCTGGCATCAGGTATGCTTCCTGGCCATGACTCACTGAGCTTGCTCTTTCAAACGTACTCAGATGCTGATATCTTTAATCTCTAGGTGCTGATATCGCAGCAAACAACTTAACAGCCATCAGTTGACTGGACCCTCCCAAAGAGAATGGCACGCTTCTGACCAGTGGGCACCCCAGTGTCTTCTGGGGGGAGCATAAAGAACCTACCTGTATGAAGTATCTTTAGAAATAACCCCTTACTTGTGCACACAGTGAAGCAGTATCTTAACTATGGGTAGAGTTTTGTACAGATTTAAGGGGGTATTTTATTTTTATATTTTAAAATAATATAATAGCTTATTTTTACATCATTTTGTGCCTTTTTCCATCTCAGTTGTAATCCCCGTGGGCTTCCCATCACCAAATCACCGTGTGCCATCACCATAGTCCAGTGCATTTCCTTCCCCCCACCGTTTTTGATCCCACTCCACCCCCATAAAATATCTCTGGTATACAGTTGTTTATTATTAGTATTTTCTCTGGGTTTAAGGGTGTATTTTTAAGAGGGAAGATTACTCATAATGGGAAAGTAATGGAATTTTGGGAAATATGTTGCTACAAATGTGACCTTTGACCTTACATAAATAGATTCACTCTCTTGCTCAGGGGTCACCCCCCATATTGGGCCCCATCCAAATGTATGCATGTGCTCCTTCGGTGTGGGTGTCTCCAATGCTGCCAGTGGGGAAAGGAAAGGTCAAGTCCAGGAACAAGAAAAATTACTGATTTATGCTTCTTCACAAGGAAGCTATGCCCCATCACAAAGACAGTTACTGTTACAAGGGAAAGTTGTTGCCATTCGTTAGCAGTCAACGAAGGGCACTTATTGGAGAATCCTTTCAAGGCATTTCACGACACATGCCAGCCATGTGATCATCCACACCGTTCAGGTCTGGCTAGCCCACATGTGTAAAAAAACTAAAAGCCCCAAGGTTCCGGGAAACAGAATAGCAAGTTGGCCACAACCAGGAATAATAAGGCCTCAGTGACTTCCCAGGCCAGGAAGAGGGGGAGGGACAGATGGGTCAAGTTCAAGTCTGAAGGCTTATTGGGATCATCACTGGATCACATACACGTCTCCCTGCTGTCCTTGTGAGCCATTTTCTGCCAAAACAGACAACTATATGGGTTTTTAAGGAATCCTGCCTATGAATGAAGGGATGTGGGGTCAATGAGTCAACGCCTACATTTCATGCTCAATTCGAGAGAAAAATAGAGAAATGCAGAGGTTCAGAAGTGGTCGGTCGCTTGCCCTGGGGAAAGCAGGGACAAGGTTGAGAGGAGAGCAATGAATGAGTGCAATGCTGTATGCCTGCCTCCCTCCCCCCACCCCAACCCATGCATTAGGGTTACAAAGAAAGTAGGCCCAGGTCTGGCATTCCAGCATTGCAGGTGGATTCTGTGTGCACACAGAAAAGCCACTTCTGCAAATGTGGTCCTTGCACTGATGAAGACCTGGACAAAGCGCTCACCGATTTCTTCTTTGATGATCCGCTGGGCTATTCGGTCAATGGTTCCCAGTTTGAGTGCAAATGTGTCTAAGTATTCACCAATGGCTGCAAACTCCAGAGGCCGACTCCTGAGCTTGTAGCCTCCAGTGACGTGCTTGACTGACTCACCCACTCTGGTCAGCAGTGCCATCCCTTGCTTCTTATAGGCATTCAGGTCCTAAGGATGACATGCAAATAACAAACCCCAAGGGCTCTGTCACTCCCAAGGTTAAGACAAAATAAGCCAATGCCTTCAAGGGGTTTCATTATGGAACTGGAAGACTCTGAAAATAAGGAAGTGAGTTAAGAGACCAAACTTTTCTCCACACAGGAGAGAATCCCTACTGCCGTCATATCCAGCAGCCTCACCTACCGTGTGTTTCCTTTAGCAGAGCTGTACTCATTCTAAGCAGGTTCACTCTTTAAACACACAGTTTCCAACATAACTTTTCAAACCCTGATCAAATGAAGCAAAAGAGCGCCACATCCATGTCTTCCATACAAATTATCCCAAGTCATCTCTAGGAGCAAATCTGAAGAGCTGGACTTATTCCAATCACTTATTTATATGCCAATTAATGCCACAGAAGGAAGGTAGAGAGTGGAGCAGTCAACAGTGCAGAAAAGCAGTGCTGGAAAACCCAGGACAACAGTGACAGGCACAACTGGGCTTTTAGGGGCGACCTCACATGGCCACATGTTGGTGCTTAGGGATGTGTACCTGAAGCCTAGAGAGTGTCCTAATGCAGTGTGACTGCAGCTTTTAAAAATCTCTTAGTGGGCCCTCCCTGGTGGCGCAGCGGGTTAAAGCACAGCACTGAGAAGCTAAAGCCACTTCCCCATGAGTCCGATCCTGGCCTGCCCAGGAGGTGACCACATGGTGTGGCAGACCTCTTCTGGCCCACCAGCTGCTCCCCTCAGCAGTGTACTTCGTAGATCTGCCTGTTCTGCTCCCCACTCTGTCTCTGGTGAAGCCTCTCACCGCCCCTGAGCCTCTGGCCTGTACCCCAGTTCTGTATGTACAAGTAAATAAATCTTTAAAAAAAAAATCTCTTAGTTAAAAATTAAACAAAACAAAAAACACCAGCCCAAGGATGGATGCTGCAAACAATACATATGTTCCTCGGAGCTGGCTGGTCAAGGTGGCTGGCATACATGAGAAATATGTTGAGCTATACAATCCACTGTGCCCAAGTTTAAAAAGTTTATCTGCTCACCAGGTAAAAGAAACTTTTTGCTATTGTTAATTATAAAGAAAAAAAATGAAAAGAGGAAGCTATTTAGTGCATTTAGTCCAGCAAGAAAAACTGACCTAGGGCTGGAATTTGCCTAATTTAAAACTGATGTCCCTGGACTCAGGCACATGAAGTTGGATTTTGATAAAGACATGGAAGGACTTTTTCTCCTTAGTCACTTCATATTCCATATTCCACAGATAAATGTCACACACAGATAAATATACACACACACAAATATTTCCTAGCTGTTCTTCACACAGATTCCTAAATGACAGGGTTCTAAGCTCTTAAAAAAGCTGTTCAATAACAGTGACTAATGTGCCTGCACCATGCCTGCCACTCAGCTCAGAGAGCGGGCTGCCCTTCTGGAGAACAGGGTGGATTGATTTAGAAGTTAAAAGACTATATCTGGATCTCTCTGGTGACATAGGGGTTAAGTCTCAGAGCTATATAGCTATCGCTAGCCACTGCAGCATGAGTTCGATCCCCACCCAGGGAGCTGACCACATGGCGTGGCAGACCTCTCCTGACCTGCCCGCTGCTCCCCTCAGCAGTGTACTTCGTCGATCTGCCTGTTCTGCTCCCTGTTCTGTCTCTGGTGAATCCTCTCACCCCCTGAACCTCTGGCCTACACCCTAAATCTTCTACACACACAAAAAAAATAAGGCCTCCTCCAAAAATTGATGATATGCTTTAAAAAAGAAAAAAAGAAGTATATCTGAGGATCACTGCATCAGCAAAGATTTTTTTTTTTAAGTTTAAGATGTATGACCTGTGAAAGAAAAGGTCTCTGGAGAAAAAGATGAATAGAAAGATCTTTTAATTAAAAGATTAAAAGTGAATGGAGGTCTTAGAAAACCCCAGCACAAGGGACCATGGTGTCGGTGCACAGGTAAGACTTGGCTGTGGGATTTCTATGGGGATGACACCTGAGAGAAGAAAGCAAGTATTATACAAAAATGAACAATGATGTAAAATATATGTAAGTAAATATATCAAGATTTTGAAAAAAATTAAAACCCCAAACACTTTAGCATTTGGTTTCCATTGCCTGGAGAACAGCATCTTTTTCCAAAATCTTTAAAACCAACTGGTGTTACTTGTACAACAGTTGTCAACGCTGTCATTTTGAAAAGGCTAAGTGGTGAGTTCCTGGGTCTCGATAGCCTGGCCAGCACGTAATGAATTAGTTATGGTCTGAAGATGTGATACAAGAAACTAAGCAGCCAGGCTGGAAGGAAGCTGGCAGGAGGCTAAGCAGGAGATCCCCTTTCTGTAGACAAGAGCCGAGCAGCTCAGGTTTCCTGCCAATCTGGCCGCAGGCCTGAGCCTGAATGTCCAGAATCTGGCAGCTGCCGGGGACCCAGCTTTCTCTGATAAATGCTTGAACGTGCTGCCTGAGAGGGACGGGGCTGTGGGCAGGTGATGCTGACAGTGTCGGCCAGACGGTCCCATGCAGAGGGAACACGTGGCCCGGGAGCCACAAAGCCCAACCCTACAGACAGCAACTTCCTGGATCCAGCTTCCTCCATCACGCAAGGTAATGAGGAAGCACACACAGCTCCTGGCAGGACACGGGGCAGACACAGTGCTGACGCCTCAGTGGCTCAGGCTGTCACGCACAGCAATACCTCGCAGGTGTTGAAACAAACCCTCACTGCTGCTCTTGCAAATGAAAATCCTCTAACTTCCTCTGGGGCTGCGTGTGTTTCCTGTGGAGGACCCCTCCACAGTGGGCCATCTACGATGGTGGCTTGTGAGACGGGCCAGCAGCTTTGAAGAAAGAGCCCGACACCTGTCCACACCACCCTGTCCTCCCCAGACCACACCCCTACAGTGGTCCAAAAAAAGCCTTATTTGGGGGGGAGGTTGGAATATGAAAAAGTTTCGTCCTCACCTTAGCAGTAAGGAAAACACTAAAGTGCTCATTGAAAGAGAGCACAGGGTGGTCTGCAATTCTTTTCAGGAATTTATCCAGAGCTTTTCTTCTGGTCTCCACGAACTCCTCCGAGAAACGATCCACAACACCTTTCACCACAAACTTCTCAGGAAGAGGCTGTGAAGGCAGGGGGAAAAAATAATCAGGGTCACTGATTAGATCTTGCAAAGAGAGGCCCCCAAATAATTCCACCTGTCCAGAGCAATGTCTCCACCTCAGCCAGATCTTTGCACAGCTGGTACCAACAGTTCTGAACATTACAGATGGAGCAAATCACAACTGCCCTATGCATTTCATAACGAGAGAACTAAACCACCTGGGCCGAGTCCCTGGAAAACTGGAGCCATCACCATTTACCCATGAAATCCAGGGTTGTGGTAGCTTCACATCTTTCAGTGACAGACTCTAGGATGGGAAAGCTCCGGTAAGAAAGGAAAGTTCAGGAAAGAAGACAGACAGCACCCATCACACAGCTACTTAAATATATCAAGATGCTATACCCAGGTTAAGGGGTAAAAAAGGAAACTTGGTGAATCAAGAAAGAGGTACATGAGACTAAACATATTTTTAAAATACCCCTTTGGATCCTTTTTGTTTTGGTGGGGAGAGTCAGGTTGATACCTTCCTTCATTTCCTGGACTCAAATTTCTCCGTCATATTTACATTGAGTTAATATCATGGGCAATTTAAAACTACCTGGGTTGGGGCCCTCCCTGGTGGTACAACAGATTGAAGCAAAACACTATGAAGCTATCACAGCCACTGCAGCAAGAGCTCAACCCTGGGCCGGGGAGCTGACCCACATGGCACAGCAGACCTCTCCTGTCTTGCCCACTGCTCCCCTCAGCAGTGTATTTCAGTCAATCTGCCTGTTCTGTTCCCACTGTCTCTGGTGAATCGTCTCATCCCCTGCACCTCTGACCTGTACCCCAGTTCTGTATGTATAAATAAATAAATCTTTAAAAAAAAATAAAATGAAATTACCTGGGTTACTAGGGGTTTATTGAGTGTTAACCTGTTTCCTTTCTAGTTTGGGGCCTACCTTATTACTACCACATGCACAATATGCAAATGGTTCCAAAATGTAAGAGCATTTATATTACAAGAGGAAACATCTGGTAGCTATTTGTGCAATGATATAAAAATGGCCAACAAGGGCCCTCCCTGGTGGCACAGTAGGTTAAAGCACAGCACTAAAAAGCTAAAGGCACTTCAGCATGAGTTCGATGCCCGCCCCAGAGGTGATCCACATGGCATGGATCCTGACCTCTCCTGACCCACCCGCTGCTCCTCTCATCAGTGTACTTCAACGATCTGCCTGTTCTGCTCCCCATTATGACTCTGGTGAATCCTCTCACCACCCTTGCACCTCTGGCCTGTACCGCAGTTCTGTATGCATAAATAAATAAATCTTAAAAAAAAGAAAGAAAGAAAGAAAGAAATACAGGATTGGGGCAGACACAGAGGCTGCCCAGCCCAGTCAAAAGCAGCAGAGAAGCTACCTTCCAAGGGTCCAGTTGTCCTTTAGGATAATGCCTTTATTCTGGTTAGCTCTTCTCCCATTCCTTCAGACCGTCATTCTTCTTAAAATCCACATGTAAGTCCCAACCTTTCTTGCTAACCAGATTACCAAGTCAAAACCAGGTATAAAGACATCCCACGGAAATTCCACAACTAGCTTCCTTCCTCCACAGAAACTCATCTCTGGTTCCCATTGGCATCCTCCTCCTCCCCAAAGGCTAATATGCCACCCATGTCCTTGGCCCGTCACTTCACAACTACACACTCGTCATCATCAATTAGCTACCCCTCCCTTCCCTGTACCTTCAGCATCTCACATCTGGATCTATTCCACAAGTCAAAAAATATGGCTGGTTCTCTTTCTACCAGGAAAACAATAAATCCAACTATTTCTGCACTTACAACTACATCCCCGCTTCCATTCTCCTTCTGTCGCCTTCAGCTTTTTTGTAAAAAATCACTTGTCTTTAATCCACTCTTTCCACTGACTTCTCAGTCCCTCTTCCCAGCCTTCCCCACCCTAAACAAGGCCATCTTCGATGCTGCCTTTCTCTGTTCTGTCCCTACCCCATGAAGAAACAGCTCTTTTAAAGATGATCGATGACTTTCTAATTGCCAGACCCAATACACATTTTCTTGATCTTATTTCATGAGTCCTATTGAGTACATTCTCATTTGCTATGCAGATGAGCACTTGGGAGAAAGACCTAATGAGCAAATAAGTGGTTGGATTTGCCTCATTTAACATAACTGATGACCTCCTGAAATAGTTATCCATTCTTTGGATTTAGTAGATTGAACTTTATGTTTAATGAATCAAGGAACTTGCTATTTAAAGGAGCCTTGGAGTGAATCCTTCTGCAAACAGAATTTTTTTCTGCAGTAACCATTATTACTCCCAAATGTATACTGCTTTGTAAATTTGTGTCTTCTTGAAAGGACACACCTACTGTCAGCCTCACCTTATTAATTACCTTCAAGGTTGTTTATGCACAGGAATCTAGGCTTCTGGTTAAATCCTGTGTGTTATGGTCTGCAAATGTGATAATACAAGTGAAGTAGAGCTCAACACAACTCCAAGAACATATCAGTGTTGAATGAATCCCAGTTGTTTTTATTCATTTGCAAACAAGGAGGACAGAAATCAAAAAGGAGAGTAGACGAATGGTAGAAACTTCTGTGTGTCCGTTAAGCCAAAATGTTTTTAAAAATCACCTGGGATACCATTTCACACACACCCACTTGGATGGCTAAAAAAAGAAAGAAAGAAAAAGAAAATAACAAGAGTTAGCCAGTATGTGGAGAAACTGGAATCCTTAATTGTTGGTGGGAATGTTAAAATGGTGCAATCACCATTAATGGAAAATAGTTTGGCACTTGCTCAAAAAATAAAAAAAAAATTAAACCTAGAGTTACCATATGATCCTGCATTTCCATTCCTTGGTATACAGCCAAGATAATTGAAAGCAAGTGTCCAAACAAGAATTTGCCCAGTAAATGTTCAAGTGGCATTGGTTATAACAGTTGGGCTGGGAGGGGGCTAAGGGCTGACTGCTTAATGGGTACAGGGTTTCTTCCTGGGGTGATAAAAGTGTTTTAAATTAGACAGTGGTGACTATAAAATTTGGAGAATATAATAAGGACCACAGAATTCCATCATTTAAAAAGTTGTTTTTTATGTTCGGGTAATTTTGCTTCAACTTTAAAAAATGTGATGATGAAGCAGATGTCAGAGAAGTAAGAAGATGCTGTGCAGCTGGTTGTGAAGATGGAGGAAGGGGCCATGAGCCAAGGAATGAAGGAGGCTCAAGACACTGGAAAAGGCAAGAAATAATTCTCCTCTGAGCCTTCAAAAGGAATGCAGCTTTGCTAATACTGTGATATTAAGTCATAGAGGCTGATGTTCGTTGCCTGACTTCCAGAATATATGAACTTTCTATATGTGAAATCACTTTCTGAAAGTCATATTTCAAGGGAGGAGGAGGGAAGTAGGAGTAGAGATGAGATAAGATCGGTCATACATTGACACATATTGGAACTGAATGATGAGGGTGTGGGTTCGCTGTGCTGAATAGCTCCACTTGAGTATATTTTGACAGTTTCCGCAATGAAAAAAGTTCATAAACTATATATGCATGTATAATGTTGGAACCCACCAAAAAATTCCTATTTGCAAAGCATGACAACAACCCATTAAGTATTTCAAGGTTTAATTTTAAAATATTTACATTTTTATAGCATTTGATACTTTGGTAAGACACTTTCACATATATTATGCTTTATGTTAATTTATAAGAAAGATTTTTATAATCTGTGAAACCAAAGCAAATTTCCTGTAGATGATCACAGAATACCTAGTATTTCTGGGTGAAATATCTGGACAAAGATTTCAATTGCTCACTCATTAAATGTCCAACTTCCTCTGGTGAGAATTAAAATTGTTGCTTCTGTGCAACTCAGTAAATATTTGGTGTACACCTACTACATTGACTAAAAATTAGTTTTTCTACTTTTTAATCAAACCAACAGAAAATATGGCTAACTAACAAAGAAATAAAAGGGCATCAAGATTTAAAAACCTTGTGCATACAGAGAACAATGACTAAACCTTGTTGAATTAAAAGTACTCAAAAGTTTAATTAGTGTCCGCCTACTTATTGCCTACTGAGTAAACTAACAAGAACATTTAACAGTGCTTAAAAAGGAGGAACTAGCTAGAAAATAAAGCTCAATTTTCATCTGATTATTTCATGTAAAGAAAAACAGTTGTTCCACTATACATGCCTTCTCACTAACTCCTGTGAGAAGCTTGTGAGTTCGCCACTACCCAAATCAAAACCAGGTGCATAACAATAAAAATGCACCTTCCAGCAAAGGGTCTTTCATAAGTATTGAAGCAAAAATCAAATTTATAAGTAAAATTAAAGAGTTAATAAATGTATTTGTTAGATATTCAAAAACCTATCTACGCCCGTGTAGTCACAAATCTTCCTGCTATATAACTAGTTGTGTCTCAGTAAATGGGGCAGTGTTAAATCCAACTTTTGATCCAATAAAGAATTACAAAACAAAGCCATGTCACAATGAAGACTCGTTGGCATTCAACTATTAGATAATAAAGACAAAAATGAATTGCTGATGCAAGATAACAAACACACAAATCTAGCACTCTTATAGCTTAAAGAGGGCCTTTAAGAACATGTTGATCCTGATTTTAAAATTCCAGAAGAACAAAACAATATAAAAAGAGGAAAATCTGTTACAGAATAACAAATTACAATGCACTGGTAATGGGACAGAGTTTGTTAAAGACACAAAGCAGACTGGCTTGAGAGAAAAGTCAGTCAATATCAAGCACCTTGTGATTCTTCTCAGGCAAAGGAAAGGTTGGCTTAGAAGGTAAGAGGTTGGGTTTCTCTGGCATAGCTCCAGATACTGCCAAGCTCAGAAGCAAAGGGATTAGAAACAAGACCAGATCTCAGGACAGTCACTGGGGAAAGGAAGCCAGGTGTCTCCCCAGGACCACAGTCTAACTAGCTGTCCACCTCCACCTTCCAGTGAGCCAGGGCAGGGGCTAGCTTCATCTCCATGTGCCTTACATAAGCAATAGAATTGAAAGGTCAAGATTTTTCACACATCTTTAACCCCAGTGGATTTAATTTGGCAAAACAAGAACATCTAGGAACTCACCACCATTCCCCCCAAACTTCCCAACTAATTCAAAGTGGTTTCTAAGTAAATAAGAAAACAAATAGAAAAGTCTTGAAAACAAAATATATTAAGAGGTAAGACCAACCCAACAATTCTACTCATAGGCATCTATCCAAAAGGCACAAAAATACTAATTCAAATGGAAACCTGCACACCTATGTTTATAGCAGCACTATTTACAATTGCCAAGATATGGATGTAGATGTAAATCTTGGCATTTACAAAGATGTAAATCTTTGCAACATACGATTCAGCACAGGATGGCTATGATACCAGACAAATAATCAGCCAATTAATTGATAAATTAGACTTCACCCAAATGAGAAGCCTTTGTGTTCCAAAGGACATCCTAAGGAAATAAACAGTTATTAGATGAGAGCTATTTTTACAAATCCTATACATAATAAGGCACTTGTATCAAGATATGAAGAACTACCAGAACTCAGAAATAAAAAGATAACCGATTTTAAAATGGGCAAAGGATCTGAAGATAAGAAATGGCCAAAATGGACATTAAAAAAAAAAATCAACATTATCAGAGAAGTGTGAACCCAACCACACTCAGGTACCGCTTCACCGATAAAAAAAAAAAAAAAGACAGATGATAACAAATGCTGATGACAATGTGGAGAAGGAAGGTGGGATCTTCGTGCACTGCCAGTGGGAATGCAAAATGCCACTGCCACCGTGGAAAACAGGCTGACAGTTCCTCAGAAGGCTAAATCCAGGGTGATATAGGAGTAAGTATTCAACTCTTAGGTATATTCCCAAGAAAGTGAAAATACAAGTTCACACAAAAACTTGCACGTTAATGTTCTTAGCAGCATTACTCCTAATAGTCAAAAAGAGGAAACAACCCAAATGTCCATG
>NW_004567107.1:15664220-15667070 GCF_000260355.1 Condylura cristata
TTTATGCTTATTAAGAGGCACCCCCCAGGGAAGCTGCTGTAAAATAAACATAAAGGGAGGATGTAGGGTCTGCTTCCAGTTTGACATTCACATTTAAATCACAGTTGTTCTCCTGCAGAACTGTAAGTCTCCACTATGAAGAATGTTAAGTCTTCACTGGCTACTTAAAGAGCTACTCAGTGCTCCTCATACTGGAAATACTCTGGGTCCACCTTGGCATTCTACAGACTTCATTTCTTTTTCAGTGCTGGCTTCAGTGTCTACTCATGAGTGTCTCACCAGCAGGTGTCGCTGTGTAACCTTTGCTCTCTAACTACCAAGCCAAGTCCAACAGATGCCAGGAGGTGGAACGGGATCCCTTCGTGTGGGCGACACACAGGAACAACTTCCTTTCACAGAAAACAGCAGAAGAGAGAAAAGAAAGAGTGGCAAAGCTGACAAGCACTACTGCAAGTCAGGTGAAGAAAGACGATCAACACTCACAAATAGCGTCAGGAGTATGTGCCCTGATGTGAAATGCTAGGAGCAAGGCATTGACCTCTCTGGGTTTCCTCCACAGAACATATTACCCCAGTCTAGCCATAAGCCACAAATCAGCAACTCTACAAAATGCCTGACTGGTGCTCACAACTGTCAAGGGCATGAAAAACAAGGAAAGCCTGAGAAACTGTGTAAGCGGAGAAGAGCCTGAGGCAACCTGCAGACTTGACTTAAGTGGTTCTTGGATGGGCTCCTTGGAGAGAAGAGAACATGCTGCAGAAACTGAGGTGGAAATAATGGAACCCTGGATAGAGAAAAGTTTTTTTTAACCTTTTAAAAAAGTAATTTAACAGTTTATTTTTACATCATTTTGTGACTTTTTCCATCTCAGTTGTAATCCCATGGGCTTCTCATCACCACATCACCCATGTGCCATGACCATAGACCAGTGCACTTCCCTCCCCCTCCAACGTTTTTGGATCCCATTCCCCACTCCACTCCTGTAAAATGTCTCTGTTCATTATTATTATTATTATTTTCTCTCCTGGTCCTTTATACTCTTGCTATGAGTGAAACCATCTGATATGGTATTTTTCCTTTTCTTTCTGGCTTATTTTACTTAGCATGATTCCTTCCCGCTCCATCCATGTTGCTGCAAACAGCATGAGTATATCTTTTTTTTTAGGTGCTAAGTAATATTCTATTGTGTATATGTACCACATCTTTTTAATTCAGTAATCTACTTTTGGGCATTTGGGTTGATTCCATGTCTTTCCAATTATAAATAAAGCAGCAATAAACATGGGAGTGCAGGTGTCTTTTTGAATCAGTGTTTTTTGTGTCTTTTGGGTAGATACCTAGGAGTGCGATTTCTGGGTCGTAGGGAAGCTCCATGTTTAGCAGTTTGAGGAACCTCCAAACAGTTTTCCATAGTGGTTGTACTAGTTTACATTCCAACCAGCAGTGTAGGAGAGTTCCTTTTTCTCCACATCCTCGCCAACATTTGTTGTTGCTAGTTGTTTGAAGATGTGCCATTCTCACTGGTGTGAGGTGATATCTCATTATGGTTTTAATTTGCATCTCCCTTATTACGAGTGATGTTGAACATTTTTTCATATGCTTATTGGCCATCTGCATTTCCTCTTTAGAAAAGTGTCTTTTAGCTCTTCTGCCCATTTTCTGATGGAGTTGTTTATTTTTGTTGAGTTTCATTAGTTCTTTATATACCTTTGTGATCAATCCTTTATTGCTAATTTTGTGTGAGAAAATTTTTTTCCCAATCAGTGGGATGTCTGTTTTTTATAATGTCGCTTTTGCTGTACAGAAGCTCAGAAAGGGCTTTTTTTTAATGCATACAGATCTAGGGCACATGCCAGAGGTGCGGGGGGAGGGGGGTGTGAGAGAGGATTCACGAGAGACAGAGTGGGGAACAGAACAGGTGAATATTGAAATACACTGCTGAGGGAAGCAGTGGGGAGACAGGCGAGGCCTGCTGCACCATGTGGGTCAGCATCCTGGCCGGGGATCAAACTTGTGCTGCAGAGGCTTCTGACAGCTTCATAGTGCTGGCACTTAACCCCTCACACCACCAGGGAGGCCAGAAAGGCCTCTTTAGTCAATAAAAATGTATCACTTTTGTTCATTAATTGTGACACATGTGTCACGCTAATGTAAAATGTTAAATAATAAACCAAACCTGGAGTGGGATATGAGAACTCACTGTCCTAGCTTCCCAGTAATTCTGTAAATCTAAAACTGTTCTGAAATGAAGTCTATTTTAAAAAATAACTAACTGCCAATTTTTCAAATCAAGGTTTTTTTTTAAGGTTCTCTTTAAGGAATAAACCCAACTGTTTGAAAATAAAGTTTCTTCGTGGGGCACATTTTGAAGTAACAAGAGCAAAACTTAAGCTTGGAGCGCAGAGGGGACATGCAAGGTGAAGGGGTCTCTCGGAGAGGGAGTGGGGTGCTTGGCCGGCCCCATTACTTCCGCCACAGCACTAGCAACATGGCTGCTTTTGCCTTGAAAACCAAGAAAACAAGCAGAAGGCTCACAGAATATTCTGCCTCTTTCCGGCATGGAGGGCAGCAGTGTGGTAACAAGTGGTAACAAAAAGTGAGTCGTACTAAGCAGTTATCTAACCAAAGTTCTTACTGAAAGATAACCCCCTCTGAAGAGTGTTATGATCCAAATTCCCCTAAAGTCCCTGAGCCCAGAAACATCTGGAGGTTAAAAAATTATTTTTACTATAAAAAAGGGGGAGGGGGAAACGTGCCAGAGAAGTACTCAATATCAAGGTTGATTTAAATCTTAGTTGCTCTAGTTCTATTTTAAAATGTGTTGATAAAGGCCCTCCCTGGTGGCGCAGC
>NW_004567107.1:15667295-15677841 GCF_000260355.1 Condylura cristata
TAAAAAAAAAATGTGTTGATAAAAGAAATAAACAAGATGCTGTTTCAACAGGTTACATGGCTTTTGAATCTGTATTTTGAAAGAAGTGCTATGGCTGAATGGTGGGTGCCCCAGGCCCTTGGACCCTGGACCCCCTACATCCAAAGAAAACCCAGTGGACTGCAATCAGAGGCATCTTTCTGACCTGGGGGGCAGCTACCCAAACATCAAAGACGGTATCTACAAAGGGCAAAGCTGACGTCTTTAAAGAGGCAGGAAGTAAGAATTAGGACACTCTAACCCCCCAACATTAACTGTCATACTGAAAATCTACCCCACACCAGAAACTGGCATGCTGGAAAGCAAAACCCCAAATGTGAAATGTGCTGTACAGTATTCATAAATGTCTTTTCTATATATTTGATGGATTAATCTGGGATGAGACACAAGGCAGAGCTTACATGCGAGGGTTGAAAGCTGAGTGAACAACCTCGAGAAAGATAACGCAGGAAATACGAATAGCAAGTTGCAGTGACTTAGTACCTACCGGGATGAGGTGAGTGGGCTGGGATTCTTCTAGTTTGTTTCTCAACCAGTCAAAATCCTGATATCTTCGGCGAACAGAATATTCTGGCAAGTCGAACTCCACACGGGTACTCTGCAAATAAGAAGAGTGGAACAAAATAAGCATACGGGAGAGTAGCATATTTTGGCAGAAGGGAAGGAAAAAGTTCTCTTGCCCAAACTGGGCAAGAATATACTTTCCTTGCCACAAAACACATCAGCCAAATAGTAGAGTCTGCCAACACAGAATGATGAGTCTGGGCCCCTGGGTCCTCTGAAAAATTTAAGGATCTAGAATGAAAAAACTCAAGTTTTTTTCCTGCCCCCAGGAAATGGAACCCAGCTATCCCTCAGAATTGTTTAGGAACGGTTGATTCATTTCCAAACTTAGCGAATTTTAGAGTAATTCCACTGAGGATATGTCACTGAAGCAAAATGTTAAAAGAAATTAATTCTCCAACTTCTGCTACATGTGCTGACCAGTGTTGCCAAAAACAGAGGGGAACAAAGAGACTGCAGATCATTTAGGAAACAGATTAGATGGAAACAGAAAATTTTTGTTTGCGTTATTTGTCATACTCTGGCAGAATCACAATCTTGAAACAGTATACTAGAGGTATAAACTGAAACATCTGAAGTAAATACCATAACACAATTGTACTACAAAAAATATTAAGTGCATGTCCTTTCAGAATTTAAGTTTTCTGAAATGTGAAGACAGCACTTTAGTAATGAAAACTAAAGTTTAATAAATAAACAATTTATACCCAAACAAGGTTTTTAATTTGCCCCAAACTAAAACTGTATCTCAGATAAATCATTTTTTCCTTCGAGGGTATTATTACTCTGACAGTCACAGTTCTCAGAAATTAAAGTACAAGAAAAAAAATGGCTCAATACATTTTGCAAATTTATTTTTCAAGCCAAAAGTCTGTTTTAATCCACAACACCAAAACCAATCTTAAAAACACATCCATCACTTTCCTACACTGTTGGTGGGAATGCAAACTGGTTATGGTTATGGAGGTTCCTCAAACTGCTAAAAATGGAGCTTCCATAGGTCCCAGCAATCCCACTCCTAGGTATATGCACGAAGGACACAAAAACTGGACTCAAAAGGACACATGTGCCCCCGTGTTTACTGCCACTCTATTTATAATAGGGAAGATGTGGAGTCAACCCAAATGCCCAAAAATAGAAGACTGGATTAAAAAGATGTGGTACATATACACAAAGGAGTATTACTCAGCAATCAAAAATGAGAAACCAATGCCTTTTGCAGCAACATGATGGAACTGGAAGGGATCATGCTTAGTGAAATAAGCCAGAAAGAAAGAAAAATACCAGATGGTTTCGCTCAGAGCAGGAGCATAAGGGATAGGGGGAGGGGCGGATGCAACTGTAATAAAGTAAAAATGAAAAACAATGAACAACTATAACTAGAGACATTGGGGGGGGTTAAAAGGGGAATAGGATCAAAACTGGGGTGGGAAGAGTAGATAGACTATGGTGATGGCACGAGTGAATTGGTGGTGGGAAGTCCATGGGGATTACAACTGAGATGAAAAAATGCACAAAATGAAGAATGATGTAAAAAAAAAATCCATCAAAGAAAAACTGAACAGCTTTGGCAATGAAGCTTATAATTTCATCTTCCCCAGAAGCAATTTTGCTCAGCGACTGAGCAAATTTGTGAGTTAAAGAATTTGGCCATGGGTTCCCTATTTTCAAAGTTCTACACACTGCCTTGCCCATAAAACAACCATCTCCTATGACCAGTAAGGTGCAGGTGGGGGTCATGTGAAAAATTTAATTTAGGTATTTGTGAGTTATTAGAAGATACCCCTCCCCCTAAAGAATTAGTAGTGTAAAGCTAGAGAGGGGAGAATATACTTAAACCCAAAGAACAAATCACTGCTGTTAGGCTATCAAGAATAAGGGTGAGGTGATAAAATAGTGGGGTCAGGAAGCCTGAGTAAGGGTGATAAAATAGTGGGGTCAGGAAGCCTGACATTCCTTTCAAAGCAGCCAGGCAGAACTGCCACCCTCGTAATCGGGGCCCTTACCATGCCCTGAGATGCCACTAAGACTCTGGGGGCCTCAGCGTCCTCAACAGTAAGAACAGAAGAAGCTCTTCATGACCCCACTCAGCTTCTAGAAGACTGTGTCTGATGACTGCTGATGATTATGAGCCCAAGAAAGGCAGATTTTAAAAAGTGACAAATGAAAGCAATTCTAATTCACAGTAACCAGAACTGATGGAGGTCTCTTTATTTTGCCTTCCTCAATAATACAATAAATCACCTTTTTGATGACACTTTCACAAATTCACTTCATGAATCATAGTTGCTATAACATTTCTACTCTGAAATCAGAATTTAATAGTTAGATGTTGAACTTTGCAATCAGAATTTAATAACTACAAAAAGCAGTATGATAAAACATTTTTTTTTTTTTGCTCTAACTAGTTTTACTTTTGAGGAACTTACTTAAAAACTTAAGGAAAAATAAATAAATAATAAAAGATCAGGCCTCTCTGGTGGCGCAGGTTAAAGCACAGCACTAAGAAACTAAAGCTCTTTCAGCATGAGTTCAATCCCCACCCCAGAGGTGACCCATGTGGTGCGGCAGACCTCTCCTGACCTGCCCGCTGCTCCCCTCACAGTGTACCTCATCAATTGGCCTGTTCCACTCCCCACTCTGTCTCTGGTGAAGCCTCTCACCACCCCTGCACCTCTGGCCTGTACTCCAGCTCTGTATACATAAATAAATAAATATTTAAAAAACAAAAGACCAGACATAATCCCTCAAATACTGACAGACACAGCATTATATCTTCCTATATTTTTTCTTAGCATAGCTAATCAATCATTTGCTCATATTTTCTATTTATCTTTAATTGTTTTAACACATATATATTATTCCAATGAGTGGCTATATCATCATTAAGCCAAATCCCAACTTGTTTCCAACTTTTCAATTATAAACAATGTTATAGCAAACATTGTTTTCTTGAAGTAAATCCTAAAGACTGAATTTTTGGATGAAAGAGTGCATGGTTTCCAGAAATAGACCTTATCACGTATTTTCAATACTGTTTATCTTGGTGGAATTGTAAATGAAAAGTAACAATCTCTTTTGTTTTTGCTTTTATTTAATGACCAACGGGGTTGAACAGCCTTTCAAATGTTTGTTGCTTTTTTTTTAAGATTTATTTTTATTTATTTATGCATACGGAACAGGCCAGAGGTGTGGGGTTTGAGAGGAATCACTAGAGACAGAGTGGGCAGCAGAATAGGCAGACTGACTGAAATACACTGCTGAGGGGAGTAGCAGGCAGGCAGGAGAGGTCTGCTGTGCCATGTGGGTCACCTCCTTGGCTGGGGATCGAACTTGTGTTGCAGTGTAGCTTAACACCTTCGCAGTGCTGTGCTCTAATTTGTTGGACCAGCAGGGAGAGCCCTGTCTTGCTAAATTTAATAACACTTCACCTGTAGTTTCTTCTTTATTAGTGGCTTTTTATATTTATGTCTTCAAGTACTACTCTTCTGCTTCTGAGATTCTACCACTAGAAAGTAGTAATTTTTAAACTTTGGCAAAGATAACCTGTAGCTCACTGCTATCTTATTTAAAATAGCAAGAGTGTGAGGAGGCATACTCCTGTGTCCCCAAGTCACACACATACAGTGTTGTATACCCAGGTTAGGTCAATTAAAAAAAAAAAGTAATAAGAAAGGCAGAGCTGCTTGAATGTTTAGCAACAAAGATCTCTTAAGATATTATGTAGATTTACTCTGTAATTTTCAGAAACCATGTCTGTAAGAATGACAAAATGTGCTTCAATATAGTTTTTAAGATAAAAAGGGGGATACAACATTAATTATCCAGACATTATGATTTCATTTGTATTAAAAAATAGAGATAAGGCATTTGAAGAAAATCTAGAATTGATAATGACCAATGGCCTGCTTATCGTCATCCTGATTTCTAAGTTTTCTAGCCTTCCCATATAATATTCTTATATTCACAGTTTCATTTTTTTTGTTTTTGTTTGTTTGTTTGTTTGTTTTAGCTCCTATGTAGACATAGGGGATTTGTTCAAGCAGTAAAATTATTTGATATTTTAAAAAATAAGGTGAAAAAACCATGAACTAGAAGGATGCTTACGCTATGACCCAATCTATATTACTTTTACCAAAACCTGCTCAGAAATTACATAGTGACACATAAGTATGATCAAATGACATTACAAGTAGGTAAGAAAGATAAAGGATAAAGAAAAACAAGGCCAGAGAGAGCGAGCAGAGCCAGGAATGAGGCTAGTGATACACACGAAATTCCACACACTCACTGAAACTGGGCCACAGACATCCTCCCTGTGAATTTCTGGACAGAAACCCAGTCAGTTATAAAACTCACGTCCTCTGACAATATGCAGGCCAATAAAACCCACCTGTGAGTGGGTAGATAATGTTTCCTCTGTGAAATTCAAGTTCTAATTTAGAGAGAAAAATAAAGTCCTGTGTTTTCTTTACTAATATCTGTGGTAACCAGAAAAAAGAAAAAGGCACACACAACCCCACTATCAGAGACAACCATCTCGCCACACCACATTCCACAATAAGTAACTGAGCACAAGTGTTGTAATGAATGTTCATTTTTACCACGATTCTGTGTGAATAACTGTGAATATCTCTAAGTAACCCTGACTTTTTTTTTTAGATTTATTTATGCATACAGAACTGGAGTACAGGCCAGGGGTGCAGGGGCGGAGAGAGGATTCACCAGAGACAGAGTGGGGAGCAGAACAGGCTGACTGACGAAGTACACTGCTGAGGGGAGCAGCAGGCAGCTGGCAGGTCAGGAGAGGTCTGCCACACCATGTGGATCTCCTCTGGGGCAGGCAGGGATTTAACTCATGCTGAAGGGGCTTTAACTTCTTAGTGCTGTGCTTTAATCCCCTGAGCCACCAGGGAGGGACCCATTTTTTTAAGTTTTCCACTTTAGGAGGTGGCGCCCAGAGCCACAGGTCATCTGTCACCAGGAGAGCACCCAACCCACTGAGCTGACGGGTGACCTCCTCTAATTCTCAGGAGCTGATGTGATCCCTGGAACCCAAAGTCACTACAAAAATAATGTCCATACAATCTAGTTTAATCCAAACCCTGGAGACACTGGGTGTTGGTCAGAATGCCATCGGTCCAGGTCACAGCTAGACCCTAATAAAGCTAAGTGACCCCCACCTTGACCAAAAATGGATGACCCTTACAAAGAGTAGCCACCCAGTTGCACTGGGCTTCAAACTCCCACTGCCCTGGGAAAACACGACGTGTAGTCAGAGAGCTTTTGGCCTCTCCTCATGCCCACTGAAGTTTCTTTTCTTCTTACAGGACCTTCCACTTAACTCGTCAGACCTAGTGTGCACTGGAACACCCATTCAAATTCCAAAAGCTGGTTCTACACTGAGAATACAGACAGCCTCCCTGCCACCTCAGTGGAAGCTGTTTGCTTTTCTCACATTCCACACCTTTCCCTTCCCTCCAAGACCAAGTTGCTTTTCTCACATTCCACACCTTTCCCTTCCCTCCAAGACCAAGTTGCTCTTGATATCCTCATTCCACACTGTTCCTCACCACCACCCCTCCACCATCCTGTGAAAATCCTCCTAAGGCCCAAGCATCCAGATACACTCATCTCGATCCCTCCTCACATGTCATCCTCTTGCACCTACTCTCAGGCCTCTATATCTACCCTCCTATAACTTGGTTGCCCTCCAGATGCATCTGGTTCACACAAACAACACCCTCCTCTAAGTAACGGTCTCCTGCTCCACAGCCGCTCATCAGGCAGAATGTCCCACGTCGCCCTCCCCAACCAGCACTTTTGGATGTCTCATACTCTCCATTTCCTAAGAACCTGGATTTTCAGTCATCCAGGGGCCATCCAGTTCCTTGACCTTCTGTCCACGTTGGTCTTTACTACCTTCCTTCCTCAGCATCATTCCATGACCTCTTGTTTAACTACATGTCCTTCTCCATGTCCATTCATCCAATGCTGGCAAAAATGCAATCATCCATCTCATCCTAGTTAGACCTGGATGTGTGAGCACATCCCTAGAGGAAAAAAAAAACTCAGGCAAACACATGGCTTGACACAATAAATTTACAACCAGACCTTCAACACAGCCAAGCACTCTTGTTACAATTCCCTAGGTAACTCTCTCTGTCATCCTTATCCGTTAACACAGTCTGTAGAAGGCTTGAAAGCTTTAAGTCTTCACTTTTAGTAGGAAGCCTCATCACCTACTCATGGAGGAGCTGCAGCTATAATCAAAGAACTCCTCAAATTCCTTATCCACAGGACTCTGCCCTGAGAGGCCACGGCCTCCTTCCACTTCTGCTCAGGACACACTCTGACCATCTCCTCAGGGCTTCATCCTGCTCTCCAAGTGATGCCTCCCTCTCCACCAACACTACCCACCTGGCCCTTTGCACATCTCTTCCATTCTTAGCAAACAAACAAATCCCCCTGCTCCTCGACTCCACACCCCTCAGCTACTCTTCTTTCTCAGTGTTCATGCTGACTGCCAAACTGCCAACACCAGTGCTATCTGCTTTCCTTCCTCTCCCCCACTGCAGACTGGCTCCTGAAGCAACACACCAATGAGATTCTGCACCACAGCCCTCTGTAACCTTCCTGTCACTATCACATCTTATGTTCACTTTTTTTAAAAGATTTTGCAGACAGAACTGGGGTACAGACCAGGGGTGTGGTGGGTGAGAGGGTTCACCAGAGACAGAGTGGGGAGCAGAATAGGCAGATTGATGAAGTACACTGCTGAGGGGAGCAGTGGGGTGTGTCAGGAGAGGTCTGCCGTGCCATGTGGGTCAGCTCCCTGGCCGGGGATTGAACTCGTGCTGCAGTGGCTTTGGAGAGCTTCATAATGTGGTGCTTTAACCCGCTGCACCATCAGGAAGGGTCCACGTTCACTTTTTAATCCTCACATATAACTCGACCTCTAAGCAGCAGTGGCCTTTGGCAACCACGTTGGCATTTGGAGTCTGAGACTTGATGGTGATAGGGCAGGACAAAAGCAGGTGACTTCTAAAGGGCACAAGGAGCTGTAGACCCCTACCTAATTCCTCAGCTTCCAGATGCTTCCACATTTCCCTCAGTTTCAACTGCCAGGCTGTTAGACTCAGCCTGTGGTGCTGGGGAGACAAGAGACCAGTGGTGGGGAGCACCCCTCTTAAAAATTCAGCACAAGACACCTCACCCCAGTGAGCATGGCACATCTTCAAACAACTAGCAACAACAAATGTTGGCGAGGATGTGGAGAAAAAGGAACTCTTCCTGCACTGCTGGTGGGAATGCAAACTAGTACAACCACTATGGAAAACTGTTTGGAGGTTCCTCAAACTGCTAAACATGGAGCTTCCCTATGACCCAGCAATCCCACTCCTAGGTATCTACCCAAAAGACACAAAAACATTGGTATCTTGAAAAAGATACCTGTACCCCCATGTTTATTGCTGCTTTATTTACAATTGGAAAAACATGGAAGCAGCCCAAATGCCCAAAAGGAGATGACTGGATAAAAAAGATGTGGTACATATATACAATGGAATATTACTCAGCAACCAAAAAAGAGAAACACATGTCTTTTGCAGCAACTTGGATGGAGCTGGAAAAGATCATGCTCAGTGAGATAAGCCAGAAAGAGAAAGAAAAATACCGGATGGTTTCACTCATAGCAGGAGTATAATGGACCAGGCGAGAAAATAACAACAATAATGAACAGCCATATACCAGAGACATTTTGTGGGGGTGGAGTGGGGAATGGGATCAGAAACGGGGGGGGGAGGGAGGGAAATGCACGGGATTATGGTGATGGCACACGGGTGACTTGGTGATGGGAAACCCATGGGGATTACAATTGAGATGGGAAAAAAAATGTACAAAATGATGTAAAAATAAACTTTTGTAAAAAAAAAAATCAGCACAAGAGAGACTTCAATCAAGTTCTACCTCCACCTCACATCAGCTGTGTTTCCCTCCTCTGTAAAAGGAAAGTATCGTCTATACCTACCTCTTTGTGTAAGGAATAACTGATACATTTAAAGCACTCAGCACAAAAGGAATGACAACTCATGTGGGCAGAACCCCACCATGGTCTTGGAAGCAGCAGCATGAAAAGCAGACTCACGGGCATTTACAAGCGTAGAAAGCTGTCCGCAGTATCGTAAGGGAATTAGCAGCAAGCGGACTACTCCTATTTGTAAGTGGATAGACACAAATGATTCAGAAAATTATAAATGATTATTTCTGGCTGGGTAGGTTCTGTGACACTGTTTTAGTTTACTTGGGTTTTCTAAATTCTCTACTTTCTAAATTCTTTACTTTATATGAGCATGTATTACTCATATAAAGTAAAAATTAAAGGGTTTCAATTGCAAAAAAAGGGTAGTGCATGGAGAGTATTCAGTAATTAGCTATTGTTATGATGTAACTTTCCAGGCACCTCAGGGAAAATTGCCAACATCTTGCCTGACTGAGAAGGCCCAGGCCAGACTGGCTTCTCCACCTCTGGAGAGAGACGACCCCAATGGCTTCGATTTGGGTGGAAGGAGGTTCACCTTCAGTGGCTCTCGACACAAGGCTCATTTCAGTTTGGGCAAAAGAGCCTGGACTTTGTCAGCCTTTCAGGAATCTGTATTGGGGCTGGGAAGCTAACACTCAAAGGAATGAAGTTGTTCTCTGACCACTCATTTTATGGTCATTAATTCAATGAAGTGGCCATTGCGTCTGTTTGAAAACCTCTGAAGTGGACTCCTAGGACAAGATTGGGTGTGTGGAGCCTTCTGTTCCCATCTGTTCCTTCTCTCTCCCATCCTGTCACACATTCAGAAAGAAGCTTCCACATGCAACACCAAGCTATTAAACCCGTGTCACTATTTCAACAGGACAAGATCAAGATTCTGGCTGGAGACCAGGCATGGAAGGGAGGATAAGAAGTAAAACTTAATTCTGCAAGAACTTTACCTTGAGGTGCCGGCATCATAGCCAAGTGAAAATGTGGGCACACATACACACCCACACACACATATTCAAATGAATATAGAAAGGTCTTCAAAGAGAGGAGAGAGGGAAAATTTTAAAAATATATTAAAAAAACAATGATATCTGAATTATGTGAATTTCATGATGTGTAGATGTAAAGGCAAAGGAAAAGAATCAGAAAGTCACATACCATTTCAGCAATTGTTGTTTTTGGCAACAACGATGTAAGAACTAAGGGAGATTCACACTTTTTAGTCTATACCTGGTTTTCAGTTTTGTAAGAATGTATTTATATGACTTGTACAATTTTTAAAATAGAACAGTTTCATCCAGTAAGAGATGAAAAAGGAAAATGTGAGTGCACCTTATTCTCTGCTTTTTTCCAATAAAGAAGTTAGACAGGAACAGAACTAGCCCCAATAAAAACATTGCTTTTTGCCTAAGATGGACAAGAGAAAAAAAGTAGTTAAAGGAGATGTTTACCAGTGGCAAAATTGTAATTAAAGCGCCACCACTTAGGATTACTGTGAAAATCAACCAATTCCGTCTCAGGCCCTGCCCACTACCTCCTGACAGAGAGCAGAAAGTCAATAATTAGCTCTCGTTCCGTCACACTCCCCCTACCATTAACTCCAATTACACTACATGATAATCATGGTCTCCTCCCAGATATTTAAGCTGCTATGATGATTCACAAATTTCAAAAGTAATATATTCACATGTCACACTGAGTCATGACATGATAGAAGTAAAAGTATAGGCATTAAGTGCTTCATTTTTAAAACTGTAGACACAATTTCTCCTTCACTTTAAGGTCAAGAATTTACACATCGTCCTCTTAATCTGAACATGCCTACTCTCTCTCTAAACCACACCTACATAAACAGAGTTTACGGAGAGAGGGAGAACGTGTAGGCAGGACTCTAGGCGGGGGGGACTCCAG
>NW_004567107.1:15678436-15684044 GCF_000260355.1 Condylura cristata
ATGTGGTCACCTCCGGGGCAGGCCGGGATCGAACTCATGCGGAATTGGCTTAAGCTTCTTAGTGCAGTGCTTTAACCCACTGCGCCACCAGGGAGGGCACGAGTGAACAGGTTCTTGATGACAAGAGAAAGAAAGTCTGAAGAGCTCCCTGAGAAATTCACAGCGATTCACCTCCCAGGAGTTCCAGGATGGGACCGACACAGCCTCTGTCATTATCAGATTGTGACACACACACTCTCCTTTTCCTACTTTCTCAAGACCACCACCTGAGTTCAGGTAAACATGTGGGGGCCTGAACCTCCTTAAATGCTTGATGAATTTTAAGACTTAATCAACATTCACAGACACAAATATTATATGCTCCCTGAAAGAGGTTCACATCACATTTATCAAGTATGCTTACAGAAAACCACTGACTCTGAACCCTGAATAAATCTTAAAACACCACACCAATTTTACAGGCAATACAGAGGCGTGAAGATGTGAAACAAGAATGTGAGATGCAACTAGCAAAATCTGTACCGTATGAAACCAAAGAGAACCGCAGACCCAGTTTCTTCAATACATAAATGACAAGAAAAAAAGTAACAGATCAAAATAACACAGCAAAGAAACAGGAGAACCATCAACCAATTGCGGTGGATCCTGACTGAAACAAAACAAAACATTTTGCAGTATTTGGGAAAATCTGAATATTCGCGTCATTGTATGTCCTTAGTGAATTATTAGATGTGAAAATGGCATGACTGTATAAAACCTACATCGTTTAGAAATATAGACTAAAACATTTAGGGTTGAAATGATAGAGCGGCTGGCATCTGATAAGGATGGGCGGTGGGGATACTGGTGATGTAAGAGGCCATAAGGTGGCTAACTACTGAAGCTGGCTCCTGCGGGTACCTTATGAAATTATGCAATTCCTTGGGGTCTTTATACAAATTATTCCCTAAATGATTCCCCTCAACATATGGCCCACTTGAGAAACAAACATAGAGGGAAAAGATGGAAACCTCATGGAAGGAGCAGGGGGGCAGGTGAACGACAGAGATGAAGTAAGTAACCCAGGCTCCTCCATCCCGAGTCCTCCTCAACGTCCTCCAGCTGCAGCTGGTTTGCTGAGAGAAGAGACCAGAGCTCTGCAGCAGGTGCTGGGGGTGGGTGAGACACCTCTATAACCAACACCAAGTGCAGACTAAGAGAAGCCAGGGAATCCTGTGGTCTAACACAAAACCTCCCATTGGATATTGACCGCACTTGGTCTCTGTTCTGCAGCCAGAGAGCTCTTGGAAAAACGTTCGTCAGCTAAGTCATGTTCCCACTCAGCTCTCAAGACTTCCAATCCCATTCAGAAGAAAATCCAAACTTCCCTCCCATGGCTCTGCTATCACTCGCAGGAACCAGCAGGCCTTCACCGTTACCTCTGACCTCATCAGGGGCACTGCCCACCAGGCCACACCATATACACACAGTCCTATTCGTTTTGGCTTGGGTACTCCAGACTAGACAGAAGGCCGTATCACTAGCTGACAAATAACCATGTATTGGCTGATGGACTGTCTGACACCCACTGTTCTGTAAATTCCCCAAGAGACTGTCTCATGACCCATCCATCCTCTGGTTTATAACAGGTGCACAGTAAATACTGGATGGATAAAATGACCCCACTCAACCTCTTCCCGATGAAGGCCGGCAGTAGACAGATGTTGAGTGTCAGCAAGGCTGAGGCCAACCTGAAGCAGACTGCCCAGTTTTGAACTCCAGTGACATAAGCAACTTACTCTCTCTGCGCCCCATTTCCTCACTTGTAAAATGGGTGTGACAGGATTGAGTTAGTTGGTAAATGGAAGCACTGGAATAATGCCTGGGGCAAGGTGGTGCCACATCAAATTAATATACTCAAGTAGTCATAAAAAGCCCACTTGCCAGCAAGTCTTCTTGCACCCCCTTATCAACTGTGGGGACTGTCCACAGCAAAACTGAATGCATACAGCTGAAAATAAAAAATGTATCAAGTCATAGTCGGTGCCTGAGACACTATTTTCCTTAATGACTTTACTGTCACAATGGAGGCTGACAGGAGTCCCTGTGAATTACAACTACGTAGTGGAGAAAGGAATGGAAACTCGTCATTGCTCCAAAACATCCACCTGGAAATCCACTCTCACCTGGAAGTTTCAGTTGTAAGAGAATCTCTTCTTCCCCTGCCTGCTATTTACCTAAGAAGAGAAACACAGAGCAAGGCCGCTAAGGAAATCCTTCTGCTTCAAGTAACTTTCTTTTTTATAAGATTCACCATTGTGGTCAGTCAGCCATGGGATAGATTATTAAATTAGCATACATCACTGGCAAACGTTTATTATTACATTAGACAAATGGTTTATGAAAAGAAAGCAGGAGCCAACATGGCTTTAATAAAAACAAGTCATGCTAAAATACTCAAATTTCTCTTTTAATGCTATTAGAGCAACGTGGGCCACATGACAATGGAGTTAAGGAAGCCCCTGCCAAAGAGCATCTTCCAGCCAGAGCAGGGCGTTCCGAGAGCAGGGCATTCCGAAAGTAGGGCTGTACCTGGCTTACTGTTAACAGTGAGGTGTAACAGACCGACATTATGTTAGTTTCAGGTGCAGGACATAAAGATTTGATATTTGTATAAGATCACAGTAAGTTTACTTAACCTCTGTCATGAAATACTTTTCCTTAGGAGAACTTGTAGGTTCTACCCTCTTGGGAACTTTAAAGCACGGAATACTGTGTTATCAACCACAGCCACATCCCTTCCCCACAGCCTTATTTATTTTATAATGGAAGTTTGTACCTTTTGACCCCCTTCACCCATTTTGTCCAGCCCAGCCCCACCCACCCGACTCCATTCCATGCCCGCCATGTTCAGCCTGTTCTCTGTGTCTCTGAGCTTGTGTTGTCTGTTTTCTGCTTCTGTGGTTGTGTTTTTACATCCCACATATAAGTGACATCATGCAGTATTTATTTTTCTCTGTCTGATGTATTTATGTCATGATTAATCTTATTCCCTCACAGCCCATTCATGTTACTGCAAATGGCCAGACTTGGTGGGTTTTTGTTTTTTTTAATAGTTCAACAGTTGCATAATGGCAGCGCATACATCTTTTCAAGTTAATGTTTTTGTTCTCTTCAGAAAAAACCCAGAGGCAGAAATGCAGAGTCACGCGGTGGTTTTCTCTTTGCTGTTTTGAGGGCCCAACACACTGTTTTCCATTGTGGCTGCCTTCCTTGCCCTAATTTACCTCCCTCCCACCAAGCACACAGGAGATGCTTTAAGGAGGCGTGTGTGCTACACAAACTGGATAAATATTTTTGACTCTTGACTTTGTTGTAAAGTTAAATCTAAGCTCACTTTGGTGAATCCATTCAAAGGGAGATCTCAAAAACATTTTGTTCAAAGATGTTTATAACACAGAATGAATTCTGGAAAAATCCCAAGGGTTAGATAAAAGTCAGGTTTACATTAATAGGGCTCTTACACATTCACTCATGTAAATACTGTAAATCTATACTTCTGGATAAACTCAGTGAATTGAGCATAAGCCTTTGCTTTCTGCCTCTTCCCTCCCCCATTCACTAATTTAATAGCCTAGAAAATGGAAAGAAAAGGCAGTCGAAAGAAAAAATAAGATTATATCGTATATCAGATTGGAAAATATAAAAGGGTGCCATCCAAAAGCCAGAACTTTCGGTGATTTTCTGCTGGATGTAACTGGGATACAACTATAGGAAAAAGAAGAGGGATCTTTTTCCAGTGTCACTGACATTACCCTACAAGTAGAAATTGTCCCGAACCCCCTCACATACACCCTGATTTGGAGATGCAGTTTTCTTGGGCAAGTGGAACAGAGAACGGAAGACAGGGGCAAAAGAGGACCTCCACCAAGGGTGTCGGGCTGCTCAGGGCAAGATATGCCCAGCCAGGACACCACCAGCAGGGGGCGCCTCCCATTCCGCACAAGCTTCATCTTGTCATGCAGCGGTAGAGACAGACAGAAGTTGAAGAACAGAAGATACCTGAGTCAGAGGTCCTGGTGCCACCATGGGCATGCAGCAAGTGAGACTACAGTTCCCAAGGGGCAGGGTTCTACTGGGAGAGGGGCAGCATCTAAAACAAGAAGGCAACCAGGCTACACAGATTCCAGACCACAATTCCCTGCCCGGGACCCTGCTTGCTTCCTTCCCACTCCTTTCCCCACCAACAGATCTCTCAACTGAACTATCCACTGATTACTCAACCTAAGATCCAAGAAGACATCAAGTAGAAACAGGAGACCAATAATTCACTTGGTCTGACTGGAGCAATAGCAGGCCTGCATTACCTCATCAGACACAAGTAAACCAAAAAATAGATCAAGCATGCATTATCTCACCATTCAGACACAAGAAAACTGGAAAGTATAGCCCGTCTACATGAACTCATCATTTAAACCCAAGAAAAATGAAACATGAAAAAGCAGCACAGTCATTGAAAGCAGGTAAACACGCCACTGGAAAAAACTCACCCCACAAAACAAAACTCTTTAGGTCGCATCTGCTTTAATGTTCTCATTTTAAAAAAGAGAGAGAGAGAAAGCCTAATTGGAAACAGAGAAGAGTAGAAGTTATAAACAAACTCAAAATTTAATTCTTCCAAAAGATGAGATGGGTTAATTAATAGGAGGCCTGACAAGACAGAAGGGGCAGGCAGGCGTTTAAATCTTAGCTCTGTGCACCATCAGAACTTAAGAGGATATGCTGCGAATAACTACGGCAGTGAACTTGGAAACTGACAGGAGCCAGATGGCTTTGTGGAAAAATACAAATACGGCCAAAGTGAAATTAAGGTGAGGTAGAACACTTAAATAAAATCAAAACTGTATTCAAGAGATTTCTACTGAAAGGCAGGTTAGGCCTCCATGGTGTTACAAGTGAGCTCTAATGAAACTTCAAGGAGCTGGTCCTATTCATGCAAACACTCACTTTTTTAAAAAATGAGGAACCGTTTCAAATAATTTTTTGAGTGTTCTCTATATCTGATACCGAAATACTAGGGAGAAAAAAGGAAATCAGCTGTAAGTATACAGTTAATCGAGTAATAGCAAATAGAAGATGGGGAAAAAATTAGAGAAGGTTACACCAGGATCGATTCAAACATATTCACGGAAATCAAGAATGATTGAACATTCAGGAATTTAATAATGTAATTTATTAAATTAGCTGACCATATATATACTCATTGCTGACCATAAGCATACACATGTAAATGTAAATTTACATTGGCAAATATAAATTATTCCACTAAAATCTCTAAGCAAAATTAAAGAATAAAAGGAAATTTACTAACTACGCTACAAAAAAAAGGCTATGAAAAAACATTAGCAAAGACCTTGAAAACATTAAGTGAAAGAAGCCAGACACTAAGGTCACACTTATGGTCCCATTGATATGAACATCCAGAACCAGCAATTCCACAGACTGAAAGCAGAGCTGGGGAGTGACAGCCAACAACTATCAGGATTCTTTTCTAGATGACAAAAATATTTTGGAATTAGACAGTGATGATGTTTTGCACTCTGTGGTGTATATACTAAAACTCACTCAG
>NW_004567107.1:15685079-15701849 GCF_000260355.1 Condylura cristata
GACCTGCCCACTGCTCCCCTCAGCAGTGTACTTCACTGATTTGCCTATTCTGCTCCCCACTCTGTCTCTGGTGAATCCTCTCACTGGCCTGCATCTCTGGCCTGTACCCCAGTTCTGTATGCATAAATAAATAAATCTTTAACTAAAGCTTTTTCTTTAAGGACACAAACTACAACATGTATGGTATTGTCATCTGCAACCATTACATCGTTTTCTTAGGATTACACATTCTTACAATTGCCAAGTGATTGTCCACGGAAGACACATCCCCACCCCTCTGAGTTCAGGTGGCTCTGAGACTGGCTCTAGGTGGTAGCAGGTGAGCCAAAACGGCATTCACTAGGTGAGAGCAGGTGTTTTAAGGGCCATAGCGCGTTTCCACTAACTCCTGTGTCTGGTCTTCCCCGCCTTGACATTAGCAGGACCCACGGAGGGGCTGCTCCATCAGAATGGAAGACTGGAGAAAGAGCCTCAGGAACTGCCTCACGGCCACCAACACGTGCATGATGCTGGTGGCAACACCACCTTTGAATTTTTGGAGTTATTATCCACAGCAAGGCTAATACATACACTAAAAATGCCTGTGTCATTTTGATCACTATTTAAATTTAAATAGTGATACAAACGGGACTTGTAAGATGTGGGGACTTACGGTTATTCAAATGCATCTTAACTATAAGTCCTAAGTCACAGCACCCTACTTGTTCGCTAGTAAGAATTCGGTTCTCCTTCCCTACTACCCTGACCCCCCAACTTCATGCCCAAAGTTCCCAGGACCTATCACCCCTACCCTGAGATCTCCAGGTCTGAGATGTCTGCGCAAGCATCTTCCACTTTGGATTCTGGATCCTTTTGGTTAGACATTGGTTAAGGAGCCCTGCTTCAAAGCTTTATCGGTAGGTTAATGGAGTCCTGCAGAAGCAGCGAGTTTCCACAGCTTTTCTGTTAGAATACCTGCCTTTACGTGAAACCCACCATTTAGTCTGCTACAAAGCAACGCCCACTAACAAGATTGCAAATGAAGTCCAAATGAAGGAGCCCAAGTTCACATTCCTTGGCTGAGTTTCCAATGTCTGTTACAAGCTTTTGCTCCGAATCCCCAGGCCAGCAATCACTTCTCCAGACATTCCTGTGATTCCTGGGAGCAAAATTTTTCTCCCACTCTCCATGAATTTAAACACGACCGTGTGTCATTCCCTCCAAGGAGGGTAACACTTCCACCAGATACTGAACATCTAGTACACGCTGCCCAAGTGCCAATGCAGCCTTACAAAGCAAACAGGATATGACACTTGCGTTGACATGATTCAATCTAGGTGCTCCCTGGTGGCACAACAGGTTAAGGGGCAGCACTGTGAAGCTGGCAATGGCGGCTCTGCTGAATCCCCTCCCTGGAGGTGACCACATGGCACAGCTGATCCCTCCTGTCTCGCCCGCTGCTCCCCTCAGCAGTGTACTTCGTCAGTCTTCCTGTTCTGCGCCCCACTCTGTCTCTGGGGAAGCCTCTCACCGCCCCTGGGCCTCTGGCCCACTCCTGTATGCATAAATAAATACATCTTTAGAAAAAAAAAAAAAGGGCGCTGAAGGTAACCAACTGTGGAGTCCCAGTCTTGGTTCTCATCTCGCCGCTCTTCCAACTCGGACTCATTCCATCACTCTGCTCTTCAGCAGCAGAGGTGAGGAAGCAATTCCAGAGTAAGTGTGCATGTGACTGGGCTTGAGCTCCAGCTCTGCTCCTCTGCCAAGCCTGGGGCAAGGTACTGGAACACTCTGTGCCCTCTTTTCTCCTTCTGTGACATGGAAGATGGAAGGACTAAAGAAAATACATAATATGCCAGGTGTAATCCCTTAAGAAATGTCACCTGCCACCCTTTACCCAATACCTCTTAACTGTGCCATTCAGATAAGGTCCAGAACCTGCTCCTACACATTCTCGCACTAGCACCTGGCACAGCACCACACCGTGGAGGACACCCAGTGTTGGCCAAAGTGAGACTGCACCTAAGAACAGTTAGCATCTTTCTGAGGACCTCACCAAACAATACATTCTACAGAGCCTGATACGCACCAGGTGATCAAATACTTTTTGATTAATCATCACTCAGACCAAACCATTTCAAGAGCAAAAACCACTCAAGAGAGGCACAGAAAAGAGCAGGACTCAACAAGCAAATGGACAGCCAGGTCCACACGTAGGGCCTGCACCACTCCGCTGTGCTCCCAAGAGCTGCCCACAGCACCTAGAGCATGTTCTTCCACCACAGGGACCTTCCCTGGAGCCTACAGGCGCAGCCCAGAGAAAGTCACATGCAGGTGCTTAATGTACACATGCAAATTTGGTCTTCCTGCAGAGAGAATCTATCCTTTTTAGAGTCCCAAAATAACCACAGCGGGGGAGGGGAGAGTTAAAAACCGCAGATTCTAAATTGTCTCTTAACCAAAAAAGAGGAAACAGAAACACTATGAGGTGCATGAGCTACAGAATTCAAACCACCCAGAATAGCACACTGGCAGTGCATGGCCCTGAAGCAAACACCTACCTGGGGTGGGGCTGGAGCTGACGCTGGGGAGGGGAGTCCTTCAACCCTCAACCCAAGCCTCATACTAACCAGTGATGAAAATGCACTAGAGCAGGCCCTCCCTGGATTAAAGCACAGCACTGCAAAGCTAGGCACGGTGCTTCAGTGAGTTTGATCCCCGGCCAGGGAGGAGACCCACATGGTGCAGCAGACCTCGCCTGAATACGTAACTATATTCAAATAGTTCAACATGTGCTTGAAAAAAGGCTCTACCTCATTTTTTCTTTTCCTCATCCGGGATGCACAGGATTCTCTTAATACTGATCTTGTGGCGTCAACACTGTGGTTCTGATTAAGGAATCAGCATCTCACCACAAGGAGCTAAAAGAGAAGTTTCCCTGTGGAACGTCTCGAAATCTGAGGTACAGTCTCTCCTCAGCCTTCCTGCGAGTGCCCTGCTAATGGCCAAGTGAGGAGGTGTGTTTCCAAGTTCCAGTACACTCCATGGCTATGCCTGTGGTCCTGCTCCAGGACTCAGATTGAATGTGGGCATTTCGTTTTTAATCTCCATGATTAATTCACTGGCAAAGAAAAAGCTACTCAACAACCAAACGTCTGATCATGTCTTAACAGAAGATTGCCAAAGAAAAAGCAGGAACAGGATATGCCAAAAATGCTGAATGTGCTCAAAGGGTTTTGCAACTAAGGAACCAGACATGGAAAAGAGAAAAAAGTCAGGAAGGAAGGACAAGCATGCAAAGGGCCAGCCCTGCCCCTCACATGGACAGTCTGAGCTCAGAGCAGAAATGAGCCCCGCGAAGGACATCAGGCCTGGTGGGAAGAGCAGAGGGCAAAAATAGATGGAGGGTTGGCCCTCCCTGGTGGCGCAGCTGGTTAAAGCACTGCACTGAGAAGCTAAAGCCACTTCCGCATGAGTTCGATTCCCGCCTGCCCCGGAGGTGACCACATGGTGACAGACCTCTCCTGACCTGCCCGCTGCTCCCCTCAGCAGTGTACTTCGTCGATCTGCCTGTTCTGCTCCCCACTCTGTCTCTGGTGAAGCCTCTCACCGCCCCTGAGCCTCTGGCCTGTACCCCAGTTCTGTATGTACAAATAAATAAATCTTTTTAAAAAAAAATAGATGGAGGGAGAAAGACGATGGAGGGAGAAAGACATTTTGCAAGCCGATCTGCCTAGAAAATATTAGGCACAAGACAAAACTGGGAACAGAGGTTGTTTGTGTGAGCCGGCACAGTAGTGGCCATGGGGTCCCCACCCACATGCCCACATTGGGGAGCAGGGAGGCTGGTCTTGAAGCCAGTATGTGAGAGATCAATATATAACAGGAATTTCTCAAGAAGCTTTCATCTTCACTTACACTTCACATTTGATGTCAACTGTTCAGATTTGTTTCAGTTAACTGGGTTGGCTGGTTGCAGGTAGCGTGGCAGGGGGGTGCAGTAGGTGGGGAAGGGGAGGGGGAGGGTTCCTGATAGATTAAGGGAGAGTTAACTTCCCTCAAAGCCACGCCTAGGAATAACTATTTTGTGACAAAATTTAGATAAAATACCACAGCAACATAATATATATAATTCAATATATTTTATAACATACATAATTCAGTATTTTTAAACATCTTTCTTTGAGTAATGAAAAACTTGATTATGTCTCTGAGTCAGCAGAGGGAAAGGAACAAAATAATTATCACTTTCTATTTATTTTATAGACCAAAAGAGAGATGTTTTCCAGCACAAGGGAGATTTAAGTAACGTAACTACCAGGGTGCTATACTTCCCCCAAACCGCAAACTCGAGGATATGGAAAGAGAAAAATCTAGTTATGCATTCTTCCAGACAGACATTTCTTAAGTCTGTACTGAGTGCCAAGTCCTACTCTAGATGCAGGGGAAAGCAGGCGGGAGAGGAATTTACTTGAGGAATCAAGTAAGAGCATGAAGTACAGGACATGGCACAGACCCAGGACCACAAGCAAGGTGACAAAACATGAGTGAGGAAACACCTGCTGTGTTCAGGTCTAGCGAGAGAGAGCATCTGCCTCTAAGGAAGGCTACAGGGGGTCAGTTTGACCTGGGCCCGGTAGGAAGGCAGAGGTGTGGGTTTAATTCCAGCCCTCTCTCCCCTACCTCCACCACACACCTTCAGTTCAGGGACAAGGTCCATGGACCATGGTGGAGGATGATGAAAGCTTTGGTCATGGATGTGGCATAACAACATACATCTGCAGAGGTGGGAACCCACACCCGCCCCCCATGTTATACAAGTTGCAAACCACTGAGACCTCAGTAAGTATAATAAAAAAGAAGAGGAAGAAAATATTCCAGCTGTTTTACTAGCTATGTGGCGACCAGCATTCACTGGAAAATACCAAGACTCCACACAGGGAGCAAGAGTCAGGAAACCCACTGCAAGGAGTGGTTCCTGGCAGGAATTGGCTTCTGCAAACCTGCCTTGGGCTGAAGTGTGGAAGGCATGGGGCAGCAGGACTGGAAAGAACTCAAGAGACCTCAAACAAGTGGCAGGAAAGAAGGCCTGAAAGGCAGATCAGCGCCAGGCTCTGAGGAATAGTTAAATAACAGTCTAAAAAAGAATTTGATAGGCAGTCCCGTCCCCCCCCACCCCAATAGACAGCAGAAAGCTTTTAAGCAGGAAAATGGCTACAACAAACCATTTTAGGGCCTCCTAGTGATACAGGGGTTAGTCTCTCAGCATGATCAAGCTGTTGCTAGCTACTGCAGCATGAGTTTGATCCCCGGCCAGGGGGCTGACCCACAGGGCGCAGCAGACCTCTCCTGACCCGCCCACTGCTCCCCTCAGCAGTGTATTTCAGTCCATCTGCCTGTTCTGCTCCCCACTCAGTCTCTGGTGAATCCTCTCACCCCCATGCCTCTGGCCTGCACCTCAGTTCTTGTATATATAAATAAAAAAATAATAAATCTAAACAAAAAACATTCTAAAACAGCAAGCAAACCCTTGGGGTGCAGAAAGGTACCAGGACTTGGAGACAAAACCTACACTTGTCGCATGGCCTACACATCTACCTCTAAGTCAAGAAGTATTTTCAGCTCTTACTCTTTGTGGGAATAGCTTTACACTTTATGTCTCATTTAACCCTTAAAATAACTGGAGTGGGGGTGGGGGGAAGGAAGAGTTTGGTTACCCTGTTTTCCTACTAAGAAAACAGACCCAAGGAAGTTACAGGATGAACCTGAGGTGAGGCGCTAATAAGCAAATGCCCAACTGGAGGCCCCCCCCCCCTTGAGAGTCAGTAGCCCCCTAATGAAAGGGAATTTCACTCAGTAGGCACCTAGGGGACAGAGAGCCCCGTCCACCACCTGCACCTTTGCAGCTGCAGCGAAGCCTGGTGGTGAGCTATCCTCCACAGGTGTCTCTGGAAGCAATTCCTGCTCCACCAGTGTCAGAGAAGCTTAACAAGCCACTAGTCTCAAAGGACTATTAAGAGGCAGCCAGTCTCAGCAGAGATTCAACATAAAGCACCCGAAGCCATTAACAAGGAGCTCTATTTGGCCATCAGCAACCCCCTCTGATTCCAGGCAAACAAGTCAAGACTCCACCTAGTGTCCCCACTTGGCCATAAACCTGAGTGGTCAGATACCGCCGGTGAGCTGACACATTCAGCTTTACTACAACCCAAGGACTCCTGGAAAATTTATATCCCTCCCCAAAGCTTGGTGATTCACCTTCTTGTTCCCTAAATTAACAGATCTGAGTTTTTAATATGTGAGCATTTCATTTTCTTTCTTTTTTTAAAAGATTTATTTATGTATGCATACAGAACTGGGTACAGGCCAGAGGGAAAGGGGTGGTAAGAGGATTCAACAGAGACAGTGGGGAGCAGAACAGGCAGATCAAGGTATTACAATGATAAGGGGAGCAGCGGGTGAGGCAGGAGAGGTCTGCCGCGCCATGTGGGTCACCTCCGGAGCCAGGGATTGAACTCACACTTGAGCAGCTGTGGCCAGTGCTGCACTCTGTTGAGCCTCCAGGGAGGGCCCATAGGTGAGCACTTCTAAACTTCAAGTAGTGAGGAGAAAATAGACTACTCGGATCCTCCTTGGTGGCACAGCAGGTTAGGGCACAGCACTGCATGCTGGCAGCAGCCACTTCAGTGTGAGTTCGATCCCCGCCAGGAAGTGACCACATGGTGCGGCAGACCTCTCCTGACCCGCCCTGCTCCCCTCAGCAATGTACTTCCTCAGTTGGCCTGTTCTGCTCCCCACTCTGTCTCTGGTGAAGCCTCTCACCACCCCTGCAAATTTCTGGCCATGCAGTTCTGTATGCATAAATAAATAAATCTTTAAAAACAAAATAGACCACTTAATAGGTGCTGATGGAGAATTTGGTTAACCATCTGGAAAACAACTAAGTTATAGCTTGACTCTGAAAAAAGTAAACATCAGGTCATATAAAGAATACACGATTTTTTCTACATAAGTACTACACGATAATTTATAGCAGAGGTCAGCAAATTTTTTCATGAAGGGCCAGATAAGAAGCGTTTTGGGCTGCACATGACACACAGTTGTGCTGCAACAATTCAAGTCTGCAGTTGTAATGCAAAGGCGATCAGGCAAGGAGAGGCGTATGGGTCTATTCCAATAAAAGTTTACTTACTTTTATTGGAAGTTTTTAAGGAACCCGGACAGAACCAGGGGCCACCGTATACACATGCCTGGTAACTTCTTGTAAATGTACAGCTATCTCTAAATTAAAAAAAAAATTCAATTGATGAACTGGACCGAAAAACCTGGTGACTCACCAAATTTGGACTCTTGACCTTAGTTCACTGATTCCTAATTTAATTGAAAAAGAAAACCTGCTTAAACCCCCACAGCAAAATCAGAATCCATAAAGGAAAAGACTAACCCATTGAACATTTTTTTTCCCTCATGGCAAGAAGACAAAAAAAGAAAGAAAAACTAAAACAGTCCGCTGGGGGGGTGGGGGGGGAGGGGAAGTTGAACATGTAAGGTTATTTGCTTTAACATCCAAGTTTTGAAGACCAGTATTAACAAAAGACAGAGCTTGCTACAAAGACAGGCAGATGGCACAATTATGGCTTATCAAGAGTGACTGCTCAACGTCAGAATACACTTCCTTCAGCCCTAAGCCTGCTCTATGCAGCATCAATGCTAAGGACATAAAAGCAGGAGACGTTACATGCATGTCTTGTCTTCAAGGACCTGAGTACTTTTCCTGGGTCAGTAGTGCCTAATAGCAGACAGTAAGATTTGTATCTGGCAATCTCATGTAATCATGAAACTCAAGCCCCGGGGAAGCAGACAGTCCTCGAAATTGCCCAAGACAACTCAGGACAAAGCCCAAATGCTATGCTGAAGCGCATTTAAGGGGCATTTTTAATCCTATGTACAATGGTGTTACTATACCAAAGGAGGAGCCCACAGAGAGGGTGGGCAGCCATGCTTGGATTCTGCTGGGAAGATAAACGCTTCCAAAAGTACAAGTAAAAAGCTTGAGAAGTTCCCTCTCCTTGCCATCAGCGAAGCCAGACATCAAGTTTTACAGGACTCCAGAATGACTCCCTTTAGGCTGTGCACCAAATAGAGCTTACAACCTTCTCTCTTTATTTAAATGTTAGTAAAATAGGGTCTCCCCGGTGGTGCAAGAGGTTAAGTCACGGCACTGTGAAGCTACTGCCAGCCACTGCATCCCAAGTTCCATCCCCGGCCAGGGAGCTGACCACATGGCACAGCAGACCTCTCCTGCTTCGCCCACTGCTCCCCACAGCAATGTATTTCACTCCATTTGCCTGTTCTGCTCCCCACTCTATCTCTGGTGAATCCTCTCACCTGCACCTCTGGCCTACACGCCAGCTCTTATATGCATAAATAAATAAAATAAATTAAAAAAAAAACACATCTTGATGGTTTCACTCATAGCAGGAGTATAATGGACCAGGCGAGAAAATAACAAGAATAATGAACAACCATATACCAGAGACATTTTGTGGGGGTGGAGTGGGGAATGGGATCAAAAACGGGGGGGTGGGGGAGTGCATGGGATTATGGTGATGACACATGGGTGACTTGGTGAAACCCGCGGGGATTACAATTGAGATGGAAAAAAAAATGTACAAAATGATGTAAAAATAAACTGTTATAAAAGAGAAATGGAAAAAAAAAAGAAAACACATCTCAATGCCTGCGCTAAGTGTGTGTCTCCCCAAGACAGCAGAAGCCACAGAGCCACAAGCCCTTAGCGGACGCTCAGGTGCTAGTCTAAAGGCATCAGCTCCCGCCCTCAGCCAGCATCATCGCCTTGGACATACATCCTGGAGATAGCGTGTGTCTGAAGGCATTAAGGGGGCACAGTGACTCCGGCACTACGTGATGAAGGCATGAAGACTGCTCCATGTCTGTGCCTCTCCAGCTGAGAGGGTAACCTGTCAAGAAGGGTTAGTATTTTATAATCAGCCTGCCTAGGCAAGAACAAACTGAGAGCACCTTCCAGCTCCAGCGCCTGTCCCCGCTTCTCCCCACTGCTGTTATCCTTCAGCACAGAACACAATCCTTTTCTGCATGTCCCGTAAGCTACAGACTGAGAATAAGAAGTGACAGGACAGGAGATGAGCGAGGGGAAGCGGAGAGAGTGCAGGAAAGGATTCCCAGGTGGAGCTGATGAGACCAGTTCTTCCACCGTCCCTCATGCAGGCCTCGCATCGCCCCTAAAGAGACACTGGAGCTTCCAATGGATATGCTTGGAGTATGGAGCCACTTGACATACCCTCACAGGCCAGGGCAAGGATTCACAGAAACTGAAGGCAAAGCACCCATTTGCTACAATTCACTTCCCACTCTGTACCAGCAACACCCAAGTATTTGCCAATCAGTCCACCAGCAATTCCTCCATGTGCCATGAGCTCTTCACATGCCCTCCCCACATCTATGCATGGGGCAAGACAGTCCCTTAGGAGACTCTCTTCCTCCTGGGTGACCTACCTAATGCCCATTTGCACTTCTAGGCTCAGCACCAAAGATCTTCTTGTTAAGGTGCCTTCTTCCTCGCTGGCCTCACCATGCACACCTGCACCTGCCCAATCTGGACCGACGTCCCCTCCGTCTCTCATTAGAGCCCGGTGCCTTGTCCTTCCATTCCATTTACCTGCACTGTCACTGTCTGTTATCTACCAGCCTCTGCCCCTGAACCATGAGGTGTGAGGAGTGTCCTCTCTATAGTCCCAGCATAGTGTCTTGGCTGTTTGTACTTTTTAATAGATGGAGAACATGACGTCTCACATCCCACATGCTCACTGCAACATGAACTGGTTGCTTCTCCATCAGAAGAGAGAGGGGCAATCCACTCTGCTGACTGTGGCAGGTGCCACAGCCAAAAAAGTATGGCAGAAGCGATGTGCCAGAAACACCGTGGTGCCACAAGAGGTAAAGAAAGTGCTGTCACACGGGTGACTTGGTGATGGGAAACCCACGGGGGTTACAATTGAGATGAAAAAAAAATGTACAAAATGATGTAAAAATAAACTTTTATTAAAAAAAAGAAAGAAAGTGCTATCAAACTATCAGCAACCACCGCAGCTTGAGTTCAATACCCAGCAGGGAGGTGACCCACATAGTCATCTCTCCTGTCTCACCCACTACTCCCCTCAGCAGTGTATTTCAGCAGATCTGTCTGTTCTGCTCCCCACTCTGTCTCTGGTGAATCCTCTCACCACCCCAATCTCTGGCCTGCACCCCAACTCTTGTGTGCTTGAGTAAATAAATCTTTAAAAATAAAAAAGTGGGGGCCCTCCCTGGTGGTGCAGCGGGTTAAAGCACAGCACTGAGAAGCTAAAGCCACTTCAGCATGAGTTCGTTCCCCACCCTGGAGGAGATCCACATGGCGCGGCAGAACTCTCCTGACCCGCCCGCTGCTCCCCTCAGCAGTGAACTTCATTAATCTGCCTGTTCTGTACCCCACTCTGTCTCTGGTGAACCCTCTCACCTTCCACATCTCTGGCCTGTACCCCAGTTCTGTATGAATAAATGTTAAAAATAAAAAAAATTAAAATAAATTAAAAAAATTAAAAAGTGGGGCCCTCCCTGGTGGTACAGAGGGTTAAAGCTCAGCACTAAGAAGCTAAAGCCACTTGAGCCACTTAAAGCATGAGTTTAATGTCTATCTCTGGTGAATCCTTTCACCACCCCTGTACCTCTGGCCTGTACCCCAGTTTTGTATGCACAAATAAATAAATCCTTTAAAAATTTTTTAAAAAAAGAAGTGATGTCCCCATTCTGGACACAGTCCTCAAAGCCCAGCAGTTTCCATTTCTTAACTCTCAAAATGCTCCAGGATCCTAGTCACCTGCTTTGAGCAATCCATGTTTCGAGTGACACATGAAGATGTCCAGCAGGTCAACTGTTAGTCATGCGTCATCTCGGCTGCCAGGTCAGCCGAACCTTCAGGGGACCACATGAGCCTCCAAGGAAGGACCACTGAGTTGGGGTTAGACAACTCACAGAGCCAGCAGAGACGATAATAAGCTTGTGTTTTGACCTACTGCATTTTGGTGCAGTTTGTTGAGCGCAGTGCAGAACAAGAACAATGCTGCCTGGTACATGGGGACACAAAATGAAAAGAACAATTCTGTCAGCTCTGACATGATACATGGCCCATAGCAAACACCCCATTCAATAGCTGCTGCTGTTATTAAAATTATGTGAAAGTAAAAATAAATGAAGAGAGACACTAGCTAACAAAGGCAGAGAGCCCTGCCAGCAAACACGAATGAGCTACAGAAGAAACGTACAAGTTCAAATATATCCATAAAAATATCAGGAAAAGGATTGATGCCATTAGCCAAAACAGTGTAGAGTGATTTCTAAAAGAGATACAGGAGATAGGTCAAATATTTACAGAATATTTAGGCAGCATTAAGAAACCAAAACCTAAATGGACAGGAGCTGGAAAGTGAGAGTAGAAGCAGCACTGCGTTGACTGACCGGGTGTGGAACACTGAGTTTTAAGTGCAACGTAAAGAAAGAAAGAGGAAGGGTATTTTGGGACCAGCTGTAAAAGTCTACATCTGCAAAACTACTGTTCCCCACTTCCTCAATTAAGAAGGGTCCACGCAGCCTGTTGTCCTGAATCAGCCACATACCCCACAGGAAAGCCACACAAGTGCCACTCAGTCAAGACAAAGGTCAACCCACTGTGGTGCACTGTTTGTGCAAGGGCCACACACACACGTGTCGTGTTTATACACACAAACACAGACAAGCATGAAGGTGGTAACACAAGGACAAGTCTCATTGCTTGGAGCAACAGCAAGTACCTCACTGAGCAGGTAGATGTAGCAAAAACCTACCTGTGCAGACGAGAAACTCAGGAGCTCCAGCCGAACAGTGTCAGCTCCTGCCCTCAGCCAGAATCACACTGGACTCACAGTCTGAGAACAGGCCCAAAAACATGATTGGCAAAGCAAACATAAGTGGAATTAAATTGCAACAGCCAAGTAGAAATATGGAAATGGAATGGAATGCAAAATACATCCAACATCCAGAAGACTAAATCAAAGAGTCACCCAATATAGGCAATGAAAATATAATGCAAGAAAATGAGCCAAGAAAGAGAAGCCAAAGTAGGACAGGCTAAAATCCCAACATCCACAAACCCTCTCTCCTAAAAAAAAGTCAGTGAAAAATTGAAAGGATATAGTTAGAGCAGCAAAACTGAGTTTGAAGTGAAAATGCTTACAGAAAAGATAATCTAAATACCAGCAGTTGAAATTTCTAAATTTAAGAAAAATCTAAGGATATGTAAAAAATTGTTGAAAGAAGAAAAAGAATCACTAACTTCTGATCCGGGACTGTGAGTGTGGAACTAAGTAAAGCAATGTAGTCATTAAAAAATAATAATAATAACAAGGGAAGGGAGTGGACGTAACAGTAAGGAAGGAGAACCAACCAGATAGAACCACAAATGGATAGAGCGCAGAATGCTGAATGAAAATCCAATATAAAAGACTGTGTATTTTATGACTCCAAATACACAGAACACCAACTAGTAGAGTGACAGAAGGTAGATTAGTGGTTGCCAAAGCTGTCAGGTACATGGGCCCTGACGACCAAGGGACATGAGAGTGGCTTTGCAGGTGAAGTTCTGTATTCTGAGTATGAGTGTTTCCAAGGTAAATACTACTGACAAAATTAACTGAATCATACACTTGGGTGATACTATTATTTTATATAAATTATATCCCAAGAAGTTGATTTTTTAAATTCTTTGACCTTTTCAAAGGCTTTCAAAGTAAAAAGTGAAGATAATGGAGACATTGTTATACATATCTGAGTGGGGGAAACAGCCAAATCACAAGGCCAACAAATCACAAGTGTATAGCACTCAGGGTTTTTTCTATAATGTAAACCATCCAAGGTGTTTTTTTTTTTTTCCTTAAGTTATTTAGCAACATAGCGCAGCACACTGAAAAATACATCAGACTAAAATTTTGCTAAATTTTTAAGAAGCTATTAAATGGAAAGCTGAAGTTACTGTAAAGTTCAAAGCAAAAGTTCAACTACATAGCTTATTAAGAAAATTAATAAAATAGAAGGGATGTTAATTTTAAAAAAGATTGATCGCAATGAGAAGCTCAAAAGAAGGATGATTTCAATAAAGCCTAGAAGGGAAAGTAAAAGCCAACTCAAGGTCTCACCTGTTCAAAAGAAAGTTAACAGACACTAATTAAAGCCTGCCTATAAAATATAATATTCAAACAGAAATAGGAAGAAGAGCTTGGAGGAAAAAAAAAATTGAACAAAGCACACCAATTAATTCAACCAATGTTTAGAAATGGAGAAAAAGGGGTGAGGGTAACTTAATAAACAGAAAATAAAGAATTTTAAATTTCACATAAGGGGCTCTCCCTGGTGGTGCAATAGGTTAAAGTCCAGCACTATGAAGCAAGCAGCCACTGAAGCACGAGTTCAATCCCCTGCCAAGGAGATGACCCACACGGCGCAGCAGACCTCTCCTGTCTCACCTGCTGCCTTACTCAGCAGTATATTTCAGTCAATCTGCCTGCTTAGCTCCCTGCTCTGTGAATCCTCTCCCCGCTGCACTTCTGGCCTTTACCCCAGTCACATAAAACATTAGCAAGCTGAACCCAAAACCAAGTAGAACTTATACTTATAAACGTAAGTATGGCTCACTATTAAGAAAGCAATTAACTGTATTAACAGATCAATGCTGAAAAAGCAAGTAATTCTAGCTGAACATAAGACATTTTATCAAATCCAAACTCTACTTCTATTTTTTTGATCCATAAGCTGTGAATGGAGAAAACTTTAACTTGATAAGAAACCAATAGTTTCTTCTAAGAAACCAAATGTTTTATCTAATGAGAAAATACTCAATAAATTACCTTCAACAAGGAACAAGATAAGGAGGCCCTGTTTTATTTAAGAATTTACATAGTATCTTGTCAAGGCAGTAAAATTTTAAAAAAAAGTATTTTTGGAAGAAATCATCAGGTAACAAAGTATGATTCTCTTGAATTTTCTAAGCAGACAATGAACTGAAAAATGTGTTAGTTATTCGTGAAAGTGGCTAGATGCAAACAGAAACTACAAAGCCAATAGCTCTTCTACATACTGGCAATAGGCAACAAGAAACTGCAAGAGTAATAATTGTTACTTCAGGCCTTTCCCCTTTCAATCTAGGGATAGGACAAGAGAAACAGAAATAACCCTGAAATGCAAACGTCTGTGCAAAGGGGGACTGGCTAAAGGAACCTAGTGGCGTGATAAATATTTGACGAATAAATGAGTGAAATATGAACTTCTCATTCATTGTGGTTCCCCTCATCTATTCCCATGGGGAGCAAATTGTTTTCATGCCAGTTGAAATAAAGTTTTCTTCTCAAGGTACACAGCTCACTTATCAGACACAGCTCTCATGTATCAGAAAGTTCTCTTGGTTTTTTAGCATCATGTTGAATGAGTCACTCTTACTCAAGCAAAACCAAAAGCCAAGTTAAGGAGGGGAAATGAAAATGTCTATCATAATCAGGTTGCAATGACAATAAGATCAATAATAATGTCAACATAACTGTGACTAGAAAGGGCTGTTTATTCTTTAAAGCTGAATACAATTTGGCCGTCATACTTTATATAAGACAATCCTAGAACTGACTCAGGATTTTATCCCACAATTTATGACACTTTCTGTAGAACTGGGTCTGTGTCCTCTGCCTTTCTCCTGTTCAGTTTTATAAAAATCCTCTACTGTAAAATTATGCTGTTCTTTCTAGAAAGCATTTTTCCTTGAACACTGCAATGTGTCTGGAATAAATGTTACCCTCGGCACTGGATAAAGCAAAGTCCAAGAAAGTAAGAAGGATTTGAAGGAAGAAAAAATAAAGTTGCTGCCTTGTTTTCAAAGCCCTTGGGGCTCAGCAGTCTACAAATGGGAACATTAGCCCCCAGTCTGCATTTCATTAAATCCAAAAGTCAATAGTCTAGCTTATCATACTAAGTAACATACTTCCCAAGTTACTCAAAATGCTTCATGGATACCTAAAATATGCCAAGCTAGCCAGTGGACCTGAGGACAATTTGCTCACACCCAAAATCCAAGTCAACACCTGCACCACCCGACAAACAGGTGCAGGGCTGGTCACTAACATAACTACCTCCTGGTACTTCTTCCATTTCCACGTTTCAAAGTTGGCCATCCCATCTCTACCCAGGAGAAAGAAAGCTCAGGTAACCCCTCACCAGGACAAGGACTGTGGAGGGAAACTGTGAAAGAGCTGAAGATATCTCCTCTTTCATGGAGATAAGCAAAGTCCAGGGCGGAGAGAGGCCTCTTGCCAGGAAAGACAGAGGCGAGAGAGCATGAAACAGGAGCCCCACTGCAGCTGACCAGCCAGGAGAACCAGGGGACGCCTCCGCTCTCCTCTGTGGCTTGGGTCAGGAAAGAAAAGGCTTTCCTAGCCCAAGGAAAAAGGAAGCTCCATAAAAATGACTGACAGTGAGAAAGAGTAAAGTTCACCCTGAGCCAAAATCCGCCTTGTACCATCAGAAGGTATGGAATGAGCTGGATCCAGCAGACGAACCTCAGCTCTGTGAGCCCCTCAGTGAGCAGGTTAGCTCTTTGAGCACCTACAACTCAAGTTTCAAGCTGAGTCAACACACACACTACCCCAGACTCCTGAGGAGAGCCTCATCTTTGATTTTACTTTTGTTCCAAAGATTATGGCATAGTCAGCGGTTGGTGAGCCAAGTTTTTCCTTTTTAATCAACAACCATTACTAAGCAAACTAGGAAGCAAGAAGAAGGGTTCTTTCTAACTTGGCCCAACAGGAAGACGACACCCTAGAGTCAGAATACAAGCCTCCTGAGAGGCAGCACCCCCATCCACAGCTGGATGTGTACACACACACGCATCTCCGGCAGTTGCTAATGACATGTGACTTGTGCTTTTTCTTACTGCACTTACAGGTTGCCACAGTTGCCTATCAGTTGCTGCCTTCTAGTTAATGCTGTATTTAAACAATTACCATAGTTTATAAAACAAGCTCCCTAGTAAAGGACATTTGGGCTCCTTTGCTAATTAAAAATACTACTACAGCAAATGCCCATGGACACATAATTTAGCACATGCCCATTTACTGAGTCAACAAACACGTGAGTCAGACAGTCCCTCCCCCCCACCCCCCGTTCTACTCGAGCAGAAAGTAGGAGCTAACACCCATCTGAAGGTGAATTGCTTTTTGGATTAACGGTATTCTTCTAAGGCAACTGGTCTTATAATTTTGGCTGCATATTAGAATTATCTGGAAGCTTTCTATAAGAAATACTGGTCCCTGGGTCACTCTAGGCCCATCAGATCCAACTTTTTCAAGGTGGAATCTGAGCATCTATGAGGTCCTCAGATGACATGACTGCTTAGCTAAGCCTGATAATCTTGTTCTAAAACTGTGCTTCTCAACTTTTAATGTGCATAATAATCACTAAGGGGTCATGTCAAAATGGAGATTCTGATTCAGGAGGTCTGGAATTAGACCTGAGATTCTGCATTTCTAATGAGTTCCCCATGATAGATCACACTTTGAGTAGCAAGGGCTTAAGGCATTAATAGAAGGCAGCTGGAAACATCCAGAGACTACAGGCTTAACAAAGGTGGGCAAGCAAGAAGTCATATGACATGCTAGGCCACTCATGAGTCAAAGCATTTGACAAAGACATAACTTCCTA